>NW_026522059.1:2500000-3125000 GCF_021234435.1 Artibeus jamaicensis
GGAGACTGCAGGGAAGGGGGGAGACTGCAGGGAAGGGGGGACACTGGGACAACTGTAATAGCGTAAAATAGTAGAATGAAAAAGATGATTTCTGGATGAGGTGAGCTGTGGAACAGGAGACCTGAGCCTTCTTCGTGGTGACGGTAGAATGTACACACACTTTATTATCTACTACATGCCTGGCAATTTTCTCATGGTAGCTTATGAACTGACCCTGAACCCCTGGAGACAAAAAACACCTCGTTTTACCAGTGAGTAACTCACTCCCAGATGTCAGGCAAATGTCCATCGTGCAGCTTGTACTGTCAAAGCTTTGGAAACAAGGTCTGCCTGTCCCCAGCACAAACGGCCCTCGCCCACACTGTGCTGCCTCCCAACCCTGATTGGCTGATAGTGAGATGGAATGTGGGTGTGGCCAACCAGGGAGGCGGGTAAATTAGAGCTGTTGATGGAGGGGTGGCGGCAGCAGTGCCTGCTGGGCCTGCCGGCCGTGGGGAGCCACAGAAGCTTGTGGAAGAGGAGTGGCCAGGCCAGGTGAGAGCATGTCCCCAGGAAAGCTGGGAGACTAGGCAGGGGCTGCAGAAGGGATCTCAGGGGGACTGCGAGACCTGAAGAGGAGGGGCCGGAGGGGCCGGAGGTGAGACATGCTTTCCTGGGCCGGGGAGCCTGGGGTAGTGAGGGTAAGTGCAGCCGATCACTGGAGAAGCGGTTAGAACCTGCCACCTCCTGCATGCTGCTTGGGCACGTTGATTGTTTTGAGATGAAGGGCTCCTGACCTCTCCCACTTCTGCCCAAAAGCAGCTCATCAGTGTTCCCAGAGAACACTGCCCACCTGCGACGGGAGAAGGAAGTCCTAGGCAGGCCTAGGAAGAATGCAAGTCAGCAGGCGAGAAAATGGCCCCGTGGGAAGCTGCCTGCAGACCCTTCCCAGGAAGATGAGGGTCTGGGGTCGCTTATCTGCCATAACAGGATCAGCTTTCGCTCAGCAACCTGCTCTAGTTAATCAGACTCTGATGCCCCAACCACAGGCTTTTGCATTTAAAAAACCTGATTTAAGAACAACTGAGTGAGTCCCAACCTCGCTTGGCTGGCTCCACTTTCCCTCTTATTCCCCGGCTAATAAACCCCATTCTCCTTAGCCCTCTGCTTCCATCCGGTTTCTTGAGCGACCTTGACCTAACAGGAGGGAAAGCCTGAATGGGCCCTTGCAAAGCAACCTACGCAAACCTCCCTTTATCTTCTTCTTGCCATTGTTGAGGTCCAAAACAGATGTTGAAAAGGGACAATCCCAAACGAGCCCCGGATAAAGTTAGGCTGACCAGGAACAGGGAAATTTTTACTTCCTAAAAGGGCTAACCGCCAACTACACAAAGAGCCTTTTGAATTTCCCTAATAAGCCAATGGCAATCAGCTGTTTAGAGCCAGCCAATAGCTAATAGCCACATCCCTAATAAGCCAATGGCAATCAGCTGTTTAGAGCTAGCCAATAGCTAACAGCCACATCCCTAATAAGCCAATGGCAATCAGCTGTTTAGAGCTAGTCACTAGCTAACAGCCACATCTGCTTCTGTTCAAAGCTTGCTTGCATACCCCTATATAAGGACATAGCTGTAAGCGCCGGGCACGGCTCTCATCTGCAGCTCTCCTGAGCATAGTGTCCTCAGACACTCAGAGAGCTCGCCCCTGCGCAGGTAAAACTTGGCCAATAAAGTAACATCTTGAAAATTCTGAAAGTCTCCGAACCTCTGTTTCTCGTGTCGGCGGATGCAACACCATCCCCTGAACTGCGCTGAGGCAGAACACCCCCTTGTCTGGTCACATCCCCCCCCCCCCCGTTTACCACTTGGTGGGTACTGATGTGCATGTTTTGGGTGACAGCTTCCTTTGGGGTGACAGCTTCCTTTGGGGTGACAGCTTCCTTTGGGTCTTTATTTCCCTTCCCAAGACTCCTGTTGTGATTTCTAATGTTGTAGCTGATTGTAGGTCTTGGTGAATGTAAAGGTAACGTTGTATCTTTCAGTTATGCACTGACATAGGGGGAAGTCACATTTGGAATTTGCTTAAAAATACTTCAATAAAGAAAAGGACGAAAAGCTGGGAGGGGGAGGGGGAGGGGGAGGGGGAGGGGGAGTGAAGCCAGTGTCAGAAAGTATGGCTGTGAAATTGAAGAGATTGAAAGTCTTCCTAGTGAAGTAAAAGAGACACAGTAGCGTGAATCTGATTGTATTTATTTAAGAAACTGTTAGTGCTGCAATGAGTAAAACTGTCAGCTTGTCTGGGCCCAGACGTTGACTTAAGTGCTATTTCCGGGCGAATCTGTGGGGGTGTTTCTGGAAGAGATTGGCATTTGAATTGTGGACTCAGTAATGTGGTCGATTGACATAAGTCGCCTTCTGTCACTGCCACCCACTGCTGACTTGGGCACAGACTAGATGACTGTGGGGACGATGGAAGCTGCGCGTGGGCCGAGCTGCCCAGGCTCCCACCGCCCGGGGCTGGTTTGACTACTTGAAGTCGACACCCAGCCTGGCACCTGGGCCAGTGTCACTGGTGGGCACCGTCCACGTTCCGTTCAGCCATGAGCCACAGCCTCCACCTGGGAACATCGGGCCACTTGCGTCCCGAGAGCAGCAGACAAGAGGAGACGTCACTGTCAGGGAAAGAAGGATGGGTCCCAACCAACAGAAGCAGCTGGGACTGACACCTGTCAAGAGCAGGATGGGTATGGCCCGCACCCACGGAGGCCGAAGATCAGGGCAGGCTTGGGACCAGTGCCACAGCGAGGAACGAGGTTCACCTACCCTACCCCTCTTTTCTAGGTCTCTGCCCTGGCCGCCCTGCAGCCCAACCCCGTGTGAGGATCCCCACATTCCTTCCTCCCCGAGGCCACACCCCCCCGCCCCTCCAGCACAGGCTAAGGGTTCCTGTGAACTTAATCCCTGCTTGCTTCCCCCTTCCTGCAGGTCCCCCTCCTCTGAGCCCTTTCTCATGGAAGTTCCGCCTGCTGAGCTCTCCCAGCACCCAAGTCCCCAGAGAACCCAGGGGAAAGCCGTTCTTGAACGTCCCCAGAGTGCACACTGTCATCGTGCAGTCACCTCTGCAGTGTACGGCCACGTTTCCGGGACTGAGTGGTTTAACAAGGTTACAGCTGTGTTCCTCCCATTAACTCTGTAGACAGGCATGTTCCCTGCCCTCTAGTCTCGGAGGAAGCTGAAATCAAAGCTGCAGGAGTCGTCCAGTGAGGGGGAGTTGCAATTGAAAATCAGATTTATTGGGATGTAACCAAAGAAATTTTTTGCATGAATGAGTGGAAAAATGAGCCGCTGTTAGCTAATAATAAACCTTTTACTGTGTGTAGAATCTTACAAATCATAAATCCCACTCACGAGTTACTGTCTGAATTGGACAATCCAGTGAGGCAGCACCATGGCTTTCATGTTTTTGTCTTAGTGATCGGTCACAAACGAGGACCCCTCGGCCCCCCGCACTCACCATCACCCCGTTTCGTCCTTGCCCTCCCACCAGCCCTTGGCCTTTATGAAGCGATTGATCTCAGTAACTATAAAACCCTACTTGATTGTTTATCACACCATTCATACATTTTAGCACAATTCATTGAGAGAAAAACGAATGAATCAGCTACTTGGAGAGTCCAACCCCCCACTGAAAGAGCTGTGAGAACTTGTTTGCACACAGAAGCTGTGTGTGCACTGACAGTAATGGAGACCTGACGACACAGGGACAGCCCCACGTACGCTGGAGTCCCGAGGCAGCTCCATTTTCACAGCGACACTGGGGGGAGGGGTGGTAAGACACAGCCCCGTGTTTCAGGACAAAGGGGGTGCCCCCCCAGGTTCACCAATGGCCCTTTAGGAGAGATGAAGCGCCCCAGGCTGCGGGTAGTTTAGAAGACGGGATGAGTTGAGAGCAGGAAGAACCCAGATGAACCAAGATGGGTGAGCCGGGGTGTGTGTGTGTGTGTTGGGGGGTACTCATCCAACTCAACATCACTCGGCAGAGTTCAGGGCACGGTCACAGGCTGGCTCAGACTCGGTCCCCCCACGTGCCAACAATGAAGGAAGAGGAGCAGCTGCGTCTGACACTGTCCGGACGCGAACAGGGTGCAGGTGCACGCAGGTCCGTCCTCCGTGCCTGCTGGAAACCCTCCCTCAGGCATGAGGACTGAGCCTGCTCACACCCTTCCGCACGGCCTCGCTCCTGGTTCACCTCCGGGGACTCGGTTCTCCCTCGTTCTAGGGTTTGTTTTTCCAAGTGCTGTGTTTTGTGTTACTATTTTAAAAACCGCTCTTGGTGTGGGGAAAAGGGGTCCTTGGTTCACTGTTGGTGGGATTGCAGACTGGTACAACCATTATGGAAAACAGTATGGAATTTTCTCAGAAAAATAAAAATCGACCTGCCTTTTGACCCAGCAATTCCACTGCTAGGATTATATCCTAAGAATCCTAGAACATCAATTTCAAAGAACCTATGCACCACAATGTTCATAGCAGCACAATTTACAATAGCCAAGAGTTGGAAGCAACCTAAGTGCCCATCAGTAAATGAATGGATCAAAAAATTGTGGTACATATACACAATGGAATTCTATGCTGCAGAGAGAAAGAAGGAGCTACTACCTTTTGCAACAACATGGATGGTACTGGAAAGCATTATGCTGAGTGAAATAGGCCAGGTGCTGAAAGACAAATACCATATGATCTCACTTTTAACAGGAAGCTAAACAACAAAACAAACAAGCAAGCAGAAAAAAAACCAGACACTGAAATAGAGAACAAGGGGACAGAGACCAGAGGGGAGAGGGAAGGGAAGTTAAGGGGAAAAAGGGGGAGGGATTTGGAGGAACAAATAGGAAGGACACAGGGACGAGAACTAAGGGGGGTGGAAATGGGAGGGAGGTGGGGAGCAAGGGGCGGGGGAGGCTGGGATGGGAGAAATAGACAAAAAACTGTACTTGAAAAATAACTAAATAAAATTTTTAAAAAACCGCTCTTAAACCTGGCAGCTGATAGGTCTGCAAACTCCTGTGAGGATTTTAATGTGCTCGACCCATCTGTGCATCAAGAACCTCAGTTTCTGTTACGATGCTGGGTGTGTGCGTGTTTGTTGCACGTGTGTGTGTAAATACAACCCATATCCACTTTCCCTCCTTTGACTCATGTTGCTCCTGCTACTTAGGAAGCAGATGCACAAATGCACCATAAAGCAGGGGCAGAGGTGGCAGTGGGGGGGGAATTTTTCTAGGATAGTCATTCAAATATTAGAAATGTCCCTGTTAGCTTAGGAGACAGGCTTGGAGGTCACCAGATACAGAGAGAATAACAGGTGCCTTACAGCTCGTCTATTCCCACCCCTCTCAGGTTCACAGGTGAGAAGACTGAGCACAGGTCCAGGTGACTTCCCTGGGGACACCGGGGTGACTTCTCAGCTGAGGGCTCAGGTTGCTGTGCATGGATGAGCGTGCACACGGCTGCCCACAGTTCTGTGCAGCACGCAGCCAACCGTGGGGATGTGAGAACATACCTCCTATGTAATGGAGACATAAGAATGTTCAAGCAAAGAGTCTGACCTCAGAACTTGCTAGTGATGTGACTGAGGAAGTCACATGGAACCACAGGGACATTTCAGGAGCGAGGGACTTGATCTGTGTGGAGTGGACCCTCCTTCTGCTCACCCGGAGGGCAAGAGAGCCCTGTGCCCCATGAAAGATGCCCTAGGCGGCTGGGGCGGTGTGCTGGCAGGTCCTTCCTGCATGGAGCTGAACGCCACGCCCGGCCAGGAGGACGCCACATCGTCCTGACAGCACGTGTCAGTTGCTGGCTGTGGCCACCTGAGGGAGACACAAGCTGCCAGGTGCTTTCAGGCCCCTGTGAGAGTCGGGGCAGCCCAAGTGGCCCCGGGACATTTGCTGTGAGAGCTGCTCAGTGACCCGCCTGGCTTCCGCAGGGCTCGGCCTGGGCCCCAGGGGTGCTCAGCTCTCCCCGTCCACAGGGGCTGATGATGACCACAGTGGCCTGGCCGCAAGCTCCATGGGGCCTTTCCATCGGGTCAGAACACTAGGTGCGAGTTCGGCCGCCTGCTGATATGGCTCCCGTCCTGATGAGGCATTCAGGAAAGGGCTAGCAGATGGGGCGGCGGAGCCCCGTTCAGCACCCACCCTCCGTAAGGCCTTGCTCTCACTGCGGGGAGGGGTGTCCTGCAATCATGTCAGCTCACACCCCTAGAAGTAAGTGTTCCTCCCCCACTCGCCAGGGACGTGAGGAAACAACTGTAGGATCCTTCGAGGAAAGAAAGAGAAAGTCGCTATGACATATGATTTGTTCAGGATGTATTTAGATCACTAACTGCAGCTGTTACGACACTCAGGTGAATATACTTTTCTCCCAATAAGTCCGGGGTCAGGCTGAACTGGCTCAGGGCTGCCAACCGAGGGAGGGATCAGCACTTCCCATCAGCCTCCTATTTAGTCTCCCTTTCTCTCAACACATGTGTCACAGGGTGCAGTCAAGGTAGGGGCCCAAATAGGGATTTGGAATGGGGACTGGAACATGGTGTCCAGGAAATGTTAGAAAAATACATAGAAGGTCCTCATCCCCACAGGTCTGATCTGGGGGATAGGACACATGGAACAGGGCCATTGAGAGTTGTTTTGAATAGCAGCCGTTTTGCTGCCTCCCTCCTCTAGAACAGTCATTTAACATATCTATGACCTTTAACTGGTTTCACAGATGTGTTGAACAGCTGTGGCCATGCTTTGAGCCAGGGGGATGGGAGTGACTTCAACCCAGGATGTAACTGGGAGGCAACTTCCCCTGGTTACAGAGCCTGCATAAGAGCTTGGAGATGACTGGTTCTGCACCACAGGGCCATGCCTGCCCAGACTTACTATGGCAGCCCAGTAAAGATGGATAATACTGGAATGCTGGCAGCTGTGGCCAATTGTGGGCGGAGTCAGAAATAGTGCAGAAGATTGGCACGGGGATTTAAACACAGGCACAGGAGGCCACCCAGCTATGGGGGGAGGGCATGTGGCTTTGGCAAAGAACCAGGGACTTTCTTTTCCTGAGATACACCTGGACAGAGCAGAGGGGGAAGGAAGGAAGGACTGTGCATTTGTGGGTATTCTAAAGGACTTTGGGATCTCAATGAAGACATTAAGTCATTACACTGAAGTTTGTATAACTTCTTAATCCCTTTTCACCAATCTCTGGCATTGAGAGACATCTTTCCCTGGTGGTAGGCAAGGCAAACCTAGTACAGAGTGGGGGACCCCTGAGGCATAAGAGCGGGTCCATTTGGCAGTAGTATATCCTTGGCCACCCCCCATCTCTTCTGTAAATGTGTACAAATGCATTTGTATGTATCTTTAGTCATTTGTTGGCCACTTTATCTCGTGTAACATGCACATATGTAGTTCCTTTGTCAGCTCCCTGTGCCTCTTGCCCTTAGGAGCTCCATAGCCTATGGAATGGCCGCGAGCCTTGGCCCCAGTCACCCTGGTCACCCCTGTGCTCATGCTGTCTAGCACGGCCTTAGGTGAGCCTTGATCTTGAAGCTGATTGTGGTCTCTGCTGCCCTTCAATCCCATCAGCCCGCTGATGCTAGGGACCAGCTCCATAGCCCCCACTTCCAGCACAACCCTCTGCCTGGAGATGAGATGCTTTCTCAGCAGCACCAAGGCCCTCCCCACCAGCACACATTACTGAAAAAGATTTCTCTAGCTATGTCCCCTGCCCCAGAGTCATCAGCTGATGGGCTTTTTGGTCTCACAAGGTAGATTCTCTGCTGTGCCATCTTGCTTGAGCCTCTTGGGTCACCTCCCTCCCTAGGACTGACACCGCTGTACCATCTCAACCTCCTTTCAACTCCAGGCTTTTCCCCTGCAGCCCCACCCAGCATGGAGAACTGTTGGACCCCTGCCAAGGGAAGAGTGTCCCTTGTCACCACCACTCACTCCCTTCACCTGTTCTGGTCCAGCACCCTGAAGCTCTGCTCCTGGCTATGCAGTCCTGGTTCCTAATATGTGTGAGTGAGGCCTTGCAGCTGCTTTGATAAACAATTGTTACTCTGAACAGTTAGCTGTACCCTAACTGGGTCATCATGAGACTTGACTGCAGAGGTAGGGCAGATGCTGCAAGGGCAGGAGTTATTACAGGGTGTCTGGCCCAGGGGAGCTTCTATATGTCCTCCAGCAAATGTGGGTGGGCCAAGTCCTGCATGCCCAGAGGCCCAGAGGCCCAGGGGCCCAGGGGAGCTGGATTTTCAATGCCACATATAGTGCCTTCCCCCACAGGCCTCCTTTCCAAGATTCAGGGTCCATCTCTCCCCTAACGGGGCCTGAGCTTAACCTCCACCCACTGCAGAGACAGCCTTCTCTGAGGCTTTGCTGCTTTTACATTCATGTCCTTGGCCTCAGCCATCTGCCCAGTGACCACAGGAGAGGAGGGCTTAGGTGCTGTCACAAAGGTCGTGCATACACACTGGTGCAGCTCTTATGCAGCTGGGTTGGCTCCCAGGGCACACACCTGCATGGCACTGTGCCCTGGGGAGTATGTGGACAGACGGACCCATCTGTGGGTTTACAAAGCTGTGGCGACTGTAACAGGCAGCCTTCCCAGCAGCATGCAGCACTCACTTCACAAGCAAGCAGCAGCCCTGGGAGAAAAGCTTTCCAACAGGGGAAGAACATTAAACAGGTCTAAATAGATTTCTCTACCCAATGCTCTCAGCAGCCTGTGCGACTCTTGCTTGGTTCACCCGAGTCTACCTGCTGTGGAGAGTGCCTGCATGCTCACGGGGACCAGTGAGTGTGGCCATGAGGCCTTCTGCTCTGGGGCCCTTCCCAGGCTGGGCTGTAGGTCTGCAAGCACCCTTCCTGCACAGGGGAGGATTTCTGCTCCCTTGGGAACCCTAAAGCAGTGCTCAACAGGAGACTCTGGGTAGGACCCTAACCTTCAAGTCCTGAGAGTCAATTCTGGGAGGCCTGACGTCTGTGTGCTTACAGTGACATTCTCACTGCAGACTTGTAATGTGTCTGTCACTTACCCTAAGTTCTGCCTCCTGAGAGCACCTCCCGAGTCACCCCTCCAGGTTCTGAGGGCCTGACTTGAAGGGAGCAGGGACTTCTGGGTCCAGCCCTGGCACACAACAGCCATGAAAATCAGCATTCCTGTCCTGCAACAAGAACTGGACTGACCAAGAATCAGTGATATATTTGGGACTTTGGGAGGTCAGATGGCTTCTTTAATTGAAGTTGACTTTTCAGGTAACTTCTTGCATTTGACTGAACTGGCAAGTGAATTAATTCAAACTGTCTGGGGGTTCTGCCTACAGAACTCTCCCTGCTCTCATTTGCAGATGAGAATAAGTCTACCAAGATATGATCTGCTTGGGGAGGAAAGGTGACTAATCTGAGAAGGGTACTGAACACCTTCCCTGCATATTTGAGTTCAGCTCACACAGAGATACGTAGTGTGCATGTAAAGCTCATCAACCAATGTCCAAGACAGTACAGTCATGAGAAACTGACACCATTTATAGATAATAGTTGAAGAAACAGAGATTGTCTCTGGTCAGGGTCAGCTTTAGCTCAAGTGTCTTGGTTTCATATACAAACAGGGCATAGCAAGCCTCAAAGGAAAATGTATATTCTTTCTCTGGCCGGACTCGCCCCTGGGAACTGTCTATTCCAATACAAGGCCACAGCTGCCTTTGGCATTGGATTCAGGCTGAGTCAGGTGGGGAGAGAAAAGCAGCCAAGAGATGAGACTTTTACAGAAAGAATGAAGACTCAGGCTATGTCAAAGCCGAGGGGTGAGGGTCTTTCTGCCCCTTCTATGTAGACTCCTAGTCCTTCCCCGTGACCCATTGCGACTGTGCCTGTCTTAGGTTGCCCCTCCCTTGAGGGGTCTTACCCGTCATTGGCTAACCAGTCATCTGCCCGGGCCAAGTTGGGGGAAGTGAGGGAGACAGGGGCTGCACTCCTGCCAGGAGGAAGTGTTCTGTCTCCTTAGTGGCTCATGGCCCCAAGGCCTTTTCACTCAGCCCCAGCCATGGGACCTTTATTGTCCGTTAATGTGGCTACAGTCCCTGAAACCAGGCGGGGTGGCTCCCAACATCAAATCATTTCTTTCAGTCATTAAAGCTACAGAGAAAAAGTATCAGTCCCTAAAAGATGCCAACTTCACAATGAACAGCTGGCGTCCTTCATAAGGGAGGGGGTGGGCCGTGCCGTGGGTGTTGAACTTGTCTTTCTAAGGATCATTTCTTTAGAGAAGCAGCTGGCCATGACATGACTGCCTACAAAAGCATTACTGAGACGTCATAGGGAAACACTCAGCCCAGGCTGAGCCCCCCAGTGAAGTCCTGGGGGGCATGCACAAGACCAGAATACTGTGCAACCCCAACACAACACCCCGAATCAGACGTAGACATCTGTGGCACGTGTCAGTAGAATGGGATTACCGATGGTTTCCCCCCCGGCCACCATGATTCCTGGAAGAAGGACTAGGAGAATGCCTGCGCACTTTTACAAGTAGTAAAATCGTGGGTGATTGACTAACGTTCTGAAAATATTCTGCAGAGGAAAGGGGGACAGGTCAACTTGTGTCCAAGACCGATCCCCTGCTGCCCAGCCTTCCTGGAAGGAGCCAGCCCTGCACCGCACTTCATGGCAGCCCCCTGCACCCTCAGCTCACAGCCATCAACCCCAATGGGCAAGGACTACATTCTGTCCCCACAGAAGTCAGAGGGCCCAAGACAGCAGCTTCTGCTTTGAGGCCTGTGCCGTTGCTGTGACCAGGGTGGGACCCTTGTCTGGCCATGTTAGGGGAAGGTATGCGAGTCCCCAGCTCTCGGCTCCTCCCCGTGCAGGAGAGCTTCAGGGCCCCATGTTGGTCTGGAATGGAGCAGGTGAGGACCAAGTTTTCCTAGTCACGCAGCTTAAAACCCCCAACCCAGCCACAAGACCCCCGGCCCTACTGCACCACCAGATGGCCACATGCTGCCCTGGAACACAGGGGCCACCCCCATATCCACACTGCCCTGGTGCGCTTCCCCGGGAATGGAGCTCAGAAGAGGCATCACCATTAGTCCTGCTGAGCCAGGGGCCTTGGGCTAATCTCGTCTCTGTCTGGACATGTGGTTTTTCTCGGACTGGGTCAAAGTGCTAGAGCAGGTGGAGAAGGAGGGAGGCCCAGCTGGGGGCAGCATGGGGTGCTGGAGGGGTGTCTTGGGTCTGGGGCCCAGGATGATGGGGGTGAGCCCAGGAAACCCAGAAGGAGAGTGTTCAGGTCACTGAGGCCCAAAAAGCACCGTCTATACTTAAAGTCAGAAGACGCTCGACCCTGGGCTTTGGGAGCCACAGGACACAGCCACCAAGGGCCACTAAGATAGAGGAAAATAGGTAAGTCCCTAGATAAAGCGGTGAAAGGCCGAATAGGAAAGCCGTCAGGTCTTTGGAACAAAAGTTTGGGTGGCATTAGCTACCGCAACCCCATGCAGAAGGGTCTATGTGGAGACAGCTGACCCCTGGAGGGCACTGGTGAGGAGATCCCACCCTCAGAGCCATGCCAGGCTCCCCCTGCTTTTCCTGCACCATCTAGTGCTTGTCCTGGCTCACCCTGCCTACGCGTCACTGCACCGGCCCCTCCAACAGCACCGAGGGCAGGAGTTCAGAGCTTTGGGCCCTGGGGGTCCCATGGCTTGGAAGACCACCACACAACACCCCAGTCACAGCTGAGCCACATTCTGGCAGACCTGTCAGACTGAGAAATAGAACTTTCGAGTTCAGATGCGGGGGCAGACCGACTGCCAGGGAGGGTTATGCTGAGGGCCCTGATCCCCTGGCCAGCAGAGCCGGCACACGAAGGTGAACAGTTAGAAGCCGGGGTGTGGGGGCGGGCTGAACCAGCGCCACAGCCCAACTCCAGCCAGTGTGGCTGAAGATAGCTGATGGCCTGGGCTGGTCTCTGGGAGCCAGCAGCTGAGACAACTCGGGGAACCAGAGGCCCCCAGGAGAGCTCTGGGGAGCCTTCGGAGAACGCTGGCAGGCGGGTCTAGGCACCACCCAGCAGCCCCGAGGACAGGAGCCACGTCCTTTCCGTCCCTCATTGCCATCTACCTTGTCCCCTTGAGGACAACGCAGGGTGAGAGGAAGAGGATTGTCACAAGTTGTGACCAGCGGGAGTCACTATTCCAAGGTGAGTGACAGTCCTCCCTGGCAGCGGCTGTACGCCCTGTTCCTGAAGGTGCTCTGTGGGGGGACTGCAGAGAGACAGAGAACCCACCTGGGCGGCAGCAGCAGCAGCACTCTGGGGCTAGGCTCCACTGGAACTTGTGGGGTGCTGGGCACTAGCTCGAAGCAGGAGCAGCTTTTGGGGGGAAGGGGTGAGGAAGAGAGGACCTTTAACGAGGCTGGGGACTGCAGGCGCAAGAGCCTAAGAGCTCCTGGATTTAGTAGGGAACACCCAGAAGAGAGCTGAGTGTTAGAAGGAGGAAAGCAAATAACACGAGTAAGAAGCCACCCCTCCCCACAGCTTGCAACCCACCCTCCTGTCCCGGTTTGTCACCGTGAGACCCTCCTCATGGCAGGGCCGAGGACAGGGGGCGCCGAGGACAGGGGGACCTGGTACTTCCTGTAGCTCTATCCCCAGGCCAAGAGCAGTGTTTATGGCAACAGACCCAGCCTGGACGGGAAGAAATGGCACGGCCTGCAGGCCGAAGCCCGTGAGCGTGGGCGGCCCGGTCGGGCTCCACATTCTCACTTGGGCTCAGCTTGTTTTAGGAGGTGGAACCGGGCTTCCAAGCCGAGACCCCCCTGCCCAGCATTCCTTCCAGCAGCTGTCTCTACGACACACCGGCTCCGGGAAGAGCCGATTCTGGGCAGGAGACCGGGCACGGGAAGCAGGTACACACGGGGAAGTTCCGAGAAGGTCTCCCTCCACAGCCTTGCTTTTCCTGGTTTCTCACCGGGACCAGCCCTACAGCTGCTCACACTGGGCGCCGGCCATCAGAGTGGAGTGAGCTGCCTGTCAGGGGTGGGAGGGGGCTGCTCCAACAGCTCACACCTGCAGGGCCCGCAGGAGGGCTGGGGGCGGCCCACTCACTGTCCGCTCTCCACCCCCTGGCTTTCTCCGGCTCCTGTGGTTCCGGGAGCCCCACAGCCAATCCCAGTCACCACAGCTCCCTGGGACGTCAGGCAGTCACGGCTGTAAGAGGGTGGGGATCAGGTACTCGATGTAGCGGTCACACATGCTTGTGTGGTTTGCCGAGTGTTCCCCGGGTAGCTCTAGAACCCATCTAGCACCATACATAGTTATTACAACATTACTGGCATCAGGGACGTTTTAAACTGCTGGTCCCAAGGAGCCCCAGTTCACCCTCTGGACCCCACAGCTCGTGGTCATCCTAGAGACAGTGCTCAGCCCATTGTTGTCATGAAACAGCTCCCTCTTGAACCCAAAGCTGAGCTGCTTCCTACCAGCCCCACTCCTGGCCACTCCTGGGCCCAAACCTTCCCTCTGGTCAGTCAGCAGGTCTCCAGAGCAGGTATCAGGAAGCAGCAGCAACACCCTCATGCTGAGAAACCACATCCCTCACCTGAGGGGGGGCTGCCTGAACTGCAGTTCGCTCGGCTCGGTAGCTCCCGCCGAACCATCTCCCCCCAGGGCTTGTGAGCGTTGGGGAAACCACGTGCAGACTCGCTGGCCAAGCCTTGAGTTCCAGCAGAGTGAGGCGGCGGGACAGCAGCACTTTGGGCCCCCGAGTGGGCCTTCAGCGGCAAGTTGTTTGCCCCCTTAACGATTTGTGGAGGACTTTAGTCGTGCAAGTTTGAGGGCGTAGCCAAGTCCACCCACACACCCCCAGGTGGTCCGTGTAGCCCCTGCCTCGTGGTTCACCAGCACTCATTTCTGAGGATTCCGACCCTGGCTCCTTAATAACTTCTAGGTTATAACAGTCATGTATTTTGTTATACAAGTATAATGCAAATTTGTAGTGCTGAGGTTTCTCGTTTCAGCACACACTAGTAATGAACATCTCTCAGGTGCATGACTTATGCATCTGAGCCTCGACCGACACGGGGTTGAGCAGGCACCAGAGTTCCCCGACAAGCCTGCAGCTCCGCATCGGGGGCCACTTGGTTTTTGTGGCTGACTGGTGGCCGCTCGGCTGGCCCAGCTAAGCCCCCGGACCACGTCACTGTGCAGCTCAGTGAGGGGTTAGCCTGAGGGGGCTCCAGAGCCCGCCCCACCCCGCCATTTACTCCTCCCACAATAGGTGTGGGCTGGTCAGAAGACACCTGGTGCTTGTTGGTGATCAGGGTGGAAGCTCCCCGCCCCCCCGCCTTGCAGAGACGGAACACGAAGTACCACTGTTCAGCTGAACAGCCCTTGCCTACAGCACTTTTCTCCTAACGCTGCGGCCTTCCTTCCGAAGCTGCACGTTTCGGAGGCAGCCAGGCCTGCCTGCTGCTTCCCCAGACCCAGGGCAAGGCCAGGCCAACCTCCCTGCTGCCGGAGTTCCCCGCCCTGGCTACTCCCGTCCTGCATCCTTCCCTCTGCCCCCAAGGCTCAGGCAGCCTGGTGGGCCCCCCACCTCACCCACCCCAGCCACCCCAGTCTTTGCTTCCACAGAAAGTTGAAGCCCCCCGAGAGCCCCGTCTGCCACTGTCTAGGAGGTGAGAGAGGGCTTTCTACCTCTCTCTTTCAAACGAGGTGACCCAGACTTCCGCCCGGGGCCCACTGAGCTAAAGACTGGCAGCTCTCCGGGCGTTTTAGGGGAGAGAGTTTTCTTTGTGAAAAGGCTGGAAGCAGGCTCTGCAGACAGACGGCCCTTCTGAGGCTCTTGCCCCCTCACTGTCAGAGAGTCAGAGTCTTCTAGGTAGAGCAGGCTCAGGAAGGAGAAAGCCAGAAAGAGCTTTAGGAAGAAAGAGCAGCAACTTCACCCGACGGAAAACAAAACCAGGCAGGCCGCCCCACCCCCCAGGCCGGCCAGTTCCCGCAGCACAGACTCACGCCCGACCCGCCCTCAAAGCGAGGCCTCCTTATATACCTCTCGCGCCTCCCCCACCATCAACAGCAGCAAGCCCACCTGGGCCAGCAGGCCCCCTGGCCGCCCGCCCCCGCCGGGCCAGCTGGGGCTCAGGAGGGGGCGTTGCGGTCAGCACGCGGCCACGTGGTGAGGCGAGGCGAGCCTGGCGCAGGTCTCCGAGGCTGAGCGGCCTCTCCACGAGAACGCCATTCATCTGCGAAACCTGGGGCTCATTTAGAGAGCCGACAATGAGTGGCTCATCCTGAGAGTGTCGGTTGGGGTTAGAAGGACAAAGACTATCACCTCAATTTCAGAAGAAAAACTCGAAGCTTGCCCCCCCCCCCCCCCCGCAGTGGATGGTATTTGACGGTGTCATAGGGTCGCAATCTGCATGGATTAAACTTTCATGAGCTTCCCTGACATGTTGATTGCCACTGCAGAAGTACCTTTAAAATGTGCTGTGATTCTTCAAAAGTATGAACGAAGTCTGACACCTTTCAATTCATGTCGTGTTTACAAAGAAATAATACCCAGGGAATCTAATTTGAACGATTTCCCTGGAGGACTTAGGTTGGTGTTATGTGTGGTACTTGGTATAAAAGTTGGGTGTAAATTTTATTTTTTTCATTTGCTTTTATTAAGGTGTGGAGGTTAACCTCGTTTGGAAAATGACGGAGGCACTGTCCAGATGAAGGGCCCCCTTGGGTGCTGGCGGGGCGCCACGGGCTTTAGATGAATTGCACGTTTATTTTTAAAAGGGGAAGGTCAGAAACCCTCGTGGAGGGACAGCTTGCCCGAGGCCTGGGCATTATTTATAGCCACGCCGATTCAAGAGCCCCAAATGTGACAGAGTGCCACATGGTCTTGGACGAGGGCCACCCTGGCCCCTCCCCCACGCCGACTCTCGCTGGGATGGCCACCTTGCCTTCCTCCTGCCATCTGGGTCAACCTGCCCCCTGGTTTCCTGATGGTTTCCCGCCCCCACGGTTATACCCTGCGTCCCACTGCCTTGTGACTTCCCCGTGTGGAAAGGGAAATGCTCTCTTCGGCCAAGAACCTCATAGGCAACGGCACTGGCCAAGGTCCCCATGATTGCCATGGTCCCCATGGTCCCATGGCAGCCAGCAGGGACCTCGACATGGAGAGAGGATTCATCACCGTTTCTGTGGTGCTGTCCCTTGGACGGAGCTTTAAATGGGGTGTCTCACGCAGCCCCGGGGTGTGCTGCAGAGTCCTGCACGCAGGCTGAAACCTGAGAGCGACCTTGGAGATGGTCAAAGCCAGCAGTTAGCGAAGCCCTCTGTGGGCCCACCGGCCCCAGCCTTGCTGACTCGCCTACTTGGGTTTAACCTGCAGGCCACCCCCCAGCGGTCATCCCCTCTGCGCTCACGGCCCAGGCCCCGGCGGCAGCTGACCCTACGCTGACTCAGGTGCTCTCGACCAGCTCGTGCGGGGAAGGCGGACAGAGGCCTCTGGGAAAAGCTCGCTCCTCGCAGCGGGGAGACCTGACCTGAGGCACTGTCCCTTCACCCCGGTCGCGTGTTTGGGGCTGAGGCACGGAATTGTCGCGGCAGACTTTCTGTAGGGCCAGCCAGTGCGTCACTCTTGTGCCCACGTCGGGCTGACGGAGGAATTTACCAACACCGACCCCCGATCGCCTCTCTGGGGAGGGCCACTGCCCCCCACTGTCAGCCCCAGGGCACCTGTGAAGGACCTCAGGGCCCCCCAAAATACAATGGAAAGCTTCTGAGATGCTCCAAACCTTCTTATAAATGCAACACAATGAAAAAACTGTTACTTGTAAGAATTCGTAAATTAGGTAAAACGACCATATACTATCTTAAGTGGGTGGTTTTGCTTTTGTTTTATATCTGGGAGGGTTATAAGTTATTTAGCTCTTTTATATTTCCACTCCTGGTGTGTGATTTCATTTCACTGGGGGCAGATACTATGGGCTATATTTCAGTTATCTCGACCTCGTTGAGGTTTATTTGTGATCTAGCATCTGGTCAAAATCCCAGTGAGCAGAGAGGCTGTCGTGGGCCTTGGAGGGGGGCTGGGGGGTGGATGTGGATGGGGCTGTGAGGCACAGGTGTGGAGGGGACAACTTAGTGAGTGACCCCGTCGCCCAGCTAGGGAAGCAGCGACCAGAACACAGGTTTTGTGAGTTAGTTGACCCCCGTGTCTCCCCACTACCCGAAGCCCTGGGGGTGCTGGCATCTTCGCTTTCAGGTGGGGGTTGAACGCGATGGGCGTCCTCTGGACCCCTCACTCTCAGAAACCTTGTTTTAATCTCGAGCCGAAGCCGAGTTCGGAGGCAGGCGGAATGGCAGGGGAGCCCGACCTGTCTGCGGAAGGTCCCTCGAGATCATGCCCAGGTCGTGTGCCAAGTAGTTGACCCTGGGGACACCGAGGGACCTGGCTACCTGTCACCTCTGTGCCCAGGACAAATCGGCTTCTCTGAACCTTGCTTGCCCATCTGCGAACGAAATGATGGTGATGACACTCGGCCAGGGATTCCTAGAAGGCCCGCATGCTCTAATGTCTATTAAGAACTGGAAGCTACTGAAATGGTAATCAACTGTAGGTGGTTCTTTGCTGTTGGTGCCCCGGAATCCTTGTACTGTGTTGAAGGGTGTTAAAGACTCTCAGAGCTCCCTCCCTCGGTGTCTGCACGAAACAGAACCCTACAGAAAAAAAAGAAAAGAAGTACAGGCAACAAAAGCCCCAGGCAAACGAACAAGACAGCAGGGTCTCACTTTAATCACCAGGAGGCCTGTGCAAACGGGGCGCCAGGTGGCCGCCCAAACCCACAGAGACCCACGCAGCACCGCGACCCCTCCGTGGAGTGGCAGAGGAGCCACAAACCCGCCCCTGCCACCCTGAGAAGGGTCATTTGACCGGCGATACGCTGTGTCCCCAGAAGCTTTGTGAACTTGGCAGAGGGCTTATCCTCCCATGAGACAGAGTCCAGCAGACTCTGCTCACTGCCCCCCCTTGCTGCAGACTGAGGGCGTGAAGTGACTCAGCGAGTCCAGAGCCTGCGTCGCGTGGAGCGCCCGGGAAGCTCTCTTTTTCTGGCGCCCGGTTCTGATGAACAGCCACACGTTTTTCTCTGGCCACTCTCTGTTTTCAATGGAGTATAATCATTGTTTGCAGCAATTTTTAATTTCATTGAGAAGTTTGAAACTGTAGTTATCCATGATTTAAAAATGGATACATTTTAATTTCTGAATCATTATTATGCCCTTCCCTTAGATTGCTAGTTTGCCTTAATGCTTTTAACCTCAGCAGCTTTCATCTGAGACCCTGAGGTACATCTGCATTTGTATTATCTGCAGGATTTGAGTCTCTGCCTTCTTCCTCTCGGCTCTTCAGCCACGCGACTTCCCTCTCTCCATCCAGACCCCTCTCCGGTCTCCTCCGTCCAGCCTGCTGTCCTCGAGTTTGCTTACCTTGTGGTTTTCTGCTCCACTTTGTAGACACTCTGTCTTCCTGTGTGTTTGGAAAAGCCAAGCAGATTAATTCCCATAGAAATGCAACTATATGTCATGGATGAAGGAATGTTGTCTTCAGTCGTCACTGAAGGATGGGGTTCTTTTTCCAGGCCGTGCCTACCCGTCAGCAGTGGGGGTGCAGAGTGCGCACCCGCACACTCAGGCCGCACCGAAGCTTCCCAGACCCGCAGACCCTGGCTCCGCCCTCCGGGCGCTGTCTCAGGAACTGAAACGCTTTTCTTTCTTTTTGAGCATCTCACGGCTCTTGAGTAGAGTGTTTCGCCCTTATGGTGTTTAGGACTCGAGATCTGAGAGTCCTCTTCGGGAATCGCTGCCCTGTGTTACCGTCCCGCTCCCTCTCGGTGGGATACGGGTCTGCACCCCACCCTTCCCCTGTCCGTGTTCTTCTCTCTCTACTGGTCCATCCATCTTTACACCAAAACAGGGTCTCAACACCATGGGGTCTCTTTCCTCCCCCCCTTCCTCCTTGTTGTTAACGAGCTGGCTTCCGTTCCCGACACGGGCACCCGTGTGCTCAAATGTGTGCCACGCTGGTCGAGGCCCCTCTGGGCCTGCCCGTTCCGGGGTCTCTGAGACCACCGCTTCAGTCAGCACTGGCCCGGCTCAGCAGGCTGGCTCCGACATCCCCCTGTGGGCCGTTGTCACTGGTTCTTGTTGGTCTTAGTGACCTTGGACTGAGGAAGAGAGGAAGAAAAGGAGAAAGGAAGGGAGGGAAGGCTGGAGGAGAGGAAAGAAAGGGAACCTCGTCTATTCGGATCCGACCTGACCTCCAGGGCTCAGCTCGGGGAGCTGTCCCCAGTCCTGCGCTTCCAGTAGGAGCGCGCTCTCTCTGTCCTGAGGTCTCCAATCTACCGCCCACCCCACAGTTTACTATCAGTGTTTTCCATGTCGTTCATGTTTCTCCATTCAAAATACATACGATGCCCTGGAACATTTTTTCCCCACTCCCCACGATTCATCCTCATAGCATCCCAGGCCTCTGCCCCTGGGACTTAGCACAGGGTGGGGTCCACACAGCTTTTGTGGTCCTCTGATGTTGCCCCTCTCTGCTTTGCAAGCTCACCCTGGGCGGGCCTCCTACCTATGTTGCTCACCTTCTTGTCACCAAAGCCCAGGACAGCGCCAGTCAGAGGACAGGCTGCTGAGTGGACTCGGCGTGTCCTTCCCGATTGATTGCAGGTGCAAACACATTGTCCCCCATCTGCGACCTCCTGCTGAGGCCAGAGCCGCCGAGTGCCTGCCGCTGGAAAACAGATAACCGCCTCCCAGTGACACCCTGGCTGACCCGCAGGGCCTGTGAAGGTGTCACCTTGCATGCAAAAAAGACCTGCAGGTACAATTCAGTGACAGATCTCCAATGAGGAGTCACCCTGAGTCATCGCAGTGGGTCCGCAGTAACCACGGGGTTCTTACAAGTGAGACTGGGAGGCAGGCGGGCCGAGACAGATGTGAGGATGCTACTCCTCTGAAGACGGAGGGAGGGCCCTGAGCCTAGGGACGCGGCGATCTTTAGAGACAGGAACAGGATTCTGCCCCGGAGTCCCCACCATGCCCACGCCTTGGTGCCAGTGCAGGGCGAACTGGCTCCGACCTGGGACCTCATGAAATGAATGCATCTCTCTTGAGCGACATTTGCATGGGGGGCTCTTACTGTCCCCACTAGTGTTCACACTCCACAAGGCCGAGGCCGTGTGCCTTGGTGACATCTCTGTGCACACGCTGTCCCAGGGACCGGGCCCATCTAGTGGTTTAACTTTGGAGCTGTTCCTCTGTGTCTTCCTGTGGAGACCTTAGAGCTTCGTGAGAACTGCAGGTTAGGAGAAGTGACGTTTGCCGAGTCTCTGAGTCCTACTTCATTTTGAACCGATCCATGAAAAAGATGAACATGCTGCTGAAAAGGAATTCGGCCAAGGCCCGGTCCCCTGACCACGCCGAGTGCACTTCTTCCTCCATCCCCGCCCCTATACTAGCTCCTTATCTGGCGTGCGGGTCCCCTCTTGCCTCCCCTCTCGCCTCGGCCACCAGAACGAGCATTCAGAGTGCGTGACTCACTGGCCTCGGGCCTCAGAACTCCTCGGAGAAGGAAGCTTCCAGGGCGCCCCAAGGTTACAGTCAAGGTGACATGCAAACCATTTATCAGTGGCTTCAGGAAGCGGGCTCATCAAAGACACAGGGACTAGGAGACACTGGTGTCCCTGTCACAAGGATTTCTTGTCCCAAACGATTCTCTCCTAACAGGGTGGTAAAAATTATAATGGAAACAAAGTGCTTATAACTCGGAGCTAAGAAAAAATGTCTGGGCTCATTTTGGGTAAAGAGGGACACATTTTTCATCTCTGCTTTTCTACTCATTATATTAAGTCTTATAAATTCAGTTATCTTGAATCAGCATTTTTCATTGCTCTGAGGACCATCCATGAATTATGGCTTTGCATTATTCAAGGGTTTGTTTAATAAGGATTTTCTTATTAAAAACATAAAGGGTGAGGTGGCTTTGACCTTTAAACTCCTGTGTGTTGTCTCAGATTTGGGTTTGCATTCATGCAAAAGAAAGAATGGCATTGAAATCAGTTCAAATTTGAAGTTTCTCTTGCTTAACAGTTCATACATCCTCTTCTCCCGAAATGCCCGTATTTCTTCCTCCTGGAGCAGTAGATGCTCCTCAGCAGAGGCCTGGGGGAGGCGCCTCATGCGCAGAGGAGGGGGAGCCAGCTGGGACGTCAGGAACGGAGCCCCCCCCCCCCCCCGCAGACTCTCCAGCGGTCCGGCAACTCTGCAGGTCAGGGGACTCACTCGGGGCCATTGACACTCTTTACGCCTTTATAACCGTTATAAGTCACACTTCACTTATTCCACTTAGGAAGTGTTATTTTCATAAATGTTATTTATCCAACATCCCTGCAGAGAAGTCGCTGTTTCCCCCCCATCATTATCGAACACAAGAACTTGAAGCTTAGAAAGAGGAGGTGACTCACCCACAGTCACTGCTGGCTGAGGCTGTGGGGGGCTCAAGGTGAAAACTGCTGGTCTAATTCAAGTTCTTCCTTTTCCCAGGAACAAGACTGAGGCCAACTTAGGAAAAGTAAAATTTCGAGAAATGACTCCCCGAGTTAGGACAAAAGAAGTCTGGGAGTACAAATTTCTGGACTTGGTTGCCAGTCTATTCCCCAACTCGGGGGTCAAAGAGTGTAGGCAAGTAGACCAGGAATGACATGTCCCTCCGACAGGGCTGGCCCCTCCCTTTCTCTGCATGCCTGAGACCACTGAGGCCCCCACGGGAGAGGTAGGGACACTCGGGATTTAGAGACATTCCCCACAGCCGAGCCCCAAACCAACCATCAGCTCCAGAATTTGGTGAACCTCAACAAGTAGGGCTTCTACCTAATGTCGGAAACACTCTTGTCACATGTCACCCCACTTTCCATTTCCCTAATGTCTTTTCTATTTTAAAACATTTTTTGTAATAACAAAAACTGGAATTATCTTTCTATTCCATCTCCCCAGCCCTAGTTCCTGAACTAATTGCTTTTGATAATCCACTGGGCCTCCTTCCAGACACCGTTGTGGGATGAGAGAGCACGCACACAGTGTCACTGTCTCAGACTGTGACGAGTGGCACTCCGCACTGTGGCCACGCCCGTCCGTGTCTGCACATCCACGCCGCCCTGTTCCCGCATCAGGGCGTGAATGCAGCACACGTCTGTTACAGGGTGTTTCACGTCTGAGGGTTTCAGGCCCCCGGGAAGGAATGTGTCCAGGGAATCTGCTGGCCCACCTACTCATAACTGTGTCTTGGAGTCACCTACTCACACTTCGTGACGAGGACAAGGAGGTGAAGGCAGGAGCTGAGGCTTGGGCCTTTCCATATCTGCCACCCCCGTGTGACCCAAAGGGCTCTCGTCTTCTTCCTGTGGTGGGAGTGGGAGTCTGTGGCCCACTGCCGGTTTTTAAAGGTGAACGTGAGACCTCACACGCGAAGGTCCCGGCACGAAGGGGTGCACGGGAAACACTGACGCACTCTACCCGCGTCCCAGCTGAGTGTGTGCTGCTTCCCGCCAGACCCTGAATTACAGGGAGGGGGGCGCTGCCTCTTCTGGGGGTCCCCAGGGACCTCATCCAGCCCCAGAACACAGAGACTCTGCGACACCGGTGACTCTCAGACGATCTCATTTCCAGGCCTGATCTCGGCCTCGGGTGCCAGACTCCCGTGTGCCACGACCCACTCAGGATTCCAGCCGCCTGTGCACCCCAGGTCTGACCCGGGCCCCCTCTGTCCACCCTGAGTGTGTGTCGGCTCGGCGAAGGCCCCCTCTTTACCTGGCTTCCAGAACCGGTGGCCTTGCAGCCCTTCCTGGCCGTTTTCTGAACCTCGCACCCAGGGCCCCCGTGACAGCAAACTGGGCTGGTGCTCCGGACAAAATACAAGCAGGGCCCGAGCACTTCCTACCTGGCCTGGCGGGCTCCCCGTGATGCCCCCTCTGTCATGGCAACGGCGTCCTGTCCGCTCCAGTTCCCTTGTCCTTACCCTGTCGTCTGTTCTCAGAACAGTTGCAAGCATGACCCTGTTAAGAGGTGAAACACCGTGCTATCCGTCTGTTCAGACTCACAGATGTTCGAGGAAGAACTCAGGTTCCTCCAGCGGTCTGCAACCACCATAAGAAAGGGTGGGTGAGACGAGTTCCAACGAGAAGAATCTCCTCCACTGGGGGGTTAGAGGAGGCTTCACGGACACAGGGCGGGCCTGGGCCGCCTCCTTGGGGGCTGCGTTTGGGGAAGGCGTGGACACGGGGGAGCAGGAGCTCCCGGGGGAGGGGAACTGACCTGCCGCACTCCCACCCCACCCCACTAGTGGGAAGGGAACATAAAGTATTCTGGCTGCTTTTGGTGGGCAGTGGGGAACCACGGAGACTTTATTCCTCGGAGCGATGACAGGATGAGACCCGTCAAGAGCGGAAGAGCGAGAGCCAGTGAGGAAGCCGCCCCAACGGCCCTGGGCCGACATCTCCGGTGGAGGGGGCTGGGCGGGAGCCTTCGAGACGGGAGGGAGCGAGCGGGGCAGCGGGTTGTAGGAGAGTGTGAGGGGATCAGACGCTAGGAACTGTCCTCTCGGTTACTCTGCACATGAAAGTCCCTACCAAATCTCCTCAGTTTCTCCTGCTGCTCCCGTATTTAGAGACGCCCTTACTGGGCACTCGGGCCAGAGGTCTCTTTCTTGGATCCTGTCGTCCTGAAGCCACTGGGTGTACAAAAATCGAGGCCTGGTCCACAAGGCAGGAGGCAGAGGTGACCCACACGAGGGCCCGGGGGCGGGGACAGGGCTCACAGAGACGGGGGTGCCGCAGCCGACTGCTGAGCTGGAGGCATTGAAGTTCCAGTCCATCTTTTCAGAAAACCCTTCTTTGTACTTGGCTTTGGCAATGCTCATCCACAGACTATTATCCAAGAAAACATAGCCGGGCCTGTACCTGGCTGTTGTCATTTGGAATATCTTTTTAATACGGAACAGATGGGCCACGCAATAAAGCATCCATAACTTTGCTCAAGTCAAGATGGATTACCCCCGCCGCTGCCTCCGCCTCTAGGCACCGCGGTGCTGTCACGGGAGATTAGATTCGTCGGAACAAACCGTTCTCTCTGGAAGCCCCTCGGGCCATTAGATCTCTGTTCTCTCCCGTGGCACAGCTCTTCCTGCCCAGCAGGTGCTGGGTGACGGCCTGAGAGGCGAGAGACCTGGCTTACAAACACTTGTTTCTAATGACAGATGGAAAGTTAATTGGAAAATCTATAAATCCAAATCATCTCCTGGTCATAACCCAGTCGCTACAACCAAGCGGGCCCTAAATACCCAGGTCTCAATGACCAGAGCCTCTTTGTCCCTGTTCGGGGCCGTTCCCAGGGGGCCCCGAGTCCAGGCCGCGCCTTCGGGCCCTTCTACCGAATCCTCCAGCAATTTGTCACTGGTCCCTCTCCTGACTCCCGCTTGGTCCTTGGCCATGGTCTGTCCTTGCGCTTGTTGGCAGGAGGACTGGCCGCACTTTGACGACGATGTGGTGCGACGTGGGCCTTGGCAGTGAAGGAACTGTAGCCAGGAAACAAACAAGGTGCCAATGCTGCCCCCGGTCATCCCTCCCCGGCCAGACAGGCCGAGCGGTGTCTGCACCCCCAGGAACCCCAACACTGCCATCCTCCCGTGGCGTCCACTTCCTTCCCAGGGACAGACTCTCCTGCTTGAGTTGCTTCCCCGTGGCTGTGGGGAACCAGACCCACCGTGGCTCTGTGTGGAGGGGCACTTTTTCCAGGCGCCCCTTGGAGGGTCCCCTGCCCGCTCAGCAGGTGGTGGGTCACCCCGTGGCTGCTTCCCAGGTCTCTCCTGACGCACCTGGCTCAGCAGGAGGCCGTTAGCTGGTGCTCAACGCCCTGCGCCTGTGGATTGGCTTAAAAAAACATGCCTGTTTGAAGCCATGCTCATCTGCTCTCCAAGGCCGGTCCGACTGGACGAGGCAACATTTGCAGAAGGAACGTGGAATTCTTGTCATGTGAGTATTCGGTCGCCGCATCGTGGTGGCTTGGCCTGGAGCAGCAACGGGCCTGCACAGCTGGGGCGTCCCCTCTGAGAGTCGGAAAGACTCACTCATAATCAGAGAAATACTTCTTTGATGCCACCTCAAAAATTTTGACTTGGGACTAAGAGAGTCAAACACTGAAAGTGATATTTCCTTTTTAGTTTGTGGGATATGTATATTTTTTACCCTAAGGAGTTTTAAAAATTAAATCAGCTCCTTGGGAGGCAGTGAGCTCCCTGTCACCTCTGGTGTTCAAGCAGAATCGGATGGTCACCGTGAACCCTCTGAGGAGAGCATTTGTCTGGGACTCACCTACTCACCGCCTAGTAGCAGTGATCACGTCATGTCTCGACCACTTTAGAAGCATCAGAGAAGAGGGTGAGGGCTCCCGTCACTGAAGTCGGACCACTCTCAACGCAACTGCCTCTGCTGAGTACGCGTGTAACAAACAGCTCACGAGAATGGCGGACGCCCCCCAAACTCCCTTCGCACCATGTCCTGGCACGGGCCGGTCTGCCATCTTCGCTTCCCTGCCCTGCTTCCGCCACAGGGCCCCCAACAAGCTGTGCCCTTGTGGGCTGTGTTCCCTCCAGAGTGCAGCACCCCCACCTTCCGGTCCCCCCAGGTGCAGAGCCCCCTTCAACGCTGCTCCCCCTGCCCCACCACTGCCTCAGAGCGTCAGGAGCCCTGGCAGAGGGGCGGCCGGTTCACTGTGGTCTCCTCCACGGAGGGCTGTGGCTTCACTTCCGGCTCAGAGGCTCGTGAAACTTTGTCTCCTACATAAACAGAACCTTCTTTTCCGAGGAGCCACTTTGCCGGTCTGGATTCAACGAGTTAACAGAAAAATGCCTCCGCTGCCTCATTCCTAAAATGATTCATTATCAGGACTTAACGACGTAAAATGTGGGACAGGCTTTCTCGGAGATGCTTAGGGGAAAGACTTTAAATATTTGAAAAGGGATGAGGACGATCACAAATTTCCAAAGATGTGTCTCAATTAACGAGTAAACTGGTGAGCCCCAGACGAGAACTCCAAGTCCAACCGAAGTGCAGTGGCCTGAATCTGGGCCGCGGCCTGGCGGGGGCCACCTCCCTCCCTGACCACGGCCCTGCCTGGCGGCCTCCCCTGCCAGCCCCGGCTCGGCCTGAGATCTGAGCGCGCCGCCCCCGCCCCTCCCTGCTGGATGGTGGCCGCACCCCGGGGTGCTCCGCTCAGGCACCTCCACACCCTGAGTCAGAGCCCATTGCTCCCCTCGCCCCCCTCAATGCCTCCTTCTCTGCGGGCTTTTCCATCAGATCAGCTCAGTGCGAGTTAGTCCCTAACAGAGCAACGCCCCTGCCAGGTGCCTTGCCCAGTGTCCACGAGAATGACGTCACGGTTCGCTCCTGGATTCCGGAGGGCGCGGTCAGCCTGTTCCCTGGACACTAACGGGAAACGTGGCTGCCCCGCTGTGCCCAAGAAGTCAAAGACAAGCCAGAGTCGCTTTAGCCCGAGGTCCGTGGATCCCAGCTAGAAAGCTGTGGGCCCCCCGTCCAGGTCTCCCTTCAGCCTCTCAGACCCCTGCGCGCTGGTTTGGGGGGACCCAGGGGGAACAGAATGGTCCGGGTGTCGGACAGCTCCTGGTTCGAACCGCAGCCTACAGACTTACCTACTGATCTCGGGGACACCCTCACACCACCCTCGGTCTCGGCTTTGTGGACTTGTGAGTGTAATACACACAGGTCCCAATTCCTTATCCAAAACCTCTAGCCCAAGCGATGTGTCAGATGTCAGAATGTTTCCAAACTTGAGAAGTTTAACATAACACCACGCATCTTTCTAACAATGTGAGACTCCCGGAGAGGATCAGGGAGTGGACTTCAGTAAAACTCATGCCTGGACACACGAATATTCATGAGAACAAAGTGGACGAAAACTATAAATAATGTCGTGCCGTTCCTAGCCAGGTTTTTCTACCATGTGATTTACAAAATCTTAGGGTTTCTAACCACTTCCCAGAGTTATTTTGAGATCCTATTAATTAACGCGTTTCCAGCCGGTCTCACGGCATCTGGGATGCAGCGTGCATTCGGTACCTGTCAGCTGCCGTCATCGCCCACGGGGTCCCTGCAGGCGCCAGCGCTGCTCAGTCAGAGGGCTTCCCGCGAACTCGCTGCCCCCGGGGCGGGGGGCTCGCTGGTTTCTCCCCCGGTTTCCTCAGGCGATGCCGCAGGGAAGTCCCGGATCTCGGAGAGCGACGTCTCCAAGTTTAGATACTCGTGAGTAAAGCTGAAATCTGAGTTCAGGTCTCTCGTCTCGCGTTCTGGGCTCTCTCCCTAGATGTATCCATGCATTCGAAGCAACGCACCCCCCACCCCCCACGGCGTGTCTAGAGGGAAAAGCACAGCGCAGGAAGAGTCCAGAGAAAACAGAGGAAGCTGTGTATGTCGGGTGTGGCGGCTCCCGTCAGCCACCACAGGCGCAGGGGACAGTGGCCACCAGTGGACCGAAGGGGTCACCAACCCCGGGCGAGCGGACGAACCGGTCTGCACAGGGGCGTCTCATCCCTGGGGGACACACCTTCATGTTCATCACATGCCCACAACATGGGGCAGGGGCCACAGAGGCACAGGTGTGTCCACAAACAGTGGTCAGAAGGGTCCCTGTATTCTGGGGACTGACCAGTGACGCAGACTGGATTGTGACGGCCACGGCTGCGAAGGTCGGATTACGTGGGCAGAAGGACTGTTCACGGGCTCATCAGCCTAAGGCGACTGCCCAGGCGTCGAAGGCTGGCCTGGCCACCCATCAAAGGCCTGGGTCCTGCCTGGTGCCCCCTGAGAGGCTCACATGGCTTTGAGAGGGCCTGTCACACTGGTGTTGTGACTTTATCAGACACCGGGGGAGGGAGGAGGCGTCCCACACACAGGAGCTGGAGGAGGACGTCGGTGGCCCCGGCCCCAGACGGGGGTCGCGCTCACTGCCGGCCACGGCCAGAGCGAGAGGCGAGCGGCCACAGAGCACTTCCTGCCCAGGCCTCCTCAGAGGGCTCAGGTGGCTTCCAGACCTCAGTCACTTGGCATCCTTGTTTGAAAATCCAGGTTCCCGGGCCTGGCCCCTGCAAACCCCGGGTCAGCAGCCTTGGGTTGGATCCAGGAATGAGGGCGGGCGCTGTGTTTTAAGCAAGATCCCCCTGACTCTGAGGGGTCGGCAGTCCAGGGGTCACTGACCTGGGTCAACGCCAACCTTCTGAGATGGTGGAGGCTGAAAGGAGGGGCCAAGCCAGGGACCCTGACGGTCGCCGCTCCCACCCAGGGTGTCCCTCCGCTCCCCTTCCTGCGCTGGAGGCTGCGCTGGCCCAGTTTCACAGGTGAGGATCCTGAGGGTTTGAGACGACCAGGGACTCGGCCACACAGCCAGTCAGTGGTGAGCGAGAGGTTGCGTCCGCGAGTCCTGGGGGTTCCTGGAAGGGCCCCTCACGGCACTCAGGTCAGCTCGGATGGCCCCGCCTGAACCTCCTCCGGAAACTCTCTCCACCTCACAGGTGAGGCCCTCGAGCCTTCCACGTCCTCCACGAGCTGCAAGAAGCGTTCCTAGTCTCGGGGCCTTTGCACAGGCTGTTCTGGTCGTCTAGCCATCTACCCTCCCGATTCTCCCCACGATCAGCCTCTGTCAGCCACGCTGGAGGCAGAGTGATCTCCATCCCTGGGCACACGCGTGTGCACACACGCACGGCGCTCTTGGGATAACAAAAGTCTCCAACAGGACCCGGAGGTTCTGTGTTGCTGGACGCCCTCCTCTGCAGCCTCGTCTGGCATCTGGCTTCCTCCTGGGCTTGCAAGCCCTTGGCCTTTCTGCCCTCGAAGCCCCCGTGGGCCCTGGTGAGACCCTGGTGCTCCTCTGCACCTTGGCTTTGCTTTGTCTGGGGTCCTGTGATGCTCCTGGAACCCCCACTTCTTCCAGCTGCAGGCGTTGCTTCCCCCGGGAAGCCCGCCCTGGCCTCTCCCACTGCGCTGAACGCACCTCCCGGGACTCTCAACACACCCTGTCTGTCGCCATCGTGACCCTCGCCATTTCCGTCGTCTCTGTCCTGGACAGTGCAGGGCTTCCCCCTTCAGGAAGTCCCAGCACACAGCATGGGCGCGGCACACGCTCGGCACGCTGTAAAGCCACGCGAGGCGTGGCACTGACCAGCCGGTGGGGCGTGTGCCTAAATGCGACCTCTGCACCAGGCCCCGCACCCGCTCTCTCCTGGTTACTCACTCGTCTCTTTCACTGCAGTGACGACAAGTCACAATACCTGGCTAATTGTCGACTCTCCGTCTTTCCCGCAGGGAAGGAAGCCACGAGGGTGGGAAGCACACCCACCTCACTCAGGGCGTGGCGCGGGCGTGCTGCCTGGTGTTTGTCGTCGCGTGACTCGGTAGAGACCGAACTGAGACTTCGGTTCACAAGTTTCTCCTTTCACGCGGCCTCAGTCCCCTGCTGGGACACTCAGAGCCACACACACTGTCACACCGGGAAGGTGACCCCCTCCCTCTGCACCTTAGTCTCCCACACAAAGGAAGAAGGCGTGAGAGCAGATGAGCGTGCAGTGGCTTGCCAGGGAGGACACTCAGAATTCCGGGTGTCACCACAGGGAATCTGAAGGAGGCATCAAGACGCAGCGCAGTGGACGGTTGTAGAACTCACCTGGAACTGCTCTCAGTTACTCAGAAAGCGAGTGATTTGCAGACATCGGCAGTTTTACGGCGGTCGGTCCCAAATGACTGGTGCATCTCTCCACTCCTGGACGTGCAGGGAAGCGCCCTCGCTGCGCGGGGTGGAGATGCCAAAGCAGATGCAGGAGAGGCCCTGGGACCGAGTGGTCTTATTCCACGTTACGGTTCTATGGCCGTGTAATGGCCACCCCAATACACTCACATGTGTACACACAGCCTATGATGTGTAAAGAACCACCCCCAAATCTGAGGCTTAATCCAGCCAGAATGACTTGTTTTTCAAGATCCTGCAGTTAGGCACATGGCTACAGCCTGGGAGGCTCCCGCGGGGCTGAAGACCCCTTTCCGGGAAGGCTCGCTCGCATGCCAGGCCGGTCAGCGCTGCCCACTGGCCGGGGCCTCGGCCCGGGCTGCAGTTCCCCGAGAGGCCTCTCCGGGGGCTATCGGCCTTCTCACCGTCAGGCCTCTAGGTTCTAGGAGGACGCTTCCCAAAAGCCGGTGTTCCTGGAGGTCACGCCTCAGGTGCGGCAAAAGTCAGTCACGTGGCCAGCCCGACGCAGGTGTCAATGCGAATGGAGACCGCAGATGAGCACGTGTGCCCGAGAACACGCGGTTCGGGGCGTGTGCGGGTGTGTGCATCGGCCAGCACAGAACATCTGCCGAGGGAGTTAGACTTCGGAGAGAAAAATCTTAGGGAGAATTAGAACAAAATTGAGTGAATCTAAAAATGGAGCAGATGCTGCTTCTTCTATCCGAGTCTTTTTTATGTAAATACAAATGACCAGGAATAGCCAGGAAAACCTTGGAGAAGCAGAATAAACACAGAGGACTGCTGTTATCACACACTAAGACTTGTTAGTTATCTAATTAAGACGGGACAATAATAGGTGCAACAACCAGCAAGTAGAGAAATGGAATAGAATAAAATTTCTGCTGAATACACACCGGTACACATACATGCAATAAATAAAAGAATTATTCTCTATCAACTGGATAACTGTATTTTAAAATATGAATATTGATGGCTTCTTGCCTTCCAGATAGACTACAGATCCGAACGTTACAGGAAAACTGTTACAAATTCTAAAAGGGAGCATTGGAGAATGGTGTAGTGCCATGGTGTAGGCAAAGATTTTTCCAACAGGAAAAATATGCACCAACCACACCGAATCTTTTAAAAGAGATAATTTGTCCAGGATATAATTAAGACTTTCTATTCATCAAAACATGCTGTAAAGAGAGGGCTTGTGCGAGCCACAGGTAGGAGGAGATGATTCTGTATGAAGAAGGACTCGTCCGGAATAAAGAAATCTTTTACGTCAGTAAGAAAAGCAAAGAAAACGCAATGGAGAAATGGGCAGGAGGCTGAGCAAGCACTTTGCAAAATTCTCGTCCAAAAGGCCGACAGGTACGGAAAGCGTTCAACCTCTTCTTCAAATGCAAATGGGAACTAGCAGGAGACCCCAGTAAACGCCCTCAGGTCCCTGAAAGCTCATATGAAATGACGGGCAGTCCGGGTGCAGGTGGGGACCGTCAGCGTTGACGCCCGCTCTAAGCGGGTCCCAGCACAAATCGCTACACGCGTTTCCTGAGACTGGTTGGTGACCTACACAAAGTGAGCAAAGGGACGCTGTGTTGTCCAGAGACCCCCTTCCCAGGCAGTAACGAGCACCGTTACCAGGGCCTGTCCGGAACGCTTGTAGCCAAGCTGGAAACAGCGTGGCGAGCGGTGCAATGGACGAACACGCGTGGCGGGTTCACACAGCGGAGCAGGAGGAGAAGAACCCACCCATGCCATGCACGGCCACACAGGTCAGTTTCCCGAGTGAACGGACAGACCACGCCTGCGCACATTGCAGTGTGTGTGGGTGAGTGTGCACCTGAGCTGCAAACCCAGGAAGACCATCTCTGGTGACAGAGCCGAGCTCTGTTTATCTTGCAGTGGCGCTGGGACTGGAAGGGAACCTGTAGGAGCTCTGAGGGGGCACTTACTGCTTTTAGTTTTCCTGAGTGGTGAGCACACAGATGACTGTTGCTCTGTGAAAACTCGCCCAGCTGGCTCTGGCTGGGTGGCTCAGCTGGTTGGAGCATCCGTCCCCGGTCACCAAAAAGGTTGCAGGTTTGATTCGCAGTCAGGGCACGTGCCTAAGTTGGGGGCTTCATCCCTGGTCAGGGCGTGCGTGTAGGAGGAAACCAATCAATATTTCTCTTTCTCTCTCTCTCCCCCTGCTTCTTTCTCCCTCCCCCTCCTCCTGTCTCTCTCCCCCAAATCAATACATATATCTTTGGGTGTGGATTAAAGGAAAAAGGAAAAACGAACATATCCTCGGGTGAGGATTAAAAGGAGAAAGAATAACTCCTCAGCTGCACATACTTGCCCTGGTAAAAGACACCCAGGGAGCCAGCTCCCTTACTATTCACAGTCGGGTCTCAGATCCCCAACATCTCTGTCATCCCCAACATCTCTGCCCCCAGGGTCTGGGGGCCGGCCCTCTGCCCGCAGACCTCCCCTTCCCACCTCCCTGCCTGGCCTCCGAGAATGGCCCCCACCCGCCTCCCCTTCCACCCAGCCTCTCACCGTGTCCTGCTAACGAGACCTGAGCATCTCCGTAGTCACGACGAAGGCGTCACTGACACGGAACTCTGAAAACAGGCAAGCATCTGGCAGATGCCACGCTGAGCTGCTCAGGTGGGTCGGTTGATTCACTTTGTAACAACCACCTGAAGTGGTGCTGCCCTTCCTCACCAGGAAACTGAAGCCGGTGGGGTGCCTGCTAACTAGCACGGCACGTGTGTGCAGTTGCAGGAGAAGACCACTAGCACGGCACACGTGTGCAGTGACAGCAGACCCTCACAGAGAACGGTCCCCTCCACTTCCCTCACCAGAACCCGTGCTGACGCTGCCCAGGTCAGCTTCCTGAAACCCACGAGAGCTAGTCCGTCCCTCCCCAAAACGGGCCGGACCTCCCATCTTTGGAGATTCCAGGCCCGAGTCATCCTTCAGCCTCTGCGCCCGGCCTACCAACCGGCCTCGGGTCCTGCTCCTGCTGCAGCCACACTAAGCAGGGATCACAACCCATGGAAGCTCTTTGCTGCCCCCTGCTGGCCGTCCAGTTGGCTCAAAGCCCTGAATTGTGGGTACGAGGGACAGTAGGGCTTAGGGTGATGGGGGCTGGACTCTGAACATCACAGGAAAACAGATCGTCCAAGGGGACCCTGTGAAATGGGACAGTGGCAGGTTTCCGAGACACCTGCTGGAAGACGTAGACCCCCCCTGCACTCCCCGTGTGTCCACCACCACTTGCGCCTCCCCCTCCGCTTGTCTCCATTCTTTCACTTTTCATTTTGTTCCCTCTCCTCTCTGTCTCCTCCCTCCCTTTCCTGTCTGTGCCCTTTCACGGATGCCAACAGGACAGACACAGAACGGGGCCACAGGAGGCAGGGCCCTCCCGCGAACACCTTCCTGCCTCCTCACGTTGGAGAGGCACGAAGGGAAATGACCATGGAAAGTCACCGCATGCGGGCACTCCTGGAGGTGGCCCGGCCACCACGAGGCACAGACAGTTCCTCAGGTGACAGTACTCCCCACGCCCGAGGTCTGACCCAGACATCCAGAATACAGCATATAATGCGCAACTGGATTTCCCCCCCAAACCGTTTGTAGGGTATTAATGTAACAAGGTGCGTTACGTAATGTCGTTGGGCATTTTTAACGTTCAGTCGCACATTTCACCTAACTCAGCGGCCCTCGCCTTCAACCTGACGCAGCAGCTGGCCATCTCAGAGGGGACTCAGCACTCCTCACCACCTGGCCCCAAACAAGCTTTACTGCCCCTCTCAGTCGTAACCAGTTGCAAGTCGCCCCAGCCGGGGCCACGACCCCTCGCTGTGAGTGACCATCCCCCCATTTCTCTTTCTCTTGGTCATTCAAAGGGCAAATCAACGCACATCTCTGCAGAGTTTTTGCAGACCCACCCTGCCCCACAGAGTCACATGCCCCTTCTGTCCACACACGTCACACTCTCCTGGGAAAGCGCGTCCTAGTTTGGAGAACAGCCTGAGCCGGGTGAGCAACGCGGTTGTGAGACCCCCCCCCACCCGGAGCAACATCTGGATTTCATGGCTGGTTAGGGATGTGATGCTGAGCAATGCATTTAACCTCACTCTGTGTCCCCTCCCTGAGTGTGACAATAGTCGCGGTGGCTGCCCTAAGGGTTGTAAATGTTAAACGCAGCAAAACAGGTAGCTGTCTGAACACAGCACCTGGTTCAGAGCTGCGCTCCTTTCCCATCCACTGTGATCACTGACACCGCCATCGTCATCACGGAGTCTCATCATCATCATCGTCACCATCACCATCATCACTGTCAACATCCTTATCATGCCCATCGTCATCCCCATCCCTGTCAACACCATTGTCCTATCAACATCGTTATCATCTTCATCATCCTCATCACCATCCTCATCACCACCCACACGTGCCCCATCATCATCATCCTCGTCACCACCACCATCATCATTATCATCTCCATGGTTGTCATCATCATCGCTGTCATCTGTATAATCAACATCAGCAGCAGCAGCATCTCCATCATCATCATCGAGACTGACGTCACCATCGTCATCAGCTGAGTTCCCAGGCCAGTTCACATCCCAGGTTTAGGAAACTCCTTGAAAGCAGCCCCAAGTGTCATTCCCTAACTCAGGCCCGCCTGGAAAAGGCCAATCGTGCACTGAACCAAGCTCACGAAGTGCGTGTTTGCAGTTCGCCAGCCAGCTTCCTGGTGCCAACGGCTGCCAGCCGGGGCGCAGAAGGCGGGGCCCCTCCTCTGCCCGCCTGCGCCGCCCTGCCCACAGCAGGGAGAGCGCTGAGCCTCTGGTTCTAGCGCATTCTGCCTGTGAGGAGCCTCTGTGGGTTCCCAGGCCGGTTGTCTTTGTCCGTTTCCGCACATCTGGGGCCAGGAGCGCTTGTCGCAGGGCCAGACTAACACAAGTGCTTCTGCGACGGGGGTGGTAGGAGTTCAAGGGGCAAAGCCAGTGGACACAGTGAGCCTTGGGGTCTCGAGGCCCGGGAGACTCAGCCCTCCGCATCAGCTGACACGCGTCCGTCACCGTGCCCTGAAATCAGTGCCGCTTTCTCCGTCCCCGACAGGCTCCCTCCTCCTTCTGCCCTGTCCCCAGGGATGGGGACGAAGGCAGGTGTGGGGCTCTCCTTTTCCAGCAAGATTCATCCCTTTCTGTCATTTAGTCCATCCTGCAAGTGTAGATACCTGATTTTCAAAGATACATTATTACGTAGCTCGTTTTGTTGTTCTCGTTTTTTAGGGCGCTGGCGGCCAGTCTCCTAAGATTTTCTGCATCCTGGAAGCAGATGTGGTTCAATGGTCACATCCTGATCTTTCCTTCTTCACTTCCCTTACAGCCAGAAGTGGTGCCCCTGAATCTAACCCATAAATCAAACAAAACAAAACAAAACAAAACGACCCCATAATCTTGGTTATCCTGTTAGATATTTTGAAACGCAGAGTGTGGATTTGCCCTGCAGGACGGGTTGTGATGAGTCACCACCAATCAGAACAGATTCTTACAGGTCAGTAACCCCCCCTCCATCACAGTTCAGAGTGTAGCAGACTGGCTTGGACCAGTATAGTAGTTCGAGGGCCAGAGCTCTGACTTGCAAGCATTTATCTCTGTACCTTTGAAGTACCTGCCTCTTGGGGCTTCAGTCCCCTCATTAGTAAAATAAGAGACTTGGGTTAGTCGAGCGGTGGGTCCCTCCCAGCAACATGGTTCTATTTTTTCCCTTCTCTGTGCCTGCTAACGCTTCAAGGACATCAGCAGCGTGATCCTCGGGACACTACGGGCAACCATTTTATTTTCACTTAAAGGTTTGTCAGACCACATTTAGATCATGATTCCAGGGAGAAAATATGCTTATGGTGAAAAAAAAAAGAAGTAAAGCCCCAAATGCAACAGTTTTGTATTTTTTCTCTCCAAATGTTAATGTACTCCAATGAAATATTTATAAGGTGGTGCCAAGGATAAGAAAAGCATTACAGTTTCTCCGTTTTCCCACGTCGGCCATGACCGCCACGAAGAGTTTAATACACACTGCTCATGACTTCTAGGGGCTCACACCAAGCCCTTGGGTTCACTCCCTCCGCGTATCCTCGCTGATCTTCGACCGCAGCTGGAGTGCCCGCTCGGCCTGGCAAGGTGTCTCCGCCTGGGGACTCCACCTTCCAGCGGCCGGGGAAACTCAAGGAGGAAGCAGGTGAACGGCGTCCCCCAGGTAGACGGTGGCTGCGAGGAGGGCTGCTCTGGGGAGGGCGATTGGAGGATGTCTTTGTAACCAACGGAGGCCCAAAGAATATGAAAGAACCAGGCGTTTTAAAGCCGAGGTGAGCGCACTGACCCTCCCCTGGGAAGGGCCCGGCTTAGTGCGCTCGGACGCCAGGGGGCGCGGCCGGGCGCGCAGGGCGGAGGTGCGAAGAGATGCAGCGGAGCCGCCGTGAGTGAATTTAATGAAGTCTGAGTGCAGTACAACGTCATCGTAAGGTTTAAACAAAGACTTCGGAGTGTAGCCCATGATTTATTGATAAAATGCGGTTCAATATAGACTTGTATATATAACGAATGCTTATACTAAAATACCTGTATATTCATAGATATACATACACTTATACATGTACATTTAAAAAAATATTTTATTTATTTCAGAGAGGAGGGAAAGGAGGAAGAAAGAGAGAAAGAGAAACATCAGTGTGTGGTTGCCTCTCGAGTGCCCCCCACTGGGGACCCAGCCCACAGCCCAGGCATGTGTCCCGACTGGGAATCAAACCCTCGACCCTTTGGTTCGTGGGCTGGCGCTCAGTGCACTGAGCCACACCAGCCAGGGTACGGCTGTTATGTGGAGGACACACATTTATTGAAAAACCCCCAGTTGTTTTAGAAGGACAGGACTTTCGTGCGTGTCCTTCTCACCGATCTTCCCAGCCGTCTGGGGCGTCCTCGCTGGTCGGTTTACAGGGACCCCCAGGCTTTTTTTGCAGCACACTGTGACGTTTTTAATCATCTCCTCAAGGAGGAAGGTTCGCTTAGACGGCGCCCACGTTTGTGCCAGTTCCCTCTGTTTACGTTATTAATGGCCCCTCATTCGGGTTCCCGGTGAGCCTTGGTGAGTCTCTGCAGGGCCAGAACGCTGGGCGGTCACGGGCCTGCACAGTGGTGAGGGGCCTTGTGCTCAAGAAGCAGCGGCCTAGAGAAAGGTCCCACTGAGCATGTCCACGTCCTCCGGGAGGCAAGACCGAGCAGAGTGAGAGAGGTGACGTGCGGGGAGGGGTCGGGGTCAGTGTCAGGACGGCGGGACCAGGAACGCGTTTGCAGAGGAGCTGGCTCGGGGAGGGGTTCCAACGGGCAGGGGCGGACGTGGCCGGGGAGGACCAGTACGTGTGACGGATACTGTCGTTAATTCTTTAAAACAATTTTTACATTGATTCTAGAGAGAGGGGAAGGGAGGGAGAAAGGGAGAAACATCGATGCGAGAGAGAAACATCAGTTGGTTGCCTCTTGCACAACCCCATCTGGGGATGGGACCCACCACCCAGGCACATATCCTGACTGGGAATCGAACCGGTGACCTGTAGGTTTGCAGGACAACGCCCAACCCACTGAGCCACACCAGCTGGGGCGACTGTCACTCATTCATCAGGTGGCTTCACAGGGAAGAGAAAAAGAAGTCAGGACATCAGGGCTCCCGGCTTCCTTTTTCACTAACTCTCCTTGTCGTCACAGGAAAGCCCCTTCCCCTCTTCATGTCTCCACATCTCAAAGGAGTCCATTGGCTTTCACATCCTGTGACTTTAAGAAAAAAAAAATTGACATAGGAGACATTCTTTGGGGCCGTGGTGGGGGATCCTGCTTTGACCACTCCTGAGCTCTGGAATGCTGCCAAGTCTTTTTCCCAGCAGATGATATTGAAACAATTAATGTAATGAGAAACGCTGACCTCAGAGAGACTACTTCCACGACATAAGGGGTGTAATTAAATAATCCTGTAGTTACAGATTCAAAGTAACAAGGAGACAGTGTGGTCCGACTCCCACTTGGTCATTTGATAGTTATTAGCAGCGCCACCTAGTGGTCAGCTGCCGGTGACTTGCTGCTCTCCCAGGAAGGAAGCACATCCTCTGCCAGAAAGGTGGTCTCCTCCCCTGGGGTGTGGGGCAAGATCAGCCGCATACTGGTAAAGACAACCTACCCGTTCTAGCAGCCGGCCACACCCCACACCGGTAACACACCCTGGGAGCTTCTCAGGCTGCAGTGCCCACGCTGGGGAGGCTGCGTTCCCCACAAGTGTGAGCCTTGCAGTCCGAGTCGGGACCCTTCGCCCGGCGGGAGAATCAGGAACGCCCAGCTGTGCGTTCAGTAGCTCCACCTTCTCCACGGGGGACACGTGCCAAGACCCTTGCTGGATGCCCGGTGCTGCAGGCACCCCTGAACCCTACATTTGCTCTGATTTTTCTCCTACACACATATACCTATGATGAAGTTTCATTTCTAAATCAGGCGCAGTGAAAGATTAACAACAACAATAATAAAATAATAACCATTATGACAATAATTGTTTTGGATATGAAAGCCAGTTCTGTCATCCTCCTGCCTAAAATTCCCCAGTGGATCCCATTGGCTCACGCAGTTTCAATCTGAATGCCAGAATCTTTGGGGGGCAGGCTTTCTTTTCCTCTTTTAACCAGAATTCCGAGGTCCTGACCCACAATTACAGACTGAAGCCATGAGAGGTTAAGGCTGGGGGCTCTCGTTCCAGTGTCTGGTTCACGTGCGGGACTGGACATCCTCCCACCACACCCCCTGGTGCCTTCCAAACCTCAGAGCCTGGGGACGGTGCCCTTGACCTCTGGGAGGTAACAGCGGCCCATCACGCCAGCATCTTCTCCTCCCACGTCGGGCCTCACGTGCCACTGAGGGGATGCTGGGATGTTCTTTATCTCCTGTGCTGAACGGCCTCTTCGCTCCTCCGCCTTTGCCACGTCTGCGCGGTCCTCTGGGAACGCTTCCCCTGGCCTTCAGCTGCCACCCCTCGGGTTCCGGCTCCGACGCAGTCTATGCTCCCGGAGGTCTTCTGGCTGCCCACCCTCGTGCGTGGTTGCCCCACAGCGGGTCCCACCGCCGTCTGCCTTGACCTTCATGCTTCCAGTTCGCTTCTTTATCATTTGTCTGCGTGTCTGTCTACCAAACTCTGAGCTCCTTGAGGTAGAGTGGTGTTAACTGTCCTTGTACCTGGGGCAACAGGTCTAGAATCTCAGACAGGAACGGAAGGTGAAGCATGTTGGACAAGTGTCAGGAACAGCTAGCAGGGGTGTCCAACCCACGGCCCGCGGATGGCTAGGAATGCGGCCCAACAGAAAACCATAAAGGCACTTAGAACCTTGCTTTTGCTCATCAGCTTTTGTTAGTGTTTGTGCAGTTAATGTGTGGCCCAAGACAACTCTTCCAGTGTGGCTGAGATGCCACAAGGTTGGACCCCCTGAATTCTATGGGATTGTAAGTAACTGTAAGCAAGAGCTTGGCCGTTGCCTAGAGGTGCCCATGGCCACTTCTGTAACAGGAGTGAATGGAAGCTTCTGAGCCTGGGGTTTAATGCCCACATGTTCACGGGGAGACAAACCACCCCAAACTCAGTGCTGCTTAACAAACTCAGTGATTTATTATTATTATCACTGCTATGATTATTATCTCTCGTGATCTGGGGGTTGACTGGACTCAGTGAGAGGCGCTCACCTGAGCTCTTTACTGAGTTACAACCCGAGGTAGTGGAGACGAGTCTTCCTGATGCTCCCACCCCCAGGTCCGTGTGTCACCGCTGGTCGTGGCCTGGGCCTCTTGCTGGGACCATCAGGGACACGTACACGGCCTCCCCGGTGAGCGACTGACCCTTCAAAATCAGCTGAAAGCTACAACAAAACAAGTCACAGAGGCATCATGGTTCTTACAGGCCTGGCCGAGGGGCCTCAGGTTCAGACGCTGGGCTCAGAGGGGAAAGTTGGAGCCCGGTGTCCTGAAGGCATTAAAGCAGGTCTCCGGACAGCTGTCCCCAACTTGCTCACCAGCCTCGTATACACCCGGGGATCAGGGCGCGGAGCAACTGCGTTACTTCCATCTGCCGTAGAAACGCACGTGTGTTCCCAGGCGATGGAAGAGTGCAGCCCTAACTGCTAACGGTGATCTACCCCACTGCGTGACCGAGCAGTGCCCTCAGTGTACCCTGCTCAGTGAGATAAATGCATGTGTGTGTCAGCAACGTGCACGAGAACGTCTTAGGTAGCTTTACTGATAAACCTGGAAGTAGAAGCAACTTGAATGCACATCACCAACAGATTCCAGTCACGTGTTTCTCTGAGATGTCGACACCCCTCCACTGGGAGGCGAGGGTGATTTTATTTCCTCTCCTTGAACCTGGCAGACTTGGTGCTGGCCTTGACCCGTAGCAGGCAGTGGAAGTGATGCTGTGTGACTTCCCACTTGGAAGTCAGGCAGTGAGAGGGGCCCCAGCTTCTCCTTTGCTCTGCTACCCACTCAACGCACTCGGTTTCGAAACCCAGATGCCAAACCATAAGGAAGCCCAGCCCAGGGAGACCCGCAGGCAGGAGGCAGAGCGGAGCAGGATGGACTGCCAGACCCAAGAAGGTGCAAGGCCGTGGAGAGCAGACAGGCCTGCCACTCTGTGCTCTGTCTGAAGTCCGAGGCCCGGAACTGTTCTCTCTCCATGGTCGTGCTGCGGGACCGAGTTTTGGGAGGACCTGTTTTGCAGCCAAAGTAGCTGGAATAATCACACACAGAAGCATGAGCAGCTCTCACGAACAAAAGAGGGTAAAACTGGGCCAGCCCACTCACCCTGCTCCCTCGTACCCCGCAGAGTTCCAAGAGCTCACTGGGGCTGGAAAGTCTGGTGACTGGGCTCCCTCTCAGTTTCTTCGTTCTGTCATCACTATGTGTCCAGGACCCGCCATCGCATCCGATACACAGCAGCTGCCTCTGCAGCACTGAGCTCCTTGACCAGGATGAGCGAGTGGGAGACGGGCTCTGTCTGTCGCCTTGTGAGAGTTTTCCTGGTGGGCGGAGCAGAGACCCCTTTGGAAAGCACCCGGCACTGCACTGATTCTTTCAGACATTTGGGGAAAACATTCCAATCGTTTGGCAAAGGACTCTCCATTTCGCAAGTTACTGCCCACTTTTCAGTTACTGTCTATTTTGTAATTTTGTTGCTCCCCTGTTGTCTAATGGAAGCTTGGCCGGTGCTTGTTTCATCCATTAAGTGCTAATTGCTATTTATGCACCGATGTTTGCGGCCTCCCCCCCCCCCCCCCCCCCGCCGGCCCAGGGCTGTTCCAAAGAGGCACCAGGCGCACTCAGAACACCGAGAGAACAGTCGTGTGTCACCCACTGTCTTCTGCTTGTGGAAATGCGTATTTATTCTTTAAAACTGGAATTAAGCATCTTACCTTCTTAATGTCTTTTCTAAACCCTTTAGACATAATTGGTAGTCCCCATTAGAGATTATACGCATGTATGATGGAATCTCATATATATATATACACACACATATATATTCTATAATGGGTCCCACTATGTATGTGACATATGTACATACACACACTCCACACTCACACACATCATATGTAAAAAATCTACTTGATTCTATTAAAAGGAGGGTGAGGGATGTTAAAGGAAGTAGCTACCGAACACCTCTTATGCCCCAGCCTTATATAAAAAAAGCAATACAATTTGACAAAGTACAATTTGTTCCAGGAATAAAAGTTTGGTTTAATGCTAAAACTGTAATCAATTTAATTTGCATATTAACAACACAGGAGGAAAAGTCCAATATATTCCCAATGGATGTGTAAAAGGCATTTGACAACATTTGATACCTGTTGGTCATAAAAAATAGTCAATAACCTGAGTTAAAGGAACTTCTTTAACCTGAAAAAAGACAGCGGCTAAAACCCTTCTGCTTACTTCGTGCTCAATGGCAGAACATTCGATGCTTCACCTCTGAGAAAAGGAGCAGCAAGAGGACGTCTACTGCCATCATTTTAATCAGCTTTGTGCTGGGGACATTAACCAGTGCAATTAGGCACAAAAAATAGATAAAAACAATGAAGATTAGAAATGGAATTTAAAAAGCTATCTATCTTCATAAACAGCGTGATTATGAATGTAGAATTTGCTCAAACCTGCGGCTGGAATTAGTAAGTCCATTTACCACGGATGCTGGGAACAAGCATCCACGGAAGATCTGCATGGAAACCATCGTGTCTACACGTTCCAGCAGCAAAGAGCAGAAAAACGGAGCAGAAAACCCTGCCGTTTACAACTGCATAGGGTTCTCAAGAACATAGAAACAAATCCACGGAAATATGTGTACTGTTAAAAATGTCAAATAAATGGCAATAACTCAAAGGAAAGATGTGCGAGAATTCCACTCAGAACACAAAACTGCTGAGAAAAATTAGGGAGTCCTTACACACATGCGCAGGGAGTCCATGTGCTCGGGGCGGGGATGCGCAATGTCATTGAGATTTCAGTTCTCTCCAACTTAGTCACAGACTCTGTGTAATTCCAATCAAAATCCCAGAAGATCATCCTCTTTCTTTGTTAGTGCTGTAGATATTGATAAACAAATTTAAAAGTTTTATTGAAATGCCATGGACAGAGAATAATAGCCAAGACAATATTTAAAGAGAAAAAATTAGAAGATTTATAGACTCCAAGACTTTGAATGAAGTGAAAATAATTAAGTCAATGGGGATATTAATACGGAGATAGATAAGTAAAGCAGTCATTCAGAACAGAGACCAGAAATAGACCCCTCCATGGACAGCCTTTGATTTACATGGGGAACAGTATTTTCAGTAGCTTTTGCCCCCAAATTCCAATATGTGCACAGGGAAAAATGAACTTTCCTCCCCAGTTCACAGTTTCATTTGGGGAAAGTGATACACATAGGTTGGAAAGTTAAAATAATCAAGGTTCAGAATAAAACAGTAGAACAGCTTCATGATCTTGCTTTAAGAAAAGATTTCTTAAATAACTACAAGCCACTAAACATAAAAAAATAAGATAAAAGAGAACTTACTAAAACTAGAAAACTGTGCCCATTAGCCCTGGTTGGTGTGGCTCAGTGGTTGAGAGTCGGCCTGCGAACTAAAGGGTCACTGGTTTGATTCCTTGTCAGGGCACAGGCCTGGGTTGCGGGCCAGTCCCCGGTAGGGGGTTGCGTGTGAGGCGACCACACATTGACAATTCTCTCCTTCTCTTTCTTCTTCCCCTCCCCCTCTCTAAATCTTAATAAAAAACCTGTGCCCATTAAAGGCAACATTCTGCACAGTGAGTAGGGCGCTCTGCCTGGATCAAGCGTGAGTGATCCGCCTCTCATCAAGGCCTTGGTCTGTGTCCCAGCCCCGCCCACAGCCCCGCCCACGGCCCGCCCACAGCCCCGCCCACAGCCTGGACACTTTCCGCTGAGGAAAGGCCTGCTTTCTTCCAGGCCCTCTCCCTTCCTCCACCCGGTGGTCTCTACCTGTGTTACACTGACACCAGGGCCCCCTGCACTAGCAAAAGGGTCACAGGACCACCACGCCTCACATGAAGACATGAGTGGAGGTCTGTTGTCTCCTGATAGTGCTTCCTTTTGCAGATATTCAATAGGAACCCCTCCAAACTGCAAGGATGAAAGTCTCAATCTGAATGGGGGGGCAATGGTTTCAGCAGACCAAGTCCCACGTCCAAACCAGACCCACTCACCGAGGGGGCTGGACTTGGCGGTCGGACAGGTGGGCGCGCACATTCCCGGGGTGGGACTCACTGGTGGACTCCAGACAGATCACCACGTCCCTCTGGGTCTCGCTTTTCTTTTCTCTGACGGGACAACCACTGAGTAGTTTGTTTTTAATGATTAAAATATCCCAATCTCTTCCAGGAAACATTAATTCTTGTAATGCTGATAGACATTTAAAAGAGAAACTATTGCATTATCAAGTATGATTCAACAGTTCTGAATAGAAATTAAATGTTTAACTTCAGTGCAATGGACACTATGGACCTCCAAAAAGGGGCTAGAATGTTCGGTGTCCTCTCACACCTCCGACCCTCGGGCATGCCGTCCACGGCGCCAGGCTGGGCTGCATGAATACCCTCGCAGACACAGTGCCGTGGGGCAGGGCAGACATTCCCCAACGCTCTCTGCTACTCGAGCTATTATTGTTATTGCTAACAAGCATCGTTGGGTTATTATTATGAGTTTGCAGCAACAATAATCAGACCAGAGCCCCAAGTCTGAACACATCCAAGCTACAGTTAAAAATTCATAAGGCATAGTTTTTTCTAAACAATGTTCTGCGTGTGGATTTGCTTGGCACATCTCTGAATTTTAGAACAGAGGGTTTGCAGATAGAGAGCTCCCTTCCCCCCTTGCTAATTAGCATGATGGATCGTTGAGATGGGACTGTTCCGTCGCAGCAGCGATGATGCCCTCACACTTAATTAACCATACAGGGACTCGAAGTGATTCAAAAGGAGAGAAAAATCCTGAACATGCCCACTTACTGAGTTAGCGATTAGAAAAGTCAAAGAAAGAACATAGCCACGGGCCCCTACTGTGTATCGAGTTCCTCAGCAGATTTATGCGTGCCACTTTGCATATTTGTAATTGTCTGTGTTCTCTGGACGTGGGGCTGACTAATGAGAGTGCGGACGGAGAAAGTGGTGAACGCACATAAGTCTTCGGTGCCAGCACTTCCCCCCTCAGCCTCCCTGCCATGAATTCCTGAGAAAGTTTGATTCATCTCGGTTGCTAGGTGATGGGCGAGTCTCCATTATTCATGAGAGCATCCTCATATGCAAACAGCAGCCCCTCTGTGTGGTGCTTGTTTAACTCCCTGTGCCAGGGGCCCCAGACCACCCCATGCTGGCTCTCGGCCCTGCCGGTGAGTGGCTCAAGGTCTCCAGGTCGCTTGGAGCACCAGGAAGAACTGAGGCCTGGGGCGTCTTGCCCTGGGCTCTTATCTGGACTTGTCCCCCCTGCAGGAACTGGGGCAAGGCTGGCATCCCTCTTGTCTGTGCTGGCAGGAGGCCAAGGTGGGTGAGTTCCATGTTTCCGATTCCAAGACTGTCTCACTCCCTGGCTCCAGTCTCCCCAGGAAGGGTTTAAAGCGAAACCACTGGGAGTGATGGAGAATGAAGGAGGATTTGGTCTGTTGCTGGCCCCAACTACTGGATATGCGTCCAGCAGGCATTCGCTGAGCATCTAGCTCCCCTCCCGGCTATGGGCTAGACGCTGGGACCCTGAGATAAACACGGGCCAAGGGTACCAGGCGGCGTGCAGCCTTCAACCCTGGTAGGGGCTTGTTGCCAAAGAGATTATAGTGGGCAGAGTGACAGCAGCGGGCCCCACGGAGGAGGTTACACCCACGCCAAGTCCTGAAGTTCAAGTGCCAGTTTGGCAACTAGATAAAGAGTAGGGGTGGGTCTGTTGGTGGGGAGAATTCCCCAGGCACAAGGGGTGGACTGAATGAGGGAATGCAGGGACCGCGGCTGGCCGTGTATGGAAGCACAGCGCCGACCCACGGCCGGCGGTAGCAGTGCAGGAGGCCGCACCACTGTCTGTAGCAACCAACCCTGGGCAGCCAGACAGCCACCCCAGGACAGTCAGCCCCACATGGCCAGATCTGTGTGCATAATCTGCAGCTTCCCCAGTTTTGTCCCCACTTCCAAATTAAGACCCGCCAGAGGAAGCCTGTTCTTCCCCCCTAAACAATCACCTAGGGTGTCCTGCCTGTAGCCAGCCTGCGTCCAGCTTCCCCAGGCCAACAGTGAGCAGCAGACGCCCCCGCAGGCTTCCCCTTCCCCTGGCAAGGTCCCCGCCCTGCTGCCTGTCAGGCGTCCCCGCCACATGCTTGCGCCAGTGGCTGACCCCCTCTGCCCTAGAGCCGGGGCAGAGCAAAGGGCTGTACGATTCTTACTTCTATGCTCTTCATTTATTTTCACAGCACAGAGGCGTAAAACCACGTATTTTGTGAAAAAGGACTAAACATGCATTCGTATTGTGAACCCTTGTGTGTTTCTGTGAATGGACACAGGCCTGAGTTCACCGCAGCTTCGTGCATTGGCCTCGTGGTTGCCGACATCCAAACAGGAAGAGACTGCGAGGCTGCGTGGGTTGATTGACTAGCCCCCAGGTGACAGGGTCGGTAAGGACGGAGCTGAGATCCCACACCCGCCTTCAGACCACAATCCGGCAGGCAAGCTACTGATGTGATCACCTGCTTTTCCACTGCACCACACCCAGGGCAATGCCCAGCTTCCTCAAGCCATTCCCAGCCCACCCGTCACAGAGCACATCCTAGGTAAGTTACTGCTTCCAGCGCCGCCATACCCCAGTCCCCTGGCGTGGGAAGCACAGCTTGTCCGTTACAGAGATGTTGTTGGTGGTGGCCGCCGGAGGGCACAGACCCTGGTCTCTCCAGGGACCAGGACAACGCCACTGTGCCTTTGGGTGTATCTTCTTTGTGAGGCAGCTGTAAACAGTGAAGCTCATCTCATAAGGTCCACTCCACGAGAAGCCCTCGGCCCGCCTCCTGCCAGGGGGAGGAACTGTGGACCAGGAACAGACCCTCGCTCAGCAGCAGAGCAGGGCCGGCGGGCTCTCCGTGTGGGCCCTGGTCCTGAAAGCTGGGCCGTGAGGCTGGCCTGCCGGAGGGGAACGGTGCAACTGAAAGGCAGTTAAAATTCGCCAGGCTTTGTGTCTCCCCAGGCAAGTAACTTAAAATTGCTTAAAAAATATGGTTAGGGAAGTAATTATAAAATTGCATAATTCTGTATTTGCATATACATACTGACACACTTTCTCCTTATAGATAAGTATTTAACATTAATAAGCTATTAATGAATTAATTTATACTTTAAATAATTAATGTACTGTTTAGCACTACCTATATTTATATGCCATTATATATGCAGTGCATAGATATGCATATGAAATGTGGACGTACAGATAACATTGATTTATAATGTAAAACAGACATGGACATATGCTATGCCCATAGGTACATCCTACTCCATGTAAATCACTCGACTGTATATGAGGAAGGCGTAACCGTCAAGCATCGGACAGATTTGAAGTCAGACCCCTCCTAACTCTGCCACATGGAACAAGGTGCCGAGTCAGGTCTCCGCAAGCCGGGGTGACCCACAGTAACGACCTCAGGAGCTGTGAGAGCCAAGACAAGGGACGTGCACTGTACCATGGCCCACAGTGGGTGCTCGAGAACCAGCTGTCCTCGCGGCCTTGGTCAGGCCCTCGGCCGCTGGGATGGCCAGATCCCAGCCCACGTGCCTTCGTGCAAAACCTGCCCCACCGGCAAGTGAAGACACGAAGGAGGTGTTGCGGGCACGTGACCCCCGAGCAGCAGGGCTGTTTGCCTGTCATTGTTTGGGGCACAGTCACCCCAAGGACGGGAGGTGGCAGGCCCTGGAGCACCACTGTGGCCCCAGTTCCCTCCGTTCAGGGAGGCCCTCCAGGGAAAAGCCCATGAAGGCTGAGGAAGCCTCTGGAGAGTGGTGCAGCCGTCTGTCTGTCCCCGGCAAGGCTGGGCTCTGAAGCTCAGCCCCTTGACATTTGACCCCTCACAGTCTCTCCTTCAGCCCGGCCGATCCAATCAATCTGCCCGGGCAGTCCCTCATTCATTCACGTAACCCATTCATCCAAACAGATACGAACACGTCCATGTATCTCTTAAGGCACAGAAATATCCTTTTATTTGCTCAGTCATTCACTATCACATCCATTCATACACACCTATAGTAATTATTTCTATGACATATCCTTTCATTTATTCATCCATATATTCTTTACTTATCTATGTACTTACATGACCTTTAGTTGATTTGTCCAGTGAATAATAAACTAGACCATCCATATACACAGTCATTCATGCACTTATTCTTGATTCGCTTGACGATTCATAACTCATGTATGTACTCACTCATTTACAGAATAATCTATCCAACTATTCAGCAATTAATTCCTACATTCATCTGGACATCCTTTCATTCGTTCATGGAGTCGGAGTCACATTGCCTCTAGTCCATCCACCCACCCACCCACCCACCCTTCCACTTGCCGGTCTCATCTCTACTCCATGCTCCCGCCCACCCATCCCCCCTTCCATCCCCCCAGTTACTCATAAAGCATTTGGAGAGAGTCATCCGTCAGCGCTGGTGACACAGGTGTAGAACTCAAGCCTGAATTTCTTGAAGTGCTGCTTTAGAGGCAAAATGCTACAACAGAAAATTCAAGAGATTTTGATGCAGAGGTGCTGTGGTGTTTACAATAAAATTAATTATACTTGGCCATTTTTACCAAGGTGATATCTATTAGCCTCTTGAACCTAAATTTCTCATCCTGTAGAGTGGGAGTTGTATATTAAATTACATGCCGAAGCTTTTAGGACAATTTCGGGGCACAGTCTCATGGAGCTGATGAGTCCCTTCCTCTCTCCCCATGGTGTGCCGGACCTGGTCTCACCTCCTGGCCTGGCATCTCTGGCACTAGTCGCTTCCTCTGCCAACCCTCCAACCCTAGAAAGAGTCCAACCCTGCACAGGCCTTGCCCAAATATTCCTTTGTTCATCTGTCCGTGTGACTGCTCCCTACTAGGGTACCTCCCCTGGTTACCGGCTGTACAAGTTGTCACAGAGCGTCGACAACAGGTCACCTTCTGACCTCTGGGTTGGTCAAGGCCGAGACGTAAAGAAATGATTACAGCGAACGGTGACACTGTTCTAAACAGAAAAACGGAGGAGTCCTGTCTGTGGCTACTAAAGAAAACAAACACTCACCTGGGGTCAGGGGGTGGGGGGGGCGTGCTCTTCACCAGGACAGTGAAATGTGAAACCATTGCTCTTGGTCGGTGCTAACCAGAAGAAAGACCACTGAGGGGGCGGGCATCAGGTTGGTTCAAAACCCAATGTCACCCCCATTGCAGGGTGCCCCCGGCAACCCCCGAGCTCCGTGCTGGGAGACGCCGTGTCATCTGTGGGGACGGGGAGGGTGCGGTCACAGCACTGTGCCCTCCACACCATCGTGCCTGCCTCCTTGCCCTGAGTGGCCTGAGTGTCCAGCAGGCCGAGAGCCAGGTGGACGGGCTGCTGAAGTAGCTGCAGGGAGCGGCAGGTGTGACCGCCTCTGCCCCTGCGCTGGGCCAGACCTCAGCACCGTCCTGGAGTCCACTTCAAAGCACTGCTGGGAGAGCAGCCACATGGTCAGTCACACTGGGTTGGTGCCATGGCCCGCAGGTGGCTCCGGTGTCTTGGGGGGCGGGGGAAGGTAGGAGCCCAGCTCACCACCCATTCCCTGCCCGGCCTGCAGGCCCGGCTGCCTCCACACCTCCCCCGGCGCCGCTGGGCTACATTTGCTTAGCGCGCTTTACGGAAGACAGCAGGCGGACACTGGCGGTTCACCCTCCGCGGCTACAAGACTACGCACTGGAACCACTGTTTCGTTGAATCCTCGCAACAACCCTGCCAGCAAAGTGCCGGGGGCCTCCATGTCACAGAGGGGCAGCTGAGGCCGGGGACTCTCGGGGTTTGCAAACAATCACACCTGCAAGCTGGGTTTGAACCCACGCAGAAATGACTCCACGTGACCTTTAGGAAACCGGGGGAGGGGGAGGTCAGAGAGGGGGAGGGCAAGAGGGCAGGAGGGGAAGGCAATGGTCCCACTTGGGTAGGGGACAGGCCGGCAGTCAGAGAAGCCGCTGCACTTTCATGGTGGCCTTGGGAGAACTGTCCCCTAGGCCCCCGGTTTCCGCCGTGGGAATGGCAGCCCCCTCTAGTGACGGTGGATTCTGTCCCCAAATCTGAGCTGCACTGCTGCGCCCTACAGCGGAGATGACCAGGAAACGCTCGTCCACCGGAGGAAACCGGACACGGAAGGCGGCCTGCCGCTCGGTGCCGCGCATGTGAAATGTCTGAGGGGCGGCTCCGCAGAGGAGGCGGGAGGCCAGTGACCGCCCCCGCCCGGGACTGGAGGGCCGTGGGGGGAGGGGCGGCAGCAGACGGGCACAACGCTGCTTTTCAGGGTGAGGAGAATGTTCTGGAATTAGAGGTGAAGTCGTACCACTCTGTTAATAGGTAAAAACCTGAATTGTATACTCTAAAATGATGAATTTTTGAAAACATTTTATTTATTTATTATTTTTAGAGAGAGGGGAAGGGAAGGAGAAAGAGAGGGAGAGAAACATCAATGTGTGGTTGCCTCTGGTTGCACCCCCTTCAGGGACCTGGCCCACAACCCAGGCATGTGCTCTGACTAGGAGTCGAACCGGCAACCCTTTGGTTCAGAGGCTGACATTCAGTCCACTGAGCCACACCAGCCAGGGCTAAAATGATGCATTTTATGGTATATGGGTTATATCTTGATTAAAAGGCCAGCTTCTTTTGATGTTCAAGTGCATTTGTGTGAAGGAACTGAAACCCAAGGGTGAATATTACTGTACAAATAAAGCACAGCTTCAAAGAAGCCAAGATGAAGAAAAAGTTAAAACACACTTAATCAACTATCCACTTAAAAAAAAAAGCTGTTAGACCAGAGGACTGAGACTTAATAGGAATCTTGGATAAACAGATAAGAAAATCCCAGGAGGAAGTTTTGTTTCTCCCCTTCTTGTAAATAATAAACTTTGAAGAAAGAATTTTCTATTTAAAAAATCCCATTTTCTTTGTCCTGCCTCGTTCCTGGTTTCTTTGCGCTGTTTTGTAGTGGTTCTCTAGGCACAAACGTGCAAATGTTTAGCTACGACACATCACGGTCTAATCTGGGGTAACTTTCAGAATAATGGAGGAGCTTTCTTTTTTAAAAATGTCCCGTTTACAATACCAGTAACGCTTCGTGCTCATTGTCACATTGTTTTTTTCATTCTAACCCATGATGTTCAGAGTCCACAATACATTGTTATGATATTTGCTTTTTGTACGCACACTGATGTGCGTGTAAATGCAAGTTCATGAGCATAGGAACACACACAGGTTGGTGATCATGGAAAAGACACTTAATATTTATGTACATTTGCCTTTCCTCACTCTCCTTTTCCTGTTCATAGATCTGAGCTTCCTTTTCGAATCCTGTCCTTTAAGCTGAAGAACTTATTTTGGTATTTCCTCTTTAAATTAAAAAAAAAAAACAGTGAAGGACGCCCTGACCTGTGTGGCTCAGTGGGTTGGGCGTCCTGCCACAAAGGGGAAGGTCGCCAGTTCGATTCCCAGCCCGGGCGCGTGCGTGGGTGGCGGGTTCGGTCCCCGTTGCCCAGTCTGGGCGCGTATGAGAGGCAGCCGGTGCGTGTTTCTCTCTCACATCTCTGGTTCTCTCCTCTTTCTCCATCCCTTCCCATCTCTCTAAACATAAATAAATAAAGACTTTAAAAAATAAGTAGGATTGACTTTTAACATTATAGTACTTTCAGGTGTACACCATGATTCTATATTTGTGTATATGGCAACATAATCGTTGACACGGATTCCCATTCCTGGTGAAGTTTTCCCTGGTGGTTCAGACTTTCAAGATCTGCTGTCTTCGCGACGCCCAGACCTGAGACACTGTGTTCCCCAGAGTCGCCAGGCTGCGCGTTACAGACCCGTGACGTGTCTATTTTATAAGTGAAAGTCCGGACCTCGTATTTCTTACAGTGCGTATCTGCTGGATACGAATTCTCTCAGTTTTTACCTGTTTGAAATGTTTTACCTCTACCTTTAAGGGCTATAGCTCCCTAAACTGGCAAGTTTTACATCTTTCTTCCAACACTTTAAAAATATCATTGCATTTCTATTTTAAAGTAGGTAATACTGTATTTTTTAATGTTTAAATCATTTTATATGTTTCAATGACAGTTGACAACAATATTACATTCTTTTAGCTATAGGTACTTTGTTGTACAACAGAACTCTCTCATCAAAACCAACAAATAAAAAGTCACCCACCACCACCACAGGAACCCAGCCGAGGAAATTTGGGGAGGTAATGGGTACTCATACCTTAGCAGTGATAGTATCATGGGTGTGTATAACCAATACATTAAATGTGCCTAATTTTGCCCTGGATGGTGTACAGGCTCAGCGGGTTAAGCACTGGCTTTCGAACCAAAGGGTCGCCAGTTTGATTCCCAGTCAGGGCACATGCCTGGGTTGTGGGCCAGGTACCCAGTAGGGGGCGCACAAGAGGCAACCACACAAAGTTTCTCCCTCTCTCCTTCCCTTTCCCTCTCTCTAAAAACAAATAAATAAAATTTTATAAAAAGTGTGTGTACTTTTTTGTACATCAATCATCTTAACAAAGCTAAAAAAGCAAACAAAAAAAGATGCTCTGTAGAAAAAACCAGGAAAAAAACCCCTTTCATTGTTTGGTTTCCATTGTTTCTAATGAAAGGTGTGCATTTATTTGTTCCTCATTTTCCCCTTATATGAAACGTGTCTTTTTCCTTTGGCTTATTACAAGACTTTCCCTGTTTTCAGCACTTCAGCACCACACGTGCCAGGGCGTGCACTTCCATGCCATGGGACCCGTCCGGGGCCCTTCTGCTTCGGTGGGAGGAGAGCTTTCAGCGATTCTGAAACCTCCCGCACCATTACCCGTCTCCGCGCGAGACCCTAACCCGCTCTCTCTCTGCTCTTCCTCGCTTCCCCGTTGCAGCCTCGGGGGATGATGCCCAGGGCTGTTCTCCGCCTCTCGGGGCTCCAGGTGCCCCTGCCCCGCCCTGTTTCTCTGCCTGTGTGGGTGTGGTTTTCATAACGCACCTCTGCTCGGGTCCCCGGCTCCCGTGATCTTTTTGCTTCTGATACCGTATCTTTCATTTCTAGTATTTCTACTTTGGTCTTTTTTGATAGTTTTGATCTCTTCACAAAAATTTCCCAGCTGTTCATACACGTTATACCATTTTCACCACTTTGGACTCTGTGGCATAGTTTTCGTATTTGTTTTACAGTCTCTATAACTGTAGAAGCCCAGCATCTGGGCCCTCTGTTCTGTTTCAGTTGGTGGTTCCTCCCTTGGACCACAGCACCTTGTTCTTTGTCTGTTTTATCTCGTTCGACGCCGTGTCAAACAGGGCGTGCACACTTACCTCCAGAAAATGGCGGGAGGAACACCAACAACTACTGGTGACGACAATATTGTGTTGTTTGGAGGACGAAGCCAGTTTCATCGGCGTTTAAACGGGGAGTGCTCTGCACTTTCACTTAGATCCGGGGCGCAGCTGTGCCAGCTAGAAAGAGGCAAGAAGAGAGCTCTCTGGCACAGGGACGCCGAAACCACACCGGTCATGTCCGTGCTTTCCAGAGATCCAGGCTTTCCAAAAAGCCCAGCCGCCAGCTTTTTGACTGTGGCAGGTCTCTCTCTCTCAATTCAGACTCACCTGTTGGGGTCTCTAGAAGTGACCTGGGTTCTTTGGGGGTCCACTGTCCCAGCCTCAGCCTTCAGAAGGTCTCTGCAGTGCCCTCTGGGAAGGCTTGTGAGACACAGAGTGTCTCTTCATGTGTGTGCGCGCGTGTGCGTGTGCGTGTGTCTGGAGTGCAGGGCTCGGCACCTGGCGCCTGGCAGGTGTCAGCACGCACTGGATCCACGTCGCTGGGGGCCTGGAGCTGCGCAAAGTGTCATCAGGGGTTTCAGATTTCTGTGCACGGCTGAACCGTCCTCCCGAATTTGCTTAACAAATGAGTTACCTTGAGGGTTTGAGGTCTGATTTAATGCCCGTTTTTTATTGAGCAAGAAAGGAACGATTATAATAATGACCAAGGAAATTGGGATGAAGTGACATTTAAAGGGCATTGCCAGGAATCTGGGCCCCAAGGACGGACACGTCAGGTGACATTATCCAATTTGCAGTCGCTTGGCTTTGAAGGACTGAGCAGGGCCTTGCAGTGGGTTTTACCCCGCACCTTGACTGCGGGGAGGAGGAAGGCCCAAGCCTCCAGAAGTGGTCCCCCCGCCACCCCAAGAAACATAGCAAGTAAGTTCAGAGGGGAGCCAGGAGTCCCCTCCCGTCTGTAAGACAGCGATTCTGCACGTCTAGTACCATGAGGGTCCCCACCACACCCCGGTTCCCGGTCGTTCTCTCGTGGTCGCCCAGCTCCTGGCAGGAAGAGGCAGTTGTCCCGCAGTTACTGGGGAGGAGACGGAGGTGAGAGAGTTTAACGAACTCCGGGCAGGTGGGAGCGGGAGACTAGGATGGCTGTGCACAGGCGATGGTGTCTGTGTCACAGGTCCAAATGTGTACGCACCTATACCATGTCCATATATGTGTCTGTAGGTGTGTGTAGGTGTACACGCATGCACGTCTTCAAGGGTGAATACACGCAAACCCTAAGTTGCCGACGCCGCTGGGGTGTCCACACCCAGCCCAGGTGTCTGTCCTGCCCAGTGGGCTGTGGTTGGGGCGTTGGTTGTGGCGGGTTCCCCCGTTTGGCAGGGACCGGGAGCGGAAATCGCCCTGAAGGGGCAGGTGCAAGCACGAGAGACCAGGTTGCAGCGGGAACGCTCAGAAAGAAACGACCCGGCCGACTCAGGCTGCCCTCTCGCCGCGTCCTACTGAAACGGGTGTCCGGCATCAGGAATGCGGTGCCGGCGCTTGCGCACAAGGCAGCAAGTCGGTCGTGGGCCCTCCCCCAGGCCTGCTGTCCTGGGGCCGGTCGCCCGGAGTCCGGGCGTGAGTCTCCCTTCAGCATCAGAACAAGACCCCAGAGTGGGAGAGAGCAGGGCCTCTGCTGGGCCCCAGGGAGGGGATCCGGGGCCCGGCAGCAGAGGACGGATTTCTGGGGAGAGTCCGCTCAAAGGCCCCCTGGGGGGGTCTTCCAAATATAGCAAATGACCCCTCCCCACAGTCGATTCCAGTTGCATGTGCTTTTTCCCAGGGACCCTGACAAGGCTTGTGCTTTGGGGTTTCAGGCTGCACACACCAGGCAGTCCCCGCCCGCTGGGACCAGGGGGCTCAGAAAGGGGCCACGGCCCGGGCAGGGGTCATTACCCACGTGGCCCACCAGAGGGCCCACTCTTGTCGGGAATCAGCCCTGGCAGAACCAGCTGGAGTGTGGCTCCCCTTCCAGCACCAGCCAGGGCGCAGCTGCTTCTCCGACTGTCCGATCTTTCTCCCAGGGCCTCCTCTGTCCTCCCACCGTCCCCTCTGCCCCAGCTGGGCTTCCAGTGGGAGACAGATACATCGACAGATCGGTGGCCCGGGAGACTGATGGGTAGTCTCACTGGTTCTCCCCCTCCGGGGAACCGGGACTAGTCCAGCCTCACATGTTGCTGTCACGGCCCGGACATTCTGGGCTTTTTGCATTTGAACTTGTGATTTGTGAGGGACATCTGCGGGCACCATGGAGCATGTGTGGGTGCAGAAGGCACTCATTCCGTGCCACCCCTGCTGTCCCATTTGCACCCTACTCTCTGATGCCCCACGGAGACAGGGGCTCCCTGGACCCGGAGCCCGAGGAGCCCAGGGGGTCCCCCGGAGAGCCAGGGGAGGGGTGCCCCATCTGTGCCCGGGTTAGAGGAGACACAGAGTTTGCCCCGAATGCAGAGGCAGCCGCTGGCATTTCGGAAACGCAACCTGCCGCGGAACAGTGTCCGCTCTCTCGATCCTGTCACTCCCTGCCCTATCGGAGGCCGCCACGGAGGCCCAGGGGGCGGCATGGGGGACGAAGACTGCACGGCTGCTTCTCGTCCCGGGTCTCCTCCCTCCCCAGGCTGCAGAGGGAGGGCCCTGGAACACATATCCGTGTGCGAAATGAGAGCAACCGAGAGACTTGGGTGCAGCTCTTTGGTAACAGCCGAACACACAGGCAGGTAACAGGCTTCAAAATACAAGTCCCGTGATGTGGGTCGTTCTGCACGCTGGTTAAAGGCTCCTACATTGGCATTGAAAACAATGTAAAGAGGGCTGGTAAAAGTCATGTTAGCAATGTGAATTTTAATCTTCCCTCACTTAGAATGGCATTAGCTAGCAAACCCCAGCGGTCACTTGAGAGAGTGACTGTAGACCGAAGGGAAACACTTTGTATTCCAGTCTCTCTGACAGCCTTTCCCCTTGCTTTTTGAACAAAGGTGCTTTGCATTTCATTTTGTATGAGACCCTGAAGATTACGTGGCAGGCCCTGAACAGAATATTTTAAAGCTGAAAGGGAATCTGGAGGACTGTGTTTGAACTCCCTCGTCTCACAGACGTGGAGACAGGTGTGAGAGCGGGACGCTGCTCACACCTCCTGCTCACTGTCCCTGGTGGCTGGTCCCACTCGGGCTGTGCACGGCCCCGCTCAGGTTCCACAGGGCTCGCAGGCCCCCCAGGGGCTTTTCCAGAAGCAGCCGTGGGCCCAGGATCCCGGCCTGCCTGGCATTCTCTGAGGGCCTGTCCCAAGCGCAGAGGCTGCCTGCTTCGCTGTTGTCTGAGGGGGTCCCAGCAACCCCTGCCCCGGCCCAACAAAGTGTCTTTAGTCATGTGCATGCCCACACTGTGAGGCCCGCGGCCCCCCAAGCCCCCTCATTACGGCTGACACAATGCGGGAGTGTCCCACTCTGCCTGGGATCCCGGCCTTATTCACTGTATTGTACTCAGAGAAAGAAGGGCGCCTTCAACCACGGAGAAAAGAGGGGGCATGTCTTGCCCTGAGCGTGGAAGACGGGGTTCACCCTGTGGGTCGGGGGGCTCTCACTTTCCCACGGCTCCTCCCTTCGGATTTGGCCTCATCCTGTTGGCTTCAAATCTGAAGGTCATTTCCAAGGTTGATCTGTTTGGGGCATGTTTGATGAAAGGTACTTCTGTTGGAGGGGGCAGGGCTGGGGTCTGGAAAGCTGGGCTGGGCTTGGCTTTGGGGGAGGGCCCTGGAAGCCAGGGGGCCCAGGCCTGGGCCGTAGTCCAGTAGTCCAAATAGCCCAGGTTTGTAGAAGTGCTGTTGGCTTCCTTTAGAAAGGTCTCCCTTAACGGTACTTTTCCTCCCAGACTGAAGTCTTGTTTGTTCCAACCCTAATTAAATCAGACTGTTCTCGCCTTAAAATCGCCCGCCTCCTTCAATCTCCCCATCTGACCCACCTCCTGCTCCTGGCGGTGTGGGGACAGCAAGGAAGAGTGGCCACCCCCAGGCCTGGCCCCGGCCCCCACAGCTCTCCACTCTCCTGGTCCCCGACCTCCACATGCAGCTCTGACTGGGTCTTTTTTTTTTTTTTTTTTGCAATTTATTTTTAGAGAAAGGGGAAGGGAGGAAAGAGGGAAACACCAGTGTGTGGTTGCCTCGCATGCGCCCCCTGCTGGTCCTAATGGCTAGTACGGTGCTGCTGACATCCGGCCTTACCACTAACAGGTGTCTTGTGGACACTTGTTTTTTTCCCCCAAAGTGAAACTCCTTCCTCAGTGTATGTGCTGGCCTCCTGATGTGTAAGTTAACCCAAATTCAGGTTCAAGCTCTGGACCTAACGTCTCCGGGCTTCTAACTGCTCACAACTCTGAGGGTTGCTGTGAGGATTGAGTGAATCGGACCTTCTAAACTGAAGTTGTCGGGGATGGAGGCTTTAAATCACCTTTAAGTTTTCCCAGGTGATCCTGAAGGTCCAGGAATTCTGGAACACCTCATGAAACAGATCCACAGACAACTGGCAAAGAAGCTCAAAGGAGAGTTCGGGTGGGGGTAATTCCTTACGGTTCTATCTTTGGTTCTCAGAGGCTCCTCTGACAGAAACAACAGTGGCAGGAAGAAAAGCCACTGGAGCCCCTGTGAGTCACTAACAATGTGAGTGTTAGTGAAACCCCAGTGGGGAAGCGGCAGTGAGGTGGGGTGCGGAGGTGGCCTGAAGGGGTCCCAGTGTCACTGAGCTGAGAGAGGGGAGGAGGGAGGGCCCGGGTGCTTCTCTTTGCAAACCAGGAGTCCCAGCTGCCGGTGTCTAGCATCAGCTTCTGCATCTATGACGGTGAAGGATAAATGTCTCTGCTCCTCCAAGTGCAGTCCAAAGACTAATGCCTGGAAACCACGCAGGGACTTAGTCCAGGAGCACATGACTGGGCGCCCCCACTGGGCTCCTGCGCCACCCTCTCCTGTGGGCTTCAGCCAAGTCTGAGACCCCCTGAAGTTGGAAATTGAGTTGCCTGACGTTGCCAAGGCCCTTTCTCCACTCCAATGCTACGGAACAATGCTTTCTAAAAGGCACCCCTGTCATGGAGAAAAAAGCAGAACACTTAGCTCCATGAATGTATTTGATTTTACAAAGTATGTTTGGTTGTGCCTCTCCTGACTGATGTGTTGTAAGACATCTCTATAAATAAAAATCTCAAAGCGGTTATAAAAATAAACAGAGGCAAAGTTTATATAGGGAGGCAGAAGATCCAGAACCGCCGAGACGACATCGAAGGCACAGGGCGCAGCGGGAAGACGGATGCCCCCAGACTCGGGACGAACTGTAAAATCCTGGTGATGAGGACAGGGCAGTGCTGGCCGAAGAACAGACACATGTATCAGTGGGACAGTGCAGAGAGCCCAGAAATAGGGCCACATAAATATACTCCGCCAGGCTTTGACAACGGCACAAAGGCCACACATCAGAGCAAAGATAGACATTTCAACAAATGGCGCTGGAACAGCTGGACAGCCGCATGCAAAAAAATAAAAAAGAGTCCAGACCCAGACCATTCGTCCTTCCTAAGAATCAACGCAAAATGGACCACAGACCTCCACGTAAACTGCAAACTCTGAAACTCTGCAGGGTAACACAGGAGAAAGTCTAGATGACCTGGGGTTTGGTGAGGGGTTTCGGATATAAAACCAAAGACACAATCCATGAAAGGAATAATTGATAAGCTGGACTTCATTAAAATAAAAAATAACTTTTATACTGCAAAAGATAGGGTCAAGAGAATGAGAAGACCCACCAAGGACTGGGAGAAAACATTTACATCTGGTTTAAAACGGTACCTAAAATATACAAAGGACTTTTAAAACTCAACGGTGAAATGCCACTCCACAGTGAGGAAACGAACAACCCAGCTAAAAAAGGGCCAAAGATCTTAATAGACACCTCGCCAAAGAAGATGAACAGGGGGCAGATGAGCGTGCACAAGGATGCTCCGAGTCTCTGTCACCAGGGACGCGCAGACCCGAGCCACGTGAGGCAGAACAGCCTGGCCCCAGAACTGACCACCCCTGGTGGCAGCGAGGACGGGGGAGGGGGGCAGCAGGAGCGCCCACTCCTGCTGTGGGGTGCAGATGGGCGGCCACCCCGGAGGACAGTTTGGTGGTTTCGTACAAAACTGAACATGCCCTCTGCATGCGGTCCAGCAATGGCTTCTTGGTATTTACCCAAAGGAGCCGACACTTATGTCCGCACAAAACCTGCAGACAGATCTTCACAGCAGCTGTGGTCGGAATCGCCAAAACCCGGAAGCAGCTAAGATGCCCTTTCCGCAGGTGACTGGCAAATAAACCCGGCCCGACAACAGGACATTGTTCAGTCCTGAAAAGAAACGAGTTGTGGTGCGGCGAAAAGACAAGGAGGGACCTCAGCTGCATGGGACTGAGTGGACGAACCCAGTCTCTAAAGGCCACATACTGTGGGACTGCAACTCTGCGACCTTGAAAAGGCCACACTGTGGGGACAGCAGTGGGATCAGTGGGTGTCAGGAGCTGGGGGGCAGGGGTGGAGGGCTGAAGGGGCGGAGACAGGGGCTGTTTGGGGCAGTGACCACGCGGTGTGTGGCACTGTGATGGCGGACACACGTCATCACACAGTTACGGGAGCCCACAGAATGTGGGAGAAGTGTGAACCCTGAGGCTGCCTCTGCACTCTGGGGGCCACGAGGTGCTGTGTGGGCCGTCACCTGTAACAAAGGCACCACTCAGGTGGGGTGAGGATCACGAGAGGCCGTGCACTCCACGGAGTGGGGGCAAGTGGGAAGTCCCTGTGCACCTCTCAGCTTTGCTGCGAGCCTGCAACTGCTCTAAAGAAAAAAAAGACTTTAAAAAATAAACAGAAAGCAGATACAAGTAAAAACTACCATTATGAAATAAGTAAGGGCTCCAAAAATTAAATCATGTAAACCATGGATCATGTGAAAGCAGAGTTAAAGAAAAGCAGTGTTTTAAGTGGTCTGAAATAAAGTAAAAAAAGAAAGTGAGACTTAAAGTGTATGCCACGGAATGAGCAAAAGCGCCCAGAGGGCCGGCTGCCACGAGCCACCGAGTCTGCCCCATGCACTCGTGTGTCTGGTTGGCTGGGGCTGCCCCGTATTTTCCCCTGTGCTCACGCGTGTTTTCACATTCTCTCTCAGTGCTTCACGCACCCTGGGCGTGTGCAGACCACTCTTCTCAGACCATGGCTCGTGAAGAGGACCATGGTGCACTTTCCCAAGCACCTACTAAGTGCCAGCACCGTGGCTCATTTCACATGAGGGACGTCACTGACTTCAGGAAGCAGCAGTGCTGTGCCCCTGGAACTTCATCCTTGAGCCCCTGTTACGGGCGGGACGACACAGGGCGGGGATGATGGTGGCCTGGGGTCCACGGTTGTGCAGCCAACGTAAGTGGCCGGACAGGGGTTCGAAGCTAAGTCTCAACTCTCCGCCCTGTGCCCTGCAAGCAGCTGATGCTCTGACTTCCAGGCTTTGCTCCGGGATGACAAGTGGGGCCCTTCCCCTCCTGTCCTCGCCCAGGGAGCCTGAGGTTGGTGCCAGCCTGCAGTGTGCCGCCTCCCGCCCCGGCTGACTTTCGGAGCCTTCCAGGAGGGGGGCGAGGGCGAAGCTGGGCCGGGCGGGGCGACAGAACTGGCGCTGCTGAGCCACAGGGCCGGGACCGTGGGCGCTCGCCGAGCAGCTGGGGAGGACTGTGATCCCTGTAATCCACACGCAGGCATGTAATTTAGAAGAGTGGCCCTGTGTTTCGGGAACAATAGGGTTGAAGAGTGCCGCTCTGAGTCGTCAGCACCGTCTCCAGAAGGTTCAGACGCTCCTTACACTAGTCCTCGGCCCCGCCTCTCTCCCTCTGGCTCCCAGGCCCCCGTCATGGGACCGTAGCCTCCCTGGCCCCGGTTGTCTCCTCGCCCTCCAAGCTGCCCGTGTGCGGACACACACTGATTTCTGGGCCGCAGTGCCCACTGCCTGGCTGTCCAGCAAGTCTTCCCCTTTCTCGCTTGCACAGTGGGGACAACAGTGCCCTCCATCCAGCCGTCACTCACTCACACCCAGTGTGTTGGTGCATCTGGCACCTGCTCTCTGAGTGGCGGCAGAGTTGCCTGTGAGCTGTGTCCGGGCACCTAGGAAAGTGCCAGATCAGGGCTGCTCCCTACCTGTGAGTCCTTCAGTCCCACCCCCCCTGAAACTTCTTATCAATCAGCTCCTGTCTCCAAAGCCCCTGGAGCTTCTGACCGGCACAGGTTAAAGTCTACACTTCTTCTTCCATGGCTCTGATGTTTAAGATACATCCCAAAACCGTATCTATTACAATTTAAATGGTGCATACACTCTGACCACCTACGGCCACTTCCAGGACCCTCCGCCGTTCATAAACACAGGCACAGAACAGAGTGAGACATGCACACAGAGGTATCCATCACAGCACATTGTAACTGAGGAAAGAAATGGAAATAACCGTCCATCAGTCCATCAGCTGAGGGATGAGGAAGGAGCTCGCAGCCCGGCCACACGTCGAGCCTGGGGAGCTCTTCCTCCCACGGCGCCGGCAGGCCGTGATCAGCGGCATCAGCGGGATGAGAGCAGAAGCAGAGCACCGGCGCGGCAGCCATTCTCGGAGTCCGGCAGAGCCGGACGAGCTGACCCCCAGCGGCGCCCACGTGCATAGTGAGGTGGGAAACGGAGCTGCCGAAGGGGCTGCTGTCACCTCTCAGGACAGGATGTTTCGGGATGTCTCTGAGGGGCGGAAAACACCGAGACAGCCCGGAAGGGTTGCTCCAGGAAACACTTTTGGGAGGGGACGTGGAGAACCCAGCTCTACTGATCTGTTTCATCATTTCCCCCGCCGAGGGCTCTGGCGTGGACAGACCTGCACAGGAATAAACGTAACCCCCAGGGACGGACACCAGTTCTTCACATTCATCGGCAGTGCTTACTCCAACATCCTCGGGAGAAGGTCTTCGCTCTTGAACGCCACACTCCTGGAAGCGCGATAGCTGTCATTGTCACTGAGGCTAATTCTGTTGTCTCTGACTTCTGTACCCCATCCAAGTGATTTCTGAAGCAGGGCACAGAGCAGCCTTTTACGCCCTCGGAGACAGAACAAATCAAGCTCCGGAGCTCACTGTCCTCTCCTGGAAAAGGGGAGTGTGTAACCCGAGGGGCTGCTGAGAAGAGAAGGGCTGACGGGGCAGTTCCCTGGAGGGGGCGGTCACATGTCCCAGGGACACCCAGGGTCTTAGAACAAGCCTCTGTGGAGAGAAGGCATCACTGATCTGACTGCTAAAACAGGACACCCGGGGCATGGGCTGCGAACCCAGGGCAAGAGACTGGCCCAGAAGCTGGCTACGCGGCTTTGGGAGGGCCACACAGTCCACCAGCTGGTGACCCAGTCTGTCTGGCTGAATTATTCTGATTGGACTACGGGGCAAGGCAGCGGAGGAAGGGCATTCTGCGTTGCCAGGAAACGAGAATTTGATTTCTCAGCTGACAGTTGCAACTAAGTTTTCAGGGATGAGGGGGATCTTGGGGATAAGGAGGACACTTTTAAAGTCATACAGAAGAACATGCAAGCTTCTAGAAGACAGCAGTAGATTTGAGGTCGAGTGGGTGAGGCCGGCAGGCTCCTTGACAGCCCAAGCCTCTGTTTTCACATTCGTGGAGGGAGGGTGTGGCCGCCACCGCCAGGTGGGAGGTGCCTGAGCGTCTGGCGGGGTGTCTTGCACTCAGGCACTCAACCAGGGCCCCCCTGGATCTGGCTCCTGGCTGAGGGGGGAGGGTAAACACACAGGTATGAAGTGCACAGTCGGGTAGCATTTATTCGCAGGAGGCGGAGAGATGTGGGGCTGGTTTCCACGGGGTGATTTTTAACAGTTTCATTTCACTGCGGTAAGAACAAGTAACGGGACATCGACCCCCTTCACCGGTTTCCCAGCGTGCAACTCCACACGGCTGACTGTGGGCACACAGTCACACAGCAGATCGCTGGCGCTCCCTCAGCTTGCATCACGGAACCTGTGTTCCCACTGAACAGCGGCTCCCGCTGCCCCCTCCCAGGTCCTGGAGACCACCATTCGGAGGCTCTGCTTCTAGGACTTTGAGTTCCAGGTTTCCCCCCAGAGGTGGGATGGCCCAGGATTTGTCCTTCCACAACTGGCGTGTTCTGCTCAGTACGAGGTGCCCCAGCTTCGCCCAGGTTTCTCATGCTGCGGCGCTTCCTCCATGTTTCGGGCAGAGCGGCGTCCCCTGGAGGCGCAGACCGCATCTTCTTTGTCCGCTCACCCATCGGGGACATGATGCTGATTCCCCCTCTTGGCCATTGTACTGAATGCAGCAACGGACGCAGCTGGGGTGGTTGTGAGGGACAGAACACACACCCAGGGGGCTCTGGTCACAGGGTTGGCCACCGGGAAGTGCTGGGCCAGGAGTGGGGCTCTGGGTTTGAGGAAGGCAGCGAGGCCACCGCAGCTGGGGCCCCCAGGTGGGCTGGGCAGGCCTCCGGGCAGCCCGTGAGGGCAGATGGGGCCTGGGGTTCAGATCAGATTCTCAGCAGGAGGGGAAGCCCCCGGAGGTGTCCCGAAGGGAGTGGAGTTTGGTTGACTTGTCAAGGGACCCCTCCGGTGGCTGGTGGGAGACAGCCCGGGAGAGGGGAGGGAGGGACGAGGCAGACCAGGGTCTCTGAGTGGGTCATCCACTCCAGGCACCTCCCCCAGCCCACCCCCTTCCGACCACGCCAGCCTCATCCCCTCACTTTTCTGTGACTTCCATGTTTCAAGCTCCCACGTGCCAATGGGATCTGATTAAAAACCTATGGGTGGCCACACGCCGGCCGCTCCTGGCGGGGCCTCTCCCTGCACTCACTCACCTTTCCCTCATTTACTCTTACGTCATGCATGTCAGAGGTATGGTCGCCGCCTGTTACATGCCAAGCACCACGCTGGGGCAGGAGGCGGCCAACGAAAAGAGAGCACACATTTACCGCCCTCACTGAGATTAAAGCCAAATAGAAATGCAAGAAACAAACACTTTAAAAAAATAATTACAAATTTCAGTAAGCACAGAATTTTAAAAAGGCGGGCATGGTATGTCAGCCTATGACCCTCGGGAAAATGTCCTGCCCTGAGCCCCAGAATGTCAGAATGGGAAGCTGCGGCTCCCGTGACTGTGTCCTGGGACGTGGCCCCACTGACCTGGATGGAGGGAGGTTACCTGGGTGAGCCTACTCTAACCACAGGAGCCCAAGAAATCAGAGAACTTTCTCTCTGGTGGCCCCAGAAGGCAGAAGAAGGTAGAGCGAGGCATCGTCTGCTGGCCTGGACGAGGAAGAAGCCGTTGCTGGTGGAGAGGGCGCCGTCTGGAAGCTGCGAGCCTTCTTGGATGCCGGCAAGTGGGGAGAGGACGGGGCTCCCGGGGCGGCAACCACAGGAATGAATGACGCTGGCCAGCCCAAGAGGAGCCGGGAGCAGACTCTTCCCCAGAGACTCCCGAAGGAAACCGTCCCGCCAGCCCCTGCTCTCAGCCGGGCAAAACCCCGAGCAGACAGCCCGTGATGGAGAAGGCAGACTTCGTGCCCACACAGACTTATCCGTGAAGTCGTCCCTCTAGGGACCCCAGGCACTGGTCGTTATCAGTGACAGAACGGGTGACAGAAACGGGGGAAACGAGGTCGTGGGGGGCTTTTTCGTCCTCGTCGGTGGGTGCAGAGCCCTGCGTTTGTGGTGTGGGGAGCTGCACGCCCACGTCCTCTGTTTAGTACATCTGAGCAGTGTGTCATCCTGGCGGAGAAGCGGCCCAGGAGGGGACGGCAGCGAGCCAGAGAGCACTCCGGAATGGTCTTTGCAGAGCCCTCTGCTCCCGGCCCGCTGCCTCACGGGCTCAGACTCGGAAGCACCGAGTGGCTTCCAGTGCTGCTCCGCTGGGGGCAGAGCGCCACCCACGTGCGAGGACAGGCTCGGTGCGGAAAAGCCCAGGGAGGAGGTGCTGGGGCAGTGCTGGGTGTGCGGGGCGCCCAGCCTGTCCCCTGGTCTGCAGCAGGAGGCAGGAGGCAGGAGAGCCACGCCACGGGGCTCCAGGGGGGGCTCCAGAGGGGGTTCCTGGTGCTGGAGGGGGACTCTGTCCTCTGAGCCAGGCCTCACAGGGAGGGGCTGTTCTGGGGACCCCTGCGGTGTCCTGGCCGCCTCGTGCTGGTTTCCACCCTGGGCCTCTGCACCTGCTGCTGCCCTGCCTGGCTCGCTGTTCCCCACTCTTCCCAATGTCCCCTTCCTTCACTTCCTTACTGTCTGTCAGGGCACCCGGGACAACCAGCAATTCACTATGGGGTCCGCTGCCCTGGTTTCCGTCTCCCCCACCCCCACCCCCATCCAGGATGCCCGGAGGCACACCCAGGCCCAGCCCCCAGCCCCGGGTGCCCTGGCGCACCCTGGGCTCCTGACGGCCGTTGCTTGCTGAGCAAGCGAGTGAGCCACGCAGTCTGGAGCACGTGCCACCTCACTCTCCGCTGCCTCCAACCCCCTGTGGCTCTGCTAAGCACGGCGCCATCCCGCGCCAGGGCCTCTCCTCACAGCACCACCTCTGCTCCGTGTAGCCGGCTCCCCAGGCTGCGTGGCCCCAGTGGGCACTTCCTGAACGGGGGCGGGATGGACCGGCACGGGCTGGGAAACAAGGCGGAGGGGAAGGCAGGGCAGGTTGCTGAGAACTCCCTGCGCCCCAGATGAGCCCCGTGCTGCCTGTTCATTAAACGCTGCTCCCCGGCACACAGCCGTGTAGAGGTGTCCCAGGGTTTAGGGGCCACCTGGGGAAGGGTGTGAGGGCGGGCGAGGTCACAGGAATGAAGCCACGTTCTCAGCTACTTCCAAGTCCCCCAGCCCAGGCCACTTTTAGGACCCAGGTCAGAAGGAAAATTGGAGGAGCCCCTTGGGCTGGCAGCGGTTCACCCTCTGTTCGCTGGGGGCCGGAGCCGCCCTTTAGGGAGGAAAGGGTCCTCCTCGCCACCCCTGCTCTCTCTGAGCCTTCCCAGGGCTCACTAAATCGGAGGGGCTCAACCCACTCTCCCCCGGGGGGAGCGGGAGCAGAGAGGCAGGTAGGGGCTGGGTCTGGAGTGGAACTCTCCGTGAGCAGGACAAGCCACGCTGCCCCTGCCCTCCTCCCCCTGCCCGCTAAGCTGTCCAGACTGGCCACAGTTGCTGCCTAGGACGGGGCTATTTCAGACCCGGTGGTAAAAGGCACCGAAATATCCTGGGAAGTCTATAATTGGGCAGAGTTGTCAGTCTGTGTCCTGGGCTTCCTAGGGACGCCTCTCGGCTGCCCGGAATCCAGCGCAGCCCCTGACACCAGGCTTCCTTCTGGGGACCTCCCCTGGCCCCTGCCTCTCTGCCCTGAGGGAACAGGTCTCCCTCGGGAATCCACCGCCCCTCCCGCCGGCCCGGCCCCACCCCCCACCTCCTCGGGGCCTGCCCACCGCTGGCTCCTCCCCCCAGGGCTCTGGGCTGGGCATCCCACCACTCCGGCCACTCTGCCCCTGGGGGGATCCAGCAGCTGCCTCTGCTGCCTTTCTCCCCGAGAAAGTGCCCCCCTTTCTCCATTTTCTGTTTCCCCCACACTTTCTATTTTATCGTCTAAGTTCTAAGCCTTAACTTCTTGCTGTATTTATTTAGTTGTTTGCTTTAAAACTAGTTCTGTCTCATGACCTCTGGCCTGGGGGAAACCCCCAGGCTTATTACAAGTCTGGTCTAGGGAGTGACTTTGCCAGACTTCGGGGCAGGGCCGGTGCGGCTGCTGGCAGGTGACCCCAGGAGGGGGCCCAGGGCTGCGTCTTCTCCAGGACTCACTGCTTCCAGAGGACCCGCCCGGACTGGAGCCCCAGCCGGCACCCCGGCCAGGTAAGGCTGGCTCTCTCTGCTGGGGCTGCAGGTGGTGGGTGGGGAGTCTCTGTGGGGAGTCTCGGGCCCCCACCCTCTCCGGGGACAGGCGGGCAGAGCCAGGGGTGCGTGGGGGGGGAGTGTACCCTTTGCAAACTGAACTATTCCCTTCTGGAGCCCGAGCTTGTCCGGGAGTGAGCCTGGCCCAAGCGGAGGGCTCTGTGATTTGCCCAGACCTCGGAGTCAAGTGGAACGAGGCCCTGAGAACCGCCTGTGTGATGCCCGCCTGCAGAGGGACCCGGGAGGCGGGCAGGGGTCCAGGGAGACTGCAGGGTGTCAGATGCCAGCTTCCTTCGGAGCTGCGGCTTTCACAGTGGCTGAGACTGCCCGGCCTCTTTCCGCTTTCCATTAAGAGATTTGGAGCAAGAGCCAGAAAAATGGGAGGGAGAGAAAGTGCCGGCAGGGGCGGGGGGAATCCTCTCTCTTCAGTTTTGCATTTATTGTCAAAAGGAACCCCACCATTTGGGTCTAAATTTAGATCTCTTCCTGTCCAGCACTGTATTCCCACTTTCATTTTCTCCAGCCGGGGACGGGTTCTGGTCCCTTCTTCTGCATATTGTCCTTGGTAGCAGTTCATGTTCATGTCCAGGTTAGAAAGCGTAGGTGGGGGAACGTGCCCTCACTTGTCCCTGCGGAGGCTGACAGACACAGAGATGACAGGGACATGCTGACTAGGCATCCCCTGGAGGAGGCGGCCCTCCGCTGTCCTGGAGCTCTCTGCCTGGGTCCCCTCCCCAGAACTTCACACCTGTCACCTTCCAGGACCTCGGGCCAGCACCTCTGTCTCTACACAGTTCGGTCCAGCGCCCAGTCCGTCCACCCCTCCTGACCATGTCCGCCTGGCAGAACCCTGCACAGCCAGAACCCTGCGCCGCCGGTGAGGGCCACGTCTCCGGGCCCCTTCTAGCGAGTTCACTGAGCTGTTCTGTTCAGAATCCCCGGGCTTGCGTGTGGCGAGAGGCTGGCCCACAGGTGTGCTGCCCGGCAGTGCAGGAGGGCAGGTGAAGGGTGGAGACTGCCATTTGTCTTGCTTTCCTGTCCTCTATCACTCTGTCCCGACACCCAGGGCTAGCAGTCTGTGTCCTGTGAGCCTCAGTTTCCTCCTCTGCCAAGGGGATTCGCTAGGCGGGACAAAGTGAGATGATTCTGGTACCTGGTCAGTGTGTGACTGGCCTTAGTCTGCTTCTGCTTCCCAGGCCTGGGGAGGGGGCGGCATGGATGTGTCTGGGGGATAAAGCACACCCCTCCCCCGCCATCCTCGATCTTCTTGTCACTCTGTGGCTCAGGGGCCTACTGTGTGACTTTGGGAAATTGTCACCTTGTTGCTGGGCCTTTGAGTAAGGCAAGAGGCTGGAGGAGACAAGGGTGTCCTTTAATGGGGGTCCAGGAATGACTCAGGGAACCCACAGGCCTTTGGAAATGTTTGGAGAAGAAATTAGCTCGTACCTGGTTTTTCCGGGGTGTCTTCAGAGTTTCAGCAGCTTCTCCAAAGTTCTTGCACACCCACAAGACGATCGAGCAGGAGGCCTGTCTGCTGGCCCAGCCGCAGGCAGGGGTTAAGCCTCATCGACGATTGACTTTGTTTTAGGGCTGCTGACGCAGAGGGTGCAGGGGGTTTCCTGGACAAATCTCAACCTCCGCTTCTCAGAAAACGAGCAGATGGGGGCTTTCCCTTGATTCCCGGTACGGCCGTCCGAGCAGCTGCCCGCTCTAGCCAGGCGTGTGCCCTCGGCCCTCCAGGGGCGTCCACGGGAACTGCAGGGTCTCCCCGGGACTGGGTGACCTGGGTTCTCTCCCTTCCTCTGGTTCCCCCTCAAGTCAGCTGCAGAGAGGGAAGCCGTGGCCCACGGGGAAGGGTCAGTGCCACCATAGCAGAGGTCCCCGGGCGGGGAGGAAGACGTGTGGCCACGGTGGCCTGGAGGGCTTCCATGACCAAGAGGCAGCTGCTCTGTCCTCCGGGCCCCAGAGGGTGGAAGCAGGAGAACTAGTGGAGGAAATGCCACTGGGCATGGGAGTCCAGTCCAGGGCCAGGGCTGGCCATCTCCCAGGGCTGGCGGAGGGCTGATCTGAACCCTGGCTGCTTGGGCCAGGGCAGCATGGAAGGCCTTCTCTCAGCTTGAGGTCCTGCCCTGGAAGTGCTTTGTCGGCGGGGTCTGGGTTCCGCTGGCCTTGCCTGCTCTCCTCCTCTGGCGCTGAGCAGTGGACGGCGCTCAGGAAGGCCAGCCCAGGCTGTGAGGTCACTGTGGCCGGGAGCGTGAATGGGGTGCCGTCCATATTGTTGCTGCAGAAACAAGGAAGGGAAAATCGGAGAGTGGACGGGTTACCTGAGGACAGGGACAGGGGACACAAGGAGGGAGGGTTCCAAGTCACACCTGGGGAACAGAGCCCATGTCGGCAAAGGCCTTTTCCCTCGAGCTGGGAAAGCATCCCTCAAAAGAAGGCGTCACTGTCGATGGCAGGCCCGCCAAGGACACCTGGAGCAGGAGGGAGGCGCGCGGGGACTGTTTCGGGGTGGGGTGGGTCCCTGGGGGTTTTTCGGCCAACCCCTGACTCAGGAGTGGGAGACATGCCAGGCTGCCCAACACGGTAACTACCAAGTGGAGGAAGCCCACGCTCTGGTGAGCTGGAAACTCGAGATGCCCCGCGGCGTGGATGCGGGGCCTCACCTCCCCCCAGCGCCAGTTGGCTCTGGGCTGTGTGCTGGGCCCTCCCCCACGCGCCATTCTCTGCTGTGAGCTGGCTGTGCTGCCCCCCACGCTGATCCCCCCACAGATGGGCAAATGGAGGCTTACGGACGTGCAGTCCAGCAGGGGTTCGAACCTACGTCTGAGGCAGAGGCCATGGCCTCCACCAAAATTCCCAACGTCCTTAGGTGTGTGCTGAAGGTAAATGAGTGGAATTCATACAGAAAGGCAGACATACCATTCAGAATCTGTTTTTCTTTCAAAAAACATTTCTCATTAGAATGTTTTAAGTGGTTCGAGTAACAAAAGCACACTGGTACACGTGACGACATGGCCGTCCCCCTGAGCCGTCCGCCCGCAACTCGGCAGCCTGGCAAACGCCCTTTCACAGCTTCGTACACACACACACACGCGCGCGCGCGCGCACACACACACACACACACACACACGCACATCAATCCCAGGCTGAGAACAACTGAGGGACCAGAAGGACACAGACTGAACCAGGTTTGTTCAGAACGGCGTCTGGGTCCTAGGAAGTGCTCTGTCAACTGCAAGGCCGATGTGTTGTAAGTGCTTTGCTCTGCCTGGTCGGACGTTGCCGTGAGTTCCCAGGGCAGGGCTGTGACGACCCCCACTTGTCTTCAGCAATGGACAGAGTGAGGCCCCCAGAGAAACCCCTCGCAGCAGCCCGACCCTCGTTCCTGAGCCGCTGCGGGCAGGTCAGCATGGCTTCTCCCGGCATCTGGACTTTGGACCTGCTGTGCCCCCAGCGCCCCGTGCTGCGGACGGTGCTACCCCGCCCCCGCCGTAATCCGCTATGGTTTGTCTGTCTGTGCCACAAGGCACTGAGTTCCTCAAGTTCACGGGCTTTGCCTTACTTTCGTGTAAACTGCTGGTGTCTGCCCAGTGCAGGCAGGACACCGTAGGAGCTGCACAAATCTTTGTGGGACAGCGTCAGTTCAGAACAGTGGTGACCAGTGCCGGACACACGGATGTGGAGGGCACGAGACTGGGCTTAAGTCCCAACTCAGTGAGTGACTGAAGTCTCAGGGTCGGGTACACCCTCCGGGTCTGCACCGTGCCCAGGGCAGGGACCCCCGTGGGGCGTGCCTGCCAGGCGCTGTCCCTCCCCACGACGGCTCCAGCCTGGGGAGGGCTCTGCCTGGTGACCAGGCGGCCCCGCTGAGCCGGGGGCCTGCCTCCGGGGCCTGGGCAGCGTGGGTCAGCGTGGGCTGGGGCCGGGGCCGGGGCCGGGTGTGGAGGTGGCCCTTCCGTTTCTAGCTGCGCGGGTTCCAGCCCCTCTCAGCACGTCTCTGTGCCGAGCCCTGCCACCTGGAGACCACGAGGAGCGTCGGCCAAGGGCCCTGGGGGCAGGTCTGGTGTCCCCCGCTCCTGGTAGGTCATTCTCTACGACTGTTCCAAGACCCCGCGGGCCCCGGCAGCCCCCTCAGCCACACCAGCCTGCCCCTACAGTGAGAAGGGAAGTGCCACGGCCCCCGGGTCGCTCCCTCCCTCGGGGACTCAGTAGCTGTCCTCCATGCATTGTGTGTAACCAGAGACTTCCACCCCCCCTGGCATTTTGGTTGGTCATTTCACAGCAGCTCTTCCTCCGGGGCTCGGTTGTGCACTGACTGACACACGCTGCTAGGTGCCGGGTGTGCTCAGGGAAAGGAGGGGAAGCACAGCCCTGTGCCCAGGTGCCTGCGGTGTGTCCCGGGTGAGTGATGGCTCTGGCGCCGTGTGCTACCGACCAGTCAGCATGCATCGAACTCATATGGGATTGCAGACCCTGGCACCGCGTGTTCATACCGGCCCCCCCACAGAATTCTGCAACACCTTGGAGGCATTCAGTGGTCACTGCAAGTACGAGGCTGTCTGACCTGTCCACAGACAAATGGCCGGACGAGGAGAGCTCTGCTCCACACCCCACGACGCTGCTCTCCCGTCCTCCGCCCCTCTCCTCTGCTTCGCCCCCTGCTCCGTGTCCGAGTTGCCTGCTCGGGCTGGGCCTTCACAGAAGGCCTCCTGGAGTCCTCGGGGGGAAGAGGAGGGTTCGCCACCCTGTCCTTAACGTATTTGTTCCTCCTTCGGACGGTCCCCTTCCCACGTGGTCCCAGAGGCAGAAACGGTTCCTCGTCTGGCCCCAGCTCCACGGCTCTGGTGCAGCCTGGGAAGGGCGGTGGGCGGCACGGCGTTGGCGGCACGAGTGTGCATTTGTGTGGAAGTATGGGGGGTGGGCGGTGAGTGTGAGAGGGCGGAGGTGCAGAAATGCATGGGCGGACCGGTGAGCGAGCAGACCGAACGATGAGAGAGAGGTGAGGGAGAGACGTTCCTCACTCAGGGACGATGAATGAGGACACAAGTGCGGGAATGGATGAGTGAACAAGCCAGGGAGCAAGCTCGTTAACCTCGCCAGGTGGTGGTTGGCCCGGATGGAGGTTCAGGTGGAGAGCAGGCGATTGCCTTGGGCCCCGTCGGAGATGAGCCAGGAGCCCCACCTGGTGGTGGCTCAGAGCCTGCCTGTCCCATTGTGCTGGGCGAGTTTGGGGACTGCCTCCTCGGGAAGGAAGCTCATCCCACAGAACCCTCCTCGCCGGACTCCCTACCCCCGGTGCACCCCGACCCCTGCATGCTCACGTCTGCAGAGCCATGGGGCTCGGGGAGCAACGGGGGTGATTTCTTGGAAGAAAAGAAACACCCTTGGTGACGAGGCCAACACAGTGGCCTCTGTGCTAATCCACAGGCTTGCTCTGTTCACAGGATGTAGGTGCAGCGAGATTGTTTAACGGTTTTTTGTGTTGGACAAATGAAGGAGAATGCCCTCTTACCACGAAGTTAATATATTACTGGCATTAAGCAGAGTTCAGATACCCGACATGTCAGTTCAGTTCTCTCCGTTGCTCTGACGGGCTCTGCGCCCCTCACCCTGGGAGTCTAAAGAAGACAGGGACCCACACCCTGCCCGGGAAGCCAGGGAGGGCTTCCCAGAGGGAAGGGGCACAGGCTGGGTTCTGAAGGGTGAGAAGGAGCGTGCGTGCCTGGCAAGGCCAAGCCACCGTCCCGGAAGTGGGAGCGCAGACAAAGTGTCAGAGCCAGGGAAAGAAAACGCTGGGGGGGCTCTGGGGGGGAGGGACGTGGTCTGGGCTGGAGAAGGAGGTCCCAAGGCCGGGCTGTGTTATACGCGAGTGGGGGAGGACGGCCGGGGTGGAAGGCGTGCCGAGAAGCATTCTCTGCTAATAACAGCTTCCTCTAATCCAGTGTGTGTAGCGTTTCTTATTTTTTATGACCGCCACTGCCGGGCAACAGGGCTCTGTGCTGGGGACTGTCGTCCCTCCGGGACCGCGAGGCAGCTACAGTTTGGAGAGGGAGGCTGGCGCAGACTGCAGCCGGGCGTGGAGCAGACAAGACCCGGAGTGCATTCCGTGTGGAGCCCGGGGCGGGGGGCCATGGCCCGGAGACGGGAGACGCTACCCCCTGTCTCACAGTTGTGCGGGTGGGACACTGTCTGTGGGTGCCTCTTACGCTCCCCCAGGAAAGGGGGGCCCTGCCAGGACAGTACCTCCAGAGCCGGTGTGGGTGCTGCAGCGCTATTTATGTGCATGGCTTCATCAGACCAGACGCTGCTCAAAATAAGTGAAGCAGAAATGTCTCCGTGTCCTCAGGACCCTGAAATCTGAGACAGTCTCTTGTGAACCGAACAGAGAGCAGGGTAGTCGGGAGGGAGAAAGAAGATGGGGAAGGACTCAGAACGGGCTGTGGCCGCTCTCAGGTGTGTGACTGGACCCGAAACACCAGGAGGAGCCTGCGGGTGGGGCTGGCTGAGGGGACGCGGCCGGGAAGGATGCTGCAGGGGTGCCTGCCTGGGCTGGGAGGTCAGTCCACGCAGGGGAGCTTGAACAGGGCCGTGCTGGCAAAGCCTGTGAAACAGAGCTGTCAGTCACGGGTGGGGTGGGAAGACCAGACTCGGAGGGAGGAAAGGGTTTCAGGGGGCCAAACACACCCCGGGGCTGGGGGCGGGGAGCCCCGGGGGCGAGGCGGCCCCACCTGCTATGGTTGGCTGGGGGGGAACCGTGGCTCACACCCGCCAAAGTTTAAAAATGGCATGGTTATCCGTTCTCACCAGAGGAAATGTGTTACGAAATTGTTGCAAATGAAGTGGATCTTGGCATGCACAGCTAAAAATATAGGGAAAATACAGCAGGAGTCAGGCAGTCAAAAGAGATTTTTTCCTGGATTTTTTGATGTTTGTGGTCTCTGTCAGCTTTTTAAATTTTGCAATTTGTTGTCATTGCTTTTTTATCCTAAGGAAATATTTACTTTGGTTCTTAAAACAAGCAAACAAACCAAACCAACCAACCAAACAAACCAAAACAGGGTGGGAAATGTTTGCCTCATGCCGCACAAAAGTTCAGGCGCCTCTGGCCTTTGGGAATCTCAATGTCACACCAGGTGGCCTTTGGCATCTCCAAAGCAAGCTCCCCTCCACGGCTCCTAACAGCTCCAGCTCTCTTGGTTAGCACTGACCCAGTGACCAAACGGAGCTCCCGTCTGTGGCGCAGGCAATTCACTCATGTCGTCACATTGCGGCATCCTGGGACTGCAGGCTGCCCCTGCCCTGCGCTGCCCTGCGCGGCCCATGTCCCCTTCTCCCCCCCTTTGTCACACGGACACACACCTGCAGTCGGGTGACAGAGCTGAGGCTGGAGAGGCGGCGGGTACAAGCCAGCCCATGAAGGTCCCTGAGAGGCAGGGCTCCGAGCTGCACCTGGAGGCAGTGAGGGGTCACTGCAGGGTCCCCGTGTGAGCCCCAAGGTCCTGTTCGTGTGCAAGGAGCCTCAGTGGATCCTTGTGAGGGTGTGGGGACGGCGGGGTAAAATTGTCCTCCCAAGCCACCACCTGTCACATGACCCCGGTGTGTCCGAATCAGTGATTACTCTTGGAAATCAGATTGTTCTTTGTGTCCTTTCTTGGTTTTTGTCTTCTCTCCCTGGAATGTCAGCTGGAGGCAGGATGCTGCTGTGCCCAGTGATTAAAATGATGCCCAGCACCTCGTCCGGGGCTTGAGAAGTGTTTGCTTAATTAGTTAATCAATGACTCCAATGGTGCAGAATCCTGAAGAAGCTGGTCACGGCTGCACGATGAGCTGTGCCTTCCAAGTGCTGGGGGTCTCAGTGTGGGAGTCTTCAGGAATGGGCCAGCATGGCTCGGGCTTCACTCACAGCGTCAGCAGCTGTGGGACACAGCTGGCATCTGGCCTCTTCTAGGGGAAAAATAAGCGACCGGCAATATTTTTGAATTCCACAGCATAAAAAAGGAGGGCAGGAAATCACATTTCTCACCCAATTTCCACCTCCTTCAATTAAATTAATCCTGCGTGTTGGTAGCATAGGGCTTCAGCTGATTCCGGGGAAACCCTGGGTGTCTGAATGGAGAGGACACAGGACAGGGCCGGTTTTCTTGCTCGTTTTTGCAGGACCAAAGACTCCTGGGGCCTCAGCTTTGTTCTACGCTTCCTGTGTAAGTGCACCCTGGAGCCCCGTCTCCTGTCCCCTCTGCACTTCCCCAGTATCTCTTCTGAGCTCTAGACTCCAGTGCCTACCTTCCAAGTGCCTCAAACACGCTGTGTTCCTCCCAAACTTGTCCTGTCCGACCTCCTCCCTGACCGGCTCCCAGATGCTCAAACTGTCCCTCTGGGCTTCCCTAGAGCTTTCTCCACCCTCTGTCCCTCTGCTCTCTGCCAGTCACCTGGTGTCTCGGGACCTGCAGCTGCAGCTGGACCCCTCGGCCTGCTGGGAAAGGTCATCAGCATCTCTCTTTGGATGTTGCACTGATGTCCTCCTCGGCCCCCCTGGTGGATTCACCCTCCTCAGGAGGGTGTCCTAAATCACAGCAGAAGATGCATGAGAACAGCCACTGGTACCAGGACCAAAGTCTGACCCTTGTCTCTGGGTCGACACACACGCCCCCAGACCACTCTTTTAACTCTCTTTCCTCAGACTTGAATGGCTCCCTCTCCACAAACTCCCACCACCTGCTCCACACCACCGTCACCACCCCGTCCTCCCTTCCACCAGAGCACTGTGCCTCCTGCTCCGGAACGACACTGGAAGGGAGGCTGGCTGTTCCCGGTGCCTTCCCACCCGCTCCCCACCCCCTTTCCAGGTTTAGCTCAATTCAGGCATCACCTCCTCCAGGAAGCCTTCCCTGACCCCCTAGGCTTGCAGTAGGTGCTTGCCCTCCCCCCCCAGTGCACTGACAACAAAGAAAAGCCGGCACGTGCCTGCTTGTCTGTCTCCACCACTAGGCTGTGAGCCCCCTGGACAGTGCCCGGCACTCAGGGTTTAACACGAATTTAGGGCGTGACTGAACCGGAGACGGAAATGACGACGCTCCCAGGCCCCTGTGCAGCTGACCTCCCTCTGCAGGTCACGCTGACAGGTCCCCCTTCACACCTATCACGGCAGTAATGGTCAGCACTTTACAAAGAATCAGCACGCCCGTTGACTTATGCAAGCTCCTCTACGGGGCCGAGTAGCAGGGGACATTGTTCCCGTTTTACCGGTGAGGAAACGACTGGACAGTGACAGCAGCAGCAGCTTGCCCTGCGCACGCTCCGTGGCCAGACGAGGCTCTCAGCCTTTTACATGCGGGGGCTCGGCCAGCTCTCCCAATGGCCTGGGACGCAGGTGCTGTTACCCTCACTGTGCATGTGCCCGGGCAGAGGGCCAGAGAGGTTGAGTGACTGCCCCTGGTTCGCACAGCTCGTAAGAGGCAGGACTGAAATGTGAACACAGGGATTCCTATGGACAAGCTTCATCAAGACGTCAGCCGTCCTGGGAGGAATCAGCGCCTAGGATAGCGCCTGGGGTACAGAGGGTACCAGGCACGTATTTGGTGACTGAGGTCACACGGAGAGGAGTGTGGAGTCCAGGCCTCTGACCTCCAGCTGTTCCCGGGCAGTCTGGCTCTCAGGCAGCTCTGCGCAGACCGGAGCCACCCCGTTCCCTTCTCCTATCCCTGACCGGCAACTGGGGTTTGCCGCACACACGGCTCAGCAGACACGCAGCAGAGGCCCGACACTGGGCCTGCGGGAGGAGGAGCTGGCTCAGTGGTCTGGACCCAGCCACCCTATGCTTTAAGGCTCAGCCAGATTCCTGCCCCGAGTGTCTCCTGTCACCCCAGCAACACATCAGTGGCGCCTCGTTTGCCCCAGCCCTCGCCCCTGGTGGGCAGCGGCAGGCCGTCCGAGTCACACTGAGCTCACCCTCTGCCCAGGCTGCCCGAGCAGTGAGTGTGCTAAATCTCATTTTCTCCCTCTAAATTGCTGCCTGCTCAGTGTCTTTCCTCCCCCACCTCTGGGTCCCTGAATAGGGAATGCTGGTTACTATGGTGACGGCTGGCTTGTGGAAGAAACTCAGCTTAGTAAATTAATTGCTGGACTTTGGAGACTAATGGCAGAGCTCGGCCTCCCAAGGATGGGGTGCGGCCTACGTCATGCCAGCTGGGCAGCCAAGCCCCGGAAAGAGCTCAGGGCTGGTGAGAGAGAGAGGACATCGGGGTGCCCACTGTGGTGTGGGGGGGCTGCCGCCCGGGACGGGCGGGGCTGGGGGCAGAGATCTTCCTCATTTTATGGAGAGGACATGCTCACTGTCCCCACACCAGGCCATACTCAGGGCACATTCACTGTGATCATTTTTTTACCCCTGGGCTGAAGGCCATTCTCTTCTTTACGGTCTTTTCCAGAATAGAGGAGCACCGGGAACATTTCAGCCCTCAGTCTATGATCCCAAAGCTAAAGAAAGACATTCCAAGACAAATAAAATGACAAACCAAAATCTCTCATGAACATGGATGCAAAAATCCTCAAAGAATAGGAACAAAGCAAATATTATAATACAGAAAAAGAATGACAAACCATGACTAAGGGATTGTTGCCAGAGCAATTAGATAAGAAAAAGAAGTTAAGGCATCTAACTTGGGAAGGAGGAAGTAAAATGATCTCTACATGTGACATAAAGGATTGTCGCCAGATCCTATATGTAGAAAGCCCCAAAGAACTTACAAAAAGCTATTATAATAAATAGAATCAGCAAAATTCCATGATACCAAATCAATACTTAAAAATCTGTAGCATTTCTGTTACCTGGCAGCAAATAATCCAATGAGGGAAATTAAAAACATAAGACTATTTACAATAGCATCAAAAGCTAGCATAAAATACACAGGCATACATTTAATTAACAAGGCACAACACTTATACACTGGAAACTATGAATCATCAAGAGAAACTAAAGAAGCCCTGAATAAACCAAAAGGCAGCTCCTGTTACCGCTTGATGGTTTCAGAGTTTCAGTCTGGGGTGATCAAAAAGTCCTGGACATAGACAGTGGTGTTGGTTGTACAACATGCCACCGAATCGCACACTTAAAATGGTTACAATGGCGAAATTCATGTGATGCGTTTGTCGTCACACACAGAAAGTGTTCACACCCCAGTCTCTGATAATGTTTTATGTCACATGGCAAGGCAGGATTAAGGCTGCTACCAACCTGGACATTAAACTGTGGCCATTAACCTGGAGTACCCGGGTGGGCTCACGTAACTACAAGGGTCCCTGCAAGTCAGAGAGATGGCAATCTGAGAAGGGCGTGATCGGCCATCGCTGCCTTTGCAGATAGAGGTAGGGGCCGTGAACTAAGGAATGCCTCCCTAACTTGGCAAGGCTGGTGCTAGTTCAGGAAGCCAGACCTTCCTCTGAAATGATTGCGTGACCCCTCCCCCGGCACACACTTGGTGTTCCCATAAGCCCTTGCGCTTCCCTCTACCTGCGCTCGCTCATTTTACCTGACTTTACTGTGGCCCAGAGTCTCAGCTGTCCCCCAGTGCCCAAGAGTGCCCTCGAGGGGGGACTGGGTGTCAGTCATTGGCCTGCCCTCAGCTCCTGGCACAGGGCTACTGGTTAGTGTCTGTTAAGTGACTAAATCAATTGCGAAATCTATAAACTGCTTTTTCTTTCCTGGATCTTGTATTGATAACGGTAAGTACTTTTGGAAATGGACACGGAAGTAAAATAAATACAGAGGGAGGAAGGTGCACTCAGCTGATGAACCTCATGAGGCAAAGAAAGGCACAGGAAGCAAGAACCAAACTTTCTCCTACAGCGCTGGCAACGCGTGAAGGAACGATCAAACTCGCTGCTGCCAGTGTGGTGCCGTGGGGGCACCCCACACCCCCACATGGCTGGAGGGGCAGAAACCAGCGCCGCTGCTGGTGAAGCAGTTTGAGGATCTCATCAGGATCCTTTCAAAACTCACATGACATCCTAAGCGTTTTCCACAAACCTGCCCTGAGATGACAACTCCATATACGTGAAGACAGGTGCAAAGCTGTCCTCTTGTGACATATCAAACTAATAAAATGACCTGTTAAATGCCTGAAACATCACAAATAGAAAATACGGTGGAGACAACGGTGTTGGTGCCACAGGCGTAGCCTTGGGTGGTCGGCCACAAAGGGGCCAGGCAGCTCTGGGCACATGTTCGCTGGTGGATGGGTGGGGGACTGATGGAGTCAGGGGAGGGTCACGCTGTTGGCTGTGAGGAGTGTCAGGACCTCCTCTAAAAGCGTGTCTTTCTTCACACAGGAAATGCTCCCATAGAGCCTAACGGTGTCTCCTGCCGGCCGACAAACGCCCAAGCACAAGAGCCATGGCTGGTCAGCGAGGGCGCGCGGCTTCCTGCCTCCTGTGGATGCTGCTGCTGTGGGGCGGGCCCCGCGGCTGTCGGGCCCAGAGGGCAGGTGGGGCTGCCAGTCCGTGTCTGGGTGGACGGGGCGCACGTCTGCGCGTGTGGGAGTGTGCAGCACACAGGTGTGCCTGTGCGTGGGCCGGTGACTGTGTGTGTCGGTTGCCCAGCCAGGTCATGTGTCTGTGTGTGTGAGTGCGTGTCTGAGAAAAGTGAGCTGTCCGATTCCGTCCTGAGTGAATTCCAGAATGTCCCTCTCAAGTGCCTGTCGGGTTTGGGGGCAGTGGGCAGGGGTTAGGGCACTGTCGTGTTGTCGTATCCCATTGTCAGGTCCTGTAAAGGCTTTGGGGCCATTCCAGGGGAAATGGACACACAGGGTCTGGCCAGAAGAGGTGGCCAGGTCAGGTGCACAGGTGATACAGGAAGCAGGAAAATTCACTGGAGAAGAGGAAGCCTGGGGTGGGCGGGGAGCCCTGACTTGACCATGTGTCTCTGCTCACCTGTCCAAGGGCCTCCTGGAGGAAGGCACCATCGGTGTGGAGACACGCAGGACCAGTGGAAGCACTGGGCACCTGTCGCTGGATAGTTGGATTAAAGCGTCGCTTTTTGTAGAGTGCCACCTGCAGGTGAAGCTCAACCCAATTTACAGCTCCACTGCACTAAAGCTCCGCCCCATGTAAAGCTCCGCCCCACATAAAGCTCCGCCCCAAATAAAAAGTTCCACCCCATAAATCCTGCCCTATGGAAAGCTCTACCCCCACATAAAGCCCTGTCTCACGCAAAGCTCCAAGCCCATTTGGCAGATGAGGAACCCAGGTGAGGAGAGGCCAAAGCCCCATGAAGGTAAGGAGGCTGGGGGCTCACATTCTGAGCTAGACCCCTGCTGTCTTCTCTGAGCCTGCAGGATGGCAAAAAAGAAAGCAAAAACAAAGCCCCAAAGGCTTGTGTTTCTGTGTTGTTACAAAGTCTGCTGAGTATTTTCCTTTGCCGGAGACTCTAAAGCGTGGCTTGCTGGACGCCCGTGGACATCCGGTTTTGGGGGAGTCCTGTGGATTTGTGTCCACCGAGACAAGCTGCACCGCACAGTTGACACACGGGATTGCACATTTCAGCCGTGGGAAGGTCGAGGACTGGCTTTTCCAAGCCCTCATTTCGTAGGGGAGAAAACAAGGCTCCAGAAAAACGTCATCTGATGGGGTCACTTGGCCTTTACCTGTGGCCCAGCAGAGGCCAGGAACCAGGGCACCCGCCTCAGAGTCGGGGTCCTTCCTCAGGCCTCACTTGTAGTAGCTCTCCTGTGCCTACAACACAGTCTGCTGCCCAGGCGCCAGGAGGAGATGCATGCGGAGCTCCCAAGGGCCCCTTGGTGAGGCCTCTGGAACCAATGAACTTTCTGCAGCATTGAAAGTAATTTGTTCAAGGATCACAGCCCACAGGCCGGGCCCTGCCTGGCCCACAGTGGCGAGTATGGTGAACAGGCTGGGACATGATTGTCTCGTAGACAAAAGGATGGCCTTTTGTGTGGAGGAGAAAGACTCCCCAGGAATTATCTCTGAGCCCACATGTTTGGCAAACACGCTCTAGAAGCTCTAATTCTGTTGGGGATCAATCCCAGGCTTCCCGGGATTAACCCCCGCTCCCCACAGGCGGGTTGCAACTTGGATTGTAGAACAAGAGGGAAGGGTAGAGGTGGAATGGCCCAGAGCGGCACCGATTCAGGCTGGGACAGGGACGTATCTGTGTGTGTGTGTGTGTGTGTGTGTGTGTGAGTGTGTGTGTAGCTTTATTGTTAGTCTGCTTTCTGAACTTAATCCATGTTTATAAATAGAAAATCAGCCATACAAAATAACAAAATTCACTCGTGGTTCTGCTTGCCAGAGGTAAGCAGCGTGTCTTTTTGCAGGGTCACTCAGGCGTGCATGCACACTCCCACACGGACACACATGCATTTCACCCCGACAATACACTGGGAACCTGTATCTGACAAGGGTTCCCTGACAGCCAACCCGGTCGGGCCCACCTGGCACTCCAAGTGTGAATGCAGGGGCTCGTTGCCTGAGCGGTGCCGCACGGCGGGTATAGCTCGTCTCAGGCTGTTGCGTGGCAATGCTGCCCTGAACTCCCTTATATCTCATTTCCTCCCCTTCTATTTATCGGGTTATTTTCTTGGGGTTAATCACGAGATTTGAAATTGGTGGATCAAAAGATTCATAAGGCTTTTAAGACCCCTCGAAGCAGTGTGACAAACCTCACAGCCACTCGCCCAGGACATAAATGTGTCCCCTTCACCTTCCAACTGCTGCCTTGGTCTCTGAGACTTTGGCCAACCTGATAGCTGGGCAAATTGTTTTGTGTGTGTGTGTGTGTGTGTGTGTGTGTGTGTGTTGGTTTTTATTTCGTGTTTACCGGCCAAATATTGGTGCCCCGTATTCCCAGAGGCCCGGTCAGCTGCTGCTCTTGGCGTGGCCAAGACCCCGATTCTGGAAGAGTTGAGCTGGGGGCTTCTTGGTCGTGCCCTTGGGTGTTCTCGCAGCACTTCAGCATTTAGAAAACACTGCTGCTCATCACGTAATTATAAAATGAGGATGAGCAAAGTCAGCCCTCGCTGCTCTGAGGGCCGGAGATAAATCGTTTAATGCTGTTTTTTGTTTAATCAAAGGCATTGTATAGGTCATACGAAATTTGCATTTGTATAGTTATTATAAAAGCTAAGCATATTTTATAAAGCATTATAGAATTTTCCAAATTTGCATTTAAAATATATGAATGCAATATAGTTCATGTGATTTCTAATAGTGAAGTACAGTAAACTGTTTTAATATCCAACAAGAGAGCGCTGGCTAAATAAATTATGTTTATCCTTGCAGTGGACTCTCTGTAGCCATGGAAACCGGCATTATCACACTGAAAACGGGTTCCCAGCACATTGCAGGGAAACAGCTTATCCATCAGCGTGTCTGGTACAATCCCACTCCCATCAATAACTACGTGGAAATAAATGGAAAATGATCAAGTCTATGCACTGTGGTTAACAATGGTTATCTCTGTATAGATGGGAATATGAGCACTTCAAATATTTTTGATTGCCTTTCCTGACTTCTCTGAAATGGACGTGCATTTTTTTCTTTTTGTGACAGGTTTAAAAAATTATGAACTCACTTGTAACCACATAGTCAAACAAACTGACACAGTGTTGGCCCATGAATGTTAATCACTTTCATGTAAGATTGTATATTGTCAGCTGAACCTCTCCACAACCGTGGGGACACTCATCATCATGTGACAGGAAAGTCAGGTGTGAGCTCCAAGGCAGCTGGACAAGGCCGCCTGCCAGGGGGAGCCAGGGTGGGTGGGTGTCGGAGGCAGGTGGGGTGAGCCAGTGGCCACACCTCTGGGGCCCCCTCTTTCCACAGCCCCCTGACCCCAGCTCGCCCTTTCTCTCGCCCTTGCAGGCTGCAAAACTGTCCATTACGATCTCGTGTTCCTGCTGGACACATCCTCCAGTGTGGGCAAGGAGGACTTCGAGAAGGTCCAGCAGTGGATGGCCAACCTGGTGGACACCTTCGAGGTGGGCCCTGAACACACCCGTGTGGGGGTCGTGCACTACAGTGACCAGCCCACCACGGCCTTCGAGCTGGGCCACTTCGACTCCGGGGAGGCCGTCAAGGCGGCCGCACAGTCCCTGGCCTACCAAGGCGGCCACACCAACACGGGGGACGCTCTGCGCTACATCACCCGCCACAGCTTCTCCCCGCTGGCCGGCGGCCGCCCAGGGAACCGCGCCTTCAAGCAGGTAGCCATCCTGCTGACTGATGGCCGCAGCCAGGACCTGGTGCTGGAGGCGGCGGCCGCGGCCCACCGGGCGGGTATCCGCATCTTCGCGGTGGGCGTCGGGGAGGCGCTGAGGGAAGAGCTGGAGGAGATCGCCTCGGAGCCCAAGTCAGCCCACGTCTTCCACGTGTCCGACTTTGACGCCATCGACAAGATCCGGGGCAAGCTGCGGCGCCGCCTCTGCGAAAGTGAGTCTGCTCACGGTGGGCTGGGGGTGGGGGCGGGCACGACGGGACAGGGGCCTGTGTGGGGCCAGCGGTCCAGGGCTGGGCTTCTTGAGCGGGGCTGGGCCGCGGAGCCAGGGCCAGCCAGGCCTCTGCACGTGACTGGGGGTGACGGTAGTGGCCCGAGGCCACGATTTCCCAGACTCTGTAATGTAAGAAACCCAGTTGCGCCTACACACAGCACGTGCCTGTCACCAGAGTCGTGTCCTGTCCCCTCACTGTCAGGGCTGCAGCAGCAGCAAGGCAGTTAGGGAGGGCTGGGGTCCAGCCCCACCCACCCGTGGAGATGTTGCCGCCAGAGCTCTGTACCCAGTGGGTGAAGGCAGGGCCCCCTTTGCTGATGAGCAGGCCTGTAAAAACTTGGGCGCAGACAGGCTTGGGGACTGACCCAGAGACCCTGAGTCAGCCCCTGGACCTTGTCAAGGGTGCTGCTGTCCCAGAGGCGACGGCTGCTGACCCACAGCCTCCGAGGTAACCCGGGTCTTCCAGCTGTCTGTCTGCAAAGGAACTGTGGCTGGGGGTGGGGCAGAGGGAGAGCCCGTGACCCCAGGGTGCTGACCTCTGGTGGGGTCATCCTGAGGGCAGCCCCGCCCTAGGACGGGGAGATTGAAGTGGGTTCTCCCAGTGGGTTCTGCCTCTGTGTCTTCATTAGAGTGACACGTCCACCTTGGAAGTCACCCACTACCGGGCCAGTGCTGGGTGACTTCCCATCCTGGTCCAGCAGGTGGGGGCTGGGCCCAGTCTCAGCTTCCCTCCCTGACTTCTTCCCTGGACTGAGGCCCTTGGGTGGGAGAAGCCCAGAGGGTCCTGTCTCACAGGGGTGGTGGAGGAGGGGCTGGCGGTGGACGCCGCTGGGTGTGACTCCGGGTCGCAGGGACGGGCCTGGCTCCCAGCCCGGTGGCGCCTGAGGCTGGAGGCCTGCGGTTTCTTGACCACTCTGTGACTCCTTTCCACATGTCCGCTCGCCTAAGCTCCAAACACTCACAAACACTCCCTGGGATCTGCTTGCGTGTGCCCTTGTGCTGGCCGGGGCCTGTGCTGAAAGATAAGACACAGGCCCCGCCCGCAGGGTGGTCACAGTCGGACGGTTCAGGAGAAGCGGCACAGGAAGTGCGGAGCTGCTGGGAGCAGTCCTCACTGAGGGGCCGCGTGGAGCAGCAGCAGGGTTGCCAGCTGAGACGGGGCGGGGGCGGGTGGGGGGTGGGTAGCTGGAGCCCTGTGGGCGTGGGCAGGGCCCTGCCTGCAGGGAGCAGGAGGACACCCCTGGACACTCCTGCTTTCTCTCTCCTCCTCTCTGGATGCTGGTGCCCTCCACTGGCCTGACCCCGTGAGACAGCGGCCCACAGAGGGCCTGGCAGTCAAAGTCCCTGGGCTCAGAGCAGGGTGGCGGCAGGGAGCAGGGACATCACAGGGAGCAAAGCGGGGCTGCTCACACGAGACAGCTCTGGGCGCATCTCAGGGCTGTGTGAGCCTGGGACAGGGGACCGTGACCAGCAGCGTGGATTCAGTCCCACAGGAGCGTGGGCCCTACACGCTGGCACTGCAGCCCGGGAGCGGAGACCGGGGCCCCATGTGGGGCCCGAAGCACAGGAGCCTGTGTAGCGTTTGGGAGTTGAGTTGGATAGCACCCCACTTCCTCGAGGAAAGGGGTGTGATCCGTGCAGGAAGACTGGGGGCGGGGGCAGAGCCAACAGAGGGGGAAACGGACTGGAGCCCGCCCGGCCCGGCCCGGCCCGGCGGTGCCCACTATCCTCTCGTTAGAGAAGCTCACGCTTCGCCCCAGCCGCCTTCTCCCACCGCCTGGAGAGACGTGAGATTTAAGTCATGCTCCGCTGTTGGGGGGATCCGTTTGGTAAATAGAGCTGTCAGCTGACAAGGGCCCACTCCATTCTGGTGACAGAGGAAGCAGAATCGGGTCACCGTCACTTCAGTTAGAAACAAAGCACAACGAAATAAAACAGCCGACCGTAACACACTGAAACGCACATAGTAGGACGGAATGAGGAGGTGTCACGAAACCCCAAACAACCAGGATCCCGTGGTGCGTGGCAGAGACCTGCGGGTGACTTCGCAGCCCGAACAGCAGCTCCTCTCAGTGGGGCTTCCTGTGCTTTATCTGCCCTGGGCCTGTCTTCCGCTCAAGAGTAGAAGCTCCTCCAGGGCCCAGTCTGCGCCTCGTGGTGCCCCAGGGCCTGGGACGGAGCTGGGTGCGCAGGAGCAACTGCCGCCATGTTGTTTAAAGGAAGTGAGGGGCAGGGGCCTGGCGACCAGGTCTGCACCTGCTGTCGTCCTTGCGCGGAAGGAGGTGCGCCACGAGCCCCCGCCCCCCTGGGGGCAGAGAGGAGTGGTCAGTGAGTCTGGAATCCTAGCCGAGGATAACGGAAATTTTTAACCCATGCATGTTTTGGTGAGCAAGTGCATGGTTAGGTTTTGAGGGTCAGTGAAGGTCCGGGAGAGGCGGGTGGCGTGGGAGACACCGCCCTGCCTCCCAGGCCGGGGCGAACACAGCGGCGGAGGGCCCGGCTGACTCCTCTGGGGGCGACTAGAACTGAGGGCCAGCCGTTCTCGGGGCGCCAAACCCAGACAGCACTTTGCGTGGCATCGCGTGGCACTCTGCCCCAGCCCCGGTTGTCGGCACTGGGGCTCCCACGCGGGGAAACCAGTGCTGGGACCTGCGCTGCCAACACTCATGGCCCCTGACCATTTGGGGCCGGTCCAGGCTGAGAAGTGCCCGGGGAAATAAATGCACTAAATTTTGTAGATTTAATAGAAAAAAGAGAGTAAAGCCTCTCAAATATTTTTATATTGGTTATGTATTTACATGATGATTTTTGGAAATTTAGGGTTAAATGCCATATATTCATAACATTAATCTCACCTGATTCTTTTTGCTTTTTTTTAAACATGGCTACTAGGAAATCTAACATTTCACTTCACATAGGAGGGTCCTCCTCCTCCTTGGCCTCTCCCCCCTCTCTCTATGGCACAGACACCGGCACGTGAACTGAGGCCCCGTTGCCTCCAGAGCCCACGCCCTCCACCCGCTTGGCTATGGAAGGGAGGAAGGGCAGCTCTGAGGGACAGCAGGCTCCTGGGCTGCGCCCCAGGGTGAAGCTCGTTCCCAGGACAGGGCCCAGGGAGTGAGGGGCTGGCATCTGCGGTAAGTGCAGTGGCCCCAGCCCCCGGGTGCCCGGGTTGGGCTGTGAGCAGCGGCCCCTCCAGCCTGGAAGCCCATCTGAGAGTGACCCTGTGGGCAGAGGACGGGATGGGGCTGGGGCTGGGCAGGACCTCCTGGGGTGGCTACTACAGGAGCCTGTCTTTGTGCACATGCCCTGGGTCCCCCGTGGACTGGACCTCAGGACCTCATGGTACCTCCTGTCCTCATGGTACACTCTGCTGAGGGCTTCATTCAAATTCAGTCTGAGCTGCAAATGGCCTGGCAGTTCTGCTCCCTGATTTTTTCTAACACCTTCCTTCATCGCCCTGTGCCTCAGCGGTCATTAGAGTCCACCTGCATTGGAGTTGGCTGTGATCATCAGGGAGTGAGCGATCAGTGAGGTGATTACCGTCGGTCCCCCGAGGTAGCCCCCAGGGTGGGGACCAGCCTGGGCATTCCCCGGTCTGTCTGCCTCAGGTCCTGCTGAACTGCCTACCAGTGAGTTCTGGTATCTAGGGAGCATCTTCATCCACCGAGTCACTCACTGGTCCCTGAACGTCGTCCAGGGGTTCCTATTCTGCCCTTGTCGGTGATGAGGCACAGGGGCCTAACTGGCCTGTCCAGGGTCCCAGGGCACCAGGCGTCCAGCCCTCATTCAGTTCAGAATCCACTGCCTGGGTGTGAGTCCTTCCCAGTGGCCCGTCTGTAACCCTGGCTGAAATCTAGGCTGGGAACCGGCCAGTGCCTCCCACAGGTGCTCCTGATACTTGAAGGGATCATTATCCCCGTGTTATAAAGAAAAAAACATCCGCAAACTTGGGAGTAGAATAACATCAGCAATAGCAACTAGCAGCCGATGTTATTAGACATGGATTTCTGGTGTCACGTGCCTGGGTCCTCTCCCAGCGCCCCCCCTGCGGTCTGCTGTGGGGCTTGGCCGGCTGTCCCCCTGACCTGGGGCTCACCCGGGGAAGCGGCTCAGGGTCACGGCATCAAGTCCTGCCTCTCTGTGGCCTGACAAGGTCCCCAGGGGACACAGTCTCAGCGTGGTTTCCTGCAGCGTGTGGGGCGGCTGCTGCAGATGGGCCCAGCCCCAGGACGCTGGCTGTAATTAAGAGCTTTCTCCGCCCCGGGCTCTGTCGTGGCCGCAGAGCAACTTTATATAGCTTATCGGCTTGCCATCACAGCCTGTGGAATGCCCACCGCTGCTGCGAGAGCTGCCACCTACTCCTATTTCGGTCACTGCAGGGGTCCTGTCTCCCCCTCCCACGGACAAAGGACACCTTCCTGGGTCCTGTCTTTTAGCTCTTGGACAACTGGGCTGAGACGTGAGTGTGGATTACGGCCAAGGAGGGGCCCCTCCCACGCTTCCGGCACCTTGTCTCGCGACGCGTGGTTGCCCTCTGGGGCCATCTTGTCGGTGTGGTCGTGACCAGCTGTGTCGCCGTTCTGGCGAGAGCTGTGGCCACCGGATATTACACGTACTATCCTGGCACGGGGAGAGGCAGATGGACGGACAGGACGTGGAGGTTAATGTGTTGTTCTCCTAGAGTTCGCACTGGGAAACTGGGGGTGTCTGCACCCCAGCCTCAGCCTTGGCTCCCTGTGGGGGGCTCTTCCCCTCCTCACAGACCCTGCTGGAAGGTCCCGGGCTTGGCCGCCGTCTTCCTCAGACAGCAGCGGAGCCCACCTCAGCGCCCGGCACTCCTCTGTCCCCCCCCGGAAGGCCCAGCGGTCACTCGCAAGGGCCAGCTGTCAGCAGGTCCGGATGGCACATCCAGCCCAGGAACTTCTCTGGGCCCCGAGTCCCTGTAAGTCAGACTATTGTGGTCATCAGAGAGAGCACAGCCCGGCTGTGTCTTTGTCCCCATCGCCAGTGGACACACTGTGTCCTTCCTGACCACACTCCTGCCTCCGTCCTCATGTCCCTGGGCCTGGTCCTGAGTAAACTCAGAACACACACACACACACCACACCAAATACACGTGCACACACCACACACATCCGGGAACATGTGTGTGCCCAAGAGGTGCCCCACCCAGCAGGAGCCCTGGGTGGGTCCAGGCCCGGAGGATTTGGTGACAACACCAGCTGTGGCCTTGGAGCCGCCACGTGGCTGTCTGTGGCTTGGCCCCTGGGACTGTGCCGGCCTCAAGAGGCAGTTCAGACCAGGGCCCCACCCTGTTCCTGCAGGTCACTGGGAGTTCCTCCTGGCAAAGCCTGTCTCGGTCGAGGTCACCCTAGAAATAGTCATTGGGCTAATTAATTCTGATGACGTGTTGAGAAATTTTATTATAAAAGTGACCAAAACTGACGAAACACTAAAAACCACCCAAATTATTTTTAATTTGTTTACACCGCAGATGGTTCTGGTCAGCCAGGCCCAAGCCGGAGCTGACCCCGGGGAGCACTTTGGTGCGTGTCTCGGCCTGGCCCCCGTCTGTGCCAAGACTCCGTGACCCATACGTCAGAACCCCAAGGGCCTGCCTGTCGTTCTGTGGGGCCAGGGAAGGTGGCCTCCCTCACTCTCTCTGACGAGCATGTCCCACTCAACTGTGGGAGCAGGTGCCCTTGTTTGCTCAGTCCTCCCAGTGACGCTCTGTCGCTTCGCTGCTGGACGCTGCCAGGCTGGCACTCCGGCTCACGGAGGTCTGGCCGTGTGTTTCACACGGTGGCTTCAGTTCTGAGTCGGTAAAGGGACATCGTGTAGTGGCCACCGCAAATTGGTACTTGCAAAATGTATATATATATACACACACACACAGTCAATCTTGTATAAATGGATGCCTCTGTAATTAAATACACGGAGGAGTTCCGCATGTCTGTGTGCTTCTCACGTCCTGATGGAACCTGTCTTACACTCGCGGGGCAAGTGGCAGGCAGCGGTGACATCACATTCAGGGGCTTTCCAAGAAATGTGGCTGATTAATGACGCGTTTCCAACACAGCCTCGCACGGCCTGGAAGGCCACGGGAATGTGGCCATGAGAGCGGCGGTGTGTTCTAGGAGACTCATCTGACTGGGACACGTGTCAGTCTCTGCCCTCTTAGAGACTCTGGCTTCCCTGAGTGCGCCAGCACCCAAACACACGCGCACACACACACACAGTTACACTCACACAGACAGATGCATACATGCTCAAGCACACAGGGGCACACACCACTCACAGACACACTCGGATGCATGCACGTCCACACACATGCACGTCCACACGCATGCACACGTGCACTTAGGATCCGAGACTGGGGTGCTCAGACCCCTGCCTTTAGCCCCTCACCCTGGAGCAGCCTGCACCCAGCTGCTACTTAAAAAATGCAGCTTCATAAAAATCAGTGCATTTCGAGTATCCGCCTGTGCTCATGAAAGCCCTGCATGCGTTTTCTGGACACCTGACCCGCCGGTTCGGCTGCTGCTGTAACAGACGCATGGGCAGAGAGTTTCGTTTGTTGGTTTTTAACAACGCAGATTCTTATTTACGTTTGTAAACAAGCAGGTGTGAGAGGGAGTGGGCAAGGGCGATTCTGTGTGAACAGTGCCCCGGGGCTGCCCTGAGGGAGCCTGGTGGGCAGGAGGCAGTGCTCCCTGGCAGGGAAGGTTCTGGAAGCCCTCAGCGTCTGCTCAGCAGGTGCGTCTTCTGCAGCCACCTTGTGCTTCAGGGGCCCGATTCCCACCTTGTGCTCAGGTCGGGTGGCTGGCGAGGTGCTCACGGGCCAGAGCAGGGCTGTGAGCGAGATCCGGGGCTGTGAGTGAGACTGGGGGCTGCACGAAGCCACCCCCCCTCCATGCCTCTCAGCTTGCCTGAGCCGAGCACGCAGGGCCAGACCCTGCTCCACACTTGGGCAGCCCTGACCCGTGAGAGGCCTGGGCAGGAGGACAAGAGGGGCCTGCCTGCTCCCGGCTCTGTGTTTATGGGTGAAGATTAGAAGGCGCCCCAGAGAGGATGCTCGTTCCCCTAACCTGGGAGACAGGCCTGTGCTTGGAACCCTTGGGCCCGTCACACGGCACGCAGGGACACACTGCCCAGAGAGCCACGCCCCGGCCCCAGCCCCGAGCCACAGCCTCACCTGCTTCTTTTTACACCTCCTGTTCCACTGGTCTTGCACCGTGGGGGCCTCAGGGACACGTGAGGACACCCTGGGACCGAGTTACAAGACTAAGCTCCATCCGAGACCCCAGCCAGCTGCCCTCCTAGCCAGCAAGGAGGACGGGCGGGCTAGCATGCTGGGCTGCAGAGGGCTCTGCTTCGCTTCCTTCCACCCTAACCCCTGGGCCCCAGCCCTTTACACCCCGGTTCACAGCCTGGAGCGTGAGGCTGACAGGCCTGGGTTTGAAGTCCTGTCTTTGCCACTGATCATCTCTTGTTCTTTGAACTCTGTGCGCAGTTTCCTCGTCTGTAAAATGGGTGGGCCAGTGCCACCGCCCCTGTGAAGGTCAAGTGCATGAAGGTATGAAAAGAGATTCGGGGGGACAGGGGCCCAGGACGAGGTGTGGTGGAGGAGGGAGGTTCCCACGGGGCCACATCTGGAGAAAGAACAGGGGGTACAGGCCGAAGGGGAGGGATTCAGAGCTCATTCCTGGGCACACTGGAGAGTGACACTTCCGAGTGGGGGGACTGAGGGGACAGTGGGTGGCAGGAGAAAGTGTGTCCTTGTTCTGAACTCAGTGTGTTTTAAGTGGTTTCGAGGCCATGCGTGTAGAAAATTCAAAGAGGGCACTGGAGACTCAGAGAAGTAGGGTGGGATGAGGACGAGGCTGCGAAGCACCCGGTTTTAGGAGACGCTCAGTCTCGGGGGTCCTGCAACATCACGGTGGGCACTGGCAGTGAGGGCTCTTAGATGAGATGCCCCGGACCCTTGGTGGCCTCCCCTGGCCCCGCTGCAGGGGAGACATAAATGGGCGGAACCACACAACTGGGCGGAAGCAGCTGGGAGACCAAGTCAGGATGCAGCGAGCTGGAGCGTGGGGTGGGAGCAGGGGCTAGAAGTCAGGAGATGTGGGTAGAGGCTTGAACTGATAACCCAGCCCACGGTTATGCCCTCCCGAGGACACCCAGGTTGGAGAGAGTGGGCAGCTGGTTCACTAGAAGGAGGAGGGGGAGCCATCTGCAGCTGAAGGGGTGACCTGCCCCCCGCAATTCACTCCCCAGGTGTGGGGGCCAGTTGGTGCCGGGAGCCAGGCCGCAGGCAGGAAGTCCCCGGCCACAGAGGGCACAGTGCTGGTGGCCGCTCCCTCCTCATACCCAGCCCAGGCTGTCCCCTTGGGCTGCAGATCCTCGGAGAAGGTGGCAGACGGCAGTTCTCAGGAGCAGGCCAGGTGATGTTGATGCTCTGCACAGAGGTGACCCTCCTGGGCATGGCCCCCTCCTGCGTGCGCACCCTCCCCGTCCCCCAGCCCTCAGGCCTTCTCCAGTTCTGGCCCTGCCTTTGCCAGCTGCACTGGTCTGGGGAAGGAGGAGGGGCTCAGCTGTTCCTCATTCACATCTGGCTGTGATTCCCAGCAACCCCACCAGAGTCCCCGCAGGAATGCGGCCCCGGGGCCAATCCAGGGACGCACCTCCACTCACCCTCGGGCATGGGGCTGGCGAGGTCGCCCTCTGCCCAGTGCCTGGGGCCCAGCTGTCTGCTTCTACAGGGCATTAGAGGGCTAAGCCCGACCCCTGCCCTCTCTTGGGGGCTCTGGCCATCCTGTCCCCTGGGCCTGCCTTTGTCACTGGTCGTATTCTGGGGACATGACCCTGAGCCAGGACACAGATAGGGCTTCTCCCAGAAATGGAGAGCATGTGGCCGACTTGAAAAAGTAAATAGCGCCATATCTGGTTTGTCCATCGCCCTGAGAGCCACAGACTCGCCGGGAAGGAGGCAGGAAGGACCCTGAGGGGGGAATTTGGGGCTTTTTCAGTCATTCCGCTGTGTTTCCGAGACTGAGGGGAGATGGTTTGGCTGGGCTGTGGCGTGACTTAGGGTCAGCACTGCCCCAGAACCTGGGCCTCCTTCACTACGTTTCTTACCTTCTCTCCCTACCTTGGCTCCGGAGTGTGTCCCCACCCGAGGGCCAGAGTGGGCGCCTCGTCAGCTGCGCCCCCCTCCGGACTCCCAGGATGCACTACACTTCACCACTGCATGGTCACTGAATCCATGTGGGACAGGGGAGGTTCTGTCCCTACCTGTCGGTTGGCTCCTCAGTCCTCTCTGCTAGGACCCTGCCCCTCACGCTGAAGTCCCTGGGGTGCCCCCACCCTGCCGATGCTCTGGAGCTCAGGGTTTGTGGGTGGGTGTAAGCGTGGGTTCTGCCGCAGAGCTGGGCCCGCCGGCCTCCCAGGGGCTTGGAAACACAGGTGTGGTGGGGCAGGTAGAGCGCACAGTCCACCTGGGTGCCCCCGGGGTGGAGCACACAGTGCAGAGACCGTGGGGGCGGAGCTTAGAGGGCTGTTTGTTCCCACTGAGCTTCTGGGATCCCCACCCAGGGCCTGCCCTTGGGTCAGAGGGTTGGCGCCGGGGACAGAAGGCCAAGATGTTGGGGGGGGGCGAAGGTCAGCATAGGAGACACGTGCCCTCGCCCCAGAGCCGGCGTGCCTGTGAAACTCACCCACCGAAGAGGAGGAGTGCACAGCACGACCCCTCAGCGGGCGGCCCTTGTTGGCCCTGCCACCGGGACCTTTGCGGCGCAGGGTGGAGGCTGTGGGCCACAGCCCAGATGTGGACGAGAACCTGGGACGGCCCTGTGGGGCCGGTCAGGCTTCGTCCTGACCCTGCGGCCTGACTGTACACTGTCAGAATATGAATTCCACCAAGAAGTGCCTTTCTCAGGTGCTCCCTCCCAGCCCAGCTCAGCCACCAGCCTTTCCCGTAACACTCCTGTGCCGCCTGCCAGACTTTAGTGTGCGCTGGGGGGGCCGTGGGGGGCTGAGCACGTCAGCCAGACCTGGGTGTGAGTCCTACCCCTGACACTTCCGGCCAGAGGGATCATGGACGGGCCACCCAGCCTCTCTGAGCCTCGACGGCCATACCCCAGTGCTCATCGGCTTCAGAACTTGTCAACCTGGCACCTGTTGCATTTTGATGAGAAAAAACCGTTCAGCACCGGGCACTTGCTCGGGACTCATTGCACTTGCTAGAACTTGTATGAGTCCTGACGCTGCCCCACGAGAGAAAATGCCCCGTCGTCCCGTATCCCCCAGTTTCAGCACGTCTCCCGAGCTCCGACACATTGGCGACAAGTACCGAGGTGCCACCGTACTGTTCATCTGTAACTGGGAACGGTGCAGCCCCCAGGGAGCCTGCTGCGAGAATTAAATGGAATCCCCTGGAATGCCGGCTTCAGGAGGGCAGGACTTCCGCCCTTCCCCTCCCTGGTGGCCTTTTTAGCATCCGGTCTACAGTCCTGTCCCAGCAGAGGGCGGACGCTCAGGACGCACTGTGTCCTGCACCTCCACTCCCTAGTGAGGCCAGCAGCCTAAAGCCGGCACCTTCCCTGCAGAACACGAGTGTCCAATGGTCCTGAGGGGCCTGACCTCCATCCTGTGCACCCCTGGCCTCCGATGCCACACTCGGGTCCCCTGCCCATCCCATGTCATGTGGCAGTCCCACAGGTTCTGCTCATCAGAGGGGTTCTGGGGGGTCCCCACAACCCTTGTGCTACAGATGGACCATTAACCCCACCCCGGCCTTTCCTCTCCCCCTCGGCCATCCACCCGGCATGCACCAGGATTGGACATCGGGGCACCGCTGGACGGGAGGTGGGAGATACTGGGTCAGACCATCCTGGGCCTGAGCTCTGGATCTGGGCATGTGGGTTCTGTCACTTGGGGACCAGTCACTGATCTTGTGAGCCTCTGTTCTCTCTCCTGAAAACCTCACTTGGGGTTGGAGTTGCGTAATGGTATGCGAACGTGCTCAGTGCCCGAGAGTCAGTCACAGGTCTTGCCTTTTCCTCCCCCTCTGAGCTCCCTCCTCCTCATGCTGAAGTTTGGATGTCTTTCCAGCCGGGCTGAGTCCCCTGGAACAATGGGCTTGTTGGTTTCAGGAAGAGCAGGCGGCGGCCAGCGCACAAAGCTGCTCGTGGAGCCCCAACCTGGAAATAGAGTAATTAGCATCTTTCTAATTTTCTTGGTGAAAATAATTTAAAAAATCCCTGGAGAGGAAGACGTTCTTGTGGAAAAGGGACACGCTTTGGGAGCGGCGGGAGCAGGTGTGTTTCCCTGGAGAAGCCTCATGAATCACTGCTAGAGGCACCGTGGATGGGTGATCACGCCTCAAGTGGGGCGGCAGGGAACGAGGAGGCGGCCCCGGCAGCCGCTGGCCCTCAGGCCCCTCCACTCGGGCTGCCACCCCAACGCCCGAGCCCCCGGGATCTGCGCACCAGCGTCCCACTGCTTGGTGCCTGCTGCCCTATTCTGGTGGCGTGTGTGCAGGGCTCACACACCATGTGACCTCCATGTGACCTCGGGACCCCTCTCCTTCCTGTCCTGCCTCACCAGCCTCCCCTCCGTTGCCTTTCCTCTTCATCTCCTCCATGCTTTGATGCCGGAGGCCTGGGACCTAGTTGGAGACGCCTCTCCCTCTCTCTGTGTTTCTGAACAATCTGCTCCGCTCCCAGGGCTGTAACCACTGTCTGTGCTCCAGCTGCTTTCCAGGCAGCGGCTGAGTCTCTGCTGCAGGCGGTCGGTCCTGCAGTCTCTGGTGACACCTACTGGTGCCTGATCCGTGGACACTCCCCTGGCGGGAAAGGAGGTCCGAGGGACCCCGGAGGACCACTGCCTTCTACCTGGCGTGCCCTCTCCTGGTCACCCTGAATTCCAGAGCCGGACCCAGCGTCTCCCGGTCTGTCCCTCTCCCCACTCATTCCCCCGGAGCTTGCGTCCCAGCCGCCAGGGCAAACCAGCCCCTCCCTCCCCCAGCACCCGGTGCTGGCCGGGTGGGAACTGCTGCCTGTGTGCTCTTCCCCTGGCTCTTCACATCCCTGTTAGCTCTCGGTTCCAGTGTTGCTCAGCCCAGAGGTTTGCCCAGACCAGCATACCTGACCTGCACCCTGACCTGCACCCTGACCCCTGACCCCGTGGCCCCGTCACATCGCCCTTGATTTCACCCACTGCACTGACCCCGTGACAACCAGCTTGTGGCTCTCTCTTCGTCTCTGTCTTTGGCACGTGGGCACCGAGAGGGCAGGCCCCCTCTCCTGTGTGTTTGCTTGTTGGTTCCTCACGCCAGGACGCAGGGGCCAGCACTTGGCAAGCGTGTGCTGGCTGAATGAATGAAGGAGCGTGTGTTAGATGCCAGTGTCTGATCGGCGACTTCCCCCCCGCTGTGCCATCTGATCTCCAGGATGACCTTGGATGGGAATTAAACCCCCACGGACTTTTACACCCGTTTCCGGCCTGGGTGCGCAGACGCAGGAGGAGAAGCTGACGTGGTCTAGGTGAGGTCTGCAGCCCCAGACCTGGGACACGGCGCCCCCCATGGGCCAGCCGCAGCCTCCCTTCGCCCCAGGGAGCAGGCCCGTGCTGGGGCTTGGAGAGGGGCGATGGCCCTCGTCACTGCGTCCTTTGCCTCTGGAGGCTTCAAACGAATCAGCACACTTTCCAACCCACACCTGTGCCCACACACCTTCTGCGTGCCAGCTCCTCCTGGGACAGAGGACGTGTGGCTCTGCTCCCGTGGACCCGGGGCTCCCGGCTGTTGGCAGGTCCAGGGGGTGTTTCTTTCTGGCAGTGCTCTGTCGCTTCCCACCACTGGCTTTGATGAGAGAGAATGGGACTTGTTTTGGGTCGGTGCCGGCGGAGGGCAGGCTGGTGTGGTTGCGGTGTGCCTGTCCTGGGTTCCCAGTCCCCGCTGCATGTGAGTGGGCACAAGCGGCCCAGGCTCAGAACGCACCTGAATTCTATGCACTGGGAGCGAGCAAGCCCCTTCTACAAGTTGGGGCTTGGAAGAGCCAGAGAGGCTCCTCAGGAGGCAGCAGGGTTTGGAGACAGACACACTTCAGGCCCCGATGGGCTGGATGACCTTGGGAAGGTGATCTTGGAGAGGTTGCCTGGGGTAGTGGTCAAGAGCCTCTGCCAGAGCCAGCAGGCTGACTGTGCCATCTCCTAGTCTGTGGCCTTGGGCAATCCGTTTTCTAACTTTTCTGAGCCTTTCTTTCCCCTTCTGTAACCAGGAGCACCTATCCGATGAGGCTGTAGTGAGGGTTTGATTCAATGTGGTAATGTATTCAACACCTGGTGCACAGCAAGCGTGTCCATCTCCTGGTCGCAGTGGTGACTTTGTCCCCCAGTAGGGCAGACACGGTCCCGAACAGTGTCTGGACCTGTGGCACTCGGTCCCCGGAGCGAGCCGTGAGGGTGCGGTCATTACTCACAGTGTCCCGGCGGCCTGGCTCAGAGTCTGCCTGCTGTACAAAGCTGGGATGTGTGGACGATCTCCCCGCTGGCCCGGGGAGCCGGCAGCTGTCTGACTCACCTCCCCCCTCCGCCTCCTCCCTGCCCACTCGGGATGTCAGCACCTCGCCTGTGGTTAGCTGTCCTCAGCAGCGGCTGCTGGGCGGTGATAGATGGGCAGCGATTGCTTCCTCTCCCTGCTTACCCGCCCGTTGGGCTCCGCTCCCGCTTCCTCTGGTCCTGCCAAGCTCTTAGACGGGGGCCCCCATGTCTACCCCTAGATTCTAGGGGCTGGGAAATGTGGTTTAAATTCAGACACTCCCGTCTCATGTGCTTCTTAGCCTCAGTTTTTATATCTGTGTAATGGGAACAAATTGACCTCCTTGGATGGTCATTGTGGGTAACGTCCCGATCGGGGTGGTAGCCACACAGTAGGGGCTCCGTAGTTGCCAGAACCCTCTTCTTCCAACTGGAGATACCCTTGGCCGAGAGCCCGGGGACGGCATGGTTGCGTGTTCTCCAGGCAGAACCACGGGTGTGTCCGTGCAAAGCAGAGGGACACCAGAGACCATCCTGTGCCACCGTCCTCCCGGGATGCGTGGACACGCTCTCCTCTTTGCCATTTGGTGAACCAAGGACAAGCTGAAGTGTTTTTCAAGAGAAACTTCAGTGAATTCCTGGGCTGTCCCCTGGGGCAGCAGCTCGGACCAACCGGAGTCTGGCCTCTGTGGAAGGCTTCTGGTGAAACAGAACCCGTCCTGGGGGAAGAGAGGCCGTATTTCTGTCCGGAAGTCTGGGATGTTCTACTCACCCAAAGACCGAGGGGAAGGCGGACATCGGTGGGCGGTGCTACACGAACTCCGAGAGCAGGGTCTTTGTACTCAGCCACGTCCTTGTTAGTCCTTCCCAGCGTTCTCATGCTTATGCAGAGGAAAATCAATCAACTGGGCAGGAACTAACTGCAAACACTTTCTGATTCCTGAGAACTTACCCGTCCTTCACTCCAGAGCTGCTGCTTCTGTTGATCCCCTGTGATTACCTGACGCATCCATATTTATTGGGGTAGTGAAGGTAATACCATCTGTCAGTAGCTCTGTCCCCAGAAAAATAACGGGCCTGTTCTCACCACCCTCATCAATTATCCTCGGGCGTGGGAAGGAGAAGCTGGCCGTCAAATCCTTCAGCCTGGCTCATCCACGCAGCTCAGGAACGAAATGCCTGCAAGTCTGGAGTACACTCAGGCACAAGCAGAGAAAAACTAACTACAGTGGCTTGGGCAAGCAGAAGCTCACTTTTTCTGTGCTTTACACCTTGGCCAGAGGTTGGAGTCCTTCTTGCCTCAATTCTTCTAGATAGCTGCCTCCTCCCCGACCAGACAACATTTGAAGGAGGTTAAAGGGAAAATAAACTTGCCAAAACCATCTACCTATCTATCCTCTTACATTGGGAAAAGCAAACGCTTCTTAAGAGACCACCCTTCTCCCAATCAAAGCAAACTTCTCTTATTGGTTTCTTTGTTCAGAACTGGGTCACATGTCCATCCTTAGCTGCAAGGGAGGCTGGAAAGATGGGGCCAGAGTAATCATAATTGGCTTAGACCAACCAACCACGGCTTTTCTCCTTGGGCAGGAAACTCTGCCATTCTGAGAAAAAGTGACATTCTGAGCAAAAGTGACATTCTTTTAGCCAGGAAGGCATGGGGAAATGCTGTTAGATTGACGACAAAAGGTGTCTGCCACCCTGCCACAGCAGGAGTCCAGGAGTTGGTGAGCTCTCTCACTGGCTCATCGACGTCATGATCAGCCTGTGCCGAGAAGGCTGTCCAGTCCCCTGCTCAGCATTTGCTTCTCAGTTCAGGTGCCCCCGGTCATTTTTCTTCTGCATGAACTCAAGACCTATTCATGCGTGGAGCGTGAGGGCAGCGCCGATGTAGCGTTGGACTGAGACCCGGCCAGGTCTACAGACTCCCACTCACCAGGCAGGCAGACAGGGCGACAGTGCCTTCAGAGTGGCACCTCAGCTCCAGGACACGGGGTGGGAAGAGGGCCTCCTCCCCCGGGGTGCAGTGACCTCTTGGTCACCAGAGGAGGCCCTGGTGGGGGCTCGAGGCTGAGGAGACTCTCAGAGGTTTCTAAGGACGAGCCCATGGAGCGAGGAGACACGAGGGTGTCCTGCAACTCTGACACTTTCTTGTGTTTACGGTTCCAAGTCTGCCACCACGGTTAGGCCACCAGTGCCCTGAAGGCAGGGACTGTGACTGACCGGTAATCCCTTTTGTGTGTCCCCAGAACTAACTAGCTCAGTGCCCGCAACATCACTGGAGCTCTATGAATATTTTACTTCGAATAAATGTGCTAATGCAGAAATAAACAGATCATTATCCAGACACGGGAATATCTTGGCCAAAGGACATACTTACAGGCTGAGAGGGACTTCGGATGCTAACCTATCTCCCCGCCCAGCAGGTGACCCTGGGGCCCCTGCAGCCCTGGGGAGCTGGCTGGATGGGGTATTTTGGGAGCCATTTGTCCTGACTTAACTAAGTCAGCTATAAATTGCCCCTTAAACCTCTGTGAGCCTTAGTGATGTCCCCACAAGGGGGTTGGAAGCTGGTGTGGGCGAGCTCTGACATCTCTGAGAAGAGTCCCCACCTTTTCTGGGCCCAGGGTCTTCAAACTGTCCTTGCTCGCTGGGCTCGGGGACCGGGCGGCTCCCCTGGGACATTTGCAGAGACAAGCTCAGAGGCTCTGCCTGCTCATAATCAAGGCTAGAACCTCTGAGTCAACTCATTTTAAGTGACGCACCATCCCAGCCAGTCACCCTGGCCGGCTGCCAAAGTTACAGTGATCGATGGCCACCCCGCAGCTGCCGCTGTCCTGGGTGCCGCCATCTAAATACTGCGCGGTGGCTGCCTCCCCTGCAGCGTCTGGTCCTGGGCAGGCGGCTTGGTGCTGGCTCCAAAATAGCCTCTTCCATGGGGCTTGTCAGACCTCCCGGTGCCTTTGAGGATAAACACCGAAAATAGCTCCTCTCAAATCAGGAAGGATCGCACCCAATTGCCCTCACTGCTGATGGGAGAAGGGGCCCTGCACCTTCCCCGAACTTGAATGTTTACACCCCAGATTATCACAAGAGGTCATGGGAGCTGGTGAGAGGGTGACGTGCCTACTGCTGTGTGGCTATGACACAAGGTGTGTGACCAAGTGGCTTCGTGGGCGGGAGGGCCCACCCCAGGTTGCCTCAGGTGTTGGGATGGGCCTCCTCTCCTGTCCCAGTCCGGCTGTGGGCGTGGCCTTGCCCAGCGCTCCCAGCAGCCCTGGGGCCCGAGTGCTGTGGGCTTTGGAGAGCTGCCCGTACTCCAGATGCTCTCCGCAGACCGGGGTGCAGACCGGGGTGAGGAGGACTCGCAGGGAGGCCGCACCGGGCCCAGGACCCCCACGTTCAAAGCTGGTGCTTGTTCTGGGGTGTTTGGGGCACTAAGAGAGTCCTCTCTCCTTCCAACTTTTTCCTTTCAAGTGGAGAATCACGAGGACAGTCGGGTGGATGTTCACGTCAGATCCTATGATGAAGGAAGTGTTCTTTACCGCGTGAATGACTCACTGTGGTCTGTGTGGGACCAGGCAGGGTTTGCCTCCTTCTGGAGCTGCACCTGATGCTCCAGGGCACCTTCCTGGCTGCCCCCACACGGGCACGACCGTTCACGACGCCCCGCCAACTTGGACTTGTCCGTATAGCTTCAGGCCTTTGCTCGGAGGTCCCCCACCCGTGTTTCTGGGACTCGGCCCGGCCGAGTCTGACCTCCCCTTTCAGAGGGAGCCGCATCACCACTGCTGCTCCCCCGACCCCCGCCAGCCCTGCCCTGAACCCCCAGCGACCCGCGCCCTTGTCTGTCACTTGTCGCCCTGTTGATCACATGGGTTTGGTGTCTGGCTCCCTACCGCAGAGGACACTCTGAGCCCCTCCTGGTAGGGACCCGGCCCTGTTTATGGCTCAGGGCACAGGACACCCTACGTGCTGTGAGATTGGGGGCGGGGGGATCCGTGGGAGGTCACGCCCCATAGCCTGACTGTGGCTCACACCGGCTCACCCGCCTCTCTTTCCTTTTGCTCTCCTCAGACGTGCTCTGCCCCAGCGTCCGTGTGGAAGGAGACCGCTTTAAGCACACCAACGGCGGGACCAGGGAAATCACAGGTGAGAGGCGCAGCCCCAACCGCCTTTCCGTGGCGCTGAGCCCCCCCTGGGTGCAGCACTGGCCTCGCTGACCCTGTAGGACTCTAAAGATTGTGTTGGCATGAGGGAGTGGGCGAGCAGTTGGTGAATAGGGAGCGAGTGATTGTCAGGATGAGCAAGAGGGTGCGTAAACAGAGGTGTCAGGAGTGAAGCAGAGAGTGAGTCAGAGTTATAAATACTCCAGTGAATCAATGGCTGAGAGAACAAAGGGACGTGTGGCCGCGGCTGCTCCTCAGAGGCTCTCTCTGTCTGAGATGGGACCTGCTGGGGACCTGTGGCCCCAGGTGGCTTCGCCATCATCATCGTGATAAGGGTGAGCATCCATTCACCCTTTGCTGTGGCCTGGAGTCCTGCAAAGCACTCTGCTGCGTGACCTCAGGGACATGTTCTTCCACGGAATCTGTGGGGTTGATCGGGAGCCCTGAAGTGTCCCCTCCCCGTGGTGGGCTCCGAGTTTCTGGGGAATACTCCACACTGCCAGGCGGGCGTCCATCAGCACAAGGGCCCGCTGTGTGTGCAGCCCCGAGGGCATAGGGGGCTCGAGATACCCAGTGTCTCCTCTCCTCACCCGGGGCCCAGAAAAGAGCTGCAGCCTTGAGGAACTGAAGTGGGGGTCACGGAGAGGCGGTGCCTTGGGCTTGCCAACTGCATCGTGACGGGGTGACTGGAGGAGGAGCTTTTCTGCTCCGGAGAAGCGCGGTTCCCCAAAGCCTCACCCCCAGGTTTTCCCTTAAACGACTCCGGCTATTTTTAGGGCTTCTCTGGGCAGGAACAGCGAGAGTGCGGAGAACGGATGAGCTAGCTTGCGGGCGGAGAGGGTGGACTGGCCCGCAGCTCACCACCTGGGCCCGGGGTCCACCCCCGAGGTCCCCGAGGCTCCGTTTCTCTGACTGTGTGACAGGGGGTCCGACCTGGTGTCTCTGAGGACCCGTCTTGGTGCTGGCAGCAGGTTCGAGAGGCCGAGGGGGTCCCACACGTTTCCTGAGTGTTGGCCATTCCATGCTTCGAGACGGGCCTGGGGCAGCGTGGGTATGAAATCCGTCCTGGGCGTCTCTCTCCTTCCACACAGGCCATCATCATATCCAGATAACCTCCAAACCCAAATAGTCAGCAGTCCCTGCCCCCCACACCCCCGCCCCATCTTTCCGCATCTTGACCTCGCAGCCTCCTGGCTTCTCCATGTCCCACTGCCAGAGTCACCTTCGAAAATGGAAACCAGATTGTGTTTCGTCCTTGTCATCAGGTCCTTCCGCGGCTCCCCATGGCCTGCAGTAGCGCATTCAAACTCTCCCATGTGGCCGGAGGAACTCAGCCCGGCTTCCTCTGAGCCGGTCCCCTGACATCCGACATGCCCAGGGTTCCCAGAAGGAGCCTGGCTGACTCGGGTCCAGTGACCTTTGCGCACCCAGCTGCCTTGTGAGGCCTTTCCTCCTCCTCTCTCTGCTCAGGTTTCACTTGTTCTCCGTATCCAGGCAGCGCCTTGCCTCCCCTGGGAAGCCCTCCCGGATTGCTCCTCAGGTGGGCAGGGACAATAGTCCTGTGCTCCTGTACAAGCCCAGCCATTCCCCTTCTTTATCATGTAGCAGCGCTGCTTATTTGTGTGTGTTTCCCATCAGGCACTGAACTTCGGGGGCTGGGATTTTGTCCTGTTCATAACAGGAATTTGAGCAGCCGGTGGGGCACTGACTGTGTAGGGGTCAGTGGGGTCTGCGAGTCCCTTCCTCCTCTCCCCGTCTGTCTCCACAAACGGTGCCACAGACGAGGACGGCTGCAAAAGCTCCTGACGGATTCAGGCTGGAACCTGGGGTGCCTGGGGGCGTCCATGCCTGGCATGGCCTTGCGCAGTGCGGACTGGGAGGGTGAGCAGGGAGCGGTGCAGCCGGTGGACCCCGGGTTCACTGTGTCCCTGATGCTGGTTGCACCCGCTGGCTCTGACTTCAGGGAGCCGCACCGTGCAGGTCTGGCGTTAAACGATCGCTCCTCTCTTGCGCGCGCGCCCGGTGCCTTGCACCCCAGTCCTTGCACCTCGGGAACATTTTTCACTCGCCTTCAGGCCCTTGTTTATTTCAGGCAATTTGTCTTTCCTCGGGTGCCCTTTGCTGCCGCCTAGTTAATTGCCTGTGTCCAGAGTTTCTGATGTTTAAGTCTTTGTTTTTGTCCGTCGAAACCAATAGAAGTGGAGCCAGGAACCAGAGCCCGAGTTTGCTTTGAAAAAACTCCTTTGTTTTCAGTCCTCCCGTATATAACTGCCAGGGGGAGCCCAGCTCATGGGGGTGTTTCTGGGGGCCGCTGGTGAAGTTGTGAGGCACAGGGACAGGCCTGCTGCTCTCACCCCTGATTCGCGTGGGGCGGCATTGGGTGCACGGCCACCAGACTCTGAATGCGAGCTGACACTTCGTGGGGGCCTCCAGGGGCCGGGCTCCATGCATAGCAGCTGCTCTTTCTCATTCCATACAGACGAGGGGCGGAGTTTTAGGGGCTGAGTCATTGTACCAGAGTCACAGAGCAGCAGGGCCTAAGAAGAGGGACAGGCCCCAGGTGTGTCTGGGTGACCCTCTCTCTTCTCAACCTTTGCTCCCTAAATGAAGCTGCCAGCGTCTCATGACCAGCACCTCTTGCCTCCACCGCAGCACCCCCAGGTTGTGGCCGATTCAGAGTGCTGCCCACCTGGGCCAGGCTGGTGGTGATGACAGGTGTGGGATGCACTGAGTCCTCCAGGTGGCAGGCCTGCAGGGCGTGTCCCTGTCTGGCCACCTGTTTGAAGAAGGCCTGAGCATGCCAACCATGCCCCTCCCAGTGCTGAACAGCCTCCAGACCCAGACAGACTGGCTCCTGCACCCGCTCCTGCTGACTCCGCCTACTCTGGAACAGGACCCAATCCCTGAGCAGCCTTGACACCCTTTACTGCTTGGGGTCCCTACCACGGAACCTGGAATGTGGGGCCCTGCAGGGTGTACTTGCTGGTCACCCTGTTCCCAGCCCTGGGACCTTGCAGCTGCAGGGCCTCGTGCACTCAGCAGCCCTTCAATCTTCTCGCATGTGGGCGACCCATCAGTGCCACTGGCTGGTCCCAGCTGGGGACGCCAGGCGCTGTGAGGTGCTGGGCCCAGGGCTCCAGGGGCACCTTGTGCCTTCTGTCCCCAGACGATGCTGGAAGAGCATCCTGTGTAAGGGAAACAAACGTCCCCTATGGGCTTCCTGCCCAGGGGTCGCAGCCCCGGGGTCGCAGCCAGGATGCCTTCCACGCGGCCACCATCCTGGACCTCTGCAGCGCTCACTCTTTGGTGGAAGGCCCTGTGCCTGCCTTTCTCAGCACCTTTTCCCTGGGAGAGGAATCGGACACGGAGGCTGGACCTCTCCTTGCTTACTGCGGCTTGTTCGTACTACTGAATATGCGTTTGAACAACGTCCCCAGGGCAGGCAAAAAGTCTGCCTCTGCGGAGAGGGGTGGGTCTTCGTCTCCCTGCTCCTCCTTCCGCTCTCACCCCAGCTTTTGTCTTTGCACAGGTTTCGACCTGATGGATCTGTTCAGTGTGAAGGAGATCTCAGGCAGGCGGGAGAATGGGGTGCAGAGCTCCTACGTCCGCTTGGGCTCCTTCCCTGTGGTGCAGAGGACCGAGTGAGTGGCCACCCCTCCCTCCAGACCAGCCCGGGATGCCTGGCCAGTCGGCCTCAGCCACATCCTGAGCGCTCAGCAGGTCTCTCCCTCTTCAGTGCCCTGGAAAGCCACCCAGGGATGACACCACCCAGCCCCTGACCTGGAAACTCAACCTGTCTTTTAGTAGACCTGTTGCCATGGCTTTTGTTGGCTCCCTGGCCCTTCCCCAAATCCCTCCATACAGTCCCTCGTCCACGTGTGCGGTCCTCTGTCAGCACGATGAACAGAAGACATTTGCGGTTGCAGATCCAAACCTGCGTGACAATGCAGGCAGAGTGACACCCAGCGCCATGTGGTCACTGTGTCCAGTGAGGACCCACTTTCACCCCTGACCGGGCGCCTGGCCCTGCACAGGTTCCCAGGTGGCCCTGTGCCTGTTGGCGAGCGTGCCCACTCCCAGCTTAGGTCTGTGCACTGAGATCAGAGGGGAAGGACCAGGCTTTGCCAAAGGCAGGGTCCCTGAGGGTCCTCGAGTCTGAGAATCAGGAACCCAGCCGCCTCCGCACTTCCCCTCCTGGCGCTGCGGCCAGACGGCTGATGGAAGCCAAGGCCGCGTGCGTTCTGGCAGCTCCCTGCACCCTGATCCTGGAGGTGCAGGGCTGGTGGGTCAGGCCCCAGTTCGGGGGCTGGCTCCATGGTCACAGGAACCCTGGGCTCTGTGGAGATGGAGGGAGGATGCCTGGGTGCAGGGACAGGGGACCAGGTGGGACAGGATGTCACAAGTGGGCTGGGCTGCCGAGTAACAGCAAGGAGAGGTGGAGGCTGGGACGCTCTGCTGCCTTTGACCCTGGGGAGTGGCAGTGTGGCATTTCTCGTGGGTCCTGTCGGGGTCAGGACGCTGGAGAGATGGACTCATCTGCTGGTGGACTTGAAGGGGCTGAGGGTGGGACAAGGGGCCAGTGGAGGGGCCACGGGGAGGTCTGCCCAGGGCTGCCTGGGAGGAGAGGCAGTGCGGGCAGGTGGGATTTAGAGACGTTTAGGAGGTACCGTGGGCGGGGCTCAGGGCCCCGGGGATGTGGGCTTCCACTGCTGCCCTCACTGAGCCCGGCGTCCTCTGTCTCGGTCCCCCTCCAGGGACGTGTTCCCCCAGGGTCTGCCTGACGAGTATGCCTTCGTCACAACCTTCCGCTTCCGGAAAAGCTCCCGGAAGGAAGACTGGTACATCTGGCAGGTCATCGACCAGTACGGCATCCCGCAGGTAGGAGCCGCTCCGGGGCCTCTGGGGTGGGGATGGCTGCTGCCGCCTGCGTCCTCCTGGGGGGCTGGCCACGCCCACCGGCCCCTCTCTGGCCTTGGCCTCGGCCTCGGTCCTGGGTCCAGGGGCTGGAAATGCAGGAGCCTGGACCGGGAAGCCTGCGGGGAGCGTCACACCAGCAGACTGGCGCAGCTTCTCCCAGGGCGGGCTGGGTGCCGGCACTCCGGCGGGGACAAAGACCGGGGCCTGTCTCGGGTGGCTCCACCTAACGAGGTGGCAGCCCGCCCCCCCTGCTGGTCTACAGCACGTGCTGTGCCAACAACATGAACGAGCTTCCTGGTGTGGTTGGTGGGTAGCAGAATGTGCCCAGGGCCCCCGAGACCGGGGTTCACATCTGGTGTCCACCCCTTTCTGGGTGTGAGCTCCAAGTCTCGGCATTCTCAGAGGTAAGCTGGACCAGATTCTGCCAGGAACGGTTGGCGGAAGCATCTAGAACAGGGCCTGAGAGCCAGTGCAGGTGGGACTCCTGGCCTTGCCCTGAGTGAGTTCCGAAGCCCGCCGCAGCCTCCGGAGCGGCGTGTGGCCAAGGGGGGCAGACCGGCCTCAGCGCTGGAGCCGTCAGCACCGGGCATTGGTTGGAGACGCGGGCAGCCCTGCTCTCGAGTCCTCCAAATCCCGGTGCCCCGGCTTCAGTGTTCCTGGATCACTCGTTTCTCTGTCTGTGGCCTACTCCTGTTCTTTCTGGACATACAGACCGTGTGAAGACATGACTCTCCTCGGCTGGGGCAGTTAAATAAAATGGAAGCGTGCTCAGCCCCTCCGCGCTGCTCTCTGGGAGAACAAGGTCTCCGCCGCTGGTTAGAGCTGGACTCTGACGTGGTGTGCACGGGCTTGTCCACGCGAGCGTGCACGTGTACTTAGTAGGACCTCGGGATGGTCCTAGTGCTTCACACATCTCAGTGCCCCCCCCCTCGCCCCCGCCAGTGGGTCTGCCATTCTCGCTCACCCAGGAGGGAGCAGAACCACAGCGAAGCCCGGCCCAGGTCTGCGTTGTCATAGCTGCGAAGAAGGGAAGGTGGGATTGGAACTGGGCAGTCAAGCCCCAAGTCTGCCCTTTGTCCACTGTGGGCAGCTGGCCCCTGTGTCTCTGTCAGTCCTCTTGGCTGTGGCTTTGGTCGCAGCCCTGGTCAGGCCGAGTGACCATATTTCTGCAGTGGGGGAGGCTGCGTGGAGGACACGAGACTCCTCCCCAGAGGCGTTTCCGGAGAGCAGGCGGCTGGTCTCGTGTGCAGACCTGGCCGCTCCCGTCTCCCAGGTCTGCCTGCAGCCCTGGAACTGGGCGCCTGCCATGGCATTCTTGGGGGCCAGCCCGCACCGCCCCCTCAGTCTGGCTCTTCTTCCTCCACGATGCTGGGTATGTGCCCATCCACCACGGCCGCTGCCTCCCCTCCGTCTGAGGAATGGTCCGTGGGCTACGGTGCTGCTGAGCCAGCCAGAGGCTCACCGGCCTTTGAGGACCTCGGGCTCGATTTCAAAGACGCACCTGGCAGTTCAGCTCCATGACACAGGCCTGGGTGGGGCGCCCTTCCCGGGCAGCCTGGCGGGGAGTTGACCTCCATGCCCTGGGGACATCCCGGCTAGACTGGAAGTGGAGCGGGATGGCGTTAGCAGCTGTCCCTTTGCCCTCGGTCATTATGGATCTGTCCACTGAGGGTTTCAGATTCATGACCTCATTTAGTATCTACAACCACCCTTGAAAGTGGCCTTTTTCCTCATTGTCACTTGGGGAAACCAAGGGGCATTTGCTGATTCCCGACATGATAAAGGGACAGGAAGGAGGCTGGTGAGGCTGGGGCAGCATCTGGGGGTAGTTAGAGATGAGGCGTGGGTGCTGGGGGCCAGGTTTCATGGCCTCGTGGGCACGGGTCAGGACTTCCGCCTGAGAGCAGGCCCTGGGAGGGGCCGGCCCTGGGAGGGGGAGACTGACAGTCACCCAGGGAGGAGATGACGCTGAGTCTACAGGCAGTGGGAGCGGCTGCGGAGACGTGATCTGATTCTGGGTGTGTTTGGGAAACAGAATTACCGTATGTGAATTTGTCTAATCTCGTAATAACGCCCTGTGGCATAGGCGCGAGTGTTGGCTGTGGTTTGCAAAGTGAGGAACTAGTACAGACGTTAAACAGCTCAGGGCCACACAGCCAGGCAATAGCCGGGATTCATGAAGGCTGTTTTCATAAAGTAGCTGAAGTTAGGGGAGCTGAGGGGTGAAGGGTCCGGGTTAAGGGAACTGATAGGTGACTTTGGGAGCAGGGGAGGCCCGGCCTAGTGAGGGGGGCGGTGAGTAGAGATGGTGACGCTGGAGTCACAGGGGGCAGATGGGACAGGAGGAGCACCTCCGTCGGGAAGCACAGCCAGCTGGGAGGGCAGGAAGAATCAATACCCGAGCCCCCCACTCCAGGGGGCTACCCGTGGCCCAAACAAACCAGGAGCCAAAGGGCACGGAGCCCCGGTGAAGGAGCCCTTGTTGAAGGTCAGGCTCCGGGAGCGGGAGGCCAGCCGAGGAAGGTGGGGTGTGGGTATCGGGCCAGCGGAGGCTTGCCCAGGGGGATGGAGGGCTGGAACTCCTCCGTCCGTTCGCTCAGGGAACTCTGATTTCCCGTGTGCTACGCTCCCGCCTTCACGCGCTGGCTGGGCGCCCATCTTGCCCGCGGTCATGTTTCTGGCGCCTGGCACATTGCTAGTGGGTCACAGAGGATGGATGCTCCATGAATATTGTGCAAAGGATGGCAAATGAGTGCATTGTTCATTATAAGGAAAACAAAAGTAAATCTTGCTCCCAGAGTTTCCAGTCGTGTTGCAAAGGGCAGGGGGTGTCAGTGAACGAAGCAGGCAAGGTCCCTGCTGCTTGAATCTACTGGACCTTCCGCTGTGTCCTCATGGTGGGGGACCTGTCACTATAGATCTGGGACTGAGGATAAAGGTCCTCACCTTCAGGGTGGATGGATAAATTTTCATACTTGTACTTGGCCTCTGGCCAGATGGGTTCTGTCTTGCCAGCGGAGGTTTTAAGCAACTCGGAAACCTGTCGGGGTTTCTGGTGGGTCTCACTACCCAAGCCCCTCTGCACCAGTTGTCTCCTGGTCCCACAAAAGTGCTCTTGCCTGCTGGGGCGGGGCAGCGGCGGGCTCCGCTGGTTGGAGGTCGCCGGTTCCATCCCCAGCCTGCGTGTGTGCAGGAGGCAACCAAACCATTCTTCTTTGTCTCATTGATGTCTCTCTCTCTCTCTCTTCCTGGCTCTCTAAAAGCAATGAAAAAAATGTCCTTGAGTGAGGATAAAAAAATTTTTTTAAATGAAAGGAAAGAAAGTGCTATTGCCTGTGAGTCCCTCCAGGCGGCCAGGATGAGGCTCTGGGTGAGGGTGCAATCCATCCGTCCAGGTGATGCAGGGCTCAGAAGGGCCTGCCAGGGAGGCGCTATCGAAGCCGTTGCCCGGGGGAGGGAGCACGGCTTACACATGGGGTGGCCTGCCTGCAGCCGGCCAGCTGGTGAGGGCCACAGCCAGGACCCGGCTCAGGTTCATCGGTCTGACTCTGCAGCACCCCTCCCCGCTCAGCCCCAGGCAGCTCAAGGGGTCCCCGGTCCTGTCCTCCCCAGGTCTCCATCCGGCTGGACGGTGAGAACAAGGCGGTCGAGTACAACGCCGTGGGGGCCGTGGAGGATGCCGTCAGGGTGGTCTTCCGCGGCGCCCGGGTCCACGACCTCTTTGACCGCGACTGGCACAAGGTCGCCCTGAGCATCCAGGCCCAGAACGTCTCCCTGTACGTGGACTGCGCGCTGGTGCAGACGCTGCCCATCGAGGAGAGGGAGAACATCGACATCCAGGGCAAGACGGTGATCGGCAAGCGCCTCTACGACAGCGTGCCCATCGACGTGAGTGCACCGCCCCGGGGCCCCCACCCCCGCCTGTGTCATGTGTCCCATCGCCACCTTGGGCTGTCTTCAAAGAGAGGACCCCGACTCAGGGAACTGCCACTTCGGAACCCAGAGTCACCGCCTCTCAGTCACTCACTCATATGCTCACTCATTCAGCCATCCAGTCAGTCATTATCACCTGTATACTGAGCACTGTTATGTGCCAGGCACTGTGCTCAGCACTGGGTATGTGGTGGATCTGTGTTTACCTCTCTCTGTCTGCGTCTGTATTTGAATCTGTATCTGAATCTGTACCTGTATCTGTGTCTGTGTCTGTATCTGCCTCTGTATCTGTATCTGTGTCTGTGTCTGTATCTGTGTCTGTATCTGTATCTGCAAGTGCATCTGTATCTTCATCTGTATCTGTATCTGCCTCTGTGTCTGTATCTGTATCTGTGTCTGCGTCTGTGTCTGTGTCTGTGTCTATGTCTGTATCCGTATCTGCATCTGTATCTGTGTCTGCATCGGTATCTGTATCTGCATCTCCGTGTAGCCAGTGGAAGGTACAGGAGACTGTGTAGCCCTAGTTACCTGTCTGTGCACAGAGCCCGTACGCCTACCGAGCAGGCAGTGCTAGCGGGCGGCGTTATTATAATTCCGTTTTGCGTTGCAGACTCATGTGGTATACGATAGTGCTGCTGCTCATTTCACTGATTCTGTGCCCACCCGGTTCAGGTCCTAAAAATATAACCTAAGTTGGTGCTCATGATGCCTTTGAAATTTCTAGACCGTTTCTAGGTTTTAAATAAAGCAGCTTTGTCTTGCTTAGGCTAAGTTAGCTCACACAATTAATGCATGTTTTGTTTTTTCTTTATCGAGGGGTAATTGCATAAGTAAGATGAACAGGTTTTAGGCGTACACTTCGATGGGTTCCGTGCGGTGCACACACCTGTGCAGCCCAGTGCATGCATGTACACACATAGTTTTTACAGTTGCCCGGAAGCACCCAGGAGTGGGGGTGGGGAGGGGCAGTCAGCCCACCGAGGCGCCCCAGACCCGCATGCTCCGCACCCCAGCCCGGTCCCTGGGGTGCAGGTCAGCAGTACGTGTGGGACACCTGTTGGTGCAGAGCATCGTGTGGGGGTGGGGGGGTTCTGTGATGACACAGACACTGTCGTCTGCCTCGGGAGGACATGAGCCTGTGATGGTGGCCTCTATCTTTGGCTTGTCCGTCACTTTGACACACAGACAAAGGCTCTCTTCGACTTTAAGACACTTATGTCTCAGAGAGCAGAGAGGCTCACACTGAGGTCTTTTCTGTCTGTTGAATAAATGCCATGATGGCACAAAGCATCAGCTCTTACAGGACCTGGGGAAGGATACCCGCCTCGGGCGAGCTGGGTGGGTGATGGGGAAGGGAGGAGGGTTCAGCAGGGGCGGCTTCCTGGAGGAGGTGATTCCTGGGATGAGTCTTGAAGGATGAATACATTTTGTCTGAGCAGAGGAGGCTGAACCCTCTCAGCACTGTGTGCAAAGCCAGGTGAGGCAGCAGGAGCTGGAAGCACAGTGTGGGGTGAGGGTGGGGAGATGGCAGGGGCAGGCCTGCCCACCCACAGGCCTGGGGACCCACCTGCGGGGCAAGTGGCGGGAAGGGTTGAGGCAAGGCAGGGAGAGTCAGGACCTTACTTGAGGAGGTGTCCTGGGGCTGCAGGGCTGCTGGAAGGAGGACGTGGCAGGGCCCAGGTGCAATTAAAGAGAGAGGCTCTAGGCCTGGTGGGCGGGGGCAAGGCCAGTGTGCTGGGGGAAGGGGCTGGGGCTGCCCTGGGGGTCAGTGCAGCTTCTGGGGACTCAACGCTGGCTGCCAGGTCGTCCTTCTCCTATTAGCTTTGTGGGGCAGGTGCACACCCCTGGAGACTGTGCACTGAGCCCTGGTACCAGCACAGTAGCCACCTGACTGCTTTTACTCCTTGCTGGTCACTGGCTCGAGGGTCCACACTACTAGTCACTTCTTCTCATTTTGGCCCCATGAGCTCACTCACCTACTCATCCCACTCAGTGAGGAAAAGCGGGCCCAGAGAGATGGATGAACGGACGGACCAGTGCTGCTTCACTGTCTGCTTGTCAATTCTGCACGTTACACCCCGACTCTCAGATTTGGGGATCATGGTGGGCCCCTCAGGGAGCCCTTCTAACCCTCTGTGGGGGTCTGGGGGCTCAGCGTGTGTGTGTTTGACGCCACAGACCCTTTGGGCAACATTAAGGGGTTGTGGCGTTAAAGGAGGAGATAGGAGCAACTTTTCATTTTAAGAAGTTCACTAAGCAGCCGTGTGGGGCACCCTGACTTCCAGGGACTGCTGCGGGGCACCATGGCTGGGCCAGCTCTCCTCCTGCAGCTGCACCCCACGATTAGAGGGGTTCAAGTGCAGCTCGGGGACGGCAGTGGCGGGGTCAGACCGGGGCGCCCGGCTGGCCTGAGCTGGGGCGGGCCCTGGGCTCCAGAGCCTCATCCACGGACCTGCTTCTCTCTGCAGTTTGACCTGCAGCGGATTGTGATTTACTGCGACTCCCGCCACGCGGAACTGGAGACTTGCTGTGACATCCCCACGGGCCCGGTGAGCAAAGTCTCTTGCACAGAGGGGTTGGGAGGAAACAGGTGGTTGGCCTCCGGAAGGACAGGGCTGTCCAGGGCCTAGAAGGGGCAGCTGGGGCTCGGGACACCCACCATCCCGACTGGCACCTGGGAGGGAGCCCGGTGATCATTGCGAGGGATCCGCTTTTAGTCCCGCAGGCGAGCAGGGTCACGCAGGCGCCCGGGGTCCTGGTGTCGGTCCTCAGCACACTGAGGCCACAGGCCTGCATGGAAGCCCAGCTCTGGGGGGCGGGGGGCAGAGCTGGCAGAGTGTCCCCAGGAGGGATGACGGCCCTTGCCCTGGGAGCTCCGAGGAAGGTGAGGCTGCAGTGCCCTGGGCTGGGCGGCCGGGCAGGACTGGGGCAGGGCACGGGTGGGACAGACCAGAGAGGGCCCTGGACCCTCTGTGTGGCTCAGCCCCTCTCCGTGGGACCTGTCCCTGCACCCCTCTGCAGGTCTCTCCCTCTCCCACCGCGTTACCCAATTCCAGCGCCAAGGCTGCTCGGAAGGTGGGAGTATTGGGGTCTGCTTCTATGGCTGCAGGGTGAAACCCACCTGCCCAGCTCTGTGGTCCTGTCCCCAGGACTCGGAGAGTGGTGGGCCAGTGTGCCTGTCTCAGCATGATTATGGGGCCCAGCATGCAGCGTGAGGGGTGCCAGGCCGGGTCTCAGAGCAGACGGCCTGAGTGTCCAGAGAGGGAGGGGAGAGGAGAGGGGAGGGTAAGGAAGAGCGTCCTCAGTGAGCACCTACTAGGTGGGAGGCCCCAGCCGCCTTGCCCCCCTCCTGCCCGGCTCTGAGAAAGCTGCAGGCGGAGCCCCTGACTGATAAGAGCGGTGCTGGGTGAGACCCAGGTGCTGACCTGTGGGGCTTCCCTTCCAGTGCCAGGTGACCGTGCTGACAGAGCCCCCACCCCCGCCGCCGCCGCCCACCTCTGGCAGTGAGCACATCGGGTTTTTGAAGACCATCAACTGCTCCTGCCCGGCTGGAGAAAAGGTACCCTCTGCAGCCCACTCCCAGCCCACTCCGAGCCCCAGAGCTGAGCAGGCTCGGCCGGCAGGGCTGACAGCGGAGGTGGGAATTTCCCATGATGCCCCTGTCCTTCCCAGGGCTCTCAGGCAGGGAAGTGTTCCTGCTCCTGGGGCCTCTCCTTTCTTGGTTCCGTGCACGCTGGGAGCTGGGGCAGGAGCTGCTCAGGCCGAGTGCCGTGGTACATCTCCCTACGATAATGAGGTGTGCCCGGGCTCTCCCGGCCCCCGCGGGCATCCCTCCACTCACGTGCGGCGAACTTGGAAAGGACGAGGCTGGGTGGGTGTGGCTCAGAATGGTCCTGGGTGGGGGTTTAGACGCGCGCTGGGGAGCAGGCCCTCTCTCCTTTCTTCTCGGTGTTTTCTTCAATGAGCCCTGCTCCGCAGTCTCAGTGCAGGTGTGAGCAGATTTTTGGGTGTCTTGTTCTGAGTTTAAAAACGAGCGTGTTTCTGTGAACAGCGCCCCCACCCATTATGCAGAGGAAGTGCGGTGCCAAGAGACTGAGCCTCTGTCCCTTCTCCCCTCCTGGGGACCCGAGGGCCTGTGATGAGGAGAAAAACTGCACTGTTTGAGCAGAGCAGACATGGACAAGTTCACAAGGGTGACAGAAGCAGAACTGTGCTGGAGAGTGTCTCCATGAAGGGCACTGGACCTGCAGTCCAGGGCCTTGACCTCCAGCCCATGGTCAAGGCCGTGGCTGTGCCTGCACCGCTGGGCTCCAGGCCAGCATGCAGCCGGGGCTCAGTGGCTTTGGGAGGGTGCGGGGTGGGGGGCACAGACGGAAGTGTGAAGTCACGGGTGCAGTGCGCTGGAGTGCGCCCACCTGCCTGTGGGGTTTCAGTAACAGTCTTCTTTCTGTGAGCTTGACCTGGCTGCAACTCCACACCCCCTTCCTTCCACCCCGAGAGCCCGATTCGGGATGCAGGGAGCCCCAGGGAGCCCTGAGTCAGTGGGGCTTGAGGGACGCTGGCCCGGCACTGGCCTGCTGCCAGCCGAGGCTTTCTCGGGGCAGTGGGTAAAGTGACAGAGCCTGGGTCCTGGTGCCGCTGGTGACAGGCAGGTGGGGAATGATGGAAGGACAGCAGGGAGGGGCCGGGGCGCACACTCAGTGCCGGGCAGCGGCCCCGTGGCTCAGGGTGGCCACAGACAGTCTGCGGATGCAGCTCTTGCCTGTTAGTGAAATAACCAAAGCAGCTGCATGAACCCCAATCCTGTGGCGCCCTCATTTGCACTAAGAACCCAGAGCAGAAGGCCGATGGCATTGTGAGGATTGGGCCGCTCGCTACTGTGGGTGCAGGAGGCCTGGGCCAGGGAGGGCGGCCAGTCCTAGCTCGGTCCAGCGCAGGGCTATCCCAACTCCAGGCCTGTGCCCTGCGCGTGTCCTGCTGAGACCCCTGTGGCCCCGACTTGGACCCCAAGATGGGAGTCCTGGCTCCAGCAGGCCTCTGCCCTCTCGGTCCCACCCACCTTCCCACTCCCAGCAAACAGGCTCCCCTCCTGGGCCCCCGCATTCCCCCCCACAGTGAGTCCCCAGCTGCTTTTCCAGCCTCATTTCACTTGAGTCCCCTCCCCGTGCGGTGCCAGGCAGGAACTTCCGGTTCCTGGAGGGTCACGTTCTTCCTCGCCTTCTGGCACATGTCCCCGCCATGTCCTGCTGTGCCCCCTCCTCTGTCCAGCGAATGCTGCTCATCTTTCAAGAGGTTCCCAAAGAATTCCTCCCCAGCACGTGCTGCCTGAGTGATTTCCCTCCTGCCGCACCCCCTCCCACTCTGATCATTCACCATTCAGCCACTCGGGGACGCTTTACGAAGCACCTGCCGTTTCCAAGACCTTGTGGCCCCTTTCTCTGCCCATGCTTCCGTTGGTCGTGGCAACTATCACATCGCAGTACGGCGCCCGCTTGTCTTTTCTTCTGAAGACAAGTTCCTGATGGCAGAGACCGAATATGGACGTGTCTGTGCTTGTAGCTATGGAGAGAGAGCTGCCATGAAGTCATGGATGAGTTGCTGGGTCCGTGGACCAGAGTATGAAGCATGGACAGACGGACGGACGGACGGATGGATGGGTGGGTGGGCGGGGAGGATAAGGAAACACATGCCCTCCTTCTCGCTGGCAGGACGAGGCCCGGCTCTGCAGGATTGCCCAGCAGGTCCACAAACCCTGAGCCCGGGCTGCCGGGGGCCTCACAGACAAGCTGTTCCTGTATTCGGTCAGCAGCACGTTGTTCTGATAGCACACACACAGCGCCCACCGTGTGCCAAGCAGCGGGTCTCAAAACACACAGGACGTGGTCCTCAAAGTCCTGCAGTGTCCTCTCTGCCTGGGGCACCAGCCATGGCACTAGGTGGCACTTGCCACCTAGTTTGCGGAACAGCCTCCCAATCACAGGCCCGTGGGAAGGGGGTCTGTCCCCCTCCCCCCGGAAGAGGCCCCGTGGAAGGGCCCCACTGGCCACCTCTGTAGACAGAGGCTCCCTGGCACCTCCGCGCTCACCTCTGTAGAGAGCGCAGCAGGAGGGGCGAGAGTCTGGGTGTCCTCTCCTGGAGGCAGGACTCTGGCCCCAGGACTTTGTTTCCCGGGGCGTAAATCTTCCACTCGGCTTGTCCCACCTTCCCCTTGCTCACCGAGGCCCCCGCGCTGCCTTTGGGTCCAGGTTCCCGGCTCTGAACCAGCCGTCACGGTGAGCGTGGGCTGCACACGACCCTCCTGCGGGCTCTGCCCGAGGCCGAGCCCTGCACGCCCTGCGTCTCCGTTTGCACCTGTGAATGGCACCTGTGAACACAGGAGTGGCAGGTTCCTGAGACAGCCGAGGGCATGACGGTGACCGGAGTGTGAGCGTCTTTTAGTGACGGCGGTGCATGTGTGTCAGTGCCATCGGGTCACTGTTCTTTTCATGGACCAGGTGGCATCTGTGCAGACAGAGACTGGTGAACCGGGCTGCGTGAGTGTCTTAGTCACCTGCGTCCACACCTCATAGACCACACTTCCGTCCACCTGTGAGGCCTTCCACACACATGGCTCTCATTTCAACGGGTGAATGGTGTCTGCACTCAGCCGCAGCCTCACCACGCGTCTGCTTTGTGTTTCAGTGAATAATAATTGTCTGAACCTTTGGCAGGCCACCTGTCTTTATTTAATAGAACGGTGGTGGCATATTCAGGTAAACGCCCCCCCTTGTCCATCTCTGACTTGGTTCCAATGACGTTTGCCCTTGGAGGTGATGCTCGAGGTCCCCAGGCAGGTCTTCCATCCAATGCCAGGGGCTGTCGCCCCAAGAAACCCAACCAGCTCGTGGGTCTGCGCATACTCTCACGGAGAGACTGGCCGATGGCACCTGAGGCTGGTAACCAGCGGCAAAGGGGGACGGGCGCGGGGAGGCAGCACCTCACTGGCTCCTGTCTTTTTCCCTTTAGGGAGAGCGGGGCTCGGATGGCCTGCTGGGATTCCCTGGCCCAAAGGTCAGTGCTGGGGCTGCTGCGGCGAACTCGGGAGCCCGAGCAGTCCTCTGCTTCGCTCCCTGTGTGGGAAAGAAAACTGGGTGTGTTAGGTGACCGTCCTGTAGGGTTTGGCCCCTGAGCTTGTTGGGACAGAAGGAGAAAGCAAGTGACATGAAAGTCAGCAGCTGTGACTCTGCTCAGAACCCCCATTTCTCAGTCTGGGAGTGCGAGCAAGGAGGGGCCCGCGGACATGGCCCCCGCTCGCAGCCTGTTTGCTGCAGGCCGGGCTCCCAGGGACCAGCTGTCAGACAGGAGAGGGCACAGGGGGCTGGGGCCTGAGGCAGCGGTCAGCACAATGACCGTGGGTGGAATCGTCCGGGCGCTGCGGTGCAGACCCCGGGGGCGCGGCTGTGGCTCCCAGGGGCCCCGTGCACCTGCATAGCGCTCAGACCAAGTCAACGGCCCTGGCCTGGGGTCTCCTGGGTGCCAAGGCCCCCTCTGGATGTGGGGACACAGCCGTGAGTGCGAGAGTCCTGTCCCTAGGTCTCACAGGCTGGGGAGAAAGAAGACCTGAGAGGGAAGTGGGGTGCCATGTGAAGAGCGTGGGGCAAAGTGGAGAAACCCCCCAGCGCCCTGGGGAGGCCCCGGTGCCCTCCTTTGGGAGGCCTCACTCCTCCAGTTCCTGCCGTCAGGAGGTTGGCGGACTGTCCAGATCTGTGCTCCTCGGGGGTGGGAGGTGTGGCCTGGGCGTGCAGCTGACGGCCACAGGATCGGCTGCCCCTGGGGAGCCCGGTGTGGCAGGTGGTGGGCAGCCCGGGCGGGGAGCCCAGTCGGAGCACCTGGGTGACGTTCATCTCTGGTTTCCACTCCCCAGGGAGACATGGGAGCCCCTGGGCCTGTCGGAGTTCCTGGACCCAAGGGAGAGAAAGGCGACACGGTGAGTGAAGGGCCCCCTCTGTGTGGCTGGTGGGCGCTGGCACCGGGCCCCTTACGGTGCAGACTCCTCTCCGTGGGCGAGCGTGGCCCCGGCTGGCTGCTCTGCCCCCGTCCTGCCCCACCCCACCTCGCCCTGGCGCTCTGCCCTCCCTGCACCAGCCAGCGCGGGGCTCTTTCCTCTCCCAGGGGTGTCTGCCCTGCACCCGCCCGCTGTCTCCCTGGCTCCTGTTCTCTTGTCACTCAAGTCAGCCGTGTGTGGTCCCCCGGGATGCCTCCCCGGTCTGGGCAGCCCCCCGCCTCTGTGCTCCCACATCAGCCCCACTTCCTCGGTCCCAGCATCCGCCCTGCTCTGTGGTTCGTCGTCACGGCGTCCCCAGAGCCGGGCCCAGTGCGTGTCGTGTTTGCAAGTGCTCAGCTGACGAGGGAATGACGTCGATGTCAGGGAGGAACTACAGGGGCCAGCAGCAAGTCACGCTTCAGAGCTCGCTCTTGGGAGTCCAATGTCTGGGAGGGGACCCTGGCTCCCCCGAGACACGGAATGCTTCTGCCCTCGGTCACCTCACCTGTACGGGGGGGGGGTGGTGGCGTGAGCCGTCCAGCAGGGTCTCGAGGATTCCACGCAGCCGCAGTGTAAACGAGTTACAACAGTGCAGAGGCCGTGGCCAGTGCTGCCCGGGCTGCTCCTCCCCCACCGGCGAGAGCACTGACCGCCCCCGCCCCGGACATGGTGGCATCAACGGCACAGGTTGGGAGTCCCATGGACCCCGGCAGTTGCCCTTGGCTCCAGATGTACTTGCCCTGTGACTGTGAGCAGGCCTGAGTTACTTGTCACCTGACACATGACTGAGTGATACGAGTGTTCCTTGCACCCCGTGACCAATTCTTTTGATGACTGACGTGTCGCCACGTGCAGCACCGTAGGCGAGCCTTGAACACACTTTGCTAAGAAGACGCTGGCTCTGAGCCCGTGCTGAAAGCCCGGGCAGACCGATTCCGGTGACAGGAAGTGTCTGGAACGGCAAATCCTGGGAGGCAGGAAGCAGATCCGTGTTGCCCTAGGACGGGGGGCAGAGGGGAGCACGGGGCGCGACCTCGGAGAGTGGGAGCTCTTTCCACAGGTGACCGCACCGCTGTGCAGATCGTCCGCTGCACGTAGGTGGCCCATCGGGTGTGTGGCAGACGTCCCCACACAGCGGACGGGGAGAGAAAGGGCAGGGCCACACTACTGAGTTGCGGAAAACTTAAACGAGCTGTGCTCGGGAGGGTCCACGGGCACTGCGGGGTAGCTCTCACGTCTTGGAGGGTCTGGGGCCGCGCTGGTGAGAAGGCACCCACCCTGTCCCTCCTCCCCAGGTGCTGCCGACGTGTCACGCCTGGGCGTGCCCGTCAGCCTTAGCTTCTGCTTCCTTTCCAGGGCTGGGGACCTTTTGTCCACGGAGAAAAGGGAGAAAAGGTAAGCCCCTCCCACAGCGGGGTGGGAGGTCTCGGGTGCGGGGAGGTGAGCTCCCTTGTGTTGCTGGTACGGATTTTGGAGGGGAGGGGTCTGCTGGTCTCAGTGCGGCCTCACATTTGTCCTCCTGGGCCACTGCCAATGGGGTGAGGCGGGCACTGGGCTGGTCAGGGCTCCCTGCAGAGGGCGGAGCTGGGTGCAGGGCAGCGGGAGGCCAAGCCAGTCCTCCCTCCGGAGGGCACTGGGTGGTACTCCTGGGACGCTGGACACAGAGCCACAGAAAGGGGCAGGGCCAATGGGGAGAGCGTTTGGTGTAGAAACACGCCTAAGCCTCGTGTGCAGTGGTGGGAAGCACGGAGGGGGCTGTGCGTGGTCAGACACGTGGAGAAGGTTGGAATAGCAGGTGCTGCGTAATTGGGAGGGGTGGGGAAGCCCAGAGGGGTTTGGGGGATAGTCAGAGACCGGTGCAGAAGTTTAAGGGCAGATGACGCGGGACAGAGCCGTGGGGGGTGGCAGGACCAGGTGGGCAGCGGGTGGAGGAGACTCGGAGGAAGGCCCATGAATGCCCTCCCCAGATATGAGTGTTGCTCCTTCTTTACCTTCGTCGTAACGCAGGCGGCATGGAGCCTGGGGCGCGGGGGCTCCTTCTGGAGAGCAGAGCTTCCTGATGGTGTTAGCTTGTAAGGGGGCGGGGAGCCATTTTCTGCTCCCACCAGCTAATAAAACCATATCTCCTATGTCCCAGCAGAGGCAGCCCCCAAACCTTAGAATGTGCGTCTGTGTTAACGATTGACCGCACCTGAATCCATGCGCCTGCCGGCCCAGAATTTAGGCCCCCGAGGCGGCGCGGCTTGGAGGGAGCGCAGGTCCGCCCCTCGCAGAGGGCAGCTGGTATAAACCGGGGCCGCCGGTTACATTACTGTGGAAACAGCTCTCACAAGGCCAGCCCCTTCCTGCCCTGTAGGTTCCCTTTTATTCCGTGTGTTCATGCGCAGAGATTTTTTGAAGGGGATATACCAAGGGTGCATGTGAGCTCCTCCCTGTTTAATCGGAGTGCTTTGTGGGCAGACTGAAAACAGCCGTGATGCTCTGCCGAGGGCTGAGGGAAAAGTGAGTTACCGTGAGCTAAACGGTGCCTGCCCTTTGGGGCTGCAAAGCCACAGCTGGATGACGGAGGGCGTGGAAGACACGCTGCCAAGTGTCCATGCAGCACGACCGCGGTTGCATGTACACGCGTGTGCAGGACACAGAGAGAGACATTCTGGAGGCACCCCCCCAATTCACCGCTGGTTTCTGTGGGTGGCAGAGTTGAGTGCACTCACTTTGTCCGTCGTATGTCTTCCCATCTTCACTCGCTCTGCACGAACCTCTCCGTATCCCGCCCCTGCCAGCAGCACCGGGCCCTCCACGCAGCCACCGCACAGGAACGCAGAGCAGCTCCAGGGAGCTGGACACGCGGCGTGGTGCGAGCTTACTCCTGGCCAACCCGGTCCAGTAACTGTGCCATTGGTTTGAGCCTTGTGCCTCCTTTGTGGTTCAGAAGCACAGCGCCTGGAACCCTGTGTTCACACTCGGCACCTGCCTTTAATTTGCTAGCATGCTTGGTCCCTGGAGGCCCAGAACCAGGGCACAGGGTGTCAGCAGGAGACCCAGGGGACCCTCTGTGTCAGCACCAGGTCTGCAAGGTGCCTGCTGGTCAGTGCCAATGTGCAGCTCCTCCGACGGACGGGTTGGTGCCACCGGTCAGGGACAGACAGGCTTCTTGCCTCCCGTGAGTGAGGGCACATCTCTGCCTCTCTGTTCTGACCGAACACAGGGAGAGCAGCCCTGCCTGTGCACCGCAGCCGAGACCTGAAGCTGCCGGGGCACACATGCTGCCGGGGGATCTCGCACACTCAGCGCTGGCAGGAGCACGGGCGGCGGGGCAGACCCGGGCCCTCCTGCTCTGTCCTCGGCTGACGTTCTCAGCAGCCATGCATTTGGAGCCGAGTCTGAGCCTCGGCTCGGCCCCAGAGGAGCTGTGTGACGGGGGCCGAGTCACCGCCCTCTCCAAGCCTGTGTCTTCTCACGAGTAAGAACGAGGGGGTGGGACGAGACCATGCGTGAAGCAGGCGCAGCCCGAGTCCTTGGGGCTCCTCCGCATCTGAGGAGGGGAGGCCAGGCAGGTCGAGGGGACCTGTTGGGTCCGAGAGGGGCGAAGGTCACTGGTGACTACGGCATGTGAACACGGGCTGGACAAGCTGGCTTCTTGGCTGGAATGTTCTCTCCCAAGTCATTGCAGAGTGGAGGGGGCGGGAGAGGGGGCATCGGAGGACCGGTGCCGAAGGGTCCAGTGTCGTGTGACTCTGATTCCGGCCATGATTCTTTGTAGTTCCGGTGCTGTAATTCACCTTCGTGCGTCAGCCTGTGGGAGGACAGGCGTGGGGTGAGGGGAGTCTCACCATGGAGACAGCGCTTTGGGGAGGGGCTGCCACACCCACTTCACCGATGAGGAGGATGTGGCTTAGAGGTCAAGTGACCCGCCTGTCCAGGTCGCAGGGTCGCATAGATGGCGAGGAAACACATCCTGGTGACCCCTGAAAGGGGGTTATTCTTGAAATAAATGATGTGTCACCTTTCCTCACAGCTGAGCAAACTGAGGCTCAGAGAAGGTGACGGAGGACTTGGCCCCTGGCTGTGCCGGGCCCCGGCCACCTCCGGGGCCACCTCCCTCCCGACCCGAAGCTGGCCCTTGCTCTGGGGCCCGCTTGCCCCATGTTCGCCATGGGGCTCGTGAGCGGCTCTCCCTTGTGCCTTCACATATATGAACTCTGAGCCCTCTGGGCACCGGGTCCCCGAGTGCGCTGACTCAGGCACGTTTTCTAAGCAAGCTCCTACCCAGTGAATGGGGTACTTCTGTCTGGAAGTCTGGGGACCCGGGCCCGAGGCTGGGAGGGGTCGTGCCGGAAACCCCTGCTCTGCACTGTGGTGAAATGAGGCGGGTCAAGCAGGGCAAAGACGGAACTCAGATGTCGGCCTGAAAGTAAGTGACGTGGCCTGGTGGCATCGTGGCTCACTCACCTGGGCCAGCATCTCCAGCCGCTCAGCTACAGCAAGCTGCGTATCTGAGCCATCTCGGTTTTCTTCAGGGAAGCAGCTGGTATTCACACTGCATTTGGGTCGGGCCGTAGAAGGAGGCCTTCAGACAGGCACTGGCTGAGAGCAGGGCGCGGGGCGGGCAGGACCGTGTGCGAGGCAGACTCGGTCTCCCGGGAGTGGAGAGGCACAGAGCACGGGGTCGGCAGAGGGCTCTCTGCCCCTCCCGGAGTCTGCTCACACCCCACAGACACCGCAGGCCCTTGAGGCCCTCGGGTGAAATGAGGGCGCAGTGTCCCCTTAGAGCCTCGCTGGGTCAGCAGCTCCTTACTCAGCACTGGCTGGAGGGGACACCCCCAGAACAACAGCAACGGAAAAGTCCTTTCTGAAGCGATTTGACAGAAACCCGTATGGCGGTAAATAGAGCTTCCCATGGGCTCCGCGCTCAGGTTTCACAGTGGGGTGCGTAGAAAAATGTGCGCACGGAAGAGTCTCGGCTGAGTTTCCCAGGGCTGGTCGTCCACTCGGCTGCGGGGGGGACTTAGGTCACACAGACTTTGCTTCCTTGTCATTTACGGTTTTCTTCAGTTTTTACCGGGACCATAAAGCTGCCAGGGGACGAGCTGGTGACAGGGAAGTCTGAACCAGACACGTAGCCCAGGCTGTTCTGACTTCCAGGACGCTGCCTTCTGGAAACTTCCCTGGTGTCCTGGACAGGTTGCCCAAGCCTCCAGCAGGTGCCCAGATGTTACAAAGTCCTCGCACAGAAGGGGCTTTGGGGTCAGCTCACCACGAAGCTGAAGAGACCAGGTGCCAGTTGGAAAACTGAGGAGAGAGAGGCCAGGGCCACGCGATGGGGTCAGGGAGGGTGGTTAAGGAGCCATCTGAGAAGTGGGTTCGGCCCCCGTTTGTTCCGAGCCCCTGAGGAGGCCGGAGCTTCATTTTCTGGTTTGGAGATGGACAGAGCGGGATTGTCCACGGCGCTGTGGACCAGGAAGCCTGCCGCCTCTCGGGCCAGGCAGCCCCGGCTTGAGGGGCCCCACCTGCCCAAAGTGATGCCCGGCAGTGGGTCCGGGCGCCTGGAACTCCTCAGCTGCCAGCGTCTTCCTGTGGCTGAAACATGCGGTCCTGTTGGAAACATGCGAAGTTTGCGTTACTTTAAAATGCTGCTACTGTCACATCATTTTCTACTAGCCACCACTCAGCCTCTTGCTGTCTGATGGCCCATGAACTTGGGGTTGTTGGAAGTGCAGCACTTCCCATCTGCCAGGAGGGGGCCCCACGTGACCCTGCCCTGTGATGTCCCCAGCTGCTTCTGGGTTCCCCTTCCCCACGGACCACTCTGGATGTTCCTACGTCCCTGTCGTTGGGTCCCCTCCTCGCATGTCCACCGTCCTTCTGCCTGTTGAAATCCTAGGGGTGCTCCCCACCCCCCCAACCTTCTGGGGGCCACGCATGGAGCAGGTGGTTTGTGGGCATCGTCTCGGTCATCTTTCCCGGGCATGCAGGCAGGAGGCACTACCTGCTCCCCATTTAGGGCCGGGCGCTGTGCTAGAGGCCTGGAGCTGGCCAGCAAGGCGAGGGTCACGGAGGACGATTCACGGAGCCATCGGCACCGGAACATAAGGTGGGGCGAGGGGATGAGGCGGCGTCTAGAAAAGACTCCCTCCGGCCTCCGTGTAGCTAACAGGGCAGGGCGGCTGGTAGCTAGAAATGAGGACGCCACTCAGCCCTGCTCTGGACCAGCCCTGGCTGAGCCCACGGCAGGCCCTTCCCCATGAAGCTGCCACAGCAGTACCTGAGCCCTTCTGCAGGGGACAGTCAGACCTGTTCTCATGGTGACACTGCCCTGATGCCAGCACGGCAGGCCATCTCCTCCTGCCCACCAAGCAGGGACCTTTGGTGTTTTCTGCAGGGGGCTCCAGCTGAAACTGTGGGGGGAGGCGGTTTCTCGGAGGCACTGGATGGGACTGGAGGTGGCTGGGGAGGGAGAGAGCACTTTCGACAGACGGATGTTCCCCCTGGAGCTGCCTCCAGGGCAGTGGCACCAGAGGTCTCTGGGGCCTGCGAGGGGCTTCTGCCTCTGGGGTCTCCAGTCTAAGTGATGTGCGTGCGTGTACCCTAGCAAGACGTGACGGAGGATCCCGCCAATCCTCTCTGGAAGGGCAGGCTGGGAGCGTTAGCGATAGCAGCCACCCGGCTCCTGTGGCCAGCACGGGTGATTTTCTCTAAGACGGTAGAGTGACTTTGCCGCAGAGGAAAGGACAGAGACATTGGCCTGTTACTCACCTCTAGATACGTGCCAGGCTGTTTGGGGGTCAGACACTGCAGCCCCTTCCAGGAGCCTGGGGCACATCTGGGCTCGCGGAACTGGCCAGGAGGGGCCGTGTCTGTCTGTCTGACTCTGCGTGTCCACTTGAAGGAGCGCCACTCACCACCGGGAGCCCTTGGCCCTCGGGAGCGCCTCCCTGCCGGAGCCGGCCCGTCTCAGCCATCTGAGGGCCCTCTGAGCCATGAAGCACACGCCCGTGTGCGCATCTGTGCGTGTGGAACTCCCGAGGTCTGCTCGCGGCTGCCAGCTCTGGGCCCCCTCCCTTTGTGCGCGCTGGCTTCCTCAGCTCCGTCTCCTATTCTTAGCCCCTGCACTAATGCGCATTATCCATGGTTTTTGAGTCCAGTGACTGTGGTTGAGGGCCTTCTATTTTTACAATAATTAAAGAGTGCAGGGGAGAATAAGTTTGCTGCCCACGTGCCCTCAAATAGCCTTGTAGTTGGGGGCGAAGTGCTGGGAGGTGGAGGGAGGGGCCAGGGCCCCTGTCCATTGTGCTGAAGGCCACGCCGGGCAAGTTCTGAGTGCATGGAGCTCCCAGCCCCCCCAGGCCCCCCTCCCGGGGCTGGGACAGGCCTGGGCTGAGCGGGGGTCTCCCCCAGCTCAGTCGGCCACTCAGAGGTCCTCGAAGTGTCACAGCCCCGTCCCAGGACCGAGGGCTGCACCCAGGAGGTGAGAGCCGTGGAGGGGAGGGCAGATGCTGGACCACCGGACTGGAAAAGCTGGGGGTGCTGAGGGCGTGGGTCCTGGACCCAGACTGGCTGCGTCAGACCCTGCTCGGCCCCGTGCCAGCTGTGTGACACTGTGCAGCTACACCACCTCTGTTACCCTCGCCTCTGTCTTCTACAAAGCGGCTCTGTCGCCGCAGCTGCCTCACAGGATGGAATGAGCTAATGAACATAAAAGTCATATTTGTAAAAAGTGCTCATATGTGTTAAGTGTAACTACCATTACGGCAGCGTGGGCTCCATTTTTTATTCAGCAAATGACATCGCCTGTGTCCCCTGTGTCAGTGAGGCCGTCTCCCTGGGGGCAGCCGACAGCTGTGAGGTGCCGGGGCTCCCTGCCCCCACCCCCAGGGAGGACGTTAACTCCTGAAGCCTCAGGGAGCCTGGGGGGTATGGTTTGAAAATGTGTCCCCAGGGGGCTGCCTCACAGGGAGGGGTCCTGTGCTTCCTCCAGTTCATCCAAAACAGTCCCCGGAGCAGCGGAGAGGAGCAGCCCCACCCGGCCCTGCAAGTGCTGCTGTCTGCCGGGGCCCTTGCGCCTGCCCTTTAGTTTCGGGGGTGCATGTTGTCCTCATTTTCAAGCTTACTGGCAGCGGGGCAGGGAGTGAGTGAGTCGGTCTTCTCTGCGGCCCAGCCTGGAGCCGGGCGCTGTGGTCGGACACCCAGTCAGCAGCCGTCAGCGCTCAGACGTGGCTCTCCAGCTGCGACCGAGCGCCGAATCACCTGGAATGCTTGTCAGGCCAGCTTGCTGCACCCCCGCCCCTGTCCTGTGTCTGATTTGAGGGCTGGCTGGTTTCTGCAGAGGCCCAGGTGATATAGGCACTGCAGGTGCCAAGGCCACCACTGCCCCGGGGGGCTCCTCAGGCCCACCTGGGGGGCCTGCCCTGGCCCCCAACACTGGCTGAAGGGGAACATTAGTGTGTAATACCTCCAGCAACGAAGCAGTCACTCTATCAACATCCAGACAAAGGCCTCGTAGTTAATTCACGGAAAGAACAGGGGAAGTACCTGCTCCCTCTTTTCTCTGTGTTTTGCCCAATCAGGCAGCCCTGCAGTCCCTGGACCTCTCCTGCTTGCACACGGGCAGGTCCTCCCGCCGGAGACCCTGGGCGAGGTGCCCCCAGTGAGGTCTTGGGGGCAGAAGCAGGGTTGGGGGCAGGGAGGTCAGAGCGGCGACTGGAATCCGGGCCCAGCCTTGGAGTCCCCGCTGCCAGTGTGAGTGGGGGCTGCCCCTCTCCCTCAGCCCTGGCTCCGTCCGTAGCGGGGTGCACGTGTGTCGTCTCTTGTCACCCTCTGGCCCCAGGTGGTGGTTTCCCGGGCACAGGGGAAGACCGAGGCTCGACCTTGCACTCAGAACAGCAGGACTCAGTGCTGGTATCCAGTCTCCCTGTACACAGAGCGTTTCCTAAGCGTGTCTTGAGGCTTCTTGCCAGCCACCTGGGCCAGACACCATTACTCCTGGTGTTCCAGAGACCCCTGTGTTCCTCGGGCTTTGATCCTGGGGGTTCATATGGCCAAAGCTCATGTTACTGTCGGAGGGTCCCCCCCATTGTTCCCCTGCAGCCCACAGGGCTCAGGAAGGGACCGAGTGCACAGGGCCCAGCGGGCAGGGGAGCAGAGGGTGGGTGAGCCCCTACTGCCCACCTCACAGAGTGCCAGCAACCGGATGTGTGACAGCTGTGGGGGGAGGGAAGGTTCTGGAACTCTCTGGGGCTCCCTCTGGCATTGTCTCGGGGCTCTTGCCTGGCTCCCTTTGTGAGACAGTCCTGGGGGCCCCAGGGCCCTCCTCCATCTTCCCAGGACCTGCTGCCTCAACCGGGCAACTGGCACCTGGGGCTGGTGCTGTGTGTCCTCTGAGGGGTCTCTGTTCTCCGTGACAGTCCCCCTGTGGGGAACACTTGAGTTTGGTGCTAGTGGTGGAGAAAGGGCGGTAAGCAGGTGGTGTCACTGCCATGCCATTTGCTCAGGTCAGTGCAGGGTGGGGCTGGGGTAGACATGGGCCTTGAGCACAGATGGGGCGGCTGGGAGCTGAGCCCCCCAGTTCCGAGCCCCGGTGTCCTGGCCCAATCCTGGTTCCAGCCTCCAGTGGGGCAGGAGAGGACACCCTGAACCTGCCTAGGAAGTGGGGCTGCTGAGGCTACAGGGGAGGAGCCCCCTGGAGAGGGTGAGTGGGACCAGGCGCTCAGGCATTTGCCGGCCCAGCCTGCCTCACCGGCCACGGTGATCACGGGTGGCCCCAAGAAAGTCCCGGTCGGTGCCTGTGCCCCAGGCTCTGTGTGATGCGGGGATGGCAACGCAGCCTGCGGGACTGCTGAGCCCCTGTACACGGTTGTGAGGATGGGCTGCACTGCCCAGGGCGGGGGACACGTGGAGAGGCAGGCTCGGGGGCCCAGAGTCTACTCTGGATGCAAACTCTGTGCCTCTGGGGGAGCTGGGGGGCTCTGCACGTCCACGCCCTGACCTGCGAGGGCAGAGAGCAGCCGCGCCTCCCTTTCTGAGTCATTGTGGGAAGGGGTGAAACGTGCCGACTGGGGGGGGGCTGGTGGAGAGGCACACGCTGTGGGCAGCGTCAGCGTCACCATCGTGTCCCTGTCATGTTTCACGGGCATCACCGCGCCATCACTGTTACCTGCCACCGTTAGTGCTGATGCTGCCCTCACCGTGTGCAGTCCCAGGGCAGGACCTCCGAGGCCACCTCCGTCCGTCTGTCCTGGTGACCGCCCTCAGCCTCTGGGTGGCTGCGTTTCCGAATAGCCGGTGGGGGTGGGGGCCATCCCTGTGCTGACGCAGTGGAGGCCGAGGAGTCGCCTGCCCCAGCCGCCCTGTCTTGAGAGGATGGCGGTGGTGGTTTGACGCCAGGAAATACCCCACAGACCCCCCCACTCGCCCCAAGGATGTGCCGCCATGGAAACCGTGGGCCCCTGACCCGCAACAGCCCTTCCCACTGTGGGGCGTCCCAAAGGGCACCGGCGAGAACCGATGAGCGCGTCTCTCCCTCCACACGTCCCACCTGAGTGTGGCGTTCGCCGATCGGCCCTCTGTCCTCTCACTCTGTGGGCGAGGCCGACTCCCCTCCTTGGCTCTCTGGGACCCCTGCCCATGGCAGCCAGGCCCCCCACCCAAGTGTACCAGTTTGCTCGGTGTCGCACGGGAAAGTGACAGGTGGGATCCTTGATTTGAATCAAGCTGGCCTGGGAACTTACGCCTCTGCGGTTAAGTCTTCCCTGGTCCCTCCCGGGGAAAGGTCCCTCTGTGGACCGGGATGTCAGAAGCCAGGCACGCATCCCCTTTACCCCCCGCAGCTGCCCCACAGTGTGCTTGTCACCAGCTCCGCTGTGTGACTCATTCCAGTGGAATTTGCCCCAGCAAACTTTAAAAAACTGAGCACCTGTTCTAGTCCCTTGGTTCCCGCCGAGGGGAGGGGCAGCTTTGCCTGCAGGGCAGTGGCAGTTCCTGCAGACATTTCTAGTCGCAACTAAGGGTGCTGCTGCTGGCCACCCTACAATGGAACTGTCCAGCCCAGGGGCCGTTGGGCCCTGGTTCTTTGGTCCGTGCGTGGCATTGAGCTGGGAGGGAGGCACCCCACTGTGCGTAGGGCAGTATGTGGGCGGGGCTTCTCAGACTGGCTGTCAGGTATGTTCAGATGCCTGGGGTCTTGTTAGAACATGAGCCCAGTGCAGTGGGGCTCTGGTGCGGCCTGAGAGTCTGCATTTCTCTCACCATCTGGGTGGAGCCCAGGCACAGGTGGCTGGGCCTCCCCCTGAGCTTCAGAATCAGGGCCACAACCCCGTCTGGCCTGTCCCTGCAGCACCAGCCTGCCGGGGGCCTGTTTGCAGCATTGTCCTAGTCCTGTACCGATGGCGGTTCTCTGTCTGTCACCCTAGGGTTCCCTGGGCCCACCTGGCCTTCCCGGAAGAGACGGCAGCAAAGGCGTGCGGGTATGTGGCCCCCACCCTTCCCCCATGGCAGCGCCGGGCCGGGGGCCCGGCCAGAGCCCACTGCCCTCCACGGGGGCGGCCTTCGCCGGGCCGAGGCCCAAGCTGGGGCTCACTTGTGTGAGCATCTTCCCAGGTCCCTGAGGTCGGCCTCACAGCGATAACACACCTGCAGCTGATGCCCCTGGGCGTCATCTGTGTGTCCTCGGAAGCTGTTTCTCAGTCAGTTGACAAGCAGTTCAGTACAAGAGGTCTCCTTGTCCCCAGTGCCCTGACTTGGAAGCAAGTCACGGTCCAAGGCTAAGGATTCACCCAGGACCCCGGTTTGTTGCTGGAGGAGCCTGGGTGGGGCCTGCGCAGCACCCACACCCTGCAGGGCCAGCTGCCACCTCTTGTCGGCCCCCTACTGCGCCTCTGCACAGGACCGTCACACTCCTCCTCCACCGAGAACCCGGTGGCAGTCGGTTCCGCTGCTCCCTCTGTGACTCTCAGCCATGAGTGATCGGGCCTCACAGTGGGAGCCCTCGGCCTTTACTGCGCCAGGACAGGAGGCCTGGGGGAGACAAGGAGAGAAAGGGGGTCCCACGCGCCTCCAGGCCCCCTCCCTCCCCTCCAGGTGCCCAGACTTCCTCAGTGTACAGGCCTGCACTGCTCGTCACTGCTGTGGCCCAGCTTTCCCGCCCTGCTGTCCACACTTGGCCCTGCTGGCCTCTGCCCAGGAGCCTGGGCGGCTGAGATGGCGCTGCTGACCGTGAGGATCAGCTGCTTTGGTCACAGAAAGGGGCTCCCAGGGGCCTTGGCCTCGGACCACTGGGGGTTGCCGCATCAGTGACGCGCTCTGAGCCCAGGAATGGCTGCCCCGGCTTCGGACTGCCCGGTGTGCTGGGCCCTTGGGCGGTGACCATGTCCTCTCTGTGTGCAGGGGGAGCCTGGACAGCCGGGGCTGCCCGGTGAGATGGGCATGCGGGTAAGTGTCCTTCCAGCTGCATTCTGCTCTCATCCCTGGGGGCAGGTCTGGATGCAAAGCCGGCTGCTTTAGGAGTAGGGGGGTGCCCCCATGCCCCCATGCCCCCCCACATAAACTCCTCGAGTCACCGCACGCTGCTTGGGTGTGTGTCTGTATAATTTTCCCTAAATTCTAACAAGTGAATCCCGCCACACTCTGTGTGTATGCTTTTCGTGCACTGGGAGGTCGGGGCCCCTTTCCACCCCAGCCCGGAGAGCTGCCCCCCACTCTCCCCATTGAGGCGCGCTGTTCCACGGGGTGGCTGTTCCGTAACTTACGCAACGCCCCTACTCCTGGCCCTGAGGTTGGGTCCAGTGTCACCCGTTTTTTTCTGAGTGGGTGAAGCAGCAAGTGCCGGTGCCTGTGTTTCTCCGTGGGTACGACTGTGTTTTCATTTCAGCAGGACAGGCTGCAAAAATCAGTGTGCCCTTGGCCGAGGAAATGCACGTGTTAATTTTACTAGCTTTTCACAGATGCTGCCAAATGAATCGCTTAAAAGCTGCAGCAGTTCACAGTCCCAGCCACAGGGGCCCCGAGCTCTGCGGAGGCCTGCTGGGCAAGGTCAGGGCTTGTCCAGGCTCCGCCCTGGGGCCGGGTGTGAACCCCGAGCTGCAGGCAGAGTCATGCTGATTGGCAGCTGTGTGTCTGTCCTGGCCAGGCCATGGCACAAGAGGCACAGGTCAGAAGACAAGGGGCACAGGGCAGGGCCCTGTGGAAATGGAATCGTGACGCTGGCCCCTCAGAGCTCAGAACGGGCCCCCTGCTATCCCGCCCTTGCAGTTGAGCAGATTGGGGGTGGGTCCTGGCTCCACCAGGCAGGGGATGGTGCGGGTCTCAGATGAGACGGCAGTGGCGGTGGGGCCTCTCGGGGGGACCTTGTGGAGTGGCGTGGCTGCACGTGGCGGGTGACGGGCAGTGGGTGGGTGCTGCCTCATGCCCGGCGCTGATGCAGTGTGCTTCTGCTCCCACTTCTCTGCCTTGTTCCGTCCCTCCTTGTGAACTCGGCTCTGCAGGGACCCCACGGACCACCTGGGCTGCCCGGGGCCCCGGGCCACGTCGGACCTCCCGTGAGTACGGGCCCTCATCCGCGTGTGGGGCCCAGCCTCTGTGGGACAAGTCCCCCCACCCCCGCACCCATCCACAGAGGATCTGCCATCTTGCACGTGTTGGAGGCAGTGGGGTGGTGGTGGTAGAACCTCATGCTCTGGCCGGCAGTGGGGACTGACTCTGAAGCCACATTCCTGTCCTTGGCCAAATGAGGTCAGGGGCCGGGGGAGTCTTCCTTTCTAGCCAGGAGGCCCTGGGTCACCCAGACCGGAGGACCAGCCAGCAGAGCTCACCTCCACCCTGGCAGGGGCCAAGCTGGGTGGCCAGGCCTGAGCGAGGAGAGCAGCTCAGTGTGTGCAGGGAGGCTCCGGGGGGGGGGCCCTTCCCCAGTGTCCCAGGCAGGCTGTACCCGGGCCCCCAGTGGTGAGGACGGAGAGGCTGGCCGAGATGCTGATTCTGACCTTCCCTCTCCCCCAGGGTCTCCAAGGAGAGCGAGGGGAGCGGGGAGCCCGTGGAGAGAAGGTGTGTACAGTCAGCTTTCTGTGGAGAGAGGGAGCTGGCACCTGGGCCCGTCTGCCCTGTGCTGGTTTGCGTGTGCTCGCGTGTGCGTGCGTGCCCATGTCTGCCTGTGCAGTGAGTGTACGTCCTTGAGTGTGTTTGGCAAGTGTGTGCATAGTGAGTGTGCGCTCATGTGCGTGCACCCCAGGTGAGGTCCCCGAGAGGAAGCTCAGCCGGTGTCCCTCTGGGCACCCCCACTGCTAGGAGGAATGGTATCCATCGCACGAGGGTATGACGGGCATTAAATGAGTTAATCTTTGTGAGTCCTTGAACTGCGCTGAGCGCATGTGCCATCTATTCAGAATGTGGGAGGACAGAGAGACAGAGAGAGAGAGGGAGGCATGAGCCTGGGCTCCGCGAGCTCGGCTCGGGGTGTGATTTCTGACTCTAGCGCTAACTTTCTGGGCGACTCTGGGACAGCTGGTCCCTTCTCTGCACCTCCGTCTCCCATCTGTCACAGAGAAACCTGGGCTGTGTGAAACCTTAGGCTCCTTCCCAGTTCTTGTATCTCATGGTCTGAAACAGTCTATTCCATCACGAACCTGACTTCTTACATCAGCAAGAAGGAAGTTTCCATTCCCCCCACCGAGACTGGCCCATCCAGCTGCCTGGCCTTGGCCGGCGTGGAGCTGGGCCAGAGCGAACAGCCACCATCTGTCAGCCGGACCAGTGCCCGACAGCCGCAGTTCTCTGTGAGGGGGGACGGCCCTCGCTCTGGGCGTTTTCCGGAAGGTGCCTTGGGGGCGCAGTGAGGTGTGCACCAGGACCTCCTAGTGATGGAGGGGCAGTGGGACCTGAGTGGGCTGTGCAGGGGCCACGGAACATGGGGCCGTGACATATAGCCGGTCACACAGAGGGGTCCCCTCACTGCGGGCCCCCGCTCCATCCGAGAACATGCCCCCAGGACCACCTGGAGGGGCTGAGACAGCCGAGCTCCTGCGGCCCCAGGCGGTTTCCCAGGGGTCCCGCCCGGGCAGCCTTAGCAAAGCGGCAAGAGCACCGGCTTCGGCATCAGCAGCAGCAGAGCTGCCCCGAGGCCCCACCTCTCCCAGCTCCGGGGCTGTGCCCAGGCTTCCAGACGCTGACATTCAGGGTGACACCGGCTGCCTCCGGAAGTGGCCCTGACGGCTGGACGAAGCTGGCTGTGAAAGCAGACCCAGGACTGTCACCCGCAGTGCACATTGTTCCAGAAGGGTTGTTGGGGTTGCCCACCAGGCAGGACTGTGGTCCGGTCTTGGTTAGATTCCCTGCCGTGGGCTGGGTGCACCAAAGAAACGCACCGCACAGCCTCCCACGGGAAATGTGTCCACCAACACCCAGCGCTCAGACTTCTCAAGGCATTAGCCCAGAAGGGCTGTAAGTGGGGTGTGTGCGCCCTCTGCTGCCGGGACTCGGGGCTGCAGCACCCGGACCTGGTGCGGAGGGATTATGACCGTGAATAGGCGAGGATGACGCCCTTGAACTCTGAGAACCACCACCTTTCCTGAAACCAGGGGCCGCCTGCACTGGGGTCGATGCCAGTTTTAAAGACCACTCATCTTTCTGCACCTGGTACCAGAAAGTGCTCTGGACGGGGAGAGCGTTTCACTGGATGAGCACACACACCTCCTAGCCATGGGGGCAGGTGACGGGCAGGGGCGATCTTAGTGTTCCTGTGCGGCTGCCACCTCTTTTCTTGTTTTGCGTCTTAACTGTTTCCACACAGCCAGGAAACCAGTCCCAGCGGGGTCTCGACCCTCTGCAGACAGCAGCTGGGGCTGGCCGAGTCGGGTGCGGGCTCAGGCCTTCGGACCACTGGCCCACGGCTGTCTGCTCTGGGCCCTCCCGTGCGCCTGTGCACACCCTCCCTCTCCGGTGATGCTGTCCCATCCCCCGCTCATGAAAAGCCACATTTGTCAGCACTCAGCTGCGTCCCTCTGGCCCCCTGCTCTGTGCTGACGAGCCCTGCAGACTGCTGACACCGCGTCCAGCCAGGCCCTCGCTGCGCGCCCGCAGCTGTGCCGCGTGGCAGCCGGCAGGAATCTTGGCTCCGGCCCCACTGACCTGGAAATGCCAAGGCGGGGAAGTGAGACACAGGCGCTCGGTGCCCGGCTGGCCCTCCGCTTCAGGCAGAATGGGGGCAGTGCCCGGCTGCCACCCCGCTGAGCAGGCTGCTTTTTGCTGAGCCCCGTGTTGGGGGGCCCTGTACTGGAAGACCAGGTGATCTTGGCTTTGGTCCTGGCCCTGTCACTGAGTGTCCCTGGGACCCTGGACAAGAGACCCCCCCTCAGGTTGTCAGTTGAGCCGTTGGGTGCTGTGGGCTCGAAGGCATCACCAGCTCGGCCACTCGGGGAGCCATGGGAGAGACCAGCCTGCTGCCCCAGGGCCTCTGTCCAGACCCTGTGGGGGTAGAAATGAGGACGGAGGGTCAGGGGCTCCAGGTTTGGGCTGCAGTGCAAACACGCCTCTATGGGGGCGAGTGGCTTTACCTCGGGCCTCAGTTTCCTCACCTGTCATTGGCCCTCAGCCCGCCGAGCTCACAGCATTCAGACGGAGAGAATCGGCTGGCAGAGAGATACAACACGGGCAGCTCTGGCTCACCCCGAACTCGTGGAATGAAAAGACTTTCTGAAGAGTCCGTGTGTGGTGGTGCTTGCAAACAGACATGTGTTTCTCCTTCTTCTGGGATTCTGAAATAATTCCTGAAGGATAGAAAACCTATTATGATCAGGTTTACGTACGTACGAGACGGGAAGAAACTAGACCACACTGCCGAACCCGGAGAGGTTCTGCCAGTGAGGAGGACGGTGGGTCCTGGGACCGCTGTCCTCGGACTCACGGGGCCGTGAGCTTGGAGCAGCTGAGTCAGGCTCCTCACCACGCCCACCCCCGCCCCCCACTTCTGCTTGACCTGGCCAGTGGCAGCTTTCCTTTTTGTCCCCAGACAGAGAGGACCACTCCCCAGGGCATCTAGGCAGAGAAGACAGCCCACTGTGGCCCCTCAGCTGTCTGTCTGGAAGTCCCGCCGGGCCCGCAGTCACCGCGGCTGGGCCGGAGGCCCGACTTGGCCCCCCTGGGCAGGGAGCCCAAGGCACACACGGCAAAATGAGCTGGAATCCAAGTGTCCTCCATCATTCAGAGAAAAACAGCCTGAAAGGGATGCACCAACCTTTAAAAAAACACCACAAATAAAAATAAGCAATGAAGTCATGGGAAAATAAAAGGAGAGTTCAAAGTGATTTCCCCAGGCAGTCTTCCGGTCGTTCAGTGCGTCAGCTGGGGCCACACTGCCCGTGTCTGGACAGGAGACATGCTGATGTGCCGTGTCCTCATGGGAGACGCAGGGGAGTGACCTGGGTAGTAAGGCGCGTTGACTCAAGAGCAGGGGGAGACCACCACGAGCCCACGCAGGAGGAGAAGAGGGCTGACCCCCAGGGGGGAAGGACACAGAGGTGGCGCCGACACCTGCAGGGCGCTGGAGGGCCAGCAGAGGGACGAGCGAGAGCAGCAGGTGGGAACACGGGGACGTCGCTGTGTTTGAGGAACTCGGCGAGGGGAGCCGTGGCCGCCCGTCCCAGCTGAGCCCGAGCCCACCTTGTTGAGTCGCCTTCCTTCAGCTGCAGTTCGGAGGGCCAGCCGGGAGTGGGACCTGGGCTGGGACCACGAGACACAAGGAGTCGCTTGTGCTTGGGACACAGTGACCTCCGAGGGCTTTGGCCCAGACAGCCAGTGTGGGGCAGGTGTCTTAGGCAGGTTGTTGCCTACCTCAGTCAGGTGCCTTTGAGGACAGAGCTTCATCGCCCTGGGAATCAGTCACTGGCCGGGAGCACACAGCCCATGACAGATTCACACCCAGCTCCACCTGGGTGCCAGCAGATGGGTGGGCATTGGGTGGTCGCGTGGACGTAGGGCGGCCCAGCCTTAGCCAGCCATGGACCCTTAGGTCTACTCCGAGCACTGGTGAGGTGGAGGATGTTCGCACCTGCTCACTGGGTGACTGGGTGAGGAGGGAAACGTGCCCACTGATAGGAGCTGCCTTACGGACCCACACAGCCGCCGCTCCGACCCCATGAAGACCGGGGAGGTGAGGAGGCTGTGCTCCAAAGAGGCACCGTGGCCTTTCCTTGGTCCCAGATTCGGAAAATGAGAAGCAGAGACAGGGACCTGGTTTCTCTGAGCTTCGGCCTATGCTCCTTGACCCCCCAGTACACTAGGGTGTGTGTGTGTGTGTGTGTGTGTGTGTGTGTGTGTGTGTGGCAGACCCAGACCTGAAGGTGCGTGGTGGGGGGTGGGGCTGAGGGCAGTTGGACACTGAGGGCCTTCAAGTGCCTTCTCTCTTCGTGTCATTGGCTCTGGGGACGTCCACCTGTTCTGCATTTCTTTTTTTCCTTTCAGGGGGAGCGAGGCCTGGACGGGTTCCCCGGGAAGCCTGGGGAGCAGGGAGCGCAGGTAGGTGGGCACTGGCACGGGTGGGGGCTGGTCTTGTTGGAGGGCAGGGTCGGCGGCGGATGCAGGGCTGTGTAGCTCCTGGGGGCCTTGGCCCGTCCTGCTCCACTGGAGGTGGCGGGAAGCCTGGAGCTGGAGGCAGGGACCAGCCCCAGCTCAGGGTCGAGGGTAGGCCCCTCCCAGCCAGGGCGCGGGGGCCGAGATACAGCACACTAGACCCCTCCTGACCTCGGAGACAGGACGTGTGTTCGAGGCTGCACGGTCGTGGAGGATAGTGCCGAGTGTGCCGGGTGGTGCGTCCCCTGAACTCACGCCCACGAGGCAGGTGGCAGTGGTGAGCAGCCCGAAGGCGCGTGTGGGAGGCACTGGTTGGATGAGCCTGGGGGACGCCAGGCAGCTGCAGGGGCGAGCCCCGCCCCTCGAGGGCGCTGCCAGGGCCGCGCTGTGAGACTCACCACGAGGGGGACAGTGGAGGCGAGGTGGCGTGGTGTGCAGCAGGGCCCCCTCGGCTCGCAGAGGTGTGGACCGTCCTCGAAATGATGGTCAGGAAGCTCCGCCTGGCTTTCTTGGTTGTCCCAGCAGGAGGAAGCCAGTGGCGGGTGGACAGGAGGGGAAGGACATCTTGTGTGCATTAGTTTCTCTACATTGATATAAATGAAATTATAGTTAGTCTCATCACTGGACATAGTGTCCTTATCTACAGTTATTGTTGCTCCCCAAATGGAACTGTGTGCCTTTTTACATCTCACCTTCTCCCTAACCTTAAGTCATTAGCGTGTGACTCACCAGGCCGCCTAGCCTTCTGCCGCATGGCTGGGCCATCGCGGGTGGTTTTCCGCTGAGCGGGGCCGGGCTCTGACCCCGGAAGTGCCCGAGGGGTGGCGGCCAGGGAGCAGGGCTGGTGTCCCGGGAGTGGGGCAGGCTGTGAAGGAGCAGACGAGCAGCAATGGCCCCGGGGGTGTGTGAGGAATCCGAGGGACAGGGGTGTCTCGAGGGTCTGCTCCCACTGAAGGACGCTTGGTTCTGTCTTGATCTTGCTATTTGTAGTAAAAGAGGAAGTGAGAGTATATTTCTAATTACACTGTCAGGAAGAATTCCTACAAAAATCTCTCCTCGTCTGGGGTGAGATTGGTTGTACCTGCCTTCCGGATCCTCCCTCATTGCTGTGAGTTGGGGTGGGGGGGCTCCTGGGCTGCCCCTCACTTCCTGCTCCAGGAGGTTCCTCCTGGCAACAGTGAGGAGGAGGGGGACTCACCTTCAGCACCCCCTATATCAGCGCCCCCAGGCCCCAGCTTTCCCCGTCACATTGACTAATTCAGGCTCAGAGTTCGGGTGGCCCTTTCCCTGGTCCCTGGTCCCAGAGACCCCACCGGCTCTCAGCACCCCAGGATTCCAGCCCAGACCCCTAGAGTGTCAGGTGCTTTTTGGTCCCTCGCATCCCACAGGAGAGGTCGTGGCTTGCCTAGAGGGTGTTTTCCCTGCTGTGGCGCCAGCATATGTTCAGAAGGGCCATGTGTAGATGTCAGCTGAGGAAGAACGTGCTGGAAGTCTGGTCTAGGCCTGTGCCTTCGGTGGGGAAAAGCAAATCAGAGCTTCGGGCCGAATCCCCTCCACCTGTTTGCTTCACGCACCCGTGCTGACGCTCCCCCTTCTCTCTCTCCTAGGGAAGTCCTGGCCCTCCCGGCGTGGCTGGGCCCCAGGGAGAGAAGGTAAGCCGGGGCCAGGGGTGGGGTGCAGCTCTGGGCAGACAGGTGTGTGACCTGCCACCTGGACAAAGCGGGGCTCAGGGGGTTTCGGGATGGGGGCAGGGGGAGGCCAGGCTGGAGTTGCGGGAACAGAGCACAGACAAACCTAATGAGTCGGCATCCGGGGCTCAGCTGACAAGCGACTTCTTATTGCTGCGTTTGAATGTGTTTTTACTCTGAGAAATAAAAATTCACTTAATAAACAAATTCCTACCATGTCATATGCAGGCACAGTAAAATATTATGCTGCTTAAATTGCTTCTGGACTAGGGCGGGCTGGGAATTTCCAATTCAAACGTCTTACAGCCCCTGTTCCTCTCCCTCCCGCTCTGCAAGGCCTGCAGAGTGTTTTCATGTTACAGGGGTAAGGAGTCCGAAAGTGTGCTGGGCCTTTCGTGAGCAGACGACAGAGTGTCTCTTGTCACTCTGGCCCCTGTTTCGGGCCCTTTTCTAAGGAGGCGTAGCTCAGGCACTGCGCTGCGGAGCCCGTCCACCTCCCCGCTGAACAAGCTCCGTGTGAGACTTGCTTGCAGGTCATGAGGAGCTTTGAAAATGACCGTGAAGGCAATGACCTTCCCAAGTGTTCGGGTCACAGGGTGGGCAGTGGGTTTGGGGTTTCAGCAGGAGGGGTGACCGGGGAGAGCCCAAGGCTCATGGACAGGCCCCCGGGAAGGACAGGAGACTCGGGACTTTAGATGAGGTGGGAAGAGGGAAGGCAGTGCGGGAGGGACCCAGGGACGCTCTGATGGGGGGGTCAGAGGCACATCACGCCCACTCAGTGTCTCTGAGCGCAGGGGAGGGTCACTGGCTGCCTCGGATGTGCTCCTGGCACATGCTGGAGACACAGGAAGAGGGAAAGGCTGCCTGGGCTCGGGCAGCAGCCCGGGAGGACGTCAGAAATAAGCAAACGGGCCGCAGGCTGGGCAGGCCGTGCTACCTCTGCAGGGGCCTGGTGCTGCCGAGCTCCGTGTGTGCTGAACGCCCCCTCCCTGGGCTGCCCTTCAGGCTGAGCGAGCCGTTCTCTCTGTCTGAGTATTTTTGGAGCTGAGAACCTGGTGTCAGGATTTTAAAAGGTTCTTGTATTTCTTTGACATGATGCTAAATCCTAAAATAAGTAAGTGGTTTATTTCATGTCCCTAGGAAGAAGGGACCTTTGACGTTTGGGCCTGGCTATGACTTCCTGCTACGGGGGGTGGGGGGTGGGGAGAGGGTGGGGACTCGATCATCAGAGACCCTAAGCTGCCACTGTGTGTATAGCTTTCCTGGCCCCACCTGTGTGGGAAGCAGCTGAGTTGTTGTCAGTTACCATGGTGAAGCCGCAGAGGTGGGGGTCGAGGCCGGGTCCTGGCGTTATGTGGAGTGCTCGGTGGCATAACCAGAAACCCAGGCACCCAGGCATTGGTGCCTCTCAGCTCCTTTGGGGAGACACATCCTGGGTCTTGAGAAAGTCCCGGGACCACAGGGCTGAGCTCCTTAACCCCTCGCTGTACAGGTAAGGGCTCAGCCCCGGGCCAGCGGGGTGTCTTGTCCGAAGTTAAAGCCTTAAACAGTGGGATCAGTTGAGATTTTAGAAACACACCAGATGCTATGGAAAGAGAGGTGACTTTCCCCCATGCTGGGCTGCAGTGGGGACAGTGGAGTGGTGACCCTGACTGTTTCCGTGTCAGAGAAAACCTGTTTGGGGTCCGCGTGATGGAAACTCTGCCTGGACAGCCGGGGGTGACAGAGGGGCGGAGAGTCACTCATTCGTGCTCCTGAGCCTCAGGGTTCGATGGGCTTTCTTATTCACTCAGTGGCTCCTTCATTCTTTGCCAACTTCGTCAACTGCTCCCTGAGGCAGCCCCTGGGAGAAAATGAAAAGCTATGTCCCCAGGCCACAGGTGGGGACATTGGCTGCAGGTAGTGTCCTTGTTCCAGCCAGGGGGAAGCAGAGTGACAGCAGTGAGGACTTTTCTGCTACCACAGTGGACACACAGGCCCTGTGTAAAGCCAGGTTGTAGCCCCCAGCCTGGGCGTCTGATCAGCCCCAGTTGTCCCCGCTCGGCCTCCTGGAGGGAACGAAGAAGGAGACAGGACGGGTCTTGTTTACCGTGACTGGCCGAGATGGAGGAGGATCGGCACAGGGTCTGTGTCTGTTCTTTCTCTGGCAAATAGTCGCTGCATGCCGACCACGTGCTGAAACACGGACTTGGCAGGAGGGACGCGCCGAAAGGTGTCGTCTCTGCTCTTGGGGCATCCGGTGCAGGCAGGTGTCCATGCCACCGTGCACGAGGGCTGCTCCTAAGCAGGGCCAGGATGTGGTTGGGAAAGGACCCACTTGGGCCCTGGGCCGATGTGACACCAGAGAGAACCAGTCTCCTCCCTCAGAAGACCTGGGTGCACCGAAGGAGGGAGCAGGGCCAGCGTGGTGGCCGTGTGCGGTGGTGGCCGTGTGCAGAGGAGGGACGGCCCTGCGCGTGGACGTACCTGAATGTGCAGGGGCCTCAGAGCAGTGGGGGGCAGTGGGGGAAGGTGGCAAACATGCCCCCTGTTGTCATTTCTCTGCAGGGTGACATGGGGCCTGCAGGACCTCCGGGCGCACCGGGCTCCGTGGTAAGTGTCCTCGGTGGCTGGAACCTTGGGCCCCCAGGCTGGCAGCACTGAGTTGGTGGAAGCATCCCCGCCTCGGCAGCACTCTGTGAGGGCGCAGGCTGCCCCCGCTAAAAGTGGGGTGAAATCAGAGGAGGGTCGGAAATGACCGCATTGCTGCCTGCGTGCGGACGGCCTGAAGGAGCTGAGCCAGCTTGACCACCGAGAAAGTGCCGCCCCCTTTGCTGATGCTGGTTTGTTCCTCAGGTGCAGAGAGAAGGCCTGAAGGGCGAGCAGGTACGGCGGATGTGGGCCCTCCCATTGTGGGACTTTAGGTAGGAGCAGAAACAAAGGCCACGGCCACGGCCACGGGGTGGAAACTGCTAGTTGATCTCAGAAGGAGCCTGGCAGAGAGGTAGGTGTTCAGGGGTCTTTCTGCCAGGAACACTGGTCTTCACCCTGCACCTCTCTGTACCTCGGGATCCCTGTTGGGAACTGTACAAATGGACTCTGGGTCAGCAAAGGGTCACGGGTGGGGTGGCCCTATGGGAGGGAGTTGTGGCTAATGCATATTTGGCTTGTGTCACCAGGGGGCTCCAGGACCGCGGGGTCACCAGGGCCCCCCCGGGCCTCCCGGAGCTCCGGTAAGTGCCCCCTCCCCGGCCCAGGGTCTGTTCTGAGCACCTGCTGGTGGGGGAAGGCAGACTTCTCATGCCGGAGCTCCGAGCCATTTCAGAAGCTCAGGACACCACCCCGAGGGCTTGGTGATGGTGCCGCCGTCCTGTATGGCAGGGGCGGGGCGGGGCAGCGACTGAATCCTGGAAGAGGGAATAGACCGGTCACAGGTCATGCTGTTCCAGGTGTGAAGCCCCGGTGCCTGCCCTCAGAGCCCTGGTCCCAAACAGGCCACAGCCAGGGTTTCGGATGTTCGGTCTGGTGTCCGTTCTGACAAGGCAGACGGAAATATTGGGCGCTGCGCTGGCTGCTCCCGGGTTCTGATCGATGCTGACTTTACAGCGGGCGCAGCCTTTGGTTCGGCTTCTCCTCCATTAGGGGCTTAATGATGTGTAAATAACCACGGGGAAGAGGCCACGGGCGGGCCTGTGCGATTGTTCTGGGCCGTGCGTGCGGGCTCGTGGGGTAATTAATAAGCACACGGAGACTCCTCGGGCGGCAGGCTGCGGTCCGTCTCAGGTGACGGGGTTTTACTGCAGAAGATAAGGCAGTTCTCGTCTGAAATGGCCATAAATCACCTCTCCATTTCGCTGGCTGGGCCCAGTTCTCACTAGGACGGAAGTGTTGCGCGTCGTTGGGGTAACACTAGAAGAAACTTAGAAGCTGTTTCATTCCAGGGTAAGCGTATCAGCTCCATGTCGGAGAGTTCAGGTCAGGAAAGCCACCTTCTGTGGCCATAGCCTCGTGTGGGTCCGGTTCGCAGCCCCCCCACCTGCCCCCGTCACAGCCGTTGGGAAATGGAAAGCAGGTCCTGTGGTACCTCCTCGATGGCGAGCTCTGGGTGCCCGTGATTTGCAGACTCGCAGTTGGTCCTCAGTGAGCGTCTGCCCTGTAGTGTGTTCTCACAGGCAGAGGCGTGTGCGTGAAGCCCGCACGGGGGAAGCTGTGTTTTCCGCTCTTGCCGGTGAGGCCGCTGGTGCAGAGGCACACGCCTGGTGAGAAGTGGCGCTGAGCCTTGAACCCCGAGCTGCGTGTCAGCCCCGTTGCTTCCTGACAAGTGTGACGGGAGTCCCTTCACTTCCCGGTGCCCGGGGAGGAGGAGCAAGCCGGCAGAGCCCGGCCAGCTCACTCAGGGGGCAGCCGCCCGCACTCCGGGATCCGGGGTGCAACAGTGGGCGCCCCTCCCACTGTGATGCTCGTGAGGGGGGAGAAGAGGAAGGAGCTTCACACATTTGTGCTCCCTACTTCACGTCAAGCAAAATAGGGAGGCTGGTGATGGGGTGAAACCGCGGGGACAGTCTCCTGGTTTACCGAAGGAGACCCGAACGACGCAACTGCCAATCTCCCTGCTCCTGTGGTTGCTCCAGACCAGCGGGCAGCGAGCCAGGGGGGAGGGCCCAGCCGTCAGCCCGCGGCCCCGCGGAGCTGGCCGGGCTCCCGAAGGGCGGCCCCTGGGCTGGGTGCTCTTCCTAGACTGGATGTAGCTGCACACGTGGTGTTGGTGATGAAACCCCCCTTGGAAGGAGTCAGACAAAACAGCCAGTGGCCTCCCCCTGCAGCCCCAGTTAATGGGGGACAGCAGGCCGGTGAGAGGGTCAGCGTAAGACCAAGGCCAAGACCTCTCCCAGCCCCAAACCCAGAGTCTGCTGTGCACACGTGTAGGGAGGGGCCCACAGCGTGGATTCAGGTGGGAGTTGACCGCCGTGTGCTCTCGTGAGGAGCCATGCGGCCGAGGAAGGCCCTTGGCATCAGGAGCCAGGACCTCTGGTTTCAGGTCGCAGGTCTCCCGGCACCTGGCCTTGAGCCTTGGTGGCATGACGTGACCTCTCTGGTCCTCTGTTACTTCACTTCCCCCTCGAGATCACCACCACCTTCATCATCGCCACCATCATCCTCTCCCCATGAGCGTGCTACGGGGCTTCAGGGAGCTGGCGTGCAGGGTGGCGCTCTGTGCAGCCCCAGCCCCGACTCCCACGGCTTCGTCTGCCCCTTCGGGTCCCCAGCAGCACTAGCCCGGGGCCTTCCCCACAACACTTGCTCCCTAACTGCTCATTGGATTGACTCCAGCGGGGAATCTGGGGTCAGTGCTTCCACTGGGAATGGAAAATGCGGAGTGTGTGTTAGTGATGCCAGTGAGAGGAAAGGGTCTCCTGTTTTGGGGTGGGAAGAGCACACCCCACCTTCCCCCAAACCCTGGGGCTGCTGAGGAGACCTGCCCCTTGCATCCTTCCCCAGGCCAGGCTGGCTCAGGCAGTGGGGCAGTGCCTGGCTGAGTCTCGAAAGAGAGCCAGTGGCGTTTCCTGCCACTGCTGCGGGGTCTCGCCTCCCTGTGTGCCCCAAGGGCAGCAGAGGAACCCTCGGAGGGAGGGAGGTGGAAACCTTGGATCACTGCCGTTGGTCTGTTTCCATGTTCATGTCCACGGAGTGGTTTGGAGAGAGGGCCTTGGGTGTAGACGTGGTCCCTCACTAGTGACGCAGAGTCTGGCAACAGCAGATGCTTGTGTGGCGAGGACATTCGTCGAAGAGGAGGACACTGGAGGGCAGAGGGGGTGTTTCTGGCCACGGTGCACCGCACGCTATTGGTAGAGTCACAGCGAACTCGGAGGGTCTCACTGGCCGGCTCACGGGCCATGCCTACTTCTGCGAGCCCCCATCCGGGCGCGAATCACACACTGTCAGGCCGCCTGGGCGCCGTGTCAGGGATTTAGTGCCTGTTCTTCTTGTGGTTCGCACCGGCTTGGCAGGTGGGTGAGACACAGCATCCTCACCCAGAGATGAGCTCACTGAGGCTCGGGGATGGAGGTCTGAGGTCACGGTGCAGGTGCGTGGTGTGGGGACTGGGGACAGGGCTTGAATTAGGTGCGTATGACCCCTCCCGGTGCCGACCGATGGTCTTGCTCACTGGAAGTGATCTTTTTAGACAATGTCACTTATTTGGGCCGACCCTCCTGTATGGCACATCACCGTTGCCTGGGAATCGGATGACCCCGCCAGTTCTCGCTGAGCCTGGGGAAGAGCAGAGGGCTCGGAGCTGAGACGCTGGGGCTCCAGACGCTGCTTTTGTGTGCACTCACACAGAGCACGAAGGCAGGGCCTGTGGTCCTCACTTCCCACCTTTAAAGTGGGCGCGGTGTTGCCTGCGTCTCACACGTGGTCAGGTAGGGTCTGAAGTCCCATAGACGGAGGGAACAGGGTGTTTTCTCCCGCCTGACCTCCCGGGCTCCCCATTGGAACGGGCTGGCGTCTCCCTGCCCAGGGAGTGCGAGGGCCGGGCCGCGGCGTCCAGCCCTGGATTTACCAGTGTCTCCTTCTGTTCTCTCTCCCCTCGGAAGGGTCTGATGGGTCCAGAAGGCAAGGACGGACCTCCCGGTTTGCAAGGGCTCCGGGTAAGTAGCCTGTCTTCCCTGCCGTGTCCGACTCACCCATCTGGTCCCGTTCAACAGCTCGGACCCAGGGAGGGAAGCCAGCTCGTGAGTGGAAAAGGGCGGATCGAAGGGTAGATTGAGTCCTCTGGACATGGCTTCAGACCTTCTGTGTGTTCAGCCCTGCGTCAGGCTCTGGGGAGGGGGCATGAGCTTGTCATCTGCCCACGTGTGAGCAGAGGCCCCGCAGAAGGAGGCCCAGTGTGGAGAGAACACGGACAGGGGGAGCCTGGCTGACCGACCCAACCTGGGGGAGGCCAGGGCTCCTGGGACGGGTGACGCTGCAGCCAGGTCTTGAGGGAGATGAGACACCTGGGTGCTGGGGGGTAGAGAGCTGCCCGCAGGCTGGCGACCACTCTCAGCGCCCACGTGGTCGCCGAGCCTCCCACGGCCTCGTGGACTCCACTGACCCCTACTTCACCCCCGTCCTGTCCAGACTGGACAGGCCTCACGCGTCCGACGGGGAGCTCAGAGTCTGACACAAGGTCACGTGCTCTGAGGGGTGTTGTGGTTAAGGGGTCATGTGATCGAGGGGTGTGGCGGTGCCCTCCCTGGCATCCCTGCAGGAGATGGGGGCTGACCGTCGACTCTGCGCCCCAGCCCTCAGCAGGGAGCCTGGCCTGGGGGGGACTCCAGTCCATATTTGCTGGCCTACACGGAAGGTGTCGCTCCCTCTCCCAGTTCGCACAGGGAACAGCCCGGGGGACCGCTGTGCTGGGGGATGTGGGCAGCCCTGGGGCAGCGAGCTCACCGCCCCGAGGTCTGGAGGCCAGGTGACCGCTGGCCCATGGGTATGAACCAGGGTCGTGGCCTCGGACAGAGCCCGTCTCCACTTCCCTGCCAGGCAGATGGGTCGGGCCAGGTTGCCCTCTGTTCTGTGCAGTGGGGCCATCCTGGGCTTTGCAGGGAGATGCAGCTGTTCCCTTCTTGGCAGCTGTGTGACCCTGGGGGTCCCTGTGTAGATGTAAGCCCGCTGACTTTGTTGCAGAGGGGAAGCTTCCTACCCGGTGTGGCTCCACCTGGGAGGTCAGTGAGATGGGGCGGCTGCCGCGGCCTCCGTTCTCCCAACATGCTCGGCGGCAGTTCTGTGCATCGCGCAGCTGGTGCGCAGCGGGGCTGGGCCTCATCTGGCACTGAGCTGCCACCGCATGACTTTTCCTGGTGGGGTGTTGGATGGTGGGTGGGACCCCGATGCGGGGACAACTGGAGGGGCTGTGTAATCGGCATCTTTCCCCGAGTGGGTCTTGTTTGGGGGACAGACCCATCTTACCTGGAGCTGGCTTGTCGAGGGCCATGCCTCCTTGCCCATGACTTCTTGGCCCCCCAGAAGTGCCCATTGCTCCCCAGGGTGGCACTTGTCATCCCCAGCAACACCCTTATTCCTAAGAGCGATGCCCAAGCCACTGCTGTGCAGCGCCCACCCCTGACTGTGGCCAGGGCCTTGGAGAAGCGCACCAGGATGGAGACCTGAGGAGCAGGCAGACCCGGGGAGCTGCCAGGTGGAGGTGGGAAAGGACGGGAGGGGCCGTGTTTACTGAGCTGCTGGCTCCTGGGAAAGCGCTTCCATGCTCCCTCCCACCAGGGCAGGGCAGGACCTCGGAGGGGACCGGCCACAGGGGGCGGCGGAGGCTTCCCTGGACTGGCTGTCTCTGGGGCCTGGCTTCTTCCTTCTTCCCCTCCTTCCACGTGTCCATCTGTCCACAAAGCCCAGCTGTGCTTCTGCTGCACCGGCACCGGGCGAAGCGCTTCTGAAGTCTCCGGGGCCGTGAAGGTCTCATCCTCCATGAGCTCACAGCCCCGAGGGGACAGGGGTCTCACAGAGGGATGGCACTGAGAGAGGGGGTGGGCGCTGGGGACAGGTGGCATCAGAAGTGGCCTTGCTGGAGTGAGCTGGTGCCAGCAGGAATTGCCGGGGGCGCAGGAAGTGCCGCAGGGAGGATGATCTGTGGCAGGCGTCAGCGCCTGTCCGGACTCCCTGTCCTCCGGAACGGAGGGCGCGGACTCGGCGGGGGTGCAGCTCTGCCCGCTTCACACGGGGGCCGGTGACCCCCCGTCCTTCCCTTTTCTGTTTATTTTTATCATCTTTGCTGTTTGTCTCCCCCCCCATCTTCTCCCCTTTCCTTCCTTCCTTCCACAGTTTCATCCATTCAACACGTATTTCTTCAGCATCTGTGGGCTCTGGGTATCATTGTTTTAGGCAAGTGGGGCAGGAAGAATAGAGATCCCTGCCTGGTGATGTTTGCACACCTGGCACAACAGTCGGCGTTTAAATAGACAGTGTGGGACATCCCCACTGAGAAAGTCACCTTGGAGCAGGCTCCCGGGAGGTGAGGGGGTCGGACACGCTGAGCCGGGGGCGCCGAGCCAGGGGGCAGCACAAGAGGCAGAGGAAAGTGTCCGGGGCAGCGCTTGCCAGGTTGTTTGAGCCCGGAGACCTGGTGGTGGCGGCAAACTCGGGCCTGACAGGAGGAGGCGGGGTCAGGAAGATGGGGATCCGGTTCACGCTGGGCCTCGTGGGCCACGGCGAGGATTGTGGCTTTTACTGTGTGTGACACGCGGGGCCATCGAATGTTATGGGAAAGTTAAACGTCTACAAAATTAGGGAGAAGAGTGAAATGAAGCCCCGCAGACCTGAAACCCATTTAAACACCATCAAATCACTGGTTAAATCACTTCATTTACCCCAGTGCCCACATCTGTCACTCTGGGTTGGTCAGACATGTCACATGTCACATCCCCGTCTCTGCATACTTCCACACGTGTCACTCAGAGAACAGGACACGGGAAAGAAGCCAAACCCTTGTGCCATCCCCCGGCCTAAATCTATGAAGCCTCTCATCGTATGTCTGCCTCGTGTCCTGACTTCCCCCGACCGCCTCACACATTTCTGGGCGCAGCCAGGTCACGGCTGGATTGGGGTGCAGGAGTGGCATGGCCTGGTTTATGCTCCAAATGCCTCGGTGTGGCTGCCGGGAGGGGAACAGGTGGCAGGGGAAGAGGCCCGTTAGGAGATGACCCCGTGACCAAAGGGAAGGGTGGTGGCCCAGAGCAGGGCAGAGGCTGGCCGGACGGTGGGACCCCGTTGAAGCAAAGGCAGGGCTCGTGGCGTGAAGGACCCGGTGTCTGGCAGGAGCTGTGAGCCAGGAGTCTCCAGGCAGGGCGATGACAGCCAGGGCGATGACCTGGAGCACAGGGGACCCTCTCTTGTCCTGCTTCCCCTGGTGACCTGAATGGAGGACGGTGACCAAGCGTGTCTGCAGGGACCCCTGGCCCTCCGGGGGTCATTGTGGGTTCCTTGACTCGGGCTTTGTTTTGGCCTGTGGGTTTCGCCGGGTCAGTGGCCGCACCTGTGGCAAAGCCGAGCCGAGGCCCCGCTGACATTCCCGCTGGCCCTGAGCCTCTGGCTGAGCCAGGAAAACCAGACAGCGACTAACGGAAGAAACCCCCCTCTTCTTCCCTTACGGTGACCTGTGCCTTCCTCCGCATCAGCGTCAGTGGAGACAGAGTTCCTCCGTGTCACTGCGCACGCCCGGGCGGTGACCAGGGCGGAGGTGGGACCATGAGGCCACGGGGACCTGGGAATCGCGAGTGGAGGTTGGACCTCTGGGCAGGGAGAGGGATGTGGGCCCTTTGTTGCAGAGGTTAGCTGCAGGCAGGCAGTGCGATCCCGGCCAGGTAAATACACTCACGGGGACAAAGCTGGTATTTTTCCACCAGGACAGGGAAAGGGGAGGGCCAGAGCCAGCCGCCCTCTGAGCCTTGGGTGCAGCCTTGGGAGCTGCACGCTGCCCCCTGCTGGACGATGTTAGGCAGTGGTGCCCGGCTGGGCCCCTGCCTTAGGAAGGTGGAGACGGTGCTGCCTTTCTCCGTGGGCGCCCCCTGTCCTCCTGCCGGTCTGAGCCAGGCAGCAGGCACGGCTGAAGCAGGTGGTGCTACGGTGGCTTCTGAACCCCCATGTTCCAAAGGGGAACCCGCCTGGCTCAGGGCTACTAAGCATCCGAACCCTCCCCAGCTTCCAGGGGGCTGGTTCTTCCCCCCCAAATCCAGTGGCGCCCTAACCATCCGCCCCCAGACAGGCGTCCTGTCGTTCCGATGGCAGAACGTCTCAACTTCCGCAGAGAGAGGGCTTCCCTGCCTGAGGATGTGCCTGCTTCGGTTTCTGCCTGGACCTGGAGTCTGTGAGAACGTGGAGGGGGCCTCTCGCCTACCACACACGTGCGTGCAGTGTAAAAATGTGAAACACACACGTGTAACTATGCACAACTATGTAGTCGTTCACGCACATCTGGCACAGTTAGTGTGACGCGTGTGCGAGTTGCACTTGAGGCCGACACGGCCGGGTGGTGGGTGAAGTTCAGGGCCCAGAACCGGGCGTCCTGGCCCCCCGGGTGCTGGCCTCCAACACGAGTGTCCGGTTTCAAAGGAGGGCGCTGGGTCCTTGCTGCACCTTTGTTTCTGCCGTGACCTCGTCCCAGGTGCCGAGTCCCACCCCGTCTGCTGGATATCCTCTCCGCTTCTTAGACAAAAAGGAAAAGAAGTTGTGTTGTTTGAGAGAATCCTGTGTTGTCAGGCATTGAAACTCAGTGTAGAATACGGACCACCTAAGCCGTGGGACCACCACGCTGGAAGGGGTTCCCGAGCCTGAGAGCGAGTGATCTGTTGCCCAGAAAGACCTACTGCCAGCCTGCTCAAGGCCACCCAGGCCTCTGTCATTGCTCTTCCCGCAGCCAGCGACAAACCCTTCGGTTCCCATGGTCGTTTTCGCTGTGCCTGCTTTTTCTTCTCTCTCTTCAGAAGGGAGAACTATTGTTGACCCTCTCAAACATGATGCTCCCCTTCTTTCTAAAAATGGTGCGACCCCCGAGTGCCTCCTCATTTGCCGGCCTGTGTCAGCCACTTTAAGACTGTGTTTTAAAAAGCAGAATCTCTCCGTGAAGGTGCAGAGCTCACAGAGGCTGGAAGGAAATCGTGGTCAGCAGACTCTCGGCCAGGAAACTGTCGCCGCTCCAACTTCCCACTTCATTCTCTCCGGGATCTCAGGGTGGGTGGCAGTGTTAAGCCCCTTCCGCAAATGAGAAAACCAGGACTTAAAGGTGGGACTCAAACTACCTTGTCCCAGGGATTATACATGGTGGGCAAGTGTTGCACCCCCGTGTGCCCAGCTCTGAACCGGCACTATCTCTGCCGCAGGGTGTGTGTGTGTGTGTGTGTGCACGTGACCGCAGAGTCCTGAGCTGGACGTGAGCCGCTGTGTGGCGGATGCTGTGGAGGAGCTTGAGGACTCCTCGGTGGTGGCAGAGTCTGCTCTGTGGGGCGGACTGAAGACCCTTGGACGGGCTGCCGTCCTCGGAGCCGAGGGTCTCCTGCTGCCAAAAGCGCCAGGAGCCTCAGCCCTGCCTTTTGTGCTCTCAGGGGGAGGGGCACGGGCGGTCTTTTGTCGGTGGCAGCCTGCGTTGGATTTGTTTCATTTTATGATTTTTCAAGCCTTGTTTCCTGCCTTTTCCTGGGCTACCAGATGGTAACAGCATCGTTTGGATCTCAGGCTACTGTTTGATTCAGTTCGTGGCGTGAGGCCAGGGTTCATGTGAGGACAGCACCTGGTTTCGGCGCTCACCGATAGAATGTAATCACGTTTGACATTTGGAGGCAGGGAGAACCGGAGCTGAGCGGGAGACTGCGCGGCCCGCGGGAGAACCCCTTGCACAAGCAGTTCTCCTCACTGCGCTTGGGCCTCACGCGGCCGTGTTCACGCGCCCTGGCGGGGGAGGAACGCCGTTCTGGACTTGCAGGCCCCCTTCTCCGCGGCAGACGGGCGGTGTGGGGCGTATCCGCATCCTGACAGTTAGAATGGCTTGGATCATCCGCCCTCACGGTGAAAGACGCCCGGATGCGGTGTTGGGGAGCACGAAAAACAACAGGCAGGCTTATAGTTAGGGGGTAGTCGTTGCTGGGAACCTTGCCTTGGCCAGCAAATCCCCACAGCCAGTAATACACCCAAATGCAGGGGTTACGTAACGCTGCTGCGTTCACTGCCAGAGCTACCTTCTTCACCACCACCATCGCCACCACCAACACCACCACCACCATTATCCACCAAACTACCACTATCACCCCATCTCCACCACCAGCACCAGCACCACCGTGACCACCCCCATCACTGCTGTGTGTCCCTTACTGTCAGGTCCTGTGCTCAGACCCAGTGAGTGTTACCACCTTAACCGCCGCCGGGCTGGCAGGAGGCAGCCGTTGTGAAACCAGGTCTGTGGGACATCGTGGTCTCGCCCACGATGGGGACACAGAGGGGCTGGAATCCTGCTGTTCTCATTTCTTCATTATCACCACCACCGTCTTCCTCCTCCTGCTCATAACGATCTGTTACATTTGGGTGACACTTTATTACGCTTCACAAATCACCCCTCAAATACTGAATTATGTCTCCCACGGCTCTCTCTTCAGATGATGACGATGACTGTGATTTTCCACATGACAAGACTAAGACTCAGCAAGTTGCATGGCGCCCTTCCCCACCTGCCTTAGATTTGGGGCTCCTTTCTCTGTCCAGACCTGCAGAGGGCAGGGTCAGGGAGAGAGCGTGGTGACCCCCGTTGGTGGCGGTCAGCGGCTGAGCCTCGTGACCGCCTGCTGAGAGCCTCTGCCCCATGCCCGCAGGCCTAACTCTTTAGCCCTCAGAGGCCTTGGGGAATTTCTGTCTCAGGTGTGTGTGTTTGTCGTCTTTTGCTATTATTCCTCCCGATTGCTGGGGCTTCCTGAAGAGGTGGCACTGGGCTGGGGCGGGACTGTGACAAGCTGAGCTGGAGGGAGGGGTTCCCGACGGAGGCAGCAGTGTGGGCAGAGTCTCGGAGGCCAGATTTGGGGGCCAGTCTGTGCAGCGCACCGGAGCTGCTGCTTCGTGGAGGAGAGCGTGGGCCGGGGCTGCGAAGGCTTGCCGGAGTCGCTGCGCCGGGGTTCCCAGCTAGAACCGGGTTTCTCTCGTCCTTCCGGAAGGGTCACCTGCCAGCATAGGTTGGCCCAGGAAAGTCTGGAGGGGAAGGACTGGGTGTGTGGCTGTGGCTGCAGGCCGGCCAAAGGTGCCACCGTGCTCTCTCTCTGGGGGACGCCGTGCAAAAGGACGCCTTGCTTAGGGGAGAGGCCACCCTAGGGCATCCCCACAGTCGCAAATGTCTGACTCTTTTCTGTCTCTGGACTCTGGTCGCCTTTCTATTGAAAACCGGACTCTCAGGACGTCCACTTCTCCAGGTGCGGTCCTGGCACGTCCCCCTTCCCCACCACCCCTGCTCCCGGCCCCCATTGCTCCTTTTCCAGACAAGGTTCCTGACTTCCCTGGCGTGGGCGCCGCCCCGACCCCATGCCTTCTCCAGATTCCCTTACCCTCGAGGTCTCCCGGAGTGTCAGTGCTGTCATTACGTAAGATCCCACACCTGGGAGGCAGGGTCCCAGAGGACCCTCAGAAGGTACTGGACCGTGTGAGGGGGGAACCCATACGTCCCCAACCCAAGTGGCATTTAACGAGTAGTTCTGCTCCGTCGCAGCCTTGACCTTCACACCCCTTCTCCTCCCCTCTGATCCCTTCCCACCTCCCTCCCCATGTCCCGGTCACTCACTCGCCTCAGCCTTTCCCCAGATGGTGACCTTGAGACCCGGTTCTGGATCCCGATGCTTCACCAGCCCGTCCCACTGACCCTGTGGGAGAAGGGTTTCGTCAAGGTGAACGTAGCCGGTGACGCTCTGTGGAATGCCCTGGAAGCCCGTGGGGGGGTCCGTCTAGATGGGACACTGACCACGTCTGGCTTCTGTTGCTGGGGCGTGGCAGACAGGAGCTCTCAGCTCCCTGCGGTCAGTTCCCGGAAGCTGGTTGAGCAGCGGGCTCAGCGGGGCCGAGACGGGGTGCCCCAGGGCGCCCCAGGGCTGGGCCCGCGTCGGAGGGCGTCTGTGGCACCACGGTTTGGATTTTTCCTGACGACCCAGGAACCGTCTTCTGGCCTGGGCCTCACCGCACCGTCGACTCGGGGCTGTGGAGCGAGGGCCTTCTCAATCCGACCGCCAGTCCCCCAGCGAGTCCGCAGGCGGCCCGGGCGTGTGGTTCCTTCCTCACTGCACCCGCTGTCCCCCACGTCGTCCTGGCTCAGGAGCGCTCTGTGTGTGGTGTGTGATGTGTGATGTGTGGGTGTGCATGTGTCTGGTGTGTACGCGTGTGCGGGGGTGTGAGTGCAGCTCACCTACACCCGAAACGTCCCCGAACGGTGTGGCACCCGGTGCCATTGGTCCCTGTCATGGAAAGGAGCTGCGTGGCTGAGGATGGGATGCGGAGGGCGTTGCCAGTCTTCCCTCTCTGTTCCCCTTGAATTTGGGGCCCAGAATCACTGAGGCAGCAGGGCTGGGGTGCCGAGCTGGACTCCCCGTGGCTGGGCCTGGTCCCTGTCCCGTGACGCCTCGCAGCAGCGCCCCCCCCCCGGGGGGCTGTCTGGCGTCGAGGTGGGAAAACAAAGCCCCCAGTTTCCACGGAGACGCGGCCACGGACGCCCCGGCCTGCCTGCTGACGCTGCCTTCTCTTCTGCACACAGGGCAAGAAGGGCGACGCGGGCCCGCCTGGAACGCTGGGATCTCCGGGGCCGCAGGTAACCACTGTCCCCAAGCTCCCTCCCCCCAGTGACGCTGCTCCATGTGTCATTGGATGTGTGGGCAGCCGTCCCAGGTCGGTCACCAGAATCTTGCGTGGCCACCTCCTCAAAAGGCCACTCATCCCCCGTTGTCCTGGCCACCTGCCCGCCATGTGTCCGTCCCGTGTGGGGGGGGCGCCCAGTGTCGGCTCTCCTGGAGGAGGGAGGGGCTGGGGAGGGCAGGCAAGCAGTGCCCGGGGGTGTAGAGAGGGAAAGGGTGGGGACGTGGGCGGGGCACTGGGACTGTGACCAGGGACGCTTAGCAGCGAGCCAGGCTGAGGAGGGGGTTGGGAGCGCCACCGGGCAGGGCCGGTCAGCAGTGCGCGTGTAGGCTTGGCCCCCGGTGACAAGGAGTGGGCAGTACTGGCGGGGGTGCAGCGAGACCACGATTTCAGAATTGGGAGTGGTTCGGCCGGGGGGGAGGGGGAGCGAACAGTCGAAAGGGCCGTCCCTATAGTAGGGCTGAGGGACGCATGTCCTGCTGTCAGTCTGACCTCTGCCATCCTGTGACACCGGCCTCCTGCCGGCCTCGGTGTCCCCGTGTGTGAGACGATGGGGGTGGGGCTCCAGTCACAGAGACCCCCGTTCTCCTCTAACTCTCACCGTCTCTCAGGCTCAGCTCCGGTGTGGCTCCTCCGGCCCGTGCTTTGCCCAGCTCCCTGGGCCCCTTCCCTCCCTCCCACACATGCCATCAGTGGGGTCCCCGGTGGACCCCCCAGCCACCCCGCGAGGCTCAGGGTCACCATCCCCCTTCCACAGATGAAGGGCAAGACCCCTCAGATACAAAATGAGATGCAGATGCGATGTTCTGCTCACTCAGTCTCTTTGGATGTGACGGCCACACAGTGCACATGCTCACTAGATGGCATCTACCGTCCCCACGGACCAGCACAGTGAGGTCGTCACTGTTCACACATGTGCATCCCAGCCCCCTCTCCTTGGCTGCCAGGTCCGATCAACATCGTGCGAACTGTGAATTTGCAGCAGCTGGACTTTTCCTGGACAGACCTCACGTATTCCTTCTTCCTGTTTAACTTCTGAGGATGTTTTCCCTCAGCAAACGCTTGCCGAGTGCCAGGCACCGGGCTGTAGTTGCAGTTATGACCGGGCTTTCGCAGGCTGGGACTTTGGCAGACACGGGGCACCCAGGTATCTGGGGGGATCTCAGTGGTTCAGAACCAGGAGAGAGACCGTTTGTAGTGCATCCTGCCTGGCGCCGCGGACCTGACCCCTTCCCAGTGGCACAAAGGCGGGTTCGTGCAGATGGCGCCTGCGCGGAGAGGCGTGTGCTGGTACGGCGGGCGTCTGTGCCTCCTCTGATTTGCTCCTGCGGACGCACCTGCATGGCCACCTTCCGTGGGCCTGGCCCAGGCTTCCCCGCTGGCCATCCACATGTTTGTTCCCTGAGTCACCGACTGAACACCGTTAGTACAGTTAGTGAGGACTCGCCAGCCCTGGGAGGTGGCCTGTGAGAGCCCTATCTGTGCCCGAGGGGAGGGACGGGGGGGAGCATATATCCAAGGGGCAGGAGGCAGCCGAGATGAAGCAGGACCGTCCAGTGAGTGCAGCTCTGGGACTCTCCTCCCTCAGTGCTCAGCCCCCCTCCGGGAGCCCCCAGGGCGGTGCTTCTGCTGGTCTAGAAAGTCGAGGCTGGTTCTGTTGCAGCAGAATCTAAGGGACGAGAGGAGGAAAGGGGGACCTGTGTCTCTGGTTTCTGTTACTGTCACTTCATTGTTCATACGCAATCGTGTCTCTTCCTCATACCCACCTGGGAGAAAAGAAAGCTCGTCCCACTTACCGTCCAAAGAACGGTGCCTGGGGTTCGGTTAGCTGGGCATTTGGTGGGAGGACCCAGCCCACGGCCTCTGCTGCCGGGAGCCTTGGGGCGGCCCCCTGTGACATGGCTTTGGTGGCTCCTCTGGACGGTGAACAATGTCGCTGCCAGGATGTTTTAGACTAAAATGTGCATGTTCACGACGCCATGGGTGGTGGCCTCCGTATCCCAGCAGCCCTTCCAGAAAAATGGACGTCTGGGTCAAGCCTGCTCCAGCATTTGCCAAGGCCGCCCTGCGTGGCACTGCTGTCCAGAGGGATGGACAGACAGACAGACAGAAGTGCCTCCCATGGGTGGGAACACAGCCTGGCCAGGGGCCAGCCCTAGAGGGCTGGGTGGGCTTGCGGGCCTGGGGCCCCACGGACCCGCTGTCGAGGGGGCCCCAGAGTGAGGGGAGGACCCACAAGGGGAAGAGGCAGCCGATTCCCGGCCGCACAGGGAGGGTGGCGGCCGTGCTAACTCGTGGGAGTAATTTCATGCATCTTCAAATTCTCCGGCTTCGTAAATCTGTTCCAATTAGAACCAGGTGGCTATTAGGAGCAACTATTTGCCATTCATTTATTGATGATAATTAGGTTAATTGGTCATTTATGCATCATTATGATTCTTAATCTCATTACATAGCTGTTGGGTCACTCTGGCATTAGGAAGATCAAATATTGTTTCATTAGTAATTGGAATGACTAATTAATAAGTAGAGTCATTCATTACTTAGCTGTTTTCATTAGTAATAATTAAAACAGTCATTATTTTGTTGTTAACATTTAGGTCTAGTGGCGAATTTGTCACTCTCATTAATAAATAGATTAATTGACTGACGCTGTTTGTTAATAAGAGAGTGAAGTCGCATTTGGGAAAGCTGCCCACCTGCTGGGTCAGCTCGAGTCCCTTGCTAATCCTGGCCGCAGTGTTGGGGGCTGGCCCCCCTTTGGGGGGACCGAGGCGCCGGGAGGTGATGCCCATTCAGGTAGCGTGAGGTGACCCAGACCTCTTAAACTGGGTTTTTCCTCCCCTCCTGCCGTCATCGCCAGCTCTAACAGTGATATTAATAGTCCAGCCGCTTGAGTTTAAAAATAACCTTCTAATTTATCTTCTGTGATTCGAATGCTGAACTAGCAGACAGGGCATTTTGTCCGTGGTCAGGACCCTTGTGCGCGTCCCCCTCCAGGCGGCCTGTCACGCACACCGGTTGGCAATTTGTCCACCTTGGTGATTGATTGGCAGCTCTAGTCCACACGCCTCCAACCTGAGCCCCTCTGTCCCCCGCAGATGCACTGTATTGGGTTGGTGCGGCTGCTTGTGTTGTTTTTTAATGCTCAAAATAGTTGTCAAAACGGATTTTTTAAAATAAAAAAGAATATGCCTCCAAGTCTGGACTTCCCAGTTACCTCCCGGAAATAGCAGTAGCCTGCGCCTGCCCACCTGTCGGGGGCCCCCCAGGTTCTGCTCCGTCTGAGGGCTGCTGGGGCTGGGCAGGGGCTGAGGGCCACCCAGCATGGCCCAGGTGGTGGCCATCAGAAGGCACGGTGGCCCTAGGAGCAGGGTCCAGAGGGTGCCAGGGGACCACGTGGCTGAAATCGCATACTGATTGCTGTTTGCTCTCCCCCCATGCGGTTCTGGTTCCATTTGCCCCCTGGATTTGCAAGCAGCTCCCTGTACTTGCGAAGGGCCCTGTGACCCCGGCTGGGGCGGTTTCCTCGCCTGCAGCTGTCTGCACCTGCTGCCAGCGGCTGCCTCTCTGCAAAAGGCCACTGCACTCCTCAGGCTGATCGCTGTGTGGGGGTTTGCTCTTGTTCCTGCGCTCTCGGCGTCCAACGAGCAGACTGCCACCAGCCCTCCACCCTGTGCTCAGCCCAGGGCCAGAGCCTGTGGGTGACGGAGGAGGCGGACCCCATCTTCCAGCCCGTGTTCACCCCGGGGCCCGTTCCGCTTTGTGTGCGGGCGGGCTTCTCAGAGAGCGCTGTGTTCGGCGGTGGAGTGGGCCGAGACCCTCGGGGGTGAGCCCAGGTCCCCGGGCGCAGCAGTGCTGACACTTCACACGGGGGAGGCAGGAGGGACCAGGGCCATCGCCTCTGATTGGTCCGATGTCAGCTTGTTTTCCTCCAGTCCCAGCTTTTCCTCAGCGTGAAGACTAACATGAGCCCAGAGCCCAGCGGATCTTAAATGGGGGGCGGGGGCTATGCTTCCTTTCAGGGGTCCCTTCTGGTGCCTTGTGCTTGTAGAATCATCAGCGGTTGGGGTGGTGCGTAGAGTTGGTCCAGCTGGGTAACTCCTGGGCCTGGTGGCTCGCCACAGTTCCCTGGGGAGTGTTCCCCAAGTCCCTGCCCGTCAGATGTGTCCCGGACCCGTGTCTCAGAGACCGAACAAGGGCCCGAGCACCTGGGCTTACGACAGGCTCCGTGGGTGATTGCTCAGGTGCCCGATCCCTGGGGACCCACATCAGAGGATGGCTGTGTGACCTCAGGAGGAGCCCTTGCCCTCTCTGGGCACCGGTTCCATCAGTGCCCCACGGGGAGGTCTAATTCCAGGAGGTGATGACTAGAGACCTGGGTCCCCTAACCGCTGTGGAACCCTAGAGCCCGCTGGCGGATGCAGCCCGCAGGAGTCTGCAGGGGACGGAAGGGAAAGGGGAGTGAGGCCAGCACGCGCAGCTGCCCGGCAGCCACCTCCTGGACCGGTCTCAGTGGAGTGGACGGAACATGCCAGGGCGGCAGCCTCCCTGGAGGTGTGAGGAGGGCAGCACTAGCTACCCGAGTGGCCCGCAGGGGCAGGCCGCGTGATGGGCAGGGACCTCGGATACACTCTGGGGGCCGAGCAGGCTGCGGGAGCCTCGGAGGTCAGCCTGCGGTCAAGACAGCGCCTGGGACATCCGTGTGGAGGAAGGGGGTCCTGTGCTCCCTGCCGGCTGCTGCTTGGCCAGGAGAGGGGAGCAGAGCCGTGCTGGAGCAGCCTGTGGGTGGCGCACGGCTGAGTGACAATAGGCTGAGACTGGGCGCCTTCTTTGGTGCCCTCCCCCGCTCGTCCAGTGGGGGACTCTGCCTGAGTACCTGCCCAGGCCACCCACAGTCCAGCTCTGTCTGGCTCCTTGGTGGCTGCAGCTCAAAGCAGATGTGTTCAGACAAAAGTAGATGCTGCCCCCAAAGACTCCCCAGGACTAAGTGAGCTGCAGAGACAGGTCCAGAGCCACCAGAAAGCTCTGGTCCCTTTCGGTGCCTGTCATGGGCTTGCGAGTGCCCCAGGGGGAGAGAGCAGGACCTGTCTTCAGCAGCTGCAGTCTTTGCCATTTTTAGGTCTTTACCGCCCTCTGGTGGCGATGTGATGACGTTCTCTCTGAGGGCACGGCCCTCCCCTCAGAGTTGGGCTGACTGGTCAACACCGACAGAGCCTGCTCTGTGCGGAGCCCTGGGGTGGTCGCTGGGTGAAGTGCGATGCAGAGCGAGCCAGAGGGGCCTCCGCCTTCCGGGGTCCTGGGTCAGATGAGCGCAGCCTCGCTGGCCCTGAGCATGGAGGAGTGCGTGAGGCGTCATTCCACCCGGGGGTCTGGGGGCCACTGCAGAGGAGGGGGCCCCGGGGAAGGAGGTGAGGAAGGAGGGGGCACCTGGGAGGACTCTGAGCAGCTGAGGCTGGAGCTCCGCCTCCTGGAACCTGCGTGGGGCCTGTGATGGGGTCCCCGCCTGTCCTTCACCCTGGTGGCTCGGTGCTGGTCCTGTTCGGGAGCCACCATGGTGGGGGATCTGTGTGAATGGATGGATTAACCCTCTGAGTGAGCATGCACACGTGCTCATGCCTGTGTATCTATTTTAAAGGCTCACATAGTTAAAATGTAGCACAGAACATTCCCATCCCCCAGATGACACAGTAACACCGGCAGACTTGACTTTAGACCTTTGTTTTTTGCTTATGCTTTTTTGCTAAAAAAAATAAGTTACTACAAATGCAGCTGAAGCCCCCCACCCTGTCACTCTGTCCCCTCCGCTCCTCCTCTCTGTAAGGACAGCATCCCCAGGAGGCTGCTGCATGCATGTCCGTGACCCACTCCACGCTCTTTCTTCACAGGGCCCCCCAGGACCACCCGGCATCCCTGGCCCCCCTGGCCCTGGAGGCCCCCCGGTAAGACTGGCTCTGCTGTTCCTGGGGCACACAACAGGTGGAGGTTTGGTGGCCTGTGGGTGGCAGAAACAACGTCTTTGTGTGTGTCCACCCCCTACACACGAGGCCCACCTGCAGCCGCCCGCCTCCCGCCCTCCGGCCCTTGAGCCTCTTGGAGGGGAGGTGCCCCTTGGGCCTTGTCGGAGGAGACGCCTTCCCCTGGGCGTGTCTGCTAACAGTGTGGGGCTGGGCTCCGTGGCACAAGGGAGCCAGCCTAGGTGTTGGTCACTGCGTCCTCTCCCCCGGGTCAGGTGCAGCTGGGAGCTTCCTGCTGCAGGCAGTGGTGGGGAGAGCGCCCGGGCAGACCCAGCAATCCTGTGGGTGGAGCCAGCTGTCCCACCAGCAGGCCAAGGAGACCAGACGAGCCCTAGGTTAGCTCACTCCAGCGGTGTGACAAGTGGGACTCTGCTTTCCACAGTGGCCCACACCAAGGATGCCCAGATGTCCCCGGGGTACAGCCCCCCCTCCAAGTGTCTTCGTGGCAGCCTGGGGCCTGGGCCTGTCCGGGACGGTGGGTGGGGCAGGACCTCTGAAGTGGTCGGACTGACGGCCGTGTGTGCTTCCCTTCCCAGGGGTTGCCTGGAGAGATCGGCTTCCCCGGAAAGCCCGGGCTCCCCGGGCAGGCGGTGAGCATCCCTGCCCTTCTGTCCCCGTGTCCCTTTGCCTCGTGTCAGGAGTGAGGGCTGCTTCCAGAGCTGGGACTCTGGCGCCCTTTCCTCCCTGGCATCGGCATCCAGGGCAGACGGCAGGTGTGGCTGGGGGTTGGACACCTGAGGCCCTGACATGGACCACCCTCTTCCTCACAGTGGCCCGTGGAGGCCAAGCCCTGCGGGAAGGGTTTCTGGTGGGCCGGCGGGTGGGAGCCAGGCTGGGGGACGCCCGCAGCCCCGGACCCTGGAGGGGCCGGACCCCGGAGAAAGGGCAGTGGAGGCGAGTCAGGTCAGGCAGCGCGTGGCAGTTGGGCCCCGGGGTGGAGGACCACAGAGCACTGGTGGCCGTGGTTCCGGCACCAGCACCCACGCGGCTCCGGGCTGGAAACTGCCCAGCACCGGCCTTCCCCTTGGCCTCTCACCTCTGTCTGCTCTTTCCCCTCCTGCTCAGGGGCCACCCGGCAAGGACGGGCCGAACGGACTCCCGGGACCACCGGGACCCAAGGTTGGTGTCCTCCGGGTGGCACGGGTTTGGGAGCCCAAAACACAAGAAGAAAAGAGACTCTTAATCGTGGGGGATTCTAAAATAACTGGATTGCAAAGCCCCAGATCAGGACTCGGAAATGTTTGGATTTGCGAGGTCAGGTGTGGGCAGGTTCACGTCCTCAGAGGTGACTGGGAAGGGTTTGGAAGCCGTGGGCTCTAAAACTGTTGTCAGAAATGTGTTTATCTTATTCACAAGGACAAAAAACTTTCAGAGATTCTTACTAACATAATCAGAGACTTCAAGTTTAAAACTATTCCAGAGGGAATCATTATCATAGGGTTATGGGGAAAAGAATCAGAGGTTAAAAACCGTAACATTGGGAAGCAAATCGACAGTTTTCAAACTGTGGACAAACACAACACATATTTTAAAAAAATGAACGTAATTATTTGAATGGCAGCCCTGAAAAGGCAGCCCTGACTATTAGGAGAGAACGCCTGTCCTCCTCCATAAGCAGACTCAGGTAGACTCAGGGTTTAGTCATAAAGTGAGTGTGGGTCTAAACTAATTCTACAGGCATGCACACGTTCCCCATCCTGCTCCCTTACGCTGTCAGACAGATGGTAAGGCTCACTGTGGACTCTGTGATCTAAATCCAATTGTGTAACATCTCTCTCACTGTAAACTCAGTAGGCCAAGAGCACCACTTCCACTCAGTTGTGGTTTTGTGACTAGAATCACAGTAGGGCCGGGAACGTGGACCCTGGGGTGGTCAGAGTGGTCGATGCCACCCCCGTGGTCCCGTAGAATGATGGGCACGAACACCCCTGAGCACAGGTTCTCTCCCCCCAGCCTGAGAGGTAGCCTGTGCCTGCCCAGCCACCCCGTGAGTGTGACCGTGACCCTGGCTTTGTTTTCCTTGCAGGGACAGCCGGGTGACAGAGGGGAGGACGGCCTGCCTGGGAAGCCCGGCCTGCGGGTATGGACTCGGCTGCGCCCCCACTTCTTCCTGGTCCTCCGTGGTGTCTGTGGGAACGGGTGGGCACCTCAGCTGGGGGGCAGGATGGTCAGGGTCAGCTGGGATCGGGCTGGAAACAGGGTCCTTGAAAAGGGGCTCCAGCTGGGACAGTGGCACATGTAACACAGGCGTGGCAGTGACGGGGGGCAGCACCGGCAGGACAGAGGGGCAGGGGGACCCCTGTAGCTGGAGGGGAGGCTCCTCTCCGCCCCTGGACCCCTGCCCCTGCCCTTTGCTGTCCCTCCACCGCCCCTCCCCCCACCACCCGGATGCTGGCTGACTCCTGCAGGAAAGCCCGAGGGCAGGACCCGCTGCTGCTACCAGTGGCTCGAACTCTGGGCTGCCTGCTGGTGGGGGCGCGGCAGTGGCCCCGAGGGGAGGCAGGGGCCTCTACATGTGCCCTTTGGAGTAGGGTCCTCCTTTGGGTGTGAGGACCCTGGGTGCTGGGTTTGGGCTGCTGTCCCGGCTCTTTCCAGGACCCTCTGCTTCCCGGTGGGCTTTCCCGAGGGGCCGCGGGGCTGCCTTTTGCCTGGAGGCCCTCAGCTCTGAGTCTCAGGCTGGGCCTGGGCTCCAGACGCAGTGAGAAGATAAAGAAGGATCCTGGTGGTGTGTGGTGTGTATATGTGTGTGCATGCAGCTACGGCTCAAGGAGCCTGTCCCAGGGGAGGGGATTGCATGGGGGGCACGCCCCCCCCCCACACTGTGCTTCCCACTCTCCTGGGCTGTGAACTAGGTAAGGGAGTGACTGGGCCAGGCCCTTGCTGGGTCCCCAGTGAGGGATCCCGGATAGAGGGTCAATGTCAGCCCAGCGGGGGCACAGGCTGGGCTTGGACTCACCCCAGGGATGACCCTGCCCTCAGGGACGCGGGGCTCAGACCCCCGAGCTGGCCCAGGGCTTCTGCATGAAGCTGTCCTTCTGCGGGAGACCAGGTGGGACGGGGCAGAAGGGCACAGGTTGGGTCGCACCTCACGCCTGCCCAGGTGGACTCAGAGGTAGGGGGGGCACCCCAGACACCCCGTCTCCAGGTTGGGGTGCTGAGGACTCAGCCCACAGGCTCCCTTGGTGCACAGTGTGGCCTCCAAGTGCCACTGACCAGCTCAGCGACCCTTTGTGTTTTGAAGTCACCATGCATGTTTAAAAAAATACTTATTAGCATCCCCAAGTCATTGAGATGGGCTTGTGGGTCATTTCCCGTGGTCTGTGCCCAAGAGCCCGGGTGGCTGTGCGGGGCCGAAGCTGGCGGTCTCGGGGCGCCCGGCACCCAGTGGAAGTGCATTGTTTCCGGGAAGGTTTCTGCTCTTTTCACCCTGACGTCCTTGGTTGTGTGGAGGCCCACACCTGACAGCCTGGGCTCTTTCCGACTCTGGGCAGCCCCGTATACAGTATTCACGGTAACGTCGCAGCGAGTGGCCTGCAGGGGCACTTGGTCCCCGTGGAGGTCCCGGAGTGTGGCTCTGCAGGTGAAGGCGGTTGGTGAGGAGGAGAATTGGGAGGGAAAACAGGTGCCCCGGGGATTTCTGCAGCCTTCCGGTCGCTGGGCTTCATGTTTCTGAGCATCGCTCATGGCCAAAAGGTTCGCACAGAGTGTCCGTTCTGCTCACGTGCAACTTGGGTGCGATCTCTAGTGCTGTACGTGTAAAGCATTTCTCTGGAAGAATCAAAACTATGGATTTCTGCATTTCTGATGTGCTTCTGCAACATATTCTGGCTTTGGAGACCTGGTTACTTTATTTTGACAAAATGCCCATGGAAGACGCGAATCTCCCGGGAAGACGGAGGCGGAGGGCAGGTTCAGGAGTGCACTCAGTGGGGCTGGGCAGCAGGACGGGTGAGGCGCCGGCCTGTCGGGCTCAGGGCGGGAATCCCAGGCCACCCAGGGCTGCGGCCAGCTGGGGCTCACAGCACAGATTCGGGGGGCGCTGCCCACGGCCCCGGAAGTTGCTCTCTAACCACACTCTGCCCCCCACAGCTCCCTCAGCACGTGTGGGGCAGTTCCCACTGCAAGGGCGTCACCACCCAGGCAGATTTAACGTGACAGTTTGCACGGCAGGTATTTCCACAGTTCCGGCTAGAGCAGGTCGGACTCACTGTGCTTGTGCGCGCTGAGGGCTGACGGGCGGCTTGAGTGCCACTCCAATTTCTGTGTGTGCTGATTCCAGAGCTGCAGGGACCTGAAAGGATGCTCCAGTTCCTTGTTTCTCTTCCTTTTTTCTTTGCCCTCCCCTCTGGCGAGTGATGGGGGTGCTGGCCCTCGCTACCAGTGCCCGCTCACCCATTGTTCACCCATTCATTCACTTGCTCATTCATTCACTACTCACTCCTTCATGCCTGCATTCACGCACTCACTCATTCACCCATTCATTCATTCATTCATTCATTCACCCATTCACTCATTCATTCGCTTGCTCATTCATTCACTACTCACTCATTCACTCATTCACTTGCTTATGCATTCACTCACTCATTCATTCATTCACTTGCTTATTCATTCACCCACCCACTCTTTCATGCACGCACTCGCTCCCTAGGAAGCCACATTTCCTTATGGAAATCTTCATCAAAGCTTCCACCAAATGGCATGAATGTTAGGCAGAAATTGTCATCAAAGAAGTTAGTGACTCTCAAGACATGTGGTTGGTTGGAAGCTACAGTCCCCTCCCCACACACACTCACCCCTGGATCAGCAATTTCTAGCTCGGCCGATGCTCTGGGTTCAGAACTCCAACCTGACCACACACAGAACGCTGGTCGGGAACCTCCTGGCCGAGGACCAGACCTGACCCAGCCTGCTAGAGCCAGAGTGTACACCTGCTTGGGGGCTGGCCTCTCAGATCAGTTTGGGTGTTAGCAGAACGTCGCCCCTTATGGGCCTTTGTTGTAACACACCGCCACACCTCGGGGGAGGGCGTGAAGCCCTCGCCCGCCTGCCCCCGGGTTGCCTGTGTCTGCACAGCCACAGGGACGGTGGCCGGCGTGCAGCTGTCCACCAGCGGCTTCCCCGTCATGGCAGCCGGCGTGGGACCCGGGTTTCCCGGAGGCGTGAGAGATGTAGAATTGGCGTGGATGAGGTCGCAGGTTTCGGCCCCCCATTGTTTTGCATTGTTAGCATTTAGGCTCAGAGTAAGTGAGCAAGTCCCACCTGCTCAGACTCTGAGGGAATGTCCAGATGTCCTCTTCTCTGGGGGAAGCAGAAACCACACCAGGGCATGTGGAAGCCCCTCCAGAAATGTGAGACGCTTGGCTTCTGCGGCCAGTGACCCAGGCTGTTGCCATGGGGCCTGTTTGAGAATATGGGGTCGTGGCTGGGGGAGCTGTGGGTGCGGGGCCAGCAGGGGGCGACAGCCAGCTCTGCGAGTGTGAAGGGAAGATAACCGGTGTCTGTTACTCCCCCACAGGGCGAGGTTGGAGAGCAGGGCCTGGCAGGCCGGCCTGGAGAGAAGGTCTGTGTTTCCTCCCTCCCTCCCTCCCTCCCTCCCTCCCTCCCTCCCTCCCTCCCTCCCTTCCTTCCTTCTTCATCCGAGGCTTTTGTTCATTAACACACATGAGGCCGATATCTGCCATCTTCCGGGGCCTCGGTACCTTCATCTCATGCATTTGTTCACTCACCGAGTAATTTACCAGCATGTCCTACACCTCCGCTGCTGTTGGCCCTGGGGCCACATCCATGAATGAAGAGAGAGGCTGACCAGGCGCAGTGACCGGTGGGGAGGGGTGGAGAGACCCCTCACTGAGGCCTGGGGACTGTCAGGACGGGTGGCAAGGAGGTGACGTTGTGTTTGACTTCTGAAGGACGAGGAGTTAGACACCAAGAGGGGCCAAACAGGGTTCCTGGAAAGAGAGGGAACAGCCCGAGAGAGAAGGCTCTTGGAGCCATTTCTCTAGAACCCCCTTTCTCCACGCACTGCCGGGTCACCCCACAAGCCAGAGACCTCTGGGGGCTGGCGCACAGCTGCCTCCCCCCAGGAGCCCGAGGACAGGGCGTGTTGTTTCCACAGGGCCAGGCGGGGCTCCCAGGTGACCCAGGATTCCCGGGCCTGCGGGGAGAGAAAGGACAACAGGTAAGGGTCGGCAGCCCCCGTCCCCCCAGGCCTGTGCCCACTGTCCCTAGAGAGCAGCCCCCTGGGGCGTCCCGGTGAACAGGGGGATGGGCGGTAGTGGGCAGGGATCAGGGGGTTCTCCCCAGCGTTTATGGGGGAGGAAAGGATTGGGCCTCTCTGCTCCATGAACTGGATCAGAGGACGGTGGCCCAGAGACCGCTGTGGGAAGGGCGCAGCCTCTTCAGAGGACAAGGGTGGGACGGGTGGGGGGCGTGGTCTGTCAGGTGCCCCTTGGAGAGTGAGGTGCTTCATGCCTACTAACTGGGCGTCCCTGGGCGCAGCGTCACCTGCAGCGTGCTCAGGGGCAAGGGCAGGTCACAGAGAAGGAAGGGCCTCTCCAGGGTTCCAACTCTCTCTGGCTTTACCTTTGCTGCAGGGAGCAAAAGGTGAACTGGGCCTCCCGGGACAGAAAGGTGACCGCGGTGACAAGGTAGGAGGTGCTGTCATCCTGCCATCAGTGACCATAGTGGCCGTGCCCCCCTCCTGTGCGGGGGAGCTCCCCACGGTAGCAGAGAGGGCTGGGGCCTATTCTTGGAGGTAGAGTTCCAGCCGTGGAAATCTGAGTGTGCTCTCTGGCCGCCCCGGGCCTTGGCTGGCAGCCAGGATGGTAACGGCCCACCGAGGGGCCCTGTGTCCACCCCTCTGGCACAGCGCCCACACAGGTCCCCTCCATCTCCCCAGGTGTGTGCCCTTCCCCTCCAGCTGCTTGCTCTCCTTTGCCCTGGTCTTCCTCAGCTCCAGGAGGGCCTCCCCCCACCCCCATTCTTGCTCTGGGGCCAAGGGGCCTGCAGTCCATATAGAGAGTGCGGAGAGGAAAGGGTTTGGGTGGATGCCACGCAGGTCCGCTGCTCTCAGGGGCTTCTCAGAAATACAGTTTTCAGTTGAGAAACTCATTTCCAGCATGCAAAGGACTCAGGGAGACCATAAAGCCCCTTTATTGCTTTGGCAGAATTGCCGAGGTCGGAGCAGAATTGCATTCCAGCTCCCAAGGGGTCTGGCCCACTTCTCTTTCCCCCAGAGAAATAGGCAGTCAGAGCCGGTTCTGGTTAAAGTGTGCAAAATAAGGCCTTAGAGCAACCTTTCGACTGTGCCTTGCCGTGGGTACTTCTCAACCTCGAGCCTTCTACGTGTCTGAACACTTTATAATGGGCATCTGTCCGTCCATCCACCCAGGCGGGTGCAGAGCAAGAGATTCTGCCACCCAGGGATGGGCCCCCCGGGCGGGCAGAGTCGGCGGGGTTGCTGGTGACGTGCTTTTCGTTCCCTCATCCAGGGCGAAGCTGGTCCCGCGGGCCCCCCTGGATCGCCCAGTGCCGTAAGTTCTGCTTCTAACCCTCCCTCCTTTCAGCGCCTCAGGCGGCGGGGCACCCCTTCCCACACTCGCCACCTAGTTGTCAACACGCATGTCACAGTCTGTCAACAGCCAGCCCGATGCCTAGGTTTCAGAATCCAAAAGGCAGGCTGTAAGCTTCTCTCAGGGCCGCCCACGCTTACCGATTTCGCCCACCCACCCAGCACATCGCTGTGGGTCAGAACGTCAGCCAGTCCCTGGGAACAGGTGCCCCCCATTACTCGGAAGCAGTTGGCGGCTGGCCCAGGGTGAGACCTACCACCACGAGCCCCGATCCCGACTCCTGCCCCCCGCCGGCCGGGAGGAGGGCAGGCGTGTGAGTCGGGGTTGAGTCGTGAGCGGGAACTCGGGCTTCGGAGCCAGAGGAAAAGTCGGCTTGAGCCACGGCTCCCTCACCCGCCAGCACTGTGGTCTCAGCCCCATCACTTCCCTCTCCGGACTCGGTTTCCTCCTCTGTTAAAGCCGTGCCTGTCGCATCCAGCCGTCTCACACACCCCCAGTGAGAGTGTGCTGAAACTGTGCCGCGGCGCAGGACCGGTCCCCGTACATGAGTACCCACTAGGAGCGAACCGCTGCAGAAGTGCGGAGGCCCAGAGTGGGACATCTTCATGTTAGCGTCTCTCCCCAGCCCGGGTGTCCCGCTCTGCGGACAGCAGCCCCAGGGGAGTGGGGCATCGCGGCTGCAGTGCTGGGCCTGACGGGTGGGGGCCAGGGACTGGCCGGGTGCCTGCCAGACCAGGGAGCTGTCTCCACGTGGAGGCCCGGAGATGGGGGGCTGCCAGGCACAGAGTGTGACCAGGGACCTCACCGTGTGGTTTTGTGGGGTGTCATTCCGCCGCTCGGCCGCCTCCCCCCACACACGCCCGTCTCAGTGAGGCTCAGGCGTCCCACAGGGGTGTCCGCGTTAGAGTCCGGACCGGCCACACCAGTTTTGCCTAAGACTGATGACGGTAATACTGCCGAGCACCCGGGGAGACGAGCGAGGCGCTCGGTGGGCGGTGGGCTTGTCTGAGAAGTCACTTAGTGCCGACATGCGGCGAGGGTCCGCCGATGGTGGAGCCGTCCGGTCTCCACGTGCGTCGTCTGCACCTGGAGAGCGTGCACCGGGTGTGGGTGCCGTGCGGCTGCTCCCAAGGAGAAGTGACAGGCAGGCTGTGCGACCAGGAGCTCAGACTGGGTCAGCCGCAGACTGTCCATGCCGTGGAAACCCTGTTTAATAAAAATGAACACGCGTGTGCCTGCTGCGTGCACAGCAGTGGAGAGACACCAGCGTTCGAGCACACCGAATGGGGAGCCCATCTCTGGATCGTGTGTGTGAGAGAAGGGGCGCAGCCCAGGCCCGAGGCCAGTCCCGCTGCAGAGCCCTGAGCCGTGTGGACGTCCCAGAGCCGCCGCCCTGCTCCTGCCGTCCTTGCCCGTCAAGCAGGGCGAGTGCGCTCTCGCCTCGGGCTGGCGTGAAGGGCGCCTGAGTTGACCCGTGCAAACAGCCGTGAATACTGGCGCGCGAGCTCTTGCTATCTGTGTGGCCCTCGTGCAAGGTGAAGTATTCCCGTCCGTTCGTAACAGTGTGGGGATACACAGAGGTCGGTCCAGAAGCTTGTGAAACTGAACACAGTGGCTTCGCCTAGAATAGGGACTGGGGTTCCACACACAGAGGGCAGGGTACAGAAGTTCTTCTTCCCCTGTGGTATGCATTCCTCGTGTCTTTGGGTCAGAACCCACGACGTCCTTCGGTCCGTTCACTTGGCTGGCCGGCCGGCTCCCCGAGCGCCTGCAGTGGGCCAGCCCTGGCAGCTCATGGACCCAACAGACCCGACAGCCCAGTCAGAGAGCGGCCCTGGCCACTCCGGGGGTCAGACAAGCGCACATCGCAAATTATCTCCAACGCTGCCATGAAAAAGGACAGACTGCACTGGGGAGAGTGACAGGGACCTGGTGGGGGGGTGTCTGGAGACAGCGCTTTCAGGTGAGCCCAGCCGGGTGGGGTGAGGCGGGAGGGCCTGCAGGGGCGTCTGGGGCTCCCTCTACCCAGATAGAGAGTTCACAGAGCCGCTCACCCGGGGGTCCTTGTCAGCTGCGTCACTGCGAGAGATGTTGATAATGAACGGACATGGTGGGGGTGAGGCCAGGCATAGCTCTGCGACAAGCAGGGATTTCGGGCCACCCCTCCCCGGGGGAGGCTGCCTCACCTCTCCCCCACCCCCGTATGGATGAGGATAGAGAAGCTGGCAGATGTCCGTCCGAGGTCACAGTTTTTAGGTGGCAGTGACTCCAGGGTTCCTCGTCTAACCACTGTACTTCCCGGCCCTACCTAACACTCGAGGCCTTTGGGAGATGTCACTCTAACTGTCCAAACAGTCACCGAAGGAGAAGCCGGGCTGTATGTCACGAGACGACCCTCCCAGAGGCGGCTGTTTGAGATGGATTCACACCTTTCTCATCTCTGTGGTTCCCCCTCAGGCGTCCCCGTTCACCCCATACCCAGAATGCCGGTGAGCAGAGTGGCCCCTTGGGGCCACCCGGTACCCCGGCATGTGACACCCCCAGGTGCTCGGGGGGCAAGATCTCGTCTGGGTCCTGACTCTCTGCCCACCGTGCTGATCACTGCCCAGCTTGCCCTGGCAGCTGGAGGGGCACCGGCCTCGTCGGGCACTGGCCGCGGTGTCGGGGCCCAGGGCAGACCCTCCTGGGTCCTGCTTCCCTGCACACAGAGCCGCTGGTGGTTTCGGGGGACAGAGTCATGTGAGGTGGCAGAAAATGAACAAGCAGAGTGTGGCACTGGCCCGGGGTTTCAGCAGTGATGGGGACCCGGGTCTCAGAGAGGCCGTTCAGAGGACAGCGTAGAGCTGGCTACCTCGGTGCGGCGAGTACTGGGGAAGCGAACGGCTTCCTGTAGAGACAGACGCACTGCAGGGAGCAAGCTGACCCACTGCGGCCTCGAGGCGCTCCCTCCTCTGTCCACCAGGGGGCTCTGCGAGAACCAGCGTCCAAGGGGCCTCCTCAAGCTCCTGAGACGGGCGGAGGCGGGTCCCGGGAGGGGCCCAGGCGTGTGTGCGCAGTGCTCGCGGTGGACAAGGCTCTTCTGCTTGGGGACACGTCTGGCTGCCCCAGGACGCACCCTGCTGAGCGCCTCGGACAGAGAACCCTGTTTCCGTGGCTGCTTTGTCCACGTTTTCAATTAAGAAAATACGACGTGAACAAACTAAGAAGAGCCCTGTCTGCGGAGGAAGAGAAGCGAGCAGGCGTGATGGAGCCCGTGCAGCAGCCACGGCGAAAGCAGAGGGGACCCGGGGCTGGTTCCCAGGTGGAAAGTGAGGCATGAGGAGGAGGGACCTCACTGGACCGGTGGGCATGGAAGGACCGGCTCTGGCCCCTCCCTGAGAGGGAGGACTCACAGGGACACAGCGTGAGTGTCTCTGCCAAGGCCCCACAGGGCGGGTGTCGCTCACACCGCCCGAGGAGGAGCCCACTGCACCCGTGGAGAGCCCGCGGCTCGGAAGCCAAGCGGCTGCAGAGGGCCTGCCGTGGAGACAGAGACTGAGAGGGAGCTGTCAGCTACAAGGCGCCTGCTGTCCCCACCCGCTGCTGAGGTGCGGGGCTGACCCAGGCCAGCCGCTCGCCACACTGCCCCTCCATCGGCTCCCTCTTCCAGGGCCGCCTGCACCCCCACACTGCCTCCCAGTCACGCTCTGGGTGTCCCTCCCTCGGACCCCTGCTGAGCCCCTCGAGTGCGACACAAGCCTCGAGTCCAGCCTGCCCATGTCCGGCCTGTCTGTTTAGACGTCGCTCCGTGGACAACTCCGAGGCATTTCTGCGGGAGGCGCGGGACCTGCCTGGGCTCCCCTTTGGTCCCGGCGGGACAGCTTCCTGCCGGGCAGAGCTCTGCAGGGTGCAGCAAGCGGTCCCCAGATGCAAAGCAACTGAGTCTGTCGGTGTGGGGGAGGGGAGGTTCACTGTGGATTAACCTCGTCGCCGTGGTAACCGTGTTTGTGGTGGTGTGTTGATGGTTCCAAAGCGCTCTGTGGGTGTGTCTCTGCTCCTCTCAGGTGTGTGCCCCAGGAACAGACAGAGGGAGGAGGGCTGGGGGGAGGCACCTGACTGCAGAGTGGGGAGGCTCCTGGGGAGGGCTGCTATCCGTCGGCAGCCTGGTGGGGGCCACTGGGGGGGTGCACAGGTCTGGAGATGCCAGAGAGACCGAGGGACCCATCCCTCGGGCTCCGACTCGGAGAAGTCACAGCTGAGGATCCAGAGGGGCTCGGTCACCTGCGGGCCAGTAGTGGTCCAGCAGCACCTGCCTGGGGAGGCCCTGGCAGCCTGCTCCACCCCCCAGGCCTGCCAGGTGTCTGCCAGGTGCCTGCCAGGTGCCTGCCAGGTGCCTGCCAGGTGTCTGCCAGGACTCCAGGCCAGCGCTGAGCCCGGAGGTGTGATGTGAAGCCCCAGAGGGAGTTAGACTCGGCTGATACCCTGGGGGGCGAGGGCGGGATGGGGAGGGAAGCCAGGCCTGCTCAGGTGCTCAGTCACCATCTGGCAGGGCACCCCGTGCCACCGGTGCTGACGGCCCTGCTCCTGACTCCAGGTCCAGGACGGAGGTGGCTGAGCATCTCACCTGTGAGTCCCCGGGGCCCCGCCTCTGGCCTGGCCTCCCACCGGTCTCGAGCCTGTCTTCCTGCCACCTGCAGTCCCTTGCAGACTTCTCCCAGCTCGTTGTCTGAAATGGTCCTGTGAACACTGGTCTTTATGGATTGTTTTGCGAATGACTTTAAGAACCGCAGAGTTCCACGATCCCGGCCACGGGGCATTTTCTAGGAGGAACACAGGCCAGAAATAAGGGTATAGGTGTCCCAGGGCACTCTAGCCCCAGTGCTGCTCTGAGCCGGTTGGGGGCCGAGTCACTACATGAAGGGCAGAGCTCGGTCTGGAACAGCTGCCCTCTGCCCGCGCCGTGACACACCCTGCAGGAAAGCGCCGTCTCGTGGAGCCAGGTCACACTCTGGGTGGTTGACTCAAGCAGGTGCCCCTCACAAGAAGACACTCAGAGAGAGGGAAGCAGCCTAGGGCCCTGCTGACGGCCCTGGGGGCCAGCGAGTAGCTCGGGGAGGATGCTGGCAGGACGTCTGGGATGGGGGTCTCTCCAGATCTGGCCATTCAAGGAGGGAGGAGGCAACGTGGAGACTGGGCAGGGCCTAGCCCATCTGTGCCGCCTCTCTGCCCACAAAAACTTGACCAGACATCTGGGCTCCTGAACCCAGGTGCTAGAATCTGTCTTCCAGACGCTTCCCGGGTCCCCTCTGCTTTCTTTGCGTCGTTTTTCATCCACGGTCTGCTGGCCCGGCTCTGGGCTGCAGGGGGCAGGAGTGAGCCACACCAACACGTGCAGACCTGCTCCACAGCTGGAGCCCCAGAGAACGGTGTGCTGTGTGTGTGTCCCTGGCAGGAGGGCTCGGCCCCGTGTGGGGCTCGGCGACCCTGAAGCAGCCACTCCTGACCTTAGATCTGAAGGGCGAGTGGGAATCGACCCGAGTCTGAGTGGGGTGGGAGGAAACTGCCTTCAGTGGGCGGTGCACTGGGGGTGTCTAGAGGGCTAGAGGGGCCCCGTGCCCAGGCCCCTGGTGGGCAGGGCGGGTCTGCTCTACCTGGTGCTTCTCCGCCCACAGGGAGAACAAGGACTGAAAGGAGAGAAGGGTGACAGCGGCACACCCGGGGAGCCGGTGAGTGCCCCCTGCGCCTCGTGCCTGGAGACAGGACACCCAAGGGCCGAGCTGCGGCGGGTCTGAACGGTGCTGTCCATCCCCCAGGAGCCCCGCTGAGCTGAATGTGGCCCCTTCCTCCTCCCTCAGGGCCCCAAGGATGACCCCTTGCCTATGGATCTTCTACCCATGGTGCATGTCCACGCCCTGCCCTGTCCGCACAGGACTAGGGTGACAACCTTGTTCATGGACGGCTTGTCTCATTGCAGGGACCACAGGGCCATCCTGGAGAGCCAGGGCCTCCAGGCCTCACAGGACTGCCGGTAAGAAACGCCTCGCTCTGCCCTCTGGCCCCAGGCATAGAGATGGCCACACACCCTTCTGTCCCTCTGTACCCTGGCCCTGCTGGCACTGCGGGTCTGCCATTTTGGGAACGCCCACTAGAGGGCGCTGGCCTGGGTCCTACTGGGACATTCAGCCCGGGACTGGGTGGGAGGCCCACCCAGAGTACCCCAGCACACAGCCCCCCTGGGTGGGCCCTGCCCCGGACCCCTGATGTCTTTGCTCTGTCACTAATGTGCAGGTCACACTGCCGTCCTTCCCTGACCCCATGCCCTCAGGCTCCTGTGCTCAGTCAGGGCTCAGCTGGTTCCTGGCTCCTCCAGGCCTTTCAGAGGCAGGGACCCCCTCCCTCCCAGCCCAGACCCCCAACCCCCATCTATGTCAGCATTTGTATCGTGTTGTCCTTGTTCTTGGCTTTGATGTCTCAGCCGCCTGTTTCTCAGGCTGCATTAGGGTTTTCTGGGCAGTTCTGGGGGGAGCGACCTGCCTGGACTCAGGCCCCAGGGCCCCTGGCCGGCCGTGTGCCAGGGCCATGTGTCCCTCTGAGGCTCTGTCACATGAAGACGAGGTGTCCTGCGGATGCCCATGTCCGTCTGGGGCGGAGAGGGTGGAAAGAAGCGTGTGCACCTGCGGACGGCCAGGAGAAGCGGCTCCTGGGGTTTCCTGTTTGGATCTTTGGCTCTGATGGGCAGGTGTCCCCGAGGGGCCCTGCAGGGGGTCGAGGACAGTGTTGCCTCTGATGTCACACCTCCTCCTTTTGTCTCCCATGCAGGGCGCCAAGGGACAGGAAGGAGCACCTGGGGTGCCTGGGACGGCTGGAAGCCCCGTGAGTCCTGCCCTGCCTGCCGCCTTGGGGTGGGGCGGAGGGGTCACAGAGAGGGGACCTTGGCTCACCGCTCTGGGTAACTGGGGAGAAGGACCGGAGGGAGTGCAGGCCGCCCGTGAGGGGAGGGGTGGGCCAGGCCTGGGGACGTTTGGGCAGCAAAGACCGAGAGATGGGCTGGGCGGGGCTGCATGGCCCTACCTCACTTGTCCATCCAGGGATGCACACAGACACACAGGCCCCTCACAGACGGGTGTGACTCGGGGGTTTGCTCACCTGCACATCGCACACATGCATTCTGTGATGCACATGTGTGTGCAAGCTCCTGATAGGCAGACGCAGCCGTGAGTGCACACACGGACCCACCCTCGCTCACCGGCCCCCTGTGCTCCTGCTGTGGCCGCTCACCACATCTTCCGTGGGGTCTGCCCAGCCCGCAGCGTCCAGTTCAAGTCCCTTCCTTCAGGGACCATCCCCTGATTCGCCAGTCACAGCCAACTCACGCACACACGGACATACACAGACACACAAGCACACCTCCGTGCCCTGAGGAACCTTCTGGAGTCCCGCCCTCCTGCTTCCTACCTCCGTGCCAGGATCTCGCTCCTCCAGGCATGGCTGGTTGAAGCCCCACACCCTCAGGAAGAGGTTCATCTCACCCTTAGGGGCGGTTTCAGGCTAGACCCAGTCCCGGCAAACCTTGGGGATGTGAGGCAGGTTTGCCAAGAGGCCAGGGGTCACTCCTGTCCTCAGTCCATCGGGCCTGTCTAAACTTCTGCTTCTGAACAGGGCGCTCCTGGACCTGTAGGTCCCCCTGGGCCCAGCGGCCCCCCAGGAAGTGCGGTGAGTAAGGGGGTGGGGCTGGGGCCCCTCCTTGAGGCCTCGACCTTTTCATCCTCGTGGTGGAGCAGGTGGTCCGGCTCAGGTTTCGCGTCTGACATGCGCCAAAGCCCTGCCCCTGTGTGTGGGCCCCGAGGTGTCTGCTAAAGGATGAGCTTGAGGCATCGATCTCGACCTCTGAGCAGTGAAACACCCGGTGGCACCTTCTCGAGGCCGCGGTGGATTGTGCTCCCACAGTAGATGGCGGTCAGTCCCATCTGGCCACCAGCCTTTGTGGATAATGGTTGCAGCTGTTTACCAGTGTTTAACGGGCCAGGCCTTGTTCTGGGCACTTCGCAGGGGCTGACTCATGGGACCCTCACCGCCCCGGGAGGGGGCTGCTACTGCTGGCCCCATACGCAGGAGGAAACTGAGGCACAGGGGTTCATGGCTGCTGTAGTTGGTGCCGGGCCTTGCCTGGGCCGTGTCATGCCACCCACTCCACGCTTCAGCAGACTCGCCGGCTCCCAGGAGGGGGCAGTCCTTTGCCCGACGGTCTCCCCTGGGCTTTAGAGACCACACTGCCAGCCATGCAACACACGGCCACTGGCTCCAGCAGGGGCAGCCCTGACTGAGGGGCGATGATGCCAGCTGCTCACCCGCCAGATCCCCTCTGAGTGTGTCCTACGCAGGCTCCTGCTGCCCTCCCGGGTCCCTCCCTGCGTCCCTGAGACGTGCCCTTGAGCCTTGTTTTGGGAGTGACCTTTGGGCCATTGTTGGCACAGCTGGAGCAGGTCTCTGCCAAACCTGTGTTCTCAGCCAGCCTCGTCCTCCCTGGGTCCCCCCTGAGCCAGGCCCTGCCTTGCCTCCTGGGAGCCACAGCCGGGCCCCTGTGTCAGGAAGTCCCATGCGAGTGGAGAGCTCTACACACCCGCACAGCGGGTGCGTGCTGACCAGGGCCAGCAGCAGTGGTGGCGGGGGTGGGGGTGAGGGGAGGCCTCTGGGGAAGTCCAGTCAGGGAGGGGGACAAGATGGGACAGAGCTGTGGTCATTGACTGAAGAGGGACCTGGTCACCCCTCTCTGGCAACCACCATGCCAATAACCTTTCTTTCTTCAGGGCCCCCCAGGGATCAGAGGCTCCCCTGGGAGAGATGGGGAGCGAGGCGAGAAGGTAAGACACAGTGGGGTCCCTGAGCCCCAGCAGCGGGTCTGTCTCTGAGAAACATGGACAGCGAGCCCGCGCTGCTCGGGCCTGGCAGGGACCCGGGACCCAGGGCTTCCCTGGGATGGCGAGAGCAGGCCCTGCAGCTGTCTCCCATGCCCCTGACATCAGACCTGGAGCCCCAGGGGTCCCCGTCTGACAGATGTGGGGCCCGAGGTCCCTCGGTTGGCCCTCCACCTCCTAGCTTGTCGGCCAGGCCCGTCTAACGTGGACCTCCGCTTTTTCAGCGGCGTGCACACTGTGGCCAGCAGTTAGCGTGTCCCACACCTCGAGAACAGGCTTTACTTACTAGGAAGAAGGGAGACACAATGTCCCCCAGTAACCAGCGCCCCAGGGGCCGAAGGGGAGAGCCCACGGCTTTTGCAGTCCCAGGTCCCGTGTCTGAACTCCACTTCAGGGGGTATCTCTGAGACCGCGCTGTCCTGGCAGCTGGAAGGAGACAGGTCAGGGCCGGGCCCCTCCCCCGCAACACAGACCGCCCTCAGTGTCAGTGGGCTGCTGTGGGGACACCCAGACCCCAGGTGCCCTCCGTGCACGTGCAGTGCCTCCTGTCTCATGGGGCAGCAACCAGCTGATCTCGGGCTGCAGGGATTTCCGGGGACCGAAGGCCCCAGGGCTCTGCAGAGCCGGTGAGGTGGGCATGGGCGGTGGGGGTCCCCTGCCCTCATCTCCTGGGTCAGCGCATCTCACACTCACGGACAGGTGTCCCAGGGACCCCCAGCTTCCAATGGATCACCCAAGGAGCCCCCACCCACCCCCGTAGCTCTCAGGTGTCTGAGCTTCTTAATGTGCTTTCCTTCGGCTTGGGAGTGATCATCTTATCTTTTCTGTTTTGGCAAAATTTAACAAGAATAGATGTAAATATTTGCATTCTGGCAAGAAAGCTCTGTTCTAAAAACTCAGAGAAGGAAACAATTAATTATGGAGGTAATGACCAGCCGGTCTGTGGGAAGTGTCTTGGGACTTGGGAGTGTTAGTTGATTACAAGCTCAGTGGCATCCCTCAAGCGAGGCAGGTGCTATTATTCATTGATTGAGTTTTGACAGGAAGATAATACCGTCTTAGACTGCAGTCATGAGAGTGGGGCACCCAGGTTCAGTGAGAGGGAAAAATCCAGGCCACCTGCTCTGGCTCAATCAGACCACTTAAGTTTGAAGCATTGCACTTCATTCTGGGCATATAATGAAAAGGGCACTGACTCCAGAGAAGGGGTGGCAAAAACGATGGAGGTTTTTTGAAGACTAATGCATTGAGCGACAAGGAAATCCGTGCGCAGTTAGCACTCTCCACCTCTAGGGGGAGCCAAACACCGCGGCTTGGCTGAGCAGAAGCCCAGGCTGAGGGCCAAGGCCAGGCTGTGGGGAGTGATGCAAATCCATGCCACCAGGGCGGGTCTTTCTCTGGGTGTGTCCAGTGGCTGGCCCCCTGGGGAAAGCAGATCCTGCCCTAGGCTTGGAGTCAGTGTCCACCCCTTGTCCCTGGCTTTGCCCCTGCTTGCTCACCCCCACCTCACTCCTTCTCCTTTGGGGACTGCTGGAGGCCTATAGGTCCTCACTGAGGCCCACGGGGCCCTGCTGGAGAGAAGCAGCCCCTGCGGCCTCCGCAGTCCCACCAGGGCTTTGTGGTCAGAAGGGCGTTTGCCTGTGGTGCAAAGCCCAGCTCCCCCATCAGAACCCGAACAGCCGGGTGAGGAAGTGAGAGCTCTATTCCCGCAGGAGTCCTAGCAGGAACGAGGGCTGCGTGGAGGGAGAGGCACCCCTGGGGGAGCCCTGCACCAGGAGGAAGGAAGGCAGGACTAGAAACCACAATGTCCTTCTCGTTCCTGGGCCCCAGGTTGTGTGAGTGTTCCAAGGCAGCTCCAGCAGAGGACGGAGCACTGGCCGCCGCCTTCCAGGGCACAGACGAGCCACCTCGCCACCCTCTCCGTGTCCGGGCGTCCTACATCAGGGCGTCAGCCTGGCTGGTTCCCGGAGGGCAGGGAGCACAGGCTCTCTTCCAGCCTCTCTCCTCGGCTCATTGTCCCTGTGTCCTCACAGTGTCTTCCTCTACGCATGTCTGTGTCCAAATGTGTCCCCTTCTTATGAGGACACCAGTTCATAGTGGGTTACGGGCTTCCTAATTCACTACGACCTCACCCTAACTTAACGAATTAGACCCTATTTCTCAGTCGGACTTCATCCTATGGATTGGGGGCGGGGGACACAGGACAGCCTATTATGAACCATCAGGAAGTGCATCCACCCGCTTCAGGCTGGCCCGCCATGAAAGGCTGGCCTTCTGCCTGTCATCGATGTTGGAACCTGTCCTCGTTCCTTTCCAGGGAGCGGCTGGGGAAGGAGGAGGCCCAGGACCAGCTGGCCCCCGCGGGGATCCTGGTGCCCCCGGACCCCCTGGGCCTCCTGGATCAGGGAAGGATGGAGAGCCGGTGAGTCGGGTGCTGGGGGCTGTACCCAGGCAGCCAGGTCAGATGGAGAAAAGGAAAAGGGGGGAAAAGATGCACGGGCCAGACCCTGCAGGCACTAGAGTCGTGGCTGGTGGAATGGGGCTGGTTGGGAAAGGGTGTGGGGGAGGGGCGGGGAACAGAGGCCTCTGGTGCTCACAGGCCAGCGGGGCAGGTGTCCTGGGTCAGGCTCAGGGCCATCTGCTGGGGACGCAGAGCGGGACTGGAGTCGGACGTCGAGATGCTCCTGAGACGGATGAGTGGACCTGTCCCCAGCTTGGGCCAGGAGTGGCGTACAAGCAGAGAAGGGGCTTCTCAGGCCACGTGGGAAGTGGCCTTTGAGAAACCCTCCGGGTTCCCTGGTCTGGGCCCCATGGGAAATGGGGGAGAGGCTCGGCTTTGCCATCAGAGGAGCCTGCTCCGGGAGCAGGTGGAATAAGGACCGTAGGTGGGAGAGGGAAGTGTGAGACCAAGGGCTTTGCCCGAGGCCCCACAGAAGCAGCAGGAAGCAGTCAGGGTTTTCACCCAGGGGCCTCGTGGCTCAAAAACAGGTGGTTTCCTTTGCACAGCAAGGCCACGGGGGCCTCCGGGACACCTGCCCCGGCCTCTACAGCACAGGGCACGCCCAGCTGGCCCGTGGTGGGTGGGGAAGCGCTCACTCAGGGTTCTGTGACCACTCTTGTGTCTTTCTCTCCCCCAGGGACTCCGAGGACCACCTGGATTACCTGGGCCTCTTGGAACCAAGGTGCGTGTCCATCTGAACACGCCACGGGTGCCGTGGGTGCGCTTGGAGAGAGACCTTGTATTATTGGGTTGGCCCAAAATTTATTCTGTTTCAAAGTAACAATAAGACACATGTTTCACGTTCTCCAATACCTTCATTGGACAACGCATTTACTGCGGTGTTCCACTACCTTCTGCGAACTTTCAGGCCATTTTGTGATTTCATTTCCCCAAAACTTTTGATCTTTTTGAGCAAATAAATGTTCCAGGTGCCTTTGCCATCTTCCAGGAAGTTGAAACTTTCCCACTAAGAGGATTTCACTGTGAGCCCCCATGGTCCCCTCTGTGGGCCTCCATGTTCCTCGGTGGGTCGCATCCTCCAGCACGAGGTCTGATTCCTGTTAGTGCCTGGCCTGTGTCCGGTGGCTTCGTGGGTGAAGGAGGGACTGGGTGGTCTCTGCTTTTGAGAAGCTCACACTGCAACAGGTGGTCAGGCAGGCACCACGGGAGGGCAGCGTGGCGGGGTTGACGAAGATGTGCACGAATGTCAGCCAGAAGTCCCATCGGACAGACAGTCGAGGCTTAAGGCAGTGGGATGGTCGGGCCCATCCAGCGGACGGGCAGGGGCTCGGGAGCTCAGAGTGCGGTGGGAGCCCGTTCCCTCAGTGGGGGCACGGCCTGTGCAGGACACAGGGGTCAACGGCTAAGAAGGACACACGTGCAGTGGCTGGTGTGGCTTAGCTTGTAGAGAGGAGTCAGGGTGCAGATGGGCACGGACAGTTTGGTTGGTTCACTTCGTCTTCCAAGTCTGTTGATAAAATGACGCTAATATGCCTGTAATACCCAGTGTTAGATAGTCTCTTGTTTTGTAAGTGAGTCTGTCTGAGTGGGATGTATGGGAGTTTGGGAGAATGTTCTTTCTGATTCTAATGGATGAGGGTCCCAAGATGCAGACAGGTTATGGGACTTACTCAAGGTCACAGGGCCAGCAGGACACTGCGAACTGGACCTGGAGTCCCCGGCCACCGGCTTGAGCTCTTTGTGCCCGATCTTCCCCTGGTGGCCGAATGCTGGTGCTGGGGACCGGGCTGAGCATGTTCATTCTGAGCTCCCTGCACTTCCCCGTATTTGCCTCCTGTCTTGACTCCCTGCTCCCTCCTCCCCCGAGTACAGATCAGAGTTCCCAGCAGTCCAGGCAGCTGTACTTCCCAGAATCGGTCATGCTGCAGCATTCCAAAGGCACAGCAGGTGCCAGCCGGGACGCTGAAGAGAATTTCAAGAGGGGCCTGGGCAGAGGCCAGGGGCGCTGTCCTTCTTGGGGGGGTCCATGGGCCTGGAGGACCAACTATTAACAGGGCTTTTTCAAAGCTTAAAAAAACCTAAAACTTACCAAAGCAATGTGCTGCCTGGTGGCACCAGGCCTACCCCAATGGCTTGCTGTGTTTGCCGTCTCCTTGGCTGTCCTTGGCTCTTCCTGAAGGCCTCCCGAGGCGCTGTCCCTTGTCACAGAGACCGACTCTGCCCAGAGGTGTGAAGGGCCGGAACAAGGTCGCCTGCCCTCGGGCGTCAGGCTGGTGCAGCGGTCGGCTGCCCCAGTGCTGGGTCTCGCTCTGCCGCGCAGGGCTGTTGGGACCCCGTGTGTTTGCGATGCAGTGGCTGATGGAATGTGGACAGGCAGCGACGCACACACTCTGGGTGTGTAACGCTCACCGGTGTGAGAGGCGCACTCCTGAGCAACCGAGTTCATGCTGATGCCCCGGAATCCGTGTCCATCCCTGAGAAAATGGGGTGGCTGAGGCCCGTAAGAAGCCTGGTTCAGAACAGCTGGGGTTCGCTGCCAGCTGGGGCTTTGAACTTGTGTACACAAAGGCACGGCCGCTGTGGTTTCCTTCTCCTGGCAAAGGCAAACGCAGTTTCTTTCCTTTCTCTCTCTCCCACCCAAGTCCAGGGTGGCAGGTGCGTGGGGAAGGCGACGTCCAGAGCCACCCGCTGGTGCTGTGGCCGGGTGCTGGGCCGGGTGCTGGGCCGGGCCCTCCGCGTGCACAGCTTCCTTTACTGCTCGGGACAGCAGCTCCCGTGATAAAGCAGCTGTGGCTCCAGGGACTCGTCACACCCTTAGGGTGACAGTTAATCAGTGTTGAAGTTGGAACCGAGACCCATACTCTTTTAACCACCGAGCTTGGAGCCAAACGTCCCATCTCACACACCTTGCCCCTCCCACCCCCGGGGAGCGTGACCCACCGCAGACAGGTTCTGGGGAGGTTATGGCTGAACTGATGAATGGATTCAGTGGTGACAGGGGAACTGAGCTGAAACGGGGGTGTGGGGTCCCGTCTGGGGTGTGGGCAGGGTGGGGACACGGTGAGCTCTGGAGGAAGCCCCGGAAACTTGGGTGCTGTGGTCACGTGGCAGGGGTCGGAGTGTCGTAATGGCGTTGGGAGCCGTGGGCCAGGTTAGTCGGCCTGGAAGGAGCAGGATGGCCCTTGGTGGCTGAGGCCAGGCCTGTTGGCCTGGGTGGGACAGTGGGCTGCTTGGGTGAGCCGTCCAAGGGCCAGGAGAGGCCCGCTGGGGAGTGCAGTCGGGGCAGCGAGAAGAGCTCAATTCCCTGGAACCCGGGCCCTGCCTTCGGGGAGCCGAGCCGTTGATGTTTTTTTTCTCTTTCCAGGGGGACCGAGGTGCGCCTGGGATCCCTGGCTCTCCTGGCAGCCGCGGTGACCCGGGCATCGGACTCGCTGGCCCTCCTGTGAGTCCCCATTCCTCCAGCACTTCTTTGCCCTGGGGCTGCCTGGCCTGTCCCTGCTGGCCCCCAGTCGTGCCCTGGGACCACCTTCAGGGACACGCCTTCCCAGCGTGTCCCCTGGGGGGGTGGGCACCAGTCCTCTGGCCGATCTACTGTGGCTGCCACTGTGACTAAAGCAGGATTTAGGCCTTTGCAGGGACCAAGACCTGCCCTGTCCCCTCTGCTTAGAAGAAAAGAGAACAAAACTCACTTCAAATAAACACTCTGGACAAAGTTTGCAAAAACTGAGTGACAGCCAGTGGCCCTGAATCGGCTGGGGCAGGGTGTGGGGGGAGAGAAAGCATGCTTCCTTGTGTCTCCCACAAAAGTACGTTGCTTCCTTGTGTCTCCCACAAAAGTACGTGACCCCCCCCCCCAGCTAGTGCACAGGTGAGAACCGATGTGTAGTCAGGAGAGGTGTGAATACAGCCTCCAAATTGGCGCTTTGATGAATAACACTCATCAGTTGGCTCGTGTGAGTCCGCAGAGTCCCTGCGGGGGGTGGCTCTCTCGATGGTAAGGTCTTTGAGTCATAAGGGGTCATAGAGACCAATCCAGACCCCGGTCCCCACTGAAGATTGCTGTTGGTATCTTCCAGCAGCCTGCGCCTGCGCCCCTCTAGTGATAGGACATCCCTGCCTTCAAAGCTGGTACCTCTGGAGTCGAAATTTAGACATTCGCATATTTAGAATTTGGTCTCCTATATCTTGTGCCGTTGCTTCTGAGTCTTCCCTTCGCACCCCCGCCCCCTCCCCACCCAGTAACTGGACTGGGTGACGGCCTTCGGAAGTCGAGGCCCGTCTGCAGTCCTGGGGTTTGGGGTTCTGTCCTCCTGCTGGGCCTCTCCTTCGCAGAGACTCCGCACCTTAATCATCACCTTCAGTGGCATTCGCTTTTTCTTGAGGGTCAGGTCGCCTCAGTCTGTCTGGGCTGCTGTAACAAAAACACCAGCCCGAGTACTTGCAAGTGGCAGGCACTGGTTTCTCACGTTTCCGGAGGCTGGGGGCCCAGGTCAGGTGCCCGGCAGGTTCAGTGTCTGCGGCCCTCTTCCTGGTCCCCGGATGGTGGTCTCTGCTGTGTCCTCATACCGTGGAGTGGGGGGCTCCTGACTGACTACCACTGGGAGCACCCCACTCTCAGGACCTTGTCCCTCCCAAAGCCCCCGCCTCCAAACACCCTGGGGACTCGGTCTCACTATACGGCTCCAGGGGGAGACGTGAACTTGGAGCCTGTGGCTCCTGTCTCACTGGTACTTAGAAGAGGCTCAAACGCCCAGTCCTTTGCAAATGCCTCTGCTGAGCCTCATCGGACCTGGATGACCCGTTGCTGTCGTCCTTGTCACCTTCACCCAGGTGCACAGTCCGACCTGACTCCTATTAAATGGAGCCTGAGCAGAGCGGACGGAGCGCGTGGCCTGCCTCTGCTTGCTTTCCAGAAATGCTGACCACGCCCAGCAGTAATGGAAACAATGCCATTCTCCACTTATCCCTCCAAGAATCTGAAAGGAAGTCTAATGCATGAATAGCCACAGTATTGCCTGTAAAACAAAAATAATCCCCTTTTCTTTCTCTGTGGTCACCTTTGATCCCAGAGCTGGTCTGGGGCTCACATCCCCCTGCAATTCTCTGGTGCCCAATCCCGCCTCACCCCCCACTGGAGATGACTCCTCCCTTCCGTCCCCACCCTCCACAGGGGGACTCATTTGAAGTGGTGGGGAGGGCTGGGCTCTGAGCTTTCCCAAATGGGAGAGGCATGTGGGATCTCTCAGGAACGTCTAGTTTTAGTCTGTCTTAGCAGAAATTCTCAGCTAGAATTTCTGATGGACACAACCCTCTGCTCTATTACACCGACCTTGTCTTTCGCCCGGGGCTATCTTTTCAGTCCTTTGGTAACCGGACGGAAGACACGCAGGGAACTAACGCAGGAGCCCAGACTTTCCTGAGGGCTCCGGGTCCTGGGAGTCAACCCCTAGGGCAGAAACTGACCCTAAGTGGCCCGGCGGAGCTGTGACCTGGGGGCCGGCCCCCTCTGTCGTCATTTAGCAGGTCTCTGCACGTCCCAGGTGCTCCCTGAGCATTCACGGGACCAAGCCTTTGATCCAAAAGCCCGGCGGCAGAGGCGGACACAGTCACTGCCCCATGCACCACACCCCACACCCCACACCCAGGTGGCGTCGCCCTAAGTGACCCCACCTGGAACGTAACTGGCAGCTTCCAGCCAAGAGGCCGGCCGTCAGCTGTGCGGTGTCTCCTCCGCTCGTGGAGCACTCCGTGGTGGACGAAAGCTTACTGTGGTTTCGTAATTCCTGCCCTTGACCTCGAGCCTAGGCTCCCCACGGCCTGGGCATCTGTGAGGAGGGTTTGGGGCAGGTGTGTGCAGAAGGCGAAGACGCGGTGTGAGTCCCCTAGGGACGCGGTTGCCCCTTCCCAGCAGAACTGCCGTTTGCCAGGTGGGCTGTGCCTGGGCCACGCCTCCCCTGTGGAACTGTGAGCACTGGCCGAGTGCCCGTCCTGGCCAGCGTCCCTCAGTCCAAGGCGAGGAGGGACGTGGGGAGTGCTGTCAGGAATCAGCACCGGGAAGGGGGAGGAATTAATGGGCGGTTTCTGCTGTGGCCACAGCGGCTCATGCCCCTCACGCCCCTGGGGCGTGGGGACACTAGAGAGTTGCCCTGTGAGAGGGGCAGCAGAGCTGGGTGTTGGGCGGCCCCTGCTGGTTCCTGGTTGGAGGCTGCTTGCTCCCCAGGGAGCTGACTCCCAGGACCTCTGGGCCCGCCCTGTGCTCTGGCCAAGTCCACGCAGGAGAGAACAGGTGGCCCTTCTCTGACACGGACAGTCTGGCTTGAAGGTGGGAGGAAGTTCACGCCTCCTTCCGTCTGTTAAAGGCCAGGCTTAGGAATAGCCGCCGCAGTGTGCTCCAGTGAACGCCGGTCCCTGCTTTGCCTACTTACTGTTTGTTGTTTTTCAGGGCCCCGCTGGACCCCCAGGAGACAAAGGACCACTGGTACAGTGTGATTTAAATAAGGGGCTGGGTTTCAGTGGGAGGGACTCTACTCTGATCAGAGCAGTTTCAGGTGGGAGCAGCCAGGGCTCAGGAGCACGGGACCCCCCAGGAAGCACTGACCCGTGGGGGGCAGCACAGGCAGGGGTCACGCTGCATTCTGGCTGCTGTGTCTGGCCTCACTTGGAGCATCTCTGCATCGCAGGATGGCCGTGGTATAATGGGTTCATCAAATTGCCATAAGTGCTCCCCTAGAATCCTGGCCTGGTCACCTCCAACCACACACACGAGCTCAAAGGAGGGTGGGGTCGGAGCCTCAGCCCGTGGGGAGGTCGGGTGGACTCCGTGAAGGATCCGCCACGGGAGGGCCCCCAGAGAACATTTATCCTCAGGACCAGTGGAGCGGCCCTGGCCGATCAGCACAGGCACGCACAACTGTCACCCAAGTGCTGGACACTGTGCTGGGCTGTCTCCAGGCTGACTTCCCCTGGGACTGACCGGTTCTCCATCCAGGACACGGAGGGTCAGCCAGGGCTGGAGCCCAGGCCCGGGTCCCCGCGTCACTGTCCTTTCCAGTCAAGGCTCCTGGCATGCTCTCTGAGTGCACTTCCACGTCCACCCACAAGTGTGGGGACATGAGTACACTCTGAGAAGGGTGGGGCAGACTCCCCGTGACGGCAGACCGCCAACCCAGGGAGAAACCACTGTGGTTAAAGGGCGGGGCCTTCTCAGCTTCCGCTGTAGCGGGCGGCTCCTCTTCTTTCTCCTCAGGGACCTCGAGGCTTACCTGGATTCCCCGGCCCCCAGGGACCCGCGGGCCAGGACGTAAGTAGAGGGAGGTGGTACGGGCTCCGCCAGGAGACTACAGACCCCCCCAGAGTCTACCCCTGACCCCCACAGTCACCAGGAAGCCCCGGAGAAGCGGGTCTCCAGCGCTAGTCCTGCCCTTCACCGTGAGGTTCTAAGTTATTATTGCCCTTCTGTGGACTGTGGCGTATACTTTGGGTTGTGCAGTCTGATTTCTTTCACTTTTCTGTTGCGCTTTCTGAGCCCCCTGGTGTCCCACACAACCCCTCCTATTTCGGCCGATTCTGTTTCACATCTCGGCGGTCTGTTCTGTTCAGACTGGGTCCAGCTTCTCCCGGGCCTTGTCCCCGACCCTCCAGGGAGCGCTTTCTCCCTTCGGGGAGTTCACAGACTTGTCCTATGTCCAGCAGCTGCATCCCATCCACTCTCACTCCACGGTCTGGCCTTTGCTCAGACAGACCTGAGCGGCAAGGAGCTGGGGACCCTGTGTCTGGCGCATCTGTGGGTCCCTGAGGCTGAGCAGTATGCCGGGCCCACGCCGGTGACTCGGCACCGGCTGCTCGCTGCCCAGCCGCATGGGTGGCTGTGATGAGTCCCCACCGGGCAGCCATGCCTGGCTCCATGGTGGTCATGGCGATTGCTCAGACTCCCACCTCCCATCTGTCCTCTCAGCTCTCCCGGGGCAGGGACAGCAACCCCGCTTCCTCCTTTCCTTGGGGTCCCCCTCAGGAGAGAAATGCCCTTCCAGTTCTTGCCCCCACACCGTCAGGCCCCCTCATCAGCCCTCCACCCCCTGTGCGCTGGGCCAGCCCCGCAGAAGGACCCGCCTCCTCCCCAAAGTGTTTGCTGGTGCCGGCTTCACGGTTGGGGGGTTTCTTTTTCCCACCAAGCCCCTCCGCAGAGGCAGAGGTGGGAGGAGGGTGTGGGTTGAGCCGAGCAGGTTGGTTAATGTTTTTTTCTTCCTCTCTCAGGGCGTCCCAGGGAACCCAGGAGAGAGGGGGCCCCCCGGAAAACCAGTAGGTGCTCTCACTGTTCTGCCTGAATGTTGACAGTCGGTCGGGGCTCCAGTGAGATTAAAGGCGACTCTGACGGTTCAGGGGACTCTGAAGAAGGGACTTTTTCTGAAGCCATGATGCCCGGAGATGCAGCTTAGTGGGGACCTGGTGCCATCATTGCTCCCATTTCAGAGCCAAGCGGGAGGGACAGTGGTGGGGAAGGGACTGAGAGGAGCTGTAGTCGTGGGTTCAAAGCCAAGGCCAGACGGGGAAGCGTGGCCCAGGCAGGAAGGGAGCAGCGTGTCCCCACCCAGCTTCCTGATGGTGCCCTTCAGAGGGAGGCCCGTGGGTGGGCCTGTGAGAGGGTCCCAGGTGCAGCCTCTGGCACGGGGCAGGCCAGACGGGGGTAGGAGGTGAGTCTGGGGTGAGCAGGTGGGTGTGGCAGGTACCAGACTCCCTCGCTGGCCCACTGCCTGCTCTTCTCGGTCACTTGAACGCCGCCCGGCTGCCCACCTTCATGGGGAAGAAGCCTGGGCAGGAGCAGTCAGTCCCCAGCGTGGTCCTCGGGGGTGCGGCCCAGGTTTCCCGTGGCTTCCCCGAGGGGCAGCACTATCACTTTCTGGGGCCCCCCCAACCTGGCAGCCAGTGCCAGAGGGGCCCCAAAGCTTTTGCAAACTAACCAGCTGCAGGTGGGCGTGCAGAGAGGGTGCAGAGCTGTGAGCAGGTGTGGGGAGTGGGTGGCAGCCGTGCAGAGGTGGGGCGTGTGGGCCCCCTGGAAGGCGTTACCCAAGAAGGAAGGGACGGGGCGGCCAGGACCGGGCAGTCCCAGGCCTCAGGACTGAGACCAGAAACTCTGGTTTCAGGAGCTAGTGCGCCCCCCGGGCAGAAGCCCCCTCCCCCAGGACATGGCTCTGGAGGCCCTGGGCCTCCTTCCCAAGCCTGGCTGCTGCCTCTCAGACGGGCACATGAGGCCCAGTGGCCCCTGGCGACACGAGCAGCTGTCCCTCCTCAGTCCAGGTGGCTGGGCACAGCAGAGACCTGGGAGGCGCTGGTCTGTCCAGAGGGGCCTGGGACCTTTCAGGGTGCACCTCCCAGTGAGCTGCGTGGAAGGTCTGCTGGACGGGCGGGAGCTTCCTCCCCGCTCCTCCTCCGTGGGGTGCACTCCACCACCCACACGCCAGGCCCTGGGCAAGCGGGGGGGAACGTCAGGTTCAGGCCAGAGGGGCGCGGCTGACCCCCGTCAGCCCTAGACCTGGACACCTCTGTGCAAGGGGAGCTGAGCCACAGAGTCCAGCTGACAATGTAGACGACCAGGACAGTGTCACACAGCGAGAGAGAGAACACGAGGCGGGGGGAATGAGTTATTTTAACTACCTTTCAATTCACCAAACAACACTCAGGTTCCTCTGATCTTGCTAATCAGTTAAGTCCTCTTTCAGGGGTCCCCAGACCAGCCTCAGGTCAGCGAATCGCTGGAAGGACCCCCAGAACTCAGGCTGTAAAACTCGCAGTTTACCACAGCGAACAGAGACACATGAAAACCGGCAAAGCAGCGGGGGAGGGCAGCGTGCAGGAGGGACCCGGTGTGAACCTCTGAGTGTCCTCTCCTGGGGACCCAGGGCACTTAGTCCTCCCGGCAGCTGTGTGTCGTCAGAGACCTGTGAGATGACAGGGAAAGCGGGGGTGTGGCCACCCAGGAAGCTCGGCCCTGCCTCAGTGCCCAGGGTCCTCTCGGGGGTGACCTCGGAGCGTGAAGCGCTGGCGTGGCGGAGCTGAGTGACTCGGTCTCCGGCCCTCCACGAACCGAACCCAGGCATGGCCCATGCCCCCTGTGGGTCACAGTGCTGGCACGGGTGCTCCGTGCGGCCCAGAGCAGGTGAACAAGACACTTGCTGGGTGGGGCTTCGAGGCGGCCCCTCAGGAGCTGGCAGGGCCGGACCTGTCTTTGGAATGGGCAGGGCTTGGGCAGCCTGGGCTGCTGAGTTCATGTTCACGGTGCTGTGCTCATCCTTGGGAGGCAGAGGGTAGAGAGGGGGAAAGGGCGTTGCTCAGAAGTCCTGTACCAGGACGCCCACTCGGGGGCGGTGCCCTGGAAGCAGAGCCTGTGGTGGGCAGTGCTGGGCGGGTGACGGGGTGCCCTTGGGAGAAACCTGCAGGACGTGGCGGGTGACAAGCCAGTCAAAGCTGCGGGTGTTCCTGGGGCTCCTCCACAGGCAGGTCTGGGGTGGGGACAGGAACTGTCCTCTTTCCCTCCAGCAGCCAGTCACCCGCCCTGGAACCCCGCTTCCCCCCCCCCCCCCCCGCATGTCTGGGCCGTGTTCTGGCACCTGGTGGACAGGCACAGCAGGTGGGAGGTCCAGGCAGGGCACACCCGCGACACTTCCCCGTTTGTTCCCTGTCCATTCTCCACGGGTGGCCGGCCCCTCGGGGGCGGGCATGGCAGTCTCTTTCGTCCTGCTTCCCTGCGGGAGGCCACCGCCCCCACGTCCCCGGTTCCTGTGGGTCTTCCTGACACCCGTCGGGTCAGGTTTGCAGAAACCATTGGTCAGAACAAAGTCGTTAGTTAAATTACCCCGAGGCCGCGGGGCCCCGGACTGAAAACTCACTCTTCGTTCTCACTCCCTCTGTGACTCACGCCAGCTGCGGTGCCCAGTGAAGCCCACTCTAATCCTACACGGGCCCACAGGACAGCGTGCCAGGGAACACGGCGCTTCGCTGACCTCCCGGGGCAGGGAGGGAGGCCCCCAAATGAAGCCCCGGCTACCCTTGTAAATTAAAGCTTCAGGAAGTCGACATCGCAGAGGTTGGCCTTCCTCCGCAGTGTCCCTGCAGGTGACCAGGGAAGGTCTCGGCTTTGTCCTAAGCAGCTGCAGCCTCAGGGAGCTGTGCCCACAGGGCCGGTCATCCTTTAGTGCCTGCAAGCCCGAGTCAGTCCTACACGTCTCCCTTGGATGTCCCCACACGCCATAGCCCGGGGGGGTCAGCCGAATACTTGAACATATTAACACAGAGCACACACATCCAGGCCGATACCAAGGTCATGTTCTTCTGGGCAAACGTGCATGATAACACGGTCACATGGCTTTGTGAGCCATGGGGCGGGGCAGAAACCCCGTGGGGCCAGGACCAGAGGAGTAGTCAGGAAGATTGTCTGGAGTTCAGCCTCTCCAAGGTGCTAGGCGAGGTTTATAATTCGTAAACCTGAACTCCAGCTCAGTGGGAAGAAGGCAGCCAGCGCAAGTTCGGTGGCAGCCTCAGGTTCCGACTCCCGGAGGCGGGCAGGCCACTCCCCGCCCCCAGCAGAGTGGGGCTGGGCCTCCGTTTCCATGACCGGTCAGGAAGGAGGTGCAGGGTTGGCCGCCCCAGTTCTTCCCCGAGACCCTTCTTCCCTCTGCTGGCTGCCTCCCCCTTGTCCTTTCCTTCCCGGCCTGGGTTCCGTGCCCCCCAATGGGAACCCAGCCTCCAGCCACCTGGGGCTCCGGCTGGTCACCATCAGAGCGTCACATTCCCGCACACCGTGGGTGTGAAGGTGGCTTCAGTGACCTGCTGACTTCTGCGTCCTTCAGAGCCTTTGTAATTGCTTCTGACTTCTGAAATACCCTTTCTGGAGTTAGAGACATTCAAGCTACAATAACAGGAGGTTTAAAGTGCATTTCACCCGGGAGCGCTGAAGAGATTGCTTTAAATTCACACCAGCTTGTGAATGGTTGATAGCAGCCGCTTCTACTCATCTGGGGAATCTGAGGGTCTCCTTGCCTTCCCAGTACCTGCGTCACCTGCAAGGTGCTAATGGGCCAGGGCAGGAGGGACCACCAGGAGAAGGGAAGCCAGCAGAAGGGCACTGGGGACCAGAAAGGCCTGTGCCAGCTAGACTCGGTGGGGACTGGCCTGTGCTGTCCCTGCCTTGGGACAGTTCTGTCTGTGGCCCCAGGTTTGGGGTGTGGCCTGGGCTGTGTGCACGGCACAGGCGTGTGCACAGGTGTGCTACAAGGCAGAGCCTGCAGCCCCACTGTCTGAGGTGGTGTGGGACATGTCCCTCATGTGCACGCATGTCTGTGTTCACTCGTGTTTGCCTCGGCAGGGCCCCCCGTCGGCGCTGTCTCCAGAGGACATCAACCTCCTGGTTAAGGTAGGAGCGTGAAGTGACGACGTCACCTGCGTGCGCTGTGGCGGTGGCGGGGGGATGGGCGGTCTCCGTCAGGTGTTTGTCATTGTCTGAACAGCTGTTACGGCTTCAACAGTAGCAACACGAGCTGAGAACTCACTGTGTCTGGCGCTGCACTGAGCCCGCCGTCCAACCTGGCCATGACTGGCCTCATGTCAGTTCAAGTTTAATTTAAATAAACCGCAATAGAACTTCAGGTCCACGGTCGCACTAGCCACATCCCAAGTACATGACAGCCCCGCATGGCTGGCCGCTGGCTCCCGTACGGGACGACACAGGTGGAGGCGGTCCCCATGGTCACAGAGGGGCTCGTGGGCGGTGCCACACTCGCCGCCTCTCGTTCGTCTCTGGCTCGTCAGCACGTGAGGCCGTGAGGCTGGCGTGGTTGGTGTGCTTGTTTTGCACCTTAGGGAACTGTGAGGGTCAGTGACTTCCTGGGAATCGAATCCCTTCCTCACTGAGCCCAGAGACCAACCTTGACCCCCACCAGGACCACCTCCTCTGGTTCTGGGAGGAGTCGGGCAGGTTGGGCGTGGGTCCCACCGGTGCTCGGGCCACAGCTCAGATGCAGGCAGGTGTGGGCAGTAGGGGCAGCTGCTGGGCCGTGGGGCGGGGGGAGTCCAGGTTTGGGCAGAGACTTGGCGCCTGCACGCTCTCTCCATGCGGGGTCGAGACCTGGGGACCGGAGCTGCTGACGCAGGCCAGTGATTGCTGATGCCCACAGGCCCCAGGTCCCAGACAGTAGAGAGCTGGGAACGGCTGGAGCAAGACGCAGCGGGGCTAGACTTCCCGTCTCGGGAAGGTCAGTCTTGCTGTGGCAAGTGTGGAGGACGCTCCACTGGGAGCCTCTATCCGAACTTTGGGGAAGCCAGGCCCCGGATTTGGGGTGATGAGCCCCTTCTTTGTGACCTGTGCTGAAACACTCGGGCAATGTCGGCAAAGAGCTAGCTCACGCCTGAGAGCAAGGGAGGGAACCAGCAGGACAAGAAGCCTTCTCCGAAGTCTGGAACATGTCATCTCTCTGCACGTGGGGATGCCTTGACGGAAAAGCACACGTTTTATTAAAAATTAAGTAGCAGTAAACACAGTCCTTCCCGATTTTATTGACGACAGAGAGCACTTTTTCCACAGTCAAGGACATGACGAGAAATCGTTACCTATTGATTCGGTCCCGTGTGTATACCGGCTCTCATTAGCCTGCACCGTTTCTCATAATGCCACCGCTCTGGGGGGCTCTGGGTTTGCATCGGCCCCCGACGTCAGCCTGCAGACAACCCTGGTCTTTATGCCCATGATAATGGGAGCGGGCGCCGCGAGGCTCGCATGTCATGCTTCGTGGCTACGGCACCGAGATGGGTGTTTAGTGAGACCAACGTTCCCGAATTGCTGAAGGATGCGGCTGCCATCTTCGGAGGGGTGAGGTGCCCCGTTGGGAATGTGGGCGCCCACCGGTGGCCGGCCCCCGAGACGCCCCAGTGCTGTGGAGCTGCGCGGTGTTGAAGCCCAGCAGACAAGGGCCTGTGTGGTCTGCCTGGGGCTGCAGAGCACACTCTCCTCACTCCCTGCCTCCTAGTCACCTGCTGCCGGTGAAGGCCCGTTGGTCGGGTCCAGGTGGCAGAGTCCGGGTGCTGGGCAGGCATGTTTTATCACAGAGTATCAGCCTCTGCCAAAGAACTGGGTCACGCAATGGCCTCATTCTGCTAGTTGGAAAAGCGCCTGGGTAGGAAGTTCATCTCCCCAAAGGCCCTGCCGAGTGAACATTCGCGGTTGGATCTGTGCCCAGGGAGGCCGACCTCTGGGTGTGGATGAAGGTGATTCCCTCCGATCCCCACCAGCAACCCTGTGGGCGGGGCTGTAACTCCCTGCGTTTCACGGAGAAGGATGTTGAGCACAGGTGAGTGAGTCACTTGTTCGAGGTGACAGAGCTGGACAGCAGCAGAGCCCAGACCCAGGCCGGGGGTCCAAGTCCAAACCCGTGTCCTCAGCCCCCTCGACTGTCGGGCTTCACCTTTGCCTGGGCCAGAACTTCCTGACGGCCACCTGGTGAGCACAGGCAGGTAGTGGGTCCCCAGCCTGTCACCCAGAAGTCTGAAGTATGGGCTCTACAGCCCTGGGCCGCGAGGGTTCTGGTGTCCAGTAGAAGTTGGATGAGGTGCCCTGGGTTTCATTTCTTTTCCTGGGCTGAGCCGATGGCTTTTGTCCACCTAGCAAGGTCACGGTCCCTTCGTCAGGCATTTCCTGAGCACGTACTCAGTATGCGGCACCCCACCGTGCGGCACCCACCGAATACAGTGATGGAGTGAGCGGGTGTGCTGAGAATATCGCAGAATGAAGGAAGGAGGGAGATAGAGACCAGAGGGAATCAACCTTTACAGATCACGCCCAAGGAACCACGGCACAGCGTGCTGGGTGCTCTCCTGCATTACGTCTTTTGAATGTTGCCACAGTCTCCTGAAGTAGGAGAGGAGCCTTGTTAACAGATAGACTCAGGGGACGTCACTTGCCTGAGGTGACTCGGTCAGGTGGAGGCGTTGGGGGCCGGTACTGACCATCAGGGCCTTCTGACCCGTGAATGGGGTGAGGCAGCGGGTTTAGGGGGGAAATACTAACACGCAGCAGCTCAAGTTCACGGTGCTCTCACCGTGTGCCAGGCACAGCGTCAGGAGTTTCCCATTCATTGTTCACTTCTCACCAGACTTTGGGGTCCCCGTGTCACAGATAAGGGGGCGGAGTCTCAGAGAGGTGGCCAGAGGTGTCAGTATGGTCTGGTCTCTAGACCTCGAGAGCCCAGGAGCCCAGGAACCAAAGTGAACCTCAGGGTGGGGGTGGGGTGGGGGTGCCGCGTGGAAGCCAGCCTCACCTGTGCTCACTGGGCTCCAGGACCCTCCCTGGCCACTCAGGGGCTACTGGCAGCTCTGGTCCTCAGGGGACAGCCCTTCACAACGTCTGTGGCCAGGACAGCCCTGGGAAGAGGGCCCCGCCAGGAACTGGGAGGACGTAGGGAAGTGTGACATTTGTGCCCCTCGGGTGCTGTGGGTGCCGCCACACCACCAGCTCCTACTCGCCACTGTGCCCTCCGAGTCCAGCAACGTCCCAGGGGCCAGGGTTCCTGCTGCCACCAGGCTGGCTCCAGTCCCCTGCCTGCTGTGTCCACTGTGGTGTTTCAGGGGCGTGTCTCACTTTGAAGCATTTTAGGGGAGGTCTAGGAATAGGTAAGTTCCTCCCAGACCCACTACTCTTCCAGCCAAAACTGAACAACTGGAAACAGGACCCTCCAGCTGACCTCCCTCATCATTGCTCCATACACCCCAACAGTGGGCACCTGCCCCCTGCCCCCAAGTTCAGTCAGTTTCTCAAACTGGCCACTAAAGGCACGTGGCACGGGACCACAGAGGTCAAGTGGCCAGTCCGTTTACTGAGCTGATGCTCTGTGGAAGGCCATCTGCTATGCTCCGGGTACGCAAGGATGAAGCAACTCCGCCTCTGTGTTCGGAGAGGCCGTAGTTTCTTCTGGCTGGACGTTGAGGGGGTGCAGCTGGAAACAGGGCGCTTCAACAGCAAGGCCAGGGCCCACAGGCTAAAGCCTGGAGGAGGGCTTCTTGGAGGGGGGACTTCTAAGGAATCTTCAAAGACGGGGTATGAGTGGAGCTGATGGAAAGAAGGCGGGCCCTTCAGTGCAGCTCTGTGGGGAAGAGCCCTCCCCCCCTGAACCGAGACCGGCGTGAATGCCGGTCACCGGAAGCATCGCCTCACCGAACGTGATCAGAGGCAGCCACACGCGACTTCGGAGCTTGCAGGAGTTCATGCACAGCTTCGCCTCAGTCGACACCGTTGAACCACGAACTCCTCAAGATCCATCCTCCCTGTGGTCTCCCAGCAGAAGGGCCCCGGCTCTCAGAGTGGCCGCTTTGCACCAGGCACGGAGGGGGTCGTCAAGCAAACGCGCTAGTCGGTCACCTGGCTGCCTGGATGGGGAGTTGTCTGATGCTCTTCTAGGTGTTCTTGTTGGGTTTTCTCCCTCCGCTGCTGTCCCAGGGGAGGGGAGGGGAGGTGGAGCAGGCAGGGCGGGGGGAGGGCACGCAGACGTCACCGAAACCCTGAGATGGGAGGTGGGCTGCAGAGGGGTCGGCCAGTGGGCACCGCTTGGCTCATGCTGTGCTCCGAGCCTGCGGATCTGGGGACAACACAGACAAGCTGGAAAACGTGTCCCAGGTATGACAGAGGGTGACACTCACTCAAGGGGCAGCACTTCACTGCCTCAGAGACGCCGCGCCAAGCTCAGCCCTGGGCACAGTCACTCAGTGCCCGCCCGGATGAGGAAGGATGCAGGGCACGGTCCGGTTGGGCTGCGGGCCCAGCTGCAGAGTCCCGAGGGCCTTGTCTCCCTTCCTCTGCTTTCTGGAAACCACTCCAGCAAACCCGTGGATCAGCTTCTGACGCTGTTTTGTCCGAAGCCTTGGGGACAGAGCCTGCTATTCCGAATACTAAAGGTTCACAGTAAATCTGTGCTGTCAGTATTTTCAGGTGCTCACGGGTATCTGGGCCCTTCCGACGTCACTGTCCTGGGCCGGCCTCCCAGCGGTCTGGCTGGCCAGACGTGGGGAAATACGAGGTGGCAATTCACGTGTATCTGTGCTGAAGTCTGAGTTAAGGACGGAGAGAAGGGCAGTCGGGCCACAGTGGGTGTGTGGGGAAGGACAGTGCCCTGCTCGCGTTGCCATTGTCCCTGGCTGGCCGTTGGCCTGCAGGTGGCAGGGCTGTGGCCGCCTCCCGCTTCACCCGTAACCGTGTGTGTATGTGGTTGCCTCCCCCACAGGACGTGTGCCGTGACTGCCCTCCAGGCGCCCCAGGCCTCCCGGGTCTGCCGGGTTTTAAAGGGGACAAAGGTCTCCCAGGACGGCCAGGGAGAGATGGCACAGAAGGGAAAAAGGTGAGGAGGAGAGGGACACGGTGTTTTCATCGTCCTGGGGTCCCACTGTCACCTCTCAGGTGCCAGCGGGACAAGCCCAGTCGAGGGCGTGGCTCCGGGAGGAGGCAGGGGTCCTCAGGACATCCAGCGACTGGCTGTTGTGCTAACTGTGCATGTGGGTGCAGCACTGACACCCTCTGCTCAGACTCGCTGGGGTGGGGTGGGGTGCAATGGGGTGGGGGTCCCAGTGGGAGGTCGGCCGGTCGGTGTGTCAGGGCGGTGCCTCCTGGTGGCTCTGCGAATGGGCTCCAGGACATTCACTCATTCTTGTTTTTTTCTTGTTTCTCCTGCTACAGGGAGATGCTGGGCCCCGAGGCCCCCCAGGGCCCCCAGGAATAGCAGGAGCACAGGTCAGTGGGCCTTTTTAAGGGCTGCCGCGCATCCGTTCTGCTCATCCCACTGGCTAATCTAAGTGTGAGGAGGAGAGATGTCCAGTGTAAAGGAATAATGGGGTTAAGATCAGAACCCGCATTCAAGGTCTAACCTTGGCACCGATGCTCTCGGTGACCTTTGGCAGTAGGGCCATTTCAACCTGTATCAGGTTGTTCATTTACAGACGCCACACAGGGTGCAAGTATGTGGTCAGCTGTGGACTGGACTGTGTGGTACTACTTACGGGTTAAGACAGCAGCCTTGGAGCTGTGTGGCTTTAGGCAAAACCCTTGCCCTCTCTGGGCTTCAACATCTGCTCTCACCGACGAGAGTGAAAACCCTTGAGAGCCAGGCGAGAGCTGGATGGTGGAATGACCAAGAAGAAACGGTGATTGCTGCTGGGAAGGAGCGCTGCCATGTGCAGAGTGTCACTCACTGCCCCGTGAATGACCGGGCTCCCTTCCAGAACCACAGGATGCTCTGTGGTCTCACCAAGAGTGAGCATCCAGGCCATGGCCATTGGCACTCCCGTTAGCTCTGTGGGTGCTGGCATGGGGACGGGGAGCAGTGGGGGCCAACCTCCTCCGCTCCCGCCGCTCCCCCAATGCTGGGGCTCCCTTGGGGGCCCCCTGGTTCCCTGTGGCCTCTGCTGCTGTGTGCTCTGCACACCACCAGCCCCACATCCCAAAGTGCCACCGTGGCTCTGCTGCGTCCTGCCTGGGACGCAGTGGGGCTCATGTGACGGGAGATGCAACACAAGCGTGTCAGTCGGAGGAGGAGCTCGGGGGTCAGCCCTGCAGGGCCAGAGTCCCCTCCCCGACCCAGGACCGTCCTCACCTCCGCGCCCTGCACTTCCTGGGGTGCACCAGAGAGTGTAAGAGCAGTGACCCCACCGGCAACATTGCAGACCTCCGCCAGCCTCTGGCTGACGCCCCCTGAGCCTGAGGGTTGCAGCTGTGTGCACGGCCAGGTGGGGGGTGAGGACCTGGGCGGAAATGTGGAAGGAAGCCAACACCTCAGGAGCCAAGAGAAAGAAGACTCAGTACTTACTATGGTTTTAAAAGTTTAAATCGGTGCAATAGATTCATGAGAAACAGAAGGGGAAAACAACGTAAAGGCGGAGCACAAGCCTGAGTGACTTGCCTCTCACACCCTCTGTCCCCCCAAGTCCAGCCCCACGGGAGCCTGTTGAGTTGCGCGTTGGTATTTTCTTCATCTTGAGTTATGTTGCATTAATGCTGACATTTAAAAGCACAGCATTGGAATACCCTGTATCTGGGATGCCGAGGTTTCCGGAGCCCCTTAGCTTCTGCGCCCAAAGCGAGCGCCTCGCTTGCGTCTCCCCAGACTCAGCCCTGGGGACTGTTACATTTACTATTAAAAGGCAAACAAACAAACAAACAAAACTACTGGAGTGTTGGGGAATTATTACGGAAACCATGCAGGTCTCCCAGGCCCTGGCTGGCAGGTGAAGACGCCTGGAGTCTGTCACCTGTGGACGCGGGGAGCCTTGTCGGGTTGTGACGGGCCCAGGACTGCCGCTTCGGAACTGCAGTGCCAGCCTCAGTGGGGACAGCGCAAGCGCCATCGCCCGGGGCAGCACCAGTGGAGAGACACCAGTGAAGTGCAGTGGCATCTGCACCCTTTCCTGTGTGTTGCCCTCCCTTTCTGGGGTCTCCACCGGGCTGAGCTTCCCACCGGGGGGAATCCTGCACCCGGTAATTCCAGCCGACCCCTTCGTGACCTTTGCCATCGGTTCGCTGGCCGCTGGGTTTAGCCTCTGCTGAGGAATGGCCACTGTTCAGAGAAATAAAAGCCAATCAGTTACACAGCCCAGGAGTTTTCCCCTAAGTTGGAGTCACGTTCTCTGCCAGCCCAGCCTTGCTTGAAGTGCCGGTGTCTTGGGATAATGGATTTGCCTTTGTTCTTTCATAATTGGATTTAAGAGAATGTTTGTTCCTTCATATACGTGGAGAAAGCAAAGAAAGATTCCATTCGGAAACAGAACAAAAGTTAATTCGTGCCGCATCAGAATAACAGAGTCCTAACTTCTCTACCTGAGAGTTCATGGCAACCATGAGGCATCTTCGGGGCCTGAGGTCCACCCCACACAGCGAGGCCCCGGGCGGTTGCAGCCACAGGCCTGGCTACCTGCATGGTGATGCGGTCTGCTGCGGTGTTCGGCAACGTCCTGGGAGGTAGAGATACTGTCCCACTTCACAGAGGAGGAAACCGAGACTTAGCAAGGTTAAAATGCCAGTATCACCAGACCTTTAGGTGCTAGAGCCAAGGTGAACCTCTGCCAGTCCAACTCGGGATTCCCGCTCATTAGTAGCTGTTACACTGGCACTGGGACATGGGTGTCAGCACCAAGGACAGCCCCCAGGGTCCCTTCCTTTGGTCCGATCCCACCTCCAGTGATGGGCCTGGAGCAGCGTCACCCTTGGTCCGGAGAGTGAGTCCCAGAGAAGTTAAGTGTCCAGTCCGGGGACTCACAGGCCTGCCTTGCTCCTTGACTTGCAACCCAAGCCAGTCTCTGCTCTTCGCCCATCTCACACGCCTCTGCAGGCAGCAGATGGGAGGATGGTGTCATGTCTGTTGAGCTTCACGTGTGGAGCGAGAGCTCTGCGAGATGCACAGACCTGAACATGGATCTGTAAACTGAAATGCTACCGGTGGCGAAGCACTTGGGACTGTTGCTCACGCTCTTGTGCAGCCCTGGGCCCTGGGTGTGCACTGGTCACGGCTGGCGGCGCCTGCTTGTGTGCAGTAGGGACTCAGCATGTGGTCGGTCAGCCTCCCCAGGATTTGTCTCGTGGATTTGCAGTGGCTCTCGCTGGTGGCCTGGTCTGGGGAGGTTAATGCCGTGGTCGGTTATAGAGCTCCATTCCAGGCCTTCAGAGTGCGTGGTGAGGTCTGGAGGGAGTGACTGCTGTCAGGACTGCGGTTCAGGTAGAGGAGGAGGAAGGAGCAAGGTGGTCATCAGAGCCATGGCCCCGGGAACGTGGATTTCTGCGGAGTCAGATGTGCAAACCTCTCCCAGGCGGGAAGTGCTGGCTATTTCATCCTCCAGAAAAAGCATTTGGTTTCCCGCTCATCCACACACCCACCAGCTGGGGCAGGGGAATGGGGAGGATCAGAGACGCTGCATGAGCAGAAGTCCCTAGCTCTGCGGATGTTCTGGACAGTTCTGGAAGGCAGAGCTTACCCGTCCTCTGCTGGTCATAGAGCTGCCAGAAGAGGCCCTGGAACCCCATCGTGCCCGGAAGGTGACCCACAGCTGTGATCTGCATGCCCTCTCCAAGAACAGATGTCTCTTTTCACTCATAGCTGCCTCTGTCCTGAAAAATTCTCTCACCAAGGGTCCCCTTAACAGTCCCCTTCCGAGTCAGGAGGTGTAGAGACGGGTCAGACACGGGCCACGGCCGCCAGGGCCCGATGCTGTGTTTGAGAACAGAGATGCACAGGCCGGTGAGTCTCGGAGAGGTCAGCCTGGGGCCGGAGGCCACCCAGAGTGGCGGGGACAGCCTGGGCCTTGGAGGTCAATCGGTTCCCCAACCTGGCTCTGCCCCTGACTAGCTGAGTGAAATTTGCTTACTAGTTACAGGACTTGGAAAGTTTATTTGGCTTCTCCGAACCTCCAGTCTCTCACCTGGTCTACCTTGCGAAGAAGACGGAAGGAACAGTCGCCAAGCACGAGGACTGGCCTGGGCACAGAGGAGTGTGGGCTACGTGGAGCCCCGAGTGGTCCCGGTAGCTGGTGCTGTTCGCGTTGACAGGAGTCTTGACAGGCGGCCTCAGATTTCTTATCTGCGCGCTCCTCTGTCCATGGCCCTACCTTGTGGAGTGGTCTTCCTGGCCAAATGCAATGACAGAGATGAATTAAATGTTTTTCTGCATCAGCCCAGGCTCATTTGGAGAGCGCCCGCGGGGCGCCTGGCAGAGGGGAGGCTTGGTGAGCAGGGAGAACCAGTCCTCCTTCTGGAAGGAAACAAGCGGGCTGGGGTGGCTGAGCTGGCTCTGATCCCGCCTGCAGGGGCAACGGGGACAGGGACAACTGTGGAGATCCTTGAGCTGCTGATGTTTCCATTGTCCAGAGATGAGGATTGAAACCACCCCAGGCCCAGACTGAAGGCTGGAATTTGAAAGGAAACCATTGTTGCAAACCATCAGAGAAGCAGCAAGCTATTCAACATCAGTTCTTTTCACTGAGACTATGGATCAGCCTGGAGGCAGCGGCTGGCTTTGTGGATTTAAAAGCAGCGGAGGTGATGGCATGCAAAAATGTTGGAACAAACTCTTCCCTCTGAGCCTATTTTTCTGCTCTGCACCATGGCATTTGGCACTTTATGGGCACCAGCTCACCTAACTCTCCCAGCATGCCATCACCAGGAAGCAGGCAGGGGTGCCGTTCTCAGGAGGCTCACTGCTGATGAACCGCTGAAGTGAGGCCGTGTGGATGGAGAGAGGGTCGGCTTGATGCTTCAGGGAGAGAACCAGAGGCTCTGGACCGGGAAGGACCCTCGTCCTGGTAGGCCTCCCTCCCTCCGTCATTTACTGGATGAACAAGCTGAGAGCAAAGAGGGAGCCGTGGTCTCCTCAAGGATGCAAAGATGAGAGATGACAGGCTTGGAACCAGAGCCAGGACTGACTTTCTGCCAAAGACTTAATTCACTGCATAATGCATCCTTTTAGAGGAACTGAAATGTTGTTTTTCTTAAAGAGCATTTTACTGAAACGCACTTTTAGCACAGTAAATGCAGAGCCAAAACAGGTGAGAGTTAAGAGATTGGAACTTTCGAATGTTACTTTTAGGGTTAGTCTGTAAAATATGTTTCTGGCAGGTTGCATGTTATGGATGTTTTTATAACCACAATAATGATGATGACGATGGTGGTGAAAATGGTGATGATGATGGTGGTGGTGATGGTGACGATGATGATGGTGGTGAGGTGACGATGATGGTGGTGATGACGATGATGATGGTGGTGGTGATGATGGTGATGATGGTGGTGGTGATGAGGAGAAGCATTGATAGCTAATGTTTATTGAGCGCTAACAATGAACTCATCACGAGCTTCAGCACAGTGTAGACCTTAGGCCATTCATCTTTACAACTTCATGACAAAGCTGCTATGACCATTATTCTCATTTTAGAAGGAGACAGAGGTGAAGTACCTTGCCCATGACACATAATCACTAACTGACGACACCACGGTTCACATGCAAAATGACATCAAATGATCATGTTGACCAGCGTTTGTTGAGTTCTGACAGTGGGCTGAGCTCTACAGGGAGTGTTTTCCATCTTCTATCTGATTTCATTCCCCGAACATTTTCATGGGCTAGACTGTCATTGTTTTCTCTATTTTGTAGATAAAAATGATAGCTTAGAGTTCAAGTGACCAGCTCAAGGTCCCGTGGGCACTAAGGGAGGGAACAGGGGGCACGTGTCCAGAGACCGTCTTCCTCCCGAGCCCACGGCCTGGTGCTGCTCGCTCCCACCTCAGCTTCTCACCCCCGCCCCCCTCCCCCCTGCATGGTGACGCCCACAGACACCGGGCTGACGTGTGGCGTCCCCTGCCACACCTGCAGCGCCCCACTTCCCTCTTAGCTGACCCTCCAGCTGTCCTGAGCCATGGCCTGCCGAGCCCTTCTGAAGTCTAGGGCCACCGCACCACCTTCCGATGGTCTCCAGGGCCCTTGAATTATGTTCAGGGGTTAACACACACAGCTGTCCGTGAAGTGGCTCTGCCTTCCCCCAGTCCCATTTCCACTGCCCCATGGGAAGCCCACAGCCCAATCTCATCACCCCACCAGCAGGTGTTCAAGCAGATGGTGTCTGTCTGCTGACACCCCGCCCGGGCTGCAGGGCGCACTTGACACGAGATCGGTGAGGTGAGGGAGTGAGGTAGAGAGTGGGCAGACGGATGGGCGCAGGCAGCCTTTTGTCCTTCTCAGAGCAGCTGCAGCAGAGCGCCCCTGATTGGCTTCCTTTATCTTCCCCAGGGGGGCAGAGGGGAGCCTGGAGCAGCCGGAGAGGCCGGGCAGAAGGGCGAGCAGGTAAGGACGGCGTAAGGAGTCACTCACCTGGGGGAGCGTCGCTGTCCCTCCTCGACACCTTTCCGCCATTTCTCACGTCATTCCTCGTCTGTTCTTCGTGCGCGGAAGGGTTTTTTAAAAATCACATTTTCCTGGTTCCTACCCGAATCCTCTGGCTTACTGTCATCTTCCTCCTCCCCAATTATCTGAGGAGCTTGCCTTTTTAAAACATTCCTTTGGACTCTTGCTTTCAGTGCTGCTTGTCCACTGGAATGGCTACCATTTATTACAAAGCATCCCTTACTTTCCTGAGACGCCCCCATTGTTTCTCATGTACCCACCTCGTGACTCATGCACGGGGCTGTCGAAGTGCCCGGCAGAGGCCCCTGCTGGGCTCCGCGTATCCGGCCCGGCGGGACCGCTTCTGCAAAGGCTCCACATGGGGGTGCCAGTGAGGACACGCTGCCCTTCCTGCAGGTCTGAACATTCCACCAGCTGCTGCTGCTGTCTCAGCTGCCCCGGCTCCCTGGGCAGCCTCTCTGTCGCTTGAACTGACCACTGTGCTTCTGCCTGGCTGCTGACTCTGTGCCCGGTTTTTCCTTTCCTCTCTCCCTCCTGCCCTGGCCCCGCACTGGTCACCGCATCCCTCAGCCCGTGCTCACGGGAAGCCAGCTCCATGCCGAGTGCTGCACAGGCTGACACAGAGTGGCGGTGGGAGGGTCCGACCCTTGCAAGGCAATCTTCCCACGTGGGGGTGAGGCACTGGAGCAAGGGGCAGAAGAGAGGCTGAGCTGGGTTCAAGGTCTGCATGACGGGCAGGCTCAGCTGAGCCCCCAGGGAACCTGGAAACCAGCATGCATTTGGGTTAGTCTCGTAAGGACAGGTGGTCGAAGGTGGTGGATCCACAGTGAGCGTGTGACCCCCTGTGAGACACCAGCTGGTGTTTCCGGTGGCCAGAGTTGGAGGTGGATGCCAGGGGAGTGCTTTATTTTAGGGCGGTTTGCTTGCTTGTATAAAATTAAGTGTTCTTTCAATACTCTTTTCATTGGAACTTGTTTAGCTCTTTCTATGATACACACAAACCCCTCTCCATGTGGAGACATGAGAGTCTTTTTAAAATAACCGTATTATTGTCACCGTGTGGGATCATAATTCAGTTAGCCGAACCAGTTCCCATGGGCTCATGTTGTGTCTGTGTGAGTTTATTAGCCGGCGAGCTTCTGTGATGGGTCACTGCCACCCTGAGCCCGCCACCCAGCGCAGCGGTTTCATCTGTCACGGCCGCTCTCTCTGTCCTGTGTCCTCACGCACTCCCCCACACTCCCTACTTCTCACTGTCTGGAGCAGACCCACTTTCCGGATGGGCCTGCTTTTGTGAATGTCGTCAGGTCCTTCGCCAGCCCATTGAAGCCCCAGCAGGGCGCGGAAACGGGGCTTCTGCGCGTCCCGGTCTCCACCTGCCGTGTCCCTGGAGTTAGAGGGCAGGTTCTGGACCATCTTCTGACATGCGGCAGGTGAGCAGAGCCACTCGGGAGCCACTGTAAAGGTCTGTCTCTCTGTCTCCTAGGGTCACCCTGGCGTTCCAGGCTTCATGGGGCCCCCAGGGAACCCTGGACCACCCGTAAGTCACCCTCTGTCATCCCCCCCTCTTTCAACCTTGTATTGGAACACACTCCCGTTCTCAGTGGAGATGGGGCCGTGCTGACTGGATCTTCTATGTTAGGGAACAAACGGACATTGTACAGGTCCCAGGGGCCCTTGGGGGCCGAGAGCAGGGGACCTGGGGGGCGTGAACAGACAGTGGAATCTGAATGCTGTTTGGACTGGGGATGGGCAGGGATGGAGGCTTGGTTGGTTTGTTTATTTTTATCCAGCCGGGAGGTGGGAGGCCTGAGACACCTGCAGGGTTAGGGCTTGAGTAAGGGATGTAAGAAGCAGCCGGCCGCCCACCATGGGAACCTGGCCCGCAGCGAGGGGCTCTGGGAGTCATGCTGTGTACCACCCTGTACCACCACCCTGTGCCCCTCGTCTCTCCTGGGTGTCCGTCTGTGCACCCCTCCCTGAGTTGACACAAGCAATACCTCCTTGTCTCCCTGAAGATAAATCCAATAGCTCATTTCTTGCCTGCCTTCCTGGAATGTCCCCTGATAGGATTGAAAATGTCTCCTGTGAAGTGAGACCATTTGCTGTTGTCTTAGGGACGATGGGCTGGCACAAGCTTCAGCCCTTCCCAAAGTGTGGCTGCCGTCTTCCCAGCATCTTTGTGCCCTGGAACCTGGCCCAGCCCCTCGGGAGGACTCGGGATGTGGGGGCTGCATTCTGCTCATGCATGAAATGGCTCGGGACCTCTGGGCAGGTGCGCGCCAGCCTCACTCTCATTGTAGGGGGCGGACGGAGTTGCGGGAGCTGCTGGACCACCAGGCATCGAAGGCCCCCCGGTAAGTTCCTCAGTGAAGAGGGTCTGCCTTCCGTCTGTGTTTGCCTTTCCCACCCTGCCTGAGGACCCTGCCTCCGTGGCTTGCACGTCCCCAAGGTCTCATCACTACCAGTCAGCCACAGGGGGGTCACTTCTGTTAGGGCCCCAGTCAGAGGCTTGGGGGGAATGGCCTGGGAATCTGGGACAGCAGAACGCAGCTTTGAACCCGCATAAACAGGTGTGAAGCCCAGCCACGTGTCTGAAGCAGGGAGGCTCGGAGCACACCCATCCTGAGCCCCCCGGGTCTCACGAGAAGCTTGCCAGCTGGGAGGCAGCTGCTGGTATCCAGCTGTTCTGGAGGCTTTGGAAAGGGGGGTCGTGAGCCGGGGTGGTAACACTGCCACTGCTGCAGCTGCCCTGGAACCCAGGCTGTTACCTCAGAAACCATGATCAGAGGCGTGGCCTGAGCTGCGAGGCTCCCCTCTCCTGGTTTCAATGCCCTAAGTGAGGGGCAAACCTCTGGGTATTGGGTGCCAGGGCAGTGGCCCCTGCACGCGCCGTCACTTAGAGGACAGCACAGCAAATGGGTGTCCCTTACCTCACCCGATGGCCCTGCATGTCCGGGTGGTCCAGAATCAGTGTCTCCACTTCATAAACAAGGAAAGTGGGGGCCAGTAAAGCAAAACTACCAGTTCAGGGTCACATGCTGAGGAAGGGTCAGTGCCAGGTACAAGCCCTGCCTCCGAGTGTCTCAGGGTCAAGGTCCAAGTCTGGCCCACAGGCAGCTCAAGGTTCTGGTCTCTCTGGACTCTGGTTCCAAGGGCACCTTAGGAACCAGCCAGGAGCTTAGGGGGAGGACTACTCCTCCTCCTCATCAGACAAGGAGTCCAAAGCCAGAGGGGGCTAGGTGACTTGTCCAAGGTCACACAAAGTAATATCCACGCTGGTGGTCTTACGTCAGATCACTATTCACTCCACACTGACTCATGAGGCGGGGCTGGAGGGCTGTTGATGTTGCAGAAAACAGCCACCACTGCTCTTTTCACGACCATGGTCTGGCCGGGCCTTTCGAGACAGCCCACCCGGAAGTCCCCGGACCACAGCAGGCAGCAGCTCACTGATTGGCAGGCGGCGGCAGCTGCCCCCAGTACAAACGGACGCACTGTTTGCCCATGGAGGGTGGTAGGTGAGGCCTAGGGGGAAGTCTAGGAACAAAATCACACTACCTGACACCAATTCTGTCCCTGTCTCAGTGGCAACCTCGGGTTGTGCTGGGAGCTGTCCGTGGTCCTGATATTTCCCCAGGAGCATCAAGCCAGAAAATATTTGGAAGTGTTCTTAGGGCAAACAATGTGTGTTGATGGTTCAGAAATAGCAATTAAAAAATAAAAGCAGGGCATAATTAAAAAGGCCCACAACCATAAAACCCTTTTGGTATAGTTTGAGTTAAATGATGTAAATCATTTGCCAATCTTGTAAAATGAGGCACTGTAAAGAGAACACCCACCCACCTACTGTTTGCTGCTTTTTAAGGAAACGGTTTGAGAATCCGGGAACCCTCACTGCCAACATCATAAAACCCCGAGTGATGGTAGAACATTTGCCCCAAGTTGTTTTTGTTTTGTTGTTCTGTGTCGGCCCGAGTGGCACTGTGCCTGGGCGGTGTCGGGTCTCGAAAAGTGAATGTGGAGAGTGTAAATCCGTTTGAGAAAAGATTTTAACAAACCAAGAGCAAACCTAGAGCATCATCCATTCTTCACCGGTTCCCAAGGGTCTTCACAAAACAGTCTTGACATCTTAACAGTGCATTACTGCCGTCTTTCATTTTCCTCAGGTAGAAAATAAGACCCGGTGATTGAGCTGTGCTTGAGTTGAATCAGTACTTAATAGAGTGTTTTGGGTCTCCTGATTAGACTTTTTTATATGACAACATATAAAATCTGTATACTTCTGAAATAAATGTTAAATATTTTTGCTTTTCTTCAAGAGGCTAAACTCACAGCCCTAAGAACACGTGGCGTAGAGATTAGGGGCTAAGACCTGGCCTCGGGAGCCGATGCCACGAGAAGCCTGGGCAGGGGATTTTGACAGTGCCAGGGCCACTCAACACTCAGCACAGACCCAGGGTGACACTCAGTGCTCGCCGGGTGGGAGTGACGCGCCGATGGCCTCACACAGACTTAGCTCTGGGTGACGGCAGTGTGTGTCTTTGATGAGCAAAGTCAGAAATGAAGGATTAATGTGACAACTAATGTAAAGACAATCTTTTGAATCATGAGGTTTGTCTCATGGGGAAAGATAGCAAATGTGACTGTTGGTAAGAGGTTTGGGGACCTCTGGACAAGAAGATGACCACCTGGTACAAGTGCCCATGGTCAGCGGCTCTCTTGCCCTGGGTCCTGTACCCACAACAGCCCTGGCGTTGTGCTCAGTGCTCTGTGGCAGGGACCTGGGTCTCGGGCAGTCTGGGGGAAGAGGGCAGAGGTTGGTCTGGACCTGGGTCTGTGAACTCCAAAGCCCCAATGTCATTTTCCCCAGCACGCTTCCTGTCGTGAATTCCTGAGTGTGGGTAACAGGACCAGAGTGAGCCCAGGCCAACACCCCAGTCTGTCCCACTATGCTCTGCCCTGGGCACTCACTGCCGGGGGGTGATGCCCAGAAAGGCAGGAGGTGCGGGCAGAGCACCCACTCTTTCTCACCAGAGACCCCTCCCTCCTGTGTGACATCCCATCCTTGCAGAAAACCTCTCCAGAAGGTGTAACGGTGTTTTTGTGTCTCGGATCTTTTAGGGAAAAGAAGGTCCTCCCGGCCCCGAAGGCCCGTCTGGGTTCCCTGGAGTCCCTGTAAGTGCCACCGAAGTGGGGAAGTCTGGTTTCTCTGCTGCACAGATCAGCAAGTGACAGTGCCTGTCACCACCTCGGAGGCAGACGTGGTCCCTGGGTGGGAGGTGTTGTGTATTCTAGGGCACGAGGGGAAGAATAACCCGCACAGAGAGTTAACTCTTGGTGCAGTTCATGTTCTTTTATGTGTGTGTGTGTTGTTTGCCTACTTAAATGGCGTTTTCACCTCTCTCCACACACGTGTGTGTTCATGTGCACATGTGTCTGTGCACATAAAGAGAGCTGCCGCACACACACACAGGGAGACAGGCTGAACGTGCACGTGTGTGCACGCGTGGTTGAGGTCATTACTCACTGTGACACTGTGAACATGTTTTCCATGCTGGTATCAGGCGTTTGCGAGTCTTCCCCCCGCTCTGTGTAATGAACGCCCCGCAGTGTACACTGTCATGCTTCTGTCACCTTGCACACCTCACCGCCGGTTGTCAAATCCACCACAGCCTGTTTGCACATGGAGTGCTTTTCTAATTCCTGGGTGACGGTCCCTAAAAGTGCGGTTCGCTTGTCTGAGTTCCATCACGTCTAAGGCTCTCCACACAAGCTGCGTGGTCACTGACCCCCGACGTTGCTCGGGGCTTGTTAACTCCACAGCCTCCCCCTGAGGTGGGGCCCTCCTCTGGGTCAGCGAGGAGGCTGGTCCAGAGAGGACGGGGGCTGCCCCCCACCCCCCACTGAGAACAAGGCCTGGCCTGGCCCTGCCCCCAGGGCGCATGCTCATGTTCCAGCCGCACTGGCTCACGGTTGGCTCCTAGGACACCTGGCAACTCCCCCTCCTGTGCCACAGGGCCTTTGCACATGCCTTTCTATCTGTCCAGGAAGCCCTCTCGTCACCCCTGGGGAGCAGTGGAGGCCTTGGACCTTCCCAGCCCCTCGTGGGCTCTGGGGGCCATGCAAAGGGCTGTCCTGTGGGCCATGCAGCCTCCTCCTCCTCTTTCTTGGCACCCGCTTCTCCCCTCCTACCCCCTCGGTCAATCCAGGGCCCAGATACCAGGTCCTGTCACCCCATGTCCAACCTCACAAACGTGTCCTGGAGCATCTTTTCTAGACCAATGGCAATAATAAAGCAACCACTGCGGTGACCTGCTTTTTCACTCTGTGCCAGATGCTGCAGACTGGCACCTGAGCCAGAATCTGGGGGTCAGGGAAAAGCCAGGACACCCACCCTGTTCTGCTGGGTGAACCCCTTCTGCATGCGATTGGACCCATGCATGTTCTCTCCTCCCCCATGGGACCTAAAGACACATAACCCATTTGAGTTTCTCTTGCAGGGAGCAGAAGGCAAAGAGGGCAGAGATGGGAAGCCGGGTCCCCCCGGAGAGCCGGTGAGTGACTCTGAATTCCTACCATTTACAGGCTGGGTTAGCGCCCCCTTGGGGACAGCTGTGCCGCACCTCAGAGCTGCTTGGCACCAGGCACCAGGAGGGGCATTTTCTGTGCCAGTGAGCCTGCCGGGTAATCGCTGCCGTCTCCACTGAGCAGCCAAGGACGCATACACGACGCATACACACACGCATACACCCACTGGGTCCCGGGACAGGAGGGGATGGGCCCGGAGTCACAGGAACCGGACAGAATTAGAGCCTGGGCCCTGTCGTCTGTCCTCTGCATTTTTTAAACTGCCCCAGGCAGCCTCCATCCGAAAGATGTGGGAGGGGACCTGAGGCAGGTGAGTCCGGGCCGGGGTGCAGATCTGATATTTGAAAAGCTGGTTATACCTGCCAAACGCCAGAGAGCTGCACCCGCTGGCCGCAGGGAGGACAGTCTGCCCCTTCTTCGACTTCCGCATCCAGCGGTGTGTGTGTTCTTCTTTCTCAACATCATCTGCCCGGGGACACGCGGTGAGCTGGGCTGTGTCTCTGTGGCCCTGGCTTCCGTACCTTCTCCACAGCGACCCCCAGGGCCCCCACTGGGGTGTGGGTGTCAGTGCTGCCTCAGACGAGGAGAGGAAGGCACAAAGAGGTGGGGCAGGCTGGCCGAGGTCCCCAGCCAGGGAGTGAAGGCCGGAGTTCGGGGTGCAGAGAGGCGGGAGCAAACTGCGGTGTGGTGTGCTCTCTGGTGGGGCTGGTGTGACGGTGCAGCGTCCCTGACATTATTGGTCTGCGTGGTCTGTATATGGAAGGCCTTTCCGGAAAGACCCGCGCCAGGCATGGGGCGCAGACTGGTCTAAGGCCAGGTCTGCTCTGGGTGAGCTGGCGCACAGGGATGCAGGCTGGTCTCCTGGCCCGGGTGGGACTCAGGGACTCGCACTCCAGCATCCACTGGTTGGTTCAGTCTGGAACATGAGCCTGTGACTGTCCTGACATTTGTCACTCTGAGCTGCTTTTGAAGACCTGGGCCCGGGAACAGGGGGTCTCAGGGACCCCCTAAGAGCAGACTGAAGATGAGGGTTTAGAGGCTGGTGGACTGTTGGGGGCGACCCCAGGAAGCACAGAGGGCAGGAGGAAGGGAGACAAGGAAGGAAAAAGCCCCTGACAGCAGGCCGGGGGCGGGGGAGTCCATCCAGCAGGCAGCTGGCTCAGTCCTGCTGGGCACCCAGAGGACTCGTGAGACAGGCCTGCAGCTGGGCTCGCACCCTGGCCGGGGTCCGGGAGGCCGCACTGTTCAGCAGGGCGCTGCAGCCTGTTCTGACTGAGGATTTCTCCCAGAGCCATTGCTTCTGTGCTCTGGACCTTCGCACCTCAAGGTCAGGCACGCGGAGGCCGTCTGTGCCTGGCCTTCGGTCTGGCAGGAGCCATGTGTCCAACAGAGGACAGGTGCCCTCCCTTGTGAGTGAGGACGGGGTTGGGCGGCAAGTAAAGACGGCAGGTGGTTGCTCTATAGTTTGACTTATTCAGTTTCTATACTTTGGGGACATGGATGGATAGGTAGACAGTAGATGGACAGATGGATGGATGCACAGAGGGATGGTTAGGGAGGCAGCCTTTCGAGTTGCCTGCTGCATAACTTTTATGAGGAGTCACTCGAACAATAATTATGATACAGAATGAGGTAGAGACCCTGGAGCTGAGGCCTGGCCCAGCGCCCCTGCTGGCTGACCTGGAGCAGATCAGCTGCCCTCTCTGTGCCTGGGGGTGAGCAACAGCACCTCCCTCGCTCGCTGGGCTGCAGTGAGGACTCGGTGATGTAATCACGGGAAGCGTTCGCCCACACCTGGTGTGTGGAGAACCCTCACCGTGGCTGGCTGTCAGCATTTTCCTGCTGGTAACTTGGGCCAGTGATGGGGTGGCCACTCCCCCTGACTAGGGGCCAGGCTGGGCCCCTCTTCCCTGGGTCACAGACACCCACGAGGCAGGATGGTTTTGCATATGCAACTGAGAGGCAGGTGCAGGAAGGGGAAGGGCACCCTGAGATCGCACGGCTGGGTGTAGATGAGAGACCGACCAAAAACTGACCCGAGCCTTGTACCCACCCCCTTTCTCTCTGCAATTTGTTTCTCGGAATCCAACTATGCTTTTTTCTCCCTCCTTTCTGCACATCTGACCCTTGTGGTTACAAGCTGTGCCAGTGAGGGGCCACTCTGGGGAAATGGGCACGCCCCCAGCTACAGGGAAGGTGGGGCCAGGCCACTGCCCCAGCCCCACCCCCACCATGACTTTGTTGGGGCTTTAGCCCCTGTCACTCCCCTGCTTCCATTCGTGGCTGGTTCTCCCCAGGGCAGTACGGAGCTGCTGGTAGCCAAGGAGGCTGAGCAGCAGAGGTGTCCCCACGGCTTCTGCACAGTGGACAGGGGTGGAGTGGGGATGGCTGAGGGATTGCGGGGCCTTGTCAGGCGGGCGCTGCTGCGGGGAGCAGAGCGGCCTTCTGGGGTGGAACGCATCTGGGGTTTGGGCCGGCCGGCCCTGTGCCCTGTGTCAACTCGGCCAAGTTTCTTTGAGCCTCGGCCGTCTGTGAAGTGCAGGAAGTGCAGTCGTTACTAGCTGCCTTGAGAATGAAGTCGTTTGTAACGAGGATGTTGACACAATTTCTCAGCCAGCCCAGAACATGTCTGAGAACACAAAGGGGCCCACGGGCTCATCACTGTGGAGACGACACTCTGTAACCAGACCCACCCCAGGGAGACCAGAATGTAGCCTGCCAGGAGCCAGGGTGGGGACTTGTATGGATGACAGTGGAGCATAGAGCCAGGGGAAGGGCTGACAGGGGGACAGTGACAGGCCTGTGGGGACGTAGGGGCCCAGGCAGGAGAGAGTCTATAGGAAAATCTTCAAAGTGCCACCTCATGTCTTTCTTTTCCTCTTCACTCCCAGGGCAAGGCGGGCGAGCCGGGGCTGCCAGGACCAGAGGGTGCCCGAGGCCCCCCCGTAAGTGCCCCGTGTGCATATGAGTATGTGTGTGTGCATGCATTGTGTGGGTGTATGTGTGTGCGTGCATTGTGTGGGTGTATGCGTGTGCATGCATTGTGTGGGTGTATGTGTGTGCGTGCATTGTGTGGGTGTATGCGTGTGCGTGCATTGTGTGGGTGTATGCGTGCGTGTGCGTGTGCACCCCGGTGGAATAAAGCCATCGGCCTCGTGGCCAACACAGTGCATGGAGGTGCCCCCACCGCCCGACCCTGGGGTCCAGAGTTCCTCTCCTTCAAGACTTTGGGGCTCCAAGGTGACAAATGCAGTTCTTTCAGAGCCCGCAGCTATAGAAGCTATTTTCCAAAGTGCCACCACTGTGAGTAGGTCATTGCTTTATATTTTCCTTTGTTGTTGGCCTATTTATTGTCATTTAAATGGGCTTTCTCTGGATGAAAGGACCTAAAAATGAGTCAATTTTAGTTTTGCACATTTTTCATCGCTAAGAGTTTTTTACCAGCTGTAACAGTAACCCTTTCTCATTGCAAAACAGTAACAATGAGGATGGTAATACTTAAAAAATACTAAAAATAACGTAATGGAGGAGAAAATTGCATTACTTACAATTCTACCCCACACAGAGGTGAAGCTCGGTTAACATTCCGAGGTATTTTCTCTGGTCCTTTTTTCTACGCGTGAGCCCTGAAATCAACACACCCAAACCTGGTTGTCAAACGATTATAGGTGTAATATACATAGATACTTTTCTATAAAAATGAACTCAACCTATATATTTTGGGGTTGTTGAGTTTCTTTTGTTGTTTTTTTGCTAAATGCTTTACTCCATACTTTTAAAATTGTTTACATAATTTTTTAAATTTGTTTTTGGCAAAAATATGATTTTTAATGAAGATTTAAAAAATTCTAAATCTACCTGTTTGGCAAGGAAGTCAAAATGCTAGTTCTCTCTCCTTAGTGTGTTTTTCTGTAAAAACAAAAACAACCAATAACTCACCTGGCTTGCATTTAATATGGAGGAAATAAAGCACACAATCAATTTCCTTTTGGCTGAATGGCTTTTGCCTGATTGCAGCGGGCGACGCCCCCTGAGAGGGGAGAGTACCACTTTCTACCGGGGATTTCAGTGCAGAATTGGTGATTTCTGTTAGGGCGGTTCCCGGCCTGTTGGGTGGGAGGGGACTCCTTCTAGGTCAGAGATCAGTTTGGGGGCTGTTTGGGGGCTGCAAGGAATCCGAGCTCAGCGCAGGGGCGGAGTCTGGAGCCCCAGCAGGTGGAGGAAGCCCCGCCTCCTTCATCCTGTTGGGCATGAGTCAGGCGAAGCTCTCAGGAATGAAATGAGTTCTGAGGCAGACAGCCTTGGGTTCAGCCTTCACGTTTCCATGTATTAACAACTGCGGCCTTGGTCAGGGGGCCACTCTGAACCTGTTTCTTCTTCTATGAACTGAGGGTCAGCAGGGCTCCCACTTCCGTAGGGCAGTTGTGAATCCTGAAGGAGAAGAGAAAATATGAAAATTTCCAGCCCAGGGTCCTGCACATTGTGTGTGTGTCCCTCAGTCGGTCCTTTGGTCCCTGGTTGTGCAGGAGGAGAGCACAGCAGGTGTCTCTGCCTCCGAGCTGGCTGGACCTGGGATTCCAGTGTCCTTGAGGAAGATGCTGGGGCGCAGGCAGGACAGGAAGAGAGGACCGGCCTGCTTCAGGCAGCCGAGAGCACAATTCACCTTTTATGCAGTCCCGTCTGCAGCCTGCAGAAGCGGGCTCCTGGAAATTGAGTCACAGCGGAGGGAAGAGGGGCACCCGGGGTTTACAGGCAGACGGCAGAGCTGTGGGTGCCGCCCAGACCTGCCTCCAGAGCCACCCCGGCTCCATCTCACGTGGCGGCACGTGAGGCCCCTTTCCGCAGGTCGTGAGTCCTGAGTCAGCCAGGTGGGCATTTCCTTGGTTCCCACTTCCTGGATGGCGGTGGTAGGAGGCCCAGGGGCGAGCTGACTTCTCCCAGGTCACAGTGGTGGAATCTGGAATAAAATCTGAGATGACTTCCTCACCCTCATCCCCCTCCTCCTCATGAGCCACTGATACTTCGTGTCACGGCACCAGGTGACAGGTGTGTGTGAGGTCGCCCCAGCTCAGCAGGACGGGACTCAGCCCCGGTATCAGAGGGAGACCTGGAGTGCAGCCGCTCACTCAGCTCAGGGCTTCGCAGGGACCCGAGGCCGCCCGGCTGGGCTCTGCTCCTTTGTCCCCTGCCTCGCCCAGGAGCCATGCAGAGGGTGCCCCAGAGAGTGGAGTGAGGTCGGGCAGATGAGGAACAAGAATGTGGTCAGAGTCAGGAGGTGCTGAGGCAGCCCTGCCCAGGCTGCGGACTGAGTCCGGGGGAAGGGCCTAGCCACTGGTCAGCAGGCTTCAGGGACATTTCTAGGACATGGCAGGTGCCGGGCACACAGCAGAGCTTCGCACCTCACGGCCCATCCATCTGGGGTGAAGGGAGTCAGGATCTGGCTGGACCCCTTCCCCCCACCAACCCTCTGTCCCCCCTGCCCCCCGCCAGGTGCCTGCCCCTCCCCTGTGCCAGCCTGCTCTGCAGTGGAGTAACTGCATTCTTTCCTCCAGGGCTTCAAGGGACACACAGGTGATTCTGGCGCACCTGGCCCCCGGGTAAGTGGCTGTCTGGCCCTGGAGGTTGTCCCAGTGGACCTGAGCTGGCCCTTCCAGACACTGGCCTCGGGGCCCTGCAGACCCCAGCGCAGGGCCCGGACTCGGTGGGCGCTCTCTGGCAGGCCTGCTCCTGGGTCCTCCCCTCTCTGATGCTCAGAGACGCTGGCTGAGGCAGCTGGAGTTCTGGGCCTTTCTCTCTAACAGCAGGTATTTTGTTTCTGCTTTGCTCACCTAGGGAGAGCCTGGTGCCATGGGGCCCCCCGGCCGGGAAGGGTCACCAGGAAAAGATGTAAGTCTGGGGCCTGGGAAGCGTCTTAGAAGAAATCCAGTCCATTTCCACATCATTCCTCAGCAGCAGGATCCATTTTACAAAACCGGGCTACTCTGCGGGGTCCCCTGCGTGCAGCTAAAAGCAGCTGCTTGGGCCCGGCCGGGCTTCTCTCCAGCCTGGACTCCCAAGGGCCCCTCAGACCCTCGGGGACAGTTTGAAAACCCTGGCCTGGCCACCCCACCTGCTTGCACTTACAGAAAGGGGCTGCCAGGCGCTCCCAGGCTGGCAAGGCAGGGCAGGGTGCCACTGGGACAGGACCCTAGGACACCAGATGGCAGGCAGCTTGCCCTTCCCACCTCGTCATTGTCCGACTCTTTCCGTTTACACTGCCTTCTCTAGACTCTGCTTTCTGTGGCAGCCTGGCCGAGCTTCTGTTTCTACCCACGAAGTCCACTAGAGGTGGTGATGGTAGATCGCCACTCCTTTGTCCCCTAGAAGGTGCTGCACACGTGGGTGACATTGTTCCTACTGTGGGGACCGAGGCAGGGACAGGTCCAGGTGACAGCCCAGTGAGCAGGAGCAGACAGACGCCCAGGAGCGCTTGCCTTCCCTGGTGGCTCCCCTGTGTTGAGGTGGCACTTGTGTAGCCCCCGGGGAACCAGAGGGAGCCCTGAGCGAGCCAGCGAGCGGACCGGCACGTACACTCGCTCACGTGTTCACTCAGCTGCGAGATGGGCTGGCCGTGGCTGCAGTGACGGGCAGTCAACCAGGAAACATGCTGGACACAGTGCTTGGCCCCTTTAAGGGGTGACGTGGTGAACTTTGGCCCACATTCGGCTGAGCCGCGTGACCCTCATGCAGTGACCCCGTGATAACTTGACTCTGTCTCTGTTTCAGGGTGACGCTGGACCCACAGGGCCACAGGGCCCCCAGGGACTGAGGGGCCCGCCGGTGAGTTTTGCTTGGAGACCTGTCTGTGCTCTCTTTGAGCAGGGCCTGTGACCATGGTGACGTGTGGCCGGCTCGTCCTGGCAGCCCTCTGAGTTGTAAAAGTGTCAGTGTGACTCAGCAGTCAGAAAGCATCACTGCCTGAAGCCCCCTTTGGCCCCCCACCCCCCACTCCCACCCCTAACCCCTGGGCTCTTTTCTGGAGCACCCACCCACCTGGCAAGGACCGGGGCCCTCTGGGGCATGTGTTCCCCGAGTGCCACCCCCCAGTGGGGCACACATGAGTTCTTGGGGTGCCCAAGACTCTTCGTAGATCAAACACAGATGTGCCTCCAGACTGAGACACACATGAGGTGTTGCTGTGATGTCCACGCTACACGGGGGCCTTTTAGGAGGAAGTACGAAGGCACCACGGTGGCCCCAGGCCCACGGAGGCACCCCCTGCGCCCCTTCTGTCCTGGCATCGGGCTTCTGCATCCAGGGTCCCCGGGTCACGTTATCTGAGCTGGGCTCCTGTCCCCTTCTTCCGCCTCATGTGGGCTGGGTGAGGTTCTTCCCCTCTCCCGGGCCTCAGTTTCCTCACCTGTCGATTGGGGGCGGTGGTAAGAATCCAGTGAGTTCATCTGGGGAGGAGGTAGGACAGCGGCCAGTGCCCGCAGTGAGGGCCCGGGAGCCCCACGCGGTCTGTTCCGGGGGAAGGCAGTCCTCTCGCTCTGTTTCCTTCTCCGATGGCAGAGTGGCACTCGGCAGCCCCCCAATGCATGCAGGGCTTTTGGGGGCACAGGCGAGGCTGAGGGAGGGACATTTTGGGAACAGTGGGTGCCCCAGGACAGGTGTACATGGTGCCGGGTGCCGGTGGCAGGCCCAGGGGAGGCCAGGAGGGACCTCACATGGCACCTGCAGGGGCAAGGCTTTCCCTGAAGGGCCTGGGTCCCCGAAGGAGATCTTGGGGTTTTCTAACTTGTCCCCATCAACTCTGAGGGACGTTGTAAAGAATTTGTAACCAACAATCAATGGCTGATGTTCACTATGATGAATTTTCTTGAACTTGATAAAGCGGGGTCCGGTTTTTCTCCGGTGACCTCATTCTCACCAGCTGGGGTGCTACCTGGGCTTCCCTGACTGAGGAGAAGGCCACTGCACAGCCCACAGCTGGATGCCGGGCATTCAGGGACATGGGCAGGGCCCGGGGCTGGGGACTGGCCGGGCACACACAGCACTCACGCCTGAGTCCTGCCCAAACCCTGTGAGGCGGGCCCTGTTACTGCCGCGCTCACAGATGAGAGACACGGGCACAGAGAAGTGGGGGGCCTTGCCTAAGGCCACACAGCTGCTGCGGGGCAGAGCCCGGGTCTGGGCTCAGGCAGTTGGGCTGACACATGCAGCTTCATCTAGCACCTTCCTGGGCCCGTGGTTTTGAGATTTCCTCGATCACCTGGCAGGAGTTTGGAGCGAAGAGCTGTTGAGGGGATGCTGTGTGTGGCCTCTGGTCCTGACAGTCACAGATCCGGAGAGGGTCTCCGAGACCTATGCTCCAGGGACCTGGAGGGAGCCAGGTCTCAGCCCCAGTGCACAGGTGACAGGCGGCAGCCCAGAGCTGCCCCTCCGGTGTGAGTTGCTGTGCTGGCCGAGAGCTAGCGTGTCTTGGCCCTTGTCCTCCCTGCAGGCGGAGGGGACCGAGGGAGGAGGAGGGGAGGTATAATTAGCCCAGGGATGAGCAGGAGTGTGTGTTTTTAGAGGCGCACAGATGGGTTGGTGGGTGGGTGGAGGGAGGTGCGGGGAGGAGGGGTGGGCAGTATTCCCTGGAAGGGGCGAGCGGGGGTGGTCCCACACACAGGCTGGCCCTGTGCTTCCTCGTGCCTCAGTTTCCCCATCTGTGCCACAGGGGGAAAGACAGGGGCATGATGTGATTCTGTCAGGATCTGGTGAGATGAGGCAGATGAACCCTCACGATCACATGTGCCCTTTGAGGCACAGGTAGAGGCTGTATTTATGACCCCTGACGGACAGGCCTTGTCCTCACCGAGGCTGGGTTAGCACGAGGTGGGCACTGTGTTGGCTGGGTTTGAAGCCCCCCTTCCCTCTCTGGTGGGTGGCATCCCATTTCTATGCACGATTGGGGTTTGCCTCCGCTGTGAGCAGCGGGCCACTGCACATGGGCCTGGCGTGTAGGGAGGTCCTGGGCTGGGTTGGCTTCTTTTCCCCATAATCTGTTTCCAGGCAGCGGGCACGTCTGAACACGCACGGCTCAGACCGTAGGGCATCAGCGCCCTTGGGTGAAAGGACACGTGCAGAGCGGGCTCCGTGTGTTCCCTGCCACTCCCCTGGCACAGCGCCCCCTGCGGGTCTGGCTCTGTGCTCCATGCTGGGCACAGAGAGAGCAGAGGCCCTTGCTGTGCCTGTGGGCTGCTCCTGGTGGCGGGGGGGACAAGGTCCATGCTGAAACCGCCCAGCAGGGGGTAGGGAAGTGGTGAGCAGAGGACGTGACCCACCCTCCTGGCGAAGCTGAGATCCCAGGCTTAACAGGAAGTCGTCTGATCCTCAAGGTGGGGGTCGGGGTGTGGAGCTGAGAGCCTCGTTGGCCGTTCTGGTTTCTATGCTCCCAGGAACCTGACTGGCTAAGCGTCTGTGTCAAATCACAGAGGCGCACAGAACACCCCCAGTCAGCGCATCCCGGAGTGGAAGGGTCGGCCCTAGAGTCTGGAGTGAACGGGCCTTGTGTTGGGCGCTTGCAGGACCCTGGATGGGCCACGGCCCACCCCACCCCCCATGTCTCAGCATCTGCGTCTGCTTCGTGGGGACACACGGTGCCCTTGGGGTGGTGTGTGCCAAGACCAGTGTGCACACGTGCTCCTTGAGCAGCCGGGACGACATGGCTGGGGCGTGAGCGGTCAGTGTCGGCCGGAGGCTCTGCTCCTCCAGGTGGCATCTGAGCCGAAGGAGGGGCGGGGGCGAGCGTGGTCAGGCCCGTCTGCGTGTGCTGCCAGGGTGCCCGCCACCGAGGGAGGCCTTCGGGGGTGCGTGGACTGACTCAGCTGATTCACTATCATGAGCTGCTTTCACAAGCTCCTGTGGGTCACGAAGGGGCTTACTGAGACCCCTGGGGTGGGTCACAGCTCTGGGTGTGAAGCCAGCCCCCGTCCCCCCATCTGGCAGCCTCTCCTTTCCGTCCTCCTGCTCCCTGACGTCTGGGCAGAGGGTCCCTGCAGTTACCACCTCTGTCTCTTCCCCCAGGGTAAGAGTGGACCACCCGGATCTGCCGGGGAGCCCGGCCTCCCAGGAAACCCCGTGAGTACTCGCCGCTGCTGCCGGACAGGTCAGGGCATGGGGCTCACATCACAGGGGCTCCGGTCTCCACCCCCAGAGGCAGCGATGGGGAAACAGGGTCTGTTGGTAGACGCGGGCCATGGAGGCAGGAGGAGGCAGGAAGGACTTCAAGTTCAAAACAAGTGCAACTAATGCGGTTGGCTCCCTGTGGGCTACAACCCAGTGCACCCCGAGGGACAAAACAATTAAAGGCTGTTTAAAAACGAGTCATAAGGTTGCCCTGCGGGTGTTAGGTGTCTTCAGAAGATGAGAAGGCGGGGTCAGGCTGGCCGGCCCGACCGTCTCTCACGGCAGGGTCAGCGGGCAGCGTGGGAATGGCTGTCACACAGATTTGGTGAAGGGTCCTCCTGCTGCTAGGAGTGGGGGAGGGGAGGGCAACAAGGAAGGGCAGTTACGGGGAGAAGGAGGGTGGCCTTTGTAGTCGGTGACGTCCCAGACACTGGACAGAGGATTCAGGATTCAGGGTTCCGGTCCGGTAGAGGGGAGACATGCTGGGAAAGTCGGTCTCTGGTGGATTCTGGGCATGTCAAACTCAGAGCCTGTCTGTGAGTCTCCGCCCAGCCCAGCCTCCTGCACTTTTATTTGCTCACATGGGCAGCCCTGTTCAGAAGACCACCCTCAGGGTATGCCCGCTAACTGCTGTCCCCTGGAAATTGGGGTGACCAGTCCATCCTGGTTTGCCAGAAAGCTCCCCGGCTTTAGCACTGAACATCCTGCGTCATTCCCAGGCAAACCGGGCTTCTGGCCACCCCAGTAGGGCCCCATCTTCCTGTGGGCCCAGGGGCAGCCACCCTCTAGCTCCTTGGTGAAGGTGGTGGCCTCCCTCTGGAGCCGTGGTGTGGGGCTTGTCACCGCTGGTGTGACAGAGAGGGTGGGGAGGTTGGGTCGTGAGCCTGGGCTCACAGCCATGGCAGTCGGCCCCGGCAGAGCTGACTCACATGCGGTGGCTTCCCAGAAAGGTTGGAACTGAAAGATTCCCAAAAGCTTCTCCCAAGAAGTGACGCTTCCAGGGCATGCGCCTCGGTGTCCTGTCGGGACGATGCCTAGAGCCTCAGGCGGGCCATCTAGGACCACACATGTATCAGGGCGTTTTGCTAAATGCAGGGTCCAGCAGAAGGAACACCTGCGTGAGCATGGTGGGTAGGGCAATAATAACACAGGTGTGATAATTTATAGTTTTCATGTGAACATTTCACCTGTCACACGGTGTGCTTGAGTGTGCTATTGTTATGGTACAGAATGACGTGCTTATGGTTTTGTAATAGAAGATTTTGTAATGAAACGGGTGTTATTTGCACTGGACCCTGTATTTTGTCCTATTTTATCTCTGTTCCTTTGAGTAGAAAGGCCACTGCTTACGGAGACACTGCCTGTCTTGGTCCCCAGCCAGTGACAGCAGTATGGGCACCTACTGTGCCCAGTCTCTCCCTGACCCCTCCCCCTCCACCCCAGGAAAGCATCTTGTCCTCTGTCTTGTTGATGTGTCAAGCCGCCAGAAAGCAAAGGGGTCACAAGCTTTCTGAGTCTGCTTTCTGAGCTGGCCCTGACCTTGAAGGATTAATCCAGTTTTCCCTCTGCAGGGCCTGAAGGGAAACAAAGGAGAAAATGGCAGCCCGGGACTCCCTGGCTTCCTGGGTCCCCGTGGACCTCCGGTAAGCAGAGAACCCTGGTGGGGCCAAGATGCCTGGCTCTGGGGTGAGGTTCACATTCAGGACGTGCCTTCCACTGCCCATGGTCAGTTCTGAGTGCTTTATAAGTGTTAACACATTTAAATCTTGTGGTATCCCCATGAGGCAGGTATGGCTACTATTCCCATTTGGCAGATGAGGAAACTGAGGCACAGATGACTTAAGGATGTTATAAGGAGGTTGTCCAAGTCATAGGTCCAGTAATTGGAGGAGACAAGACTTGAACTTGGGAAGGCTGGCTCCAGAGCCCAGAGTCTTCTTGGTGTCTTAGTTCACTCGCTGAGCCTCCTCCTCAGAGGGGTCCCCTGCCTGTCACAGCCGGACGGTTTCTACGGTGGGCACCCCGGAAGCCCGGTGAAGGGCCGACAGCCCAGACCCGGGGGTCCCACCCCATCTGGAACTTCTCCTTTGTCTGTGCTGCACAGGCCGACCAGACAGCCCCGCGTGGGGCGTCCTCGGTGGGCTGGGCCGTCGCTTGTCATCTTCGCTGGGACGTGACTTTGCTGGAGGTGTGGTTGGCAAACGCCCTGTCACTTGCGATGTGCTGATGCTGCCGAGCTAACCGATGCCGTGTTCTGTCCCACAGGGGGAGCCCGGAGAGAAGGGAGCCCCGGGCAAGGAGGCAAGTCTCTCGTCCCCTGGGTGGCCCTGTCCTGTGGGAGATGCAGGGCCAGCTGCGTGGCGGTGGGTGCGGGGGTGAAGGTGGCTTCCCATGGGGCCCTGGACTTAGCCAAGCTCCACACTTGCTCAAATGCTTTCTGAACAAGGTGTACATTTTAGATTTGCGAGGGGCCCTCAGAGTCTGTAGCCAGGCCAGGGAGCCCCCCGCCTCTGTCCAACATCCTTAGCCACCTCTACTCCCCTCCACCGTAATGTTCTTGGGTCTGGAACATACATGGGATCACGTCACTTCAGTTGGCACCTGAGCTCGGTCCCCAGGGCACCCGCCTGCTCCACCTCCCGTGAGCTCCAGTCCCTCCGGCCTTTTAGTTCTGAAACACGTCAAGTTCTTTCCGAACGGCATCCGTATACTGGGCGCGCATTTCCAAAAGCCCTTGCCCTCCCCGTTTGCTGACTCCCCTTGGCCACGACAAGCAAAGCAGACACCTGGCTATGCTGTGTCTGGTCACCCCGCTCTGTTTGCCATGGCCCAGGTTCAACACGTTTGATAGAGTGTGAGTGGAAGGATGAATGAATGCTAAGAAAACACCCCCGGGCCATGTGTGCAAGTCCTGTGGGAATCGGCCTGGCCATTCCAAAGCCTGCACATGGCCTTTGAGTAAGGAAGACTGTGTCACTCTGCCTGTTTGGGTCCCTTTCTGAACTAGACAAGGGTGCGGCGACTTCCTTGAAGCCAGGTCAAAGGGCCCCATAAGCAGGGGGCGTTTGCTCCTCCCCAGCCTTGCTTCCTGCTCACAGGCGCACCGCTCACTCACTGGCCGTCCTTGCTCCCTCCTGCTCACCACCAGCTCCCCTCGGCTCACAGCTGCCCACTGTGGCACCTTCTCTTCCTTGGGGTCCCTGCGGCCTCCAGCTGAGGTGCAGGCTCTGAGCAGCACCCAGCTCCCCCTGACCCCACTCCCATTTCCAGGGGAGCCCCTGCCTCCTGCTGCCCTGTCACACTGTGTCCTTGTTCCCACCTCTTAGATGCAGGGTTGCTCTAGAACTGCAGAGACTTGGCGGCCGAGACAACAGGCACTTACTCCGCAGAGTCCTGGGGACTGGGACGAGTGTGGCAGGCTGGGTTCCGCCCCCCCTCCCCGTCTAGCATGCTGGTGGGGCCTTGAGTCCCCAGGCCCACTCTCCCTAATCCCACTATAGAGGACTCGCCCTCATGACTTCATCTACACCAGTCACCCCAAAAGACCCCCACCTCCTCATATATCACATGTGAACTGGGGGGCACAGACATGCGTCCATAACACATGGGGAGCGTGCTGCACGCAGAGGACCCCATGCCCCCCGCACTGGGAGTCACAGACGGCACCCGCTGTGGTGGGAAGGGAGGGGGTAACCTAGAGTGGCAGGGCAGGGACAGGTAGTGAGGACCAACCCATGCAGGGTCCCCAGTGTGCTAAGGAGAGGGACTCACCCTGGAAAGGGGCAGGTGGGACCGTGGTCTGGGAAGGCAGGAGAGTGGAGGAGGTGGACCCCGGCCTGCAGTGTCCGGACACAGGGGAGCTCCCGGAGGAGGGTGGACGTTGGAGGACCCTGGCCCTCGGCCTTCCAGTTGGGTAGGACTGAGAGGTGAAGGTGCCCACGCTGGTGGGACGGCTCTGGGAGGTGACCCCCCTGCCTTGAATTTTATTGCAGGGTGCGCCTGGGAAGCCCGGAGAAGCAGGACCCAAAGGAGAGAGGGTGAGTGGGAGCACAGGCGTGGGTGTGGGGCCTTCTCAGGGTGGTGAGGGGCGCTGTCTGTGCAGCCCGGCCGGGAGAGCCGGCGCCCCCTGCAGGGCTCCCTGGAGACCTCCCCGAGGGACAGTGGGCCATCTGCACTGGGAGTGGTGTTCTGGTCCCCCCCCCCACCGCCACTCCCCACCCCTATACGGGAGAAGTAACATCACTGCAGCAAGGGCAGGTGGCCGGAGACTCTGACAGCCCCCTCCGTGCGCTCGTGCCTGCATGCACCAGGCCCGGCTCCCACAGTGCCAGTCTGCCCGGAGCCAGGTTTGTCACCGGGGGTGACAAGGGGACAGATTTTTCCATAATGAATCGCTTTGGCGTTACGCTCAGAAAGCCTTTCTTTACATGTCATTCCTCCAAAAAACACAACAGAGGGAAATCATTTATTTCTGCAGCGACGCCAGTGGGGAGCGGGCAGCAGTCTCCTGCTTGCGGCAGCTGTGTCCCCTTTAGGGGAATTAAACACCTTCTGCGCCCACAGGCCTCCGTTTGGTCGGCCGGCCATCCGCCGTCACACTGTTGTGCCACATGGACATCACCGCCAGACACCCCACCTCACCCCCCCAATGTTCCCCCTGGTCCGGCAGAGATTTCTCCCCGTATTTCTTCCCCAAGGGGTGGGGGTGGTTGGGAGTGGCCATTTGCCGAGGCCAGAGGCAGCAGGGAAGGAGACCCAACGTGTCAGCGATTCTCGCGCCTCCTGCACCCCTGTCCCCTCCCTTCCCTTGTCCTGGGACTGTGGGTTTCTGGGGGTAGAGCCGAGGAAAGGGGCTGTGACTGAGAAGGGGTTGAGGGTGCCCCCCGCCCCCAGGCCGGTGTCACACAGGTGCCTCTGAGTTCTCGCTGCCGCTCGGCTTTCGGCCGGGAGCCAGGGGGTGCAGACCGCAAGTGCGCCTTCTCCAATGCCTAATCAATACGCCGAGACGGGCCTCCCGCTCTAAGTGGTCCTGTGGCCCACCGCCAGGGAGGGCCAGGCTCCCGGCTGGGCACTCCTGGGGACGCGTGACATATGGGACAAGTCCTTGGCCCCAAAGTGGCAGTGAGATGCCCAACGAATAGGAGATGCCAAACCGCAGAGCCGGGACGGCCGGGGTGCACAGAGCACCAGGATGTGCGCAGGCCCCAGACTTAGGTCCCCGACAGGTGACAGCCTCCTGGTGACATGATCATACCTAAGATATTTAAGTGACCTCTTCAGGTCCGGCTACTGTATTTTTAGGACTATAAGATGCACCAGACCATAAGATGCACCTAGGTTTTAGAGGAGGAAAATAGAAAAAAATTTTTGAAGCAAAAAACATGGTAAAATATTTAATAACCTGTAACCCTGCCGGCCCTCACAGCGAGCCAGGTGAGCTACATTCGGACTATAAGACACACACCCCTTTCTCCCAAGTTTTGGGGGAAAGTGCTTCTTATAGTCCAAAAAATACAGTAAATACGGGTTTAAATTCACTGCTCTTTTTCTTTTTTAAAAAGATCTTTTTATTTATGTAATTTTAGAGAGGACAGGGAGAAAGAGAGGGAGAGAAACACCAGTGTGTGGTTGCCTCTCACACGCCCCCTACTGGGGACCTCGCCTGCAGCCCAGGCATGTGCCCTGACTGGGAATCCAACCGGTGACCCTTCGGTTCACAGGATGGCGCCCAATCCACTGAGCCACACTGGCCAGGGCTTACTGCCTTTTTTCTTATTGTTGAAAAAGCCCATACAGATGCGTAGTTAAACAAATTAAAACCCATACAGACGCGTAGTTAAACAAAGCAAATTGAAAAGAAGGAGTAACTGCAGTGCAAAAGGCGCCCCGCCCCGGGGCCTCACACAGACGACCCACGTGGCTCTGTGTGGGCGCATTCCCAGGCTCCTCCCATCTGGCCCCTCCACAGGTCAGACTCACCCGCTGGTTTGTCTCTTCCCTTCCTCCTAGGCCGACACTCAGGGACCAGGTCCCCGAGCTAACTGCTCCGCCTTCCTTCTCCGGGCGCGCCCATCGCCGGCCTCTCCTAGTGACCATCCCCTTCTCCTCCCCTCCCCTCTTCCACTGCCCAGCCGTGGCACCTGTTGACCCTGAGGCCGATCATGCGACCCCCATATTCTCAGACCTACCTCCAGACGACTGAGCTGCTGCTCAGCCACACAGGGCTGAGGACTGGCGAGTCCCCTGGCTGCCAGGGTTTCCAAATCTGTGATCCCGGACTACAGACTCTGGGTCCACAATGAGGACCAAAGGGTTCCAGCAGGGTCATACTCTGTGGTCCCACTAGAGCTGAGTGGTGGAAGCAGGAGGTTACCTGTCCAGGGCGCCACTGTCCCCAGTTGACAGAGGACAGCCGGGCCAATAGCAGGCCGGCAGCTGGGCCCTGAGACTCAGCAGCTGGCCTCTCTCAGCTGGCAGACGGAGGGAGCCCTGGACTGGATCCGAGCGCTTGTCTCGTCCCCTGCAGGCCACCTGGGTGACCATGGCCTCCCCTGTGCCAGGACTGAGGTCACCACTCCAGTGCTCCGGGAGGTGGAGGGTTAGGGGTCCCCTACAGCCGACCAGCCCTGTCTGCACATGGTGCCCCCAGTCCTCTGCACACTGACACCCTTCTTTCCCCTCCAGGGAGACCCTGGGATCAAAGGTGACAAGGGAGCTCCCGGCGGGAATGGCCAGCCTGGGGACCCTGGAATCCCAGGCCACAAAGGCCACACAGGCCTGATGGGCCCCCAAGGCCCACCTGGGGAGAGCGGGCCGACTGGGCCCCCGGGGCCTCCAGGCCAGCCAGGATTTCCAGGACTGAGGGTAAGGATGCGGGGGCTGCGTCTGCTCTGGGCTCCTTGGGGCCTAAGGGAGGCCAGGGGGGGCGTGGCCTCCTATGGGTTCCGGGTTCCAGTAACCTCTGTGACCTGGGGCAGGTTACTCTGCCCCCCAGCCCACCTGCCCCTGTCCGACCGCTGGGACAGGGAGACCCTCCCTTGACAGGTTTGTTAGTGTAAGTGTAGCTCCCCCACCCCCACTCTGTTGCAGCGTGAGACCCGCAGACTCTGCTCCGGTGCTCGGCAGTCCCAGGACCTTGTGTAGAGGGGACAGGGAGACGCAGCCACTCATTGGCCTGAGCGTCACCTCGGGGCTGGCCCTCCGTCCCTCCATGCCGGCAGAGCCCCCTCTGTCTGCCTGGGGGTCTCACTTTTCCCAAGTTGAAAAGGAAAGGCCTGTGTAGGGCAGTTTCTTTGTCCTTTGACTGTTTTTCACTCTAGTGACAGGCCTCCCGATTTGCACACCCTTGTCACGGAGGCACACACCACCTCGGAGAGGCGGAAGCAGAGCTGCCTGGGGCGGGGTCAGTGCCTCCTCTTCCTCTCTCAGATGCCCACGAGGGCCCCTCGGCCCCTGGTGCTCCTCAGCCCACGGGCTCCGGTGACCCCCAGTGTCCCTGCCAGCTCTGCTTCTGTCACTGCCCGGCGGCTGTGGTCAGCCTGAGTTGTAGGCACTCTTAGTGAGGCCAGGCGACCAGAGCCTGTCTCTCAGCCAAGCGTGTGTGTGGGCGGGGGGCCTGGAGGACTCGGCGGGTTCCTAAAGCCCCTGGGTCCCCACCACGTTCCCCTAGTCCGGCTGCTGTGGGGAGTGATGTACATTGTGGGACTGTCATGAGAAATTGCTGACCAGAGGGGAGAGAAGGAATAGGGAATAGAACGCACCTCCCATCCAGCCCGTGCCGGGTGCTGAGGCTGCGGGGATGGAGAGGGGACACTGTCCAGAGGGACTCAGATGACCAGGGAGAAGCCTGCCCAATGGGCACGGGGACCGCTCTCGCAGAGTCTTTGCAGAGTCACAGGTCACTGCCTGGACCTGGAGGCCAAACTGTGCTTCTCCAACTCACACACTCAGCTTCTGTGAGCCGAGCTCCGGGGCTGCAGGGAACGCTTGTGCGGGGCCACGGAGACCAGGGCAGGGACAACAGACCCTGGGCGTCAGGCAGGCCAAGTGGCCCGCCAGTCAGAGGGACTTGACACGAATTCATGCAGGCGGCGGGTGTGAGCTGGTCCTGGAGACCACCGGGCCTTCGCCCGGGGAGACTCGGGGCCAGACCTCTGGGTCCAGGGCTGGGAAGCAGCCCGTGCAGGAAGCCACAGGCGAAACGGGACGCTGGGGCCTTGGTGAGCCTGGAGTCCGGGCCGAGCAGAGAACGGGACGGTGCTGCGGCATGATGAGGAAGCCCTCTTGCTTTCTCGGGCACCAGAAACCTGGGGGCTTACGGAAACCTGGGAATTCCTGGGACAGTAATGACCCCACCCCCTTCCTCCCAGGGCGAGCCTGCCTCCCTGGACACACTGCGGCGGCTGATCCAGGAGGAGCTGGGGAAACAGCTGGAAGGTGAGTGGCCGGCCTCGGTCCCAGCCATTCACGACCCCCTGTCCAGCCCAGCCTCTACAGATGCGGAAGCTGAAGCCCAGATAGGCCACTGAGAACTCACTCCTGCCTCAGTTGCCCTGACTGGCAGCTACTGGGCCAATGACATTTTCGCTGAGACTGCAGCTTGAGTGGGGACCCTAGGTACCATGTGCTGGGCCCAGTTTTCATGCCTTGTCCCATTCCGGCTCCTCCCACCGACCCTCGGGGTGGGTGTGACCTCCCTGCCTCCGTGTCACAGACAAGGCAGCGAGGGCTGAGGGAGGTCAGGTGGCTTGTCCAAGGCCACACAGCAGCAGCCTGGGCCCAGGGGCCATGACCGCACGGACCGCTTCAGCCCCGGGCTGGCCGGGCCGGCAGGGACATGCTCACTTGCCAGGCGGTGGCCCTCGGTGTGGTTTCATGACATCGTGCTGCGCTGGTTACTATGCCCTGAGACCCCAGGCTCTGCAGTGAGTCACCACCCTGTCCTGTGTCCTTTACCCCTGCTTCCTGACGTGTCCTCTGTCTGTCCTACTCCACAGCCAGACTCGCCTACCTCTTGGCGCAGGTGCCCCCGGCGCATGTGAAGGCATCTCAGGGCAGACCTGGGCTCCCAGGGCCCCCCGGGAAAGATGGGCTTCCAGGCCAGGCAGGCCCCATGGGGGAGCCAGGACGGCCGGGGCAGGGGGGTCTGGAAGGACCAGCTGGACCAGCGGGCCCCAAAGGTGAGTGCAGATGGGAGGAGATGTGCCCCGTTGTCCCTGGGGGCTGAGGAGGCCTCCGGGAGGCACCACCGAGTCACTGATGCAGGACTCATTCTGTCCTCCTCCTCGCATCTTGGTGACAGCCAGACTCTGGCACCGAGTGCTTTTTCCATGTGTATAAGCGGCTTTCAGACTTCACAGTTTTGTGAAATTGTGCTTCTGCCAGAGGATTGAATCAGCCTCCTTCTGCTCCCTTGCTGTCCCTGCATCTCCCCGGCTGGAGTTTCAGGGAGTCCCACCAAATGCTCCCCTGAGCGTAGAGCTAACTGAGGAATAAGGCATGTGACGTCCAGACCAATGGGCACTCACGCCAGCTTTACGGCGGGGTCAGGTGGCTCAGAGCTGCAGCCGGGAAGGTTGCAGACCGCCCAGCTCGCAAACGCGGTGCCTCACCTTATGAGCCACTTAGCACAGTGGCGAGCGTGGCTCCCTGTGCCCGCAGACAAATAGCCCGGGAGCCACAGGAGGGACCTGGGGCCACACCCACTAACCCGATCACTCGCCCCTCCTCTCTGGGGCAGGAAACTGGAGTGGGGACAACCTGTGTGGTGCCACCGTGTGACCCGGGGCTGGGGCAGTGGGCGCGTGAGCGCCTTCCCCTCTCCACGGCCCATTTCCTCGTTCATTCACTCACTCACCCACTCACCCACTCATTCCCTGCAATGTTTCTTCTCCTGAAAAGGCTTTGTTACATTTGTGTCCAAATCCCACCTCTCGTGATTCACAATACAAAAGGCATGAAGTAGTCGTTAATAAGGGAGCATAAGGCATAGCAAGCATCAGCCTGCGACAGAGGACGGGCCAAATGCAGTGGCAACAACAGTCAAGGACGCTCTCGCGTCTCCACAAACCAGCAGAGGCTCCCTCGGGGTCACAGAAGGGAGCCCGCTGTGGGCAGATGTCAGGGAAACCAGCTGGGAAGCCGGGTGGTGGAGAAGGAAACGGAGGCAGGCCGACTGGGTCTGCGCAGTTTAACTCGGTGCCACGTCAGGCACCCTCGCAGGGGGGCGGCCCTCTCCCCGCCGCACATCTGTCGGTTTTGACCCTGCAACGGCACTTATAACTTCTGCTCCGCGCTAGCATGTCTCGGCGCTGCTTCACCTGTCTGATGAGGTTGGAGAGCAGAGCCGTGTCCTGCGCATGTGCCGTGTGGCGTGGGTGCTCAGTCTGTCTGCTGCCCGGCCCCTTCTCGGGGGTGCAGTCCTGGCTTTGGGAACAGAGCAGAGACCCACACGAGTGGGTGTGTGTGAACATGGGAGTCTGCAGGCGCATGTGTGGGCATGTTCATGTGTCTGGGTGAGTCCATGTTTGTCTGTGAGCGTATGTACAGTTGCTAACCTGTATGGATGTGCAGACGTGTGTGTAGTCAGCAGTTATGTGCTGGAGTCTCCCTGCAAATGTGTGTATTTGAGCGTGCGTTTAGGAGGCAGTGTCCAGTTATTTCAAAGGGCACGTGTGTATGTTTCCGGGTGTGAGTGTGTACTTGCATGTGAGTGTGTGAACACCAGTCAGGGGCCCAGGTGTGAGTGCATGTGAGCAAGGGCGGTTCTGAATGGAGGCTGCAGGCCAGCGCAGGTGCCTTACCTTCTGCATGGGGTGATGGCCCTGACTCTGACCTTATTGTGGGTTTTTCTCACAGGTGAGCGAGGAGCCAAAGGTGACCCAGGTACGCCAGGTGTCGGCCTCCGAGGCGAGATGGGCCCCCCTGGAATCCCAGGTAGGCATGTGTCCAAAGTCTGCCTGTATCACCACTGGCCTCAGGGAAAGCTGGGGAGAGGGGCTCAGATTCAACTACAAGGTCGAGGGAACACATTTCTTTCTGTGCCGGTTTCCAGACTTGCTGGGGTGGCTGTGGTGCATCCTGTGAGTTCACATCCTAGACAACGGTCCCGAGAAAGTCGGTTCTGGGCCGAGCGGGCCCGGACAGTGCGGGGCCTGCGTGTCCCTGGCAGCCATTCCTGGTGCGCGTGAGCTCACACATGCCGAGAGCGCAGCCCAAAGAACCGCGTCCGTTTGGTTGAGGCTGACCTCTCCCAAATTTGCATGAACATGGAGCCCTTCTTGTTTCTCTCTGCTCTTGTTAGCACCCCACTACTCTTTCTCGGAGTGCATTTTGGGGGTTGCTGGCCAAGGGGTGGGGGCCAGCGGTCCTGACTCGACCTGGGTCAGCCTGTTCCTGGAGCCAGGGGCCTGCTCTCCAAAAGCCTGCGCTAGTTGGCCAGCCTCTCTCTCGGCTGAGGGGGGGCAGTAGGCCCGTGTCTCGGGGCGCAGGGCAGAGTGGGAGGTGGAGGAAAGTGCCCTGAGTGCTATCGAAGTCCATGCCCTGAGATGTCTGGTTTTGTTCAATTTTTAGTTCATGTGATTACCTGCGGTCATTTCTGAATAGTAGACCTGTAGGTTGTTTATATAATGACTACAAAAGCACTCGTGAATTTTAGTATTCACGACATGTCTAAAGATCTTTTTAAGATAACAATCTACTTTGAATTTATTTTATGGGGGACTCCAGTTTTCTGACATGGTTATTAAGAAGGAATTACTTAAGAAGGAATCTCACCGCAGGATTAACTGCAGCCCTTAGCACTGAGCTTCCCAGTTGCTGAAGCAAAAAGGGAGCCTGGTTGATGATATGTTACAGTGCAGTGCTAGAGGAATGGAGGCATGGAAGTATGTCTATGGGTAATGCTTTCTGGGTCCATCTGGTCTGTCTGGTCAGTTGCTTGTGGTCTGTTCACATTGTCTTTGACCGTGATGTGCAGAACAGGTGGGTGCAGGCCCAGTATGCAGTTCAACACACAGATGAAGCTGAGAAAATTGTGTACTATTTGGGACCAATTGGACATTGGGTAATGGCATGTCACCAGGCACCTCTAAGGACACGTAAATTGGGGCTGACAGTTAAGGATGAGGACTGGTGTCCCACGCCCAGAGCAGGGCCTCCCTGAGAGGTGTGTGAGGACGCCAAGGGACAGTTTCCAAGGGACAGTTGCTCACTCGGAGCACATGCTCCGCACCTGGCCGCCATCCACCTGTGTTTGCTCCTCTCCAGTGGTGCCCCATTGCTGTCCTTGTCCGTACAGTTAAGGCCACCCCTTGTCCTGAAGGTCACAGGACTCCTGCTACCCAGTGTCCGTGTGGGCCGTTCTGATCCCTCAGGGCACAGTGCCCAGGCCATGGGCTATCCCCGTGGGTGTCTCAAGTGCCCGGTTCATCCTGGGGGGAGGCAGTGAACCTCGGGCTTGGTTGCTCCAGGAGAAACCTGACGCTCTTTCTGTTTCTTCCACCCCTTGGACAGGTCAGCCCGGGCAGCCTGGCTACGCTAAAGATGGGCTCCCCGGGGCTCCTGGCCCGCAAGGGGAGACTGGACCCGCTGGGCACCCTGGCCCCCCAGGCCCCCCTGGGCCCCCCGGCCAGTGTGACCTCTCCCAGTGTGCCTACTTCGCCAGCCTTGCTGCCCGCCCGGGCAATGTGAAGGGCCCCTAGAAGATTCTGGAATGCCAGGAGACTGCGGCCGATTTCTGAAACTTGAACTCAGAGCCTGAGGAGGTCAGAGGTCTTGACACATTTTGGCCACCGGTTTTCTTTGTTTGTTTTTTTTTCTTTTATCGTTTTATTTTCTTGAGAGACATCAACGTTATTAAGACCAACAGATGCTGGCAGTCAGTCAGATTATCATTAATAATATTATTAATTATCATTTCACCCGTTAATGCTTTGTGAGTTTTGCCCTCACCCCTGAAGTTGGGAGGCGTGCCTTGGAGGGCAGAGGCGTGCTTCTCGGCTCCCCCGACGGCCCCTCGGACCGCGTGGCCCACTCGAAGGAAGCTCTTGGTGCTACAAAGGCCTGGCCAGACACTTGCCTACCTTACCTCCTTCCTCCGAAGGAAACTTGAAAAGAGCGAGTCAGCGCGCTTCTGCTTGTGGTCACATCCAGACGTCACCTGGGACACCCTCCCCGAGAGAGACAGGGAGGCAGGGGAAGGCGTTCGCACAGACGATGGGTGTTCTCCTCCCGACGGGAGGTGCAGAACGTGGGGTCCACCTGGGGCCACAGACCTATCTCCGCCCCCTCACCGGTATTTGCGGGACTGGAATGGTGCCCCCCAGGTTGGCAGTGGCCCGTGGGACCTGCGTCTGGACCACCATCCGGGAGGCTGCAGTGGCGGGGCAGCCCCCGCGTTTTGACTTGGCTTCTGAGCCGTGGTGGGACCCCTGCACACCTCACTGAGGACTCCGTCCACTCTCATCCTCAAGGAAGGGGTCCCTCGGCCACTCCCAGGCTCCCTGGAGGACAGGCAGCCGGCCTGGCCTGGGGGACGCGTGCCCCGGTCTGCCCTGGGCTAGATGGCATTGAGTGTGCGTGTGCCTGCGACGCACCGGCGCCAGCGGGCGCTCAATAAATCCTCTGTCCTCCTCCCCGACTCCGCGTGGCCATTCCTGTCTCATCTCCTGCCATTACCCGGTCTGTTAGGGGAGGGGGAGAACGTGGGTAAAGGGCCTGAAAAGGCCCAGGAAACAAAGCCACACCTACCCTGGTCGTGTCCAGACCGGTCTCCGCCTCTCACTCCCCAGAGGCGGGAACCAGCCCTGTTCTGGGAGGGGGCCGTGCCAGGAGGCCTCCCCGACAACGAGGCCTCCGAGTGCTGAGTGAACCGAGATCCCTGTGTGGCAGGGCAGGCTGTTTCCAGGGAGATGGGGGTGGGGTGCTCGGGGCGGGCTCCGCGGCTTCCTCCCACGGTGCCCCTGAGGTCATGGAGGAAGGCAGAACGGGCAGGTGTCGCTGGGCCAGCCGCCCCTTGGAGCAGCCTCATTCTACGGTGCGAGCAGTGGGACACAGTGAGCAGGGACGCAGGTCCCTTCCCAGACAGGGGCTCACACGTTTACGCTCAGCAGACACGGCGCCAGGTGCGGGGGCGGCAGGGTGACCCGGACACAGGGAGGTCGCAGCCCGGACAGAGTGGAATGCAGTGAGCTCCAAGCACTGTTTCTGGGCAGCGCAGAGCGGTGGCCACAGCAGGACAGAGTGTGACTTTGATTTCCTTAGTGCCACGAAGGACGAAATCCGTGGGTGGTGCGGAGGACGCCACAATAGCAATAAAAATAGCAGCGTCTGCCAGCCGTCCTGCCGCCTGTCTCACGGCATCGTGGGGCGGGTGTCTTTGGCCTTGGGTTTGTGGGTGAGGACATGGCGACCGGACGGGTGAAGTGCGTCTCTCTGGGTCACCCAGTGGTGAGCAGTCCGGTCCCCACGGAAGGGTGGGCTCTGCCACCCGCTTCTCCTTCCCGCTCATCACCCTGAATAGCCAGGCGGGGTCGGGGCTTTGTGTTCGCTCGTTCAGCGCGCTGGGTCTGTGTGGGGGAGGCCGGGATTCTGGGGCTCGGGGGTTTCGAGGAAGCCCCTGCGCTGGGAGGCACACAGCTGAGAACGTCCCTCATGCTGTTGGGGGCGTTCGTTCCCAGGCACCTCCTGTGGGTCTGCAGTTTCTGCAGAACGAGTGGCTGTCTGCTGCTCACGCACCTCGGGGCTGAGGGACACAAATGGGACTTCCTCTCTTGTTGGGTTGGCCTCAGCCTCATCCTCCCAACGTCCCCACGGGAGACAGGCAGCCACCTACATACGGCAGACCTGAGAGCCCTGGGCGATGTGTTCTGAGGGGCGTGTTAAAGGGCTCCGTCTGCTTGTGCGGATGACATGGGTTCCAGCGAGGCCACCAGGGAGGCCAGCCAGAAGGTCACTGTCATAACTGGTGTGAGGTGGTGCCTGCTGTCTCCAGGGAGCAGCCATGGAGGAGGTGGACGTGAGGGGGCTGCAGGCACATCTGGTCGCTGAGCCAGCAGGCTGTGTTGGTGAACAGTGAGGGGACATAAGATGCAGGGCGGAGCCTCGGGTAGTGTGGATGACAGGCAGAAGTCGCGACTTCAGGGGGTCTCTGCATGCGTCTGACATCTAGCACAGCTCGCTGGGTTCAGGAAGGGGGTGGGCTTGGGGTCTGAACTCGGGTGGGGCTGAGCGGCTGGCCCTGGAGCGGGCGGCCGGGGCTTCACCATCCCGTGCTTTCCAGCCAGCTGGTCTCAGACAGCTTCTTTTATCTCCCAGAACGTCTCAGTTTCTTCAGCCTCAAAATGTACTATATTCATCACCACCGCAGCAGTTTTGATGAGGATCAAAGGAAATGATGCAACACAGCCCCGAGAATTGTACCCTGCCCAGAGTCAAAACCAAACTGAAGAAGCATTATGGTGATTAAAACTAAAAAAAAATCCACATCTCGTTTGGGTTGTATCTTGGCACCCCACGCTTATCAGAAATAGGGGGACGGTTCTGGCAAATGTGCAGCCTTGGACGAGGAGTCAGGACAACGGGATCCTGGCCCTGATCTGCCTGGGGACACGGGGGCTCCTTCCTCTGGGCCTCTGCTTCCTCATCTGTAAGTGGCTGCAAATTTCTATCTCAGAGGATATGGCAGGACTTGAAATAAATGCACTCAAGTTCAAGTGTCCAGCTGGACACCTGGCAGTTAGTGCTCACTGGACATTAACTGGCTCTCGTGTTGGATGTAGGCACTGGGCACCAGCGGGGATTTTGTATGTGGGTTAATGAGGGGAACATTTTGAAACAATTTAGAAGTCCGTTCATTGCTGACCTTTTCTAAATGACCATGGTGTAGAATTGCTAAGAGCTCTGCCTGGGAAACCCCCCAGGGCCAGAGCCCTGCCGGATGGAGAGAAAGAATATTAAGGAAGACTTACCATCAGACCTTAATACCCTTAATATCAAGGATGTTAATATTTTTCAAAGTCTTCAGGCTGCCTAGCAACCGCTGAAGTGTACATCCCCATTTCCCCCCTAAATGTCATCCAGGCGGTGAAACATATCCCCCGCTGGAGGGAAAAGGAGAGTTTCGTGGTTCCCAAGCCCGGTCCTGTCTCTTTCCACCTTCCGTTAGGGGAGCCGGCGCCACAGTGACTGTTGTCCATGGGCACGTTTCCCTCTGAAGGAATCACTTCTGTCCCTGACACAGGTTTCCTTCCCCTATGGACTATTCTGCCCCCCAGGGTGACCACGGAGCAGCCCTGGGTGGGTGCAGGGGGAGCGGTTTGGACCTCAGGTGGAAGGGACCACCACCGCTCTGTAGTGTCGCTGCCCCTCTAGAGGCTTCGCACCCAGCCCAGGCAGAGTGTGTCTCCCGGTGCATTTGCTTAACTCGCACCAACTGAGCCCCCGGGGGAGCGGGACGCCTGACTGGGCACACTCGGGGAGGCAGGACCGGAGGGGAGGCCGGCGTTCAGGCCTGGCCTTCTAATTCTGTGATGTTCCCGTGACCCGCACTGCCCCTGTGTTGTGTGTGGCATTGGGGGGAGCTCGGTCTTGGAGACACTTGACCGTGAAACGTCAGTGTGTGTGTAAGGGTCAGTTGTGACCTGGGTGTAACTTCGTTGAGGTCAGGAATCATGTCTCTCTCACCGTTACGTGACCCAGATATTAGACGGAGCCCTCTGCAGATTTCCAGGTTAGGCGGGCTTGGGTTCGAAATTCCACGGCCCGCGGGAGTCCACAGGTCCCCCCGTATTTATGCATGTCTGCGAAACGCGCCCATTTCTTTGGTCTCCCCTTCCCCGGCGCTCTCCTTCCCTGCATCCGTGGTCGGTTCTCTCCTGTGTTGATTCACATGTATCTTCAGTCCCTCCCTGTCTCCTCCAGCAAGCACAAGTCCACAAAATCCAGACAAATGAACTTTATCAGAGGCATTGACCCTACCGGTGACTTCGAGTGGGGAGGTGGACAGTGATGGCAGGAAGGGGTGATGTCGCTCAGTGTGTTACAAAGAGTCACACCAGTTTTTTCAGTTCTAAAGCATCGTCACCTTGGGGGCTCTTCCCCCCAGACACTCCTCTTTGGGCGCCCCCTGCCCCAGCCCAGGTAATTTCGGGTGCCACCGCAGGCCGGACAATGTGCTAGAAGCTGAGTATCCAGTGAAGAGCAAAATAAACAGGTTTCCTATTCTCAAGATAAAATTTGCATAAATATCAAAATAATTGCAAGCTGTTAATTAAGGGCTGGGGAGAATTCCAAGAGTGAGCAAGAGAGCCAGCGATCTCCTGTGGGCTACGTACGATCTTTGCTCCCAAGACACGCATCCCTTCCACCTCATTCTGTTGGTCAAAGCAAGTGGCGAGGTCAGCCCACGTTCGAGGGGAGGGAGAGCAGATGCCGCCTCCTGAAGGCAGGGCAGGCTGCAGTCTCATCGCCGGGGGTACAGCAGGCCACAGGGCGGGGGGCACTGCCGGGGTTCTCCTCAACTCACCCCACAGACGGAGGCCCCAGGCAGCCTCTCCTGTAATGCTGTGGACAAATTTGGGGGTTCTAGAAGAGGGGTGACTGTTGCTCCCCAGTTGGGTGCCCCTCACCCACTGGGCTTGCTGACCCAGCTGGTCTTCTTGGAGCAGGTTGGCCTGGTAACGAGATCCTGCAGAAGGAGGAGAGATGGCCGCTTTCCTCATTTCCTTTCCCGAAAGTAACTGAAGTGGCCCCTAACTGTGCAAAGGTCCCATGACGACGTGAGGTGGGGATGCAGAGGGCCCCACGGGGCAGGGGGGGCTCAGACGGTCTTGCCTCGGAAGAACAGAGCGCACTGGGGAGCTTAAGCAGGAGGGCTCCCACAGCTGAAAAGGACCAGACAGACAGACAGACAGACAGACAGACAAAACCCTGACTCTCACCGACAGGCTACAGAAAACCACTCTCCGGTGGGAAGGAAGCTTCCAGCAGATCAGCCGCTGGTAAGGTGACTGCAAAAGTGAAATGTTTCAGGCTTCTGCCTCTGGTGCATTTGGTTTTCTCCCTAAAACAAAGATGCAGATGCACGTGATGTTGATTATTATGCCAATGACGTGTATACCAAGAGGCTGTGGTGTAGTAGCCGTCTCAACTTTTTCCATTTGCAAGTGTATCTGAGTTGATCCTCTTTGAATGTTTCTCGGCCTAGACGTGGGCCGTGGGGGCAGGCCTTTGAGACGGGGTTTCATTCCTTTCCTTGTAGTTTTGCTATTGGTTTGAAGTTAGCACAAATGCTAGTCTTCGAGAGGCTTTGCTTCCGACTGTGTGCGTTATCATGACACACCAGAGCCCCAGCCTTCTTTCTGGAGAGACAAGGAGGGAAGGCATTAACTTCCCGGCAGAAAGAGAAATGATGGAAACAAGCTGATGGATATCGAGAGAGAGCTCGGTTCTCCTGGAAACAAACAAACAAGCAAACAAGCGCTTGGGACGCAGGCCGAGATAAAAGACAATGCGGCCTTGGCACCCGTCATCTGATTATCACAAAGGAACAAAACCGAAGGACATTCTGAATGAACCCATCACTCTTTCTTCATTAAAAATTTAGGGTTGATAAATACCAGATAAAGCAATACGTGAACTTCATTATATATAATAAACCGATACTTGGATGCTTGATGCATAATGAATCTGGTTGGTGCTGGTTTTCTATAAATACCAAAACTTAATGACTGTCCCTGAGCTATTCATTAAACTTCAAAAGCCAATGAATAATGAATAGGAAATCCATTTGTTCATTAACTTGAGAAATGAAATACATCTCCCTCCTGTTACGTCGCTGAGGAACTGGGCTCTGACCCAAGTTAGCCAGTCTATTAACATACCCGAGGGGGCCCTCAGGAGGATGCAGGTCGGCTGCCTGGGGTGTCCCTCCAGGGGCATTTGCTACAGTGAGGAGCCGGGGCCACACGCTAATGCAGCCCCTTACTCGGTGCCATCGGAACCTGATTTAAGAGCACAGACTTCTGTTTAGTCATAGCTGATGGACCATGAGTGAGACATTTAATTTTGTTGATTCTCGGTTTCATCATCTCTTCTGAACAGAAAGAACAGGAAAAATAACAGTGTACTGTGTGCTGTGGCTTCCCTAACAAATCACCTCACACTGAGCAGCTTAAAACCACACACATTTATTATCTTCCATTTCTGCAGCTCAGAAGTCATACCAGGGTCTCTAGGGGTTAAAGTCAAGGAGTCGGCAGGCTGCATTTTTTCTGGAGGCTCTAGAGGAAAATTAATTTCCTTGCCCTTTCCAGCATTTAGAGTCTGCTAAAGGACTTGGCTCACGGCCCCTCCAACATCTCCCAAGCCAGCAACCTCAGCGGCGTCCCTCCGACACCGGACCACTCCGGCCTCGCTCCCACGGCGGCATCTCTGACTCCTCCCCATTGGAGAAGGCCTGTGCCTACCCTGGGCAGGCCTGGGTTACCCCCCAAGCTAAGGTCAGCTCACCAGCCATCACCTTTCCACCTGCAGCTTTCACCCCCATTTGTGGGGCAATCTTAACATAGTCACAGGTGCCAGGGAGCAGGGTGTGACCCTGTTTGGGGGCCGGCATTCCACCTACCACATCTCCCAGGGTGGCAGCAAGGGCCATAGGGGATGTAGGCAGTTAAGTGCCCTGTACAGTGTTTGGCACACATGAGGGCATTAATATATCAGAGTGCTCCTTGCTGTGTGTTCTTTCAAAACCTGATCTTTGCATGAACTTGGGAAGCAGGCTGGCAGCTGTGATCACCCCCATTTTGCAGAAGAATACTGTGATGCTCAGAGAGGTGGGGAATAGCCCTCCGGCCCCCAGCTGCCCAGCAAATGGAGGGATGGGCTGTTTTTCTGCCCCGTCTCAGTCAGTCTTGGCTTAGCCTCGTGGGGCAGGACCGAGGGAAAGTTTGGAATGATGATGCAATTTCTGGCTTTGAAGAAATCACAGCAAAGCCCCTGATTGCCTTTCTCCACTGGGCTGTATCAAAGTGCTAATGGAAGGCATTAGTCAAATTGGAACCAAGCTCTGTCATTAGCCACAGAGAAAACACCTACTGCACAGCCGGATGGCGAGTATGCCCCCATTCTCACGGAACCCTGCTCCCTCCTGCAGCCTCACGGGGACCCCCCTACCTCAACCCCTGGGTGCTCCCTGCTGACCTCACCCAGGGCATGCAGCTCAGATGTGGGAGGCCCACGGTGAGTGTTGCCCCCCATGCACTGGCCGGTGGTGACAGCAGATTCTTAGATGGCTTTTGCCCCTTGGGGACAGGTTCACAGCTGGGCTGCAGAAACTGGAGTTTGCTGACAGTAAGGCGGAAGGAGGCAGCTTTCCTATAACAACAGACCCTGAAAGGAGAAAAGGAGACGAAATCGTTGACTTTTCTGCTGAATACCATCTTGGGGGCCGAGCCGTGAGACATGCAGCTGTTAGGACAGTGTGAGCTGTGAGCTCACCCTCAATGAGCTCACAGGCCAGGGGCAGACAGCCATGGACACAGCAACCTGTGGAAGTGCCCTGGCCCTGCACAGGGCATGGGGCCAGCGCTCAGTTCTGTCTGGGTCCGGGCTGCAGGGAGGGAGGGCGGGAAGTGCACTGGCCGCTGTCTGGAATACTCAGTTTGGTGTCATCAGGCCACAGGCAAGCTCTGTCACCTGAACCTCCAAGCTCCTCGTGCCTGAACTGGTGGTGGCAGTTCAAGTGCCACAACCCCAGGTGCTTGGAATGGCTCGGCACACGTTGCCTACAAACTTCTAGAACTCACTACCACCAGGAGAGCAGGGTCTTTTCTGTTTTGTTCTACTGAATCCTTACAACGCAGAGCAGAGCCGGCATGCAGCAGACACTCCGTAAACAGTTCCCCACTGCAGGCAAACCGAACCAACTTTGCAAGTGATAAAATGTAGATCTACTGCAAAGGATTGCCTAAACTTTGAAGGAAAAAACCCTGTCCATGCAAAGATACCCACCCCATCATTACAGAGACCAGCAAAAAGTCGGAACGGCCTGATGGTGACGAGGACATAAAACGGGGCTGTCACAGGGGGTTCTTGGCAGGCGCAACAGCTATGCTCCCACACCTGAGCAAAGAAAGCGGAAATGTTTATTGATAAAAGATGGACAAAATACGAAATGCTAAGTCTTACACATTGTGTTTTCACTGCTGGGCAAAAGCCAGTTCTGCAGAGTCTTGTCAAAGCCTGCAACACAAAGAGGAAAATCGAAGCAGGAAGGGAAATATTACATTGGTAACAGAGCGTGTCTCTGGCTGGTAGGTGAGTAATTTCATTTTCTTCTTCCTGCTTTGATATCATTTCCAAGTCCTTTTAAATGAGTATGTATGACTTTCGGAATGGAGCGCATCATAAACCCATTAGAGTCCCCGCAGTGTTTCTCAGGATGCCGGGAGCGGTGGCAGTTTTCTCTGAGGCCCCCTAACTTGGTTTTCTCGGGCTGACTCATCGAAACGCGTGCCCCCTTCTCTGAGAAAATCAATCTGCTGCCTGCCAGCGACTCCCAGTGCAGAGGGAGGACTCTGATCACTGGCATTTGTCACTGCGTAATTCACGCTCTGCACATCACCTCATTGGGGTCACACAATTCTTGTGGGGTTCGATTTCTTTTAACACCATAGTGAGTAATATATTTGGGGCCTTTCCCTAGTCCGAGGTCCTGTCCAGACACAATTTCTAAAGACTCCTGCGATGACTGTGTACGACTGTGTGCAATCTCTGTACGACAACAGAGAGGCTTTGTTGCTCCCACAAGTGACGGAGCCACGAAGCTGATCAGAAGGACGAGGATGTGAATCTAAACTTTGTCATTTTCAATCTTCCACTCCTTCCTTCTCGGACTTCCCCTGTGTTTCCCTGTATAACTAATGCCTTTTGCTCTGCTTTACAGGTTGAGTACATGGCATGTGGACACAGCTGTGACAGGGCCCGACACGCTCAAGGGGAAGTGGCTGGCGAAGCGGGACCTGCCGCGATGTGAGCTTGTCACGCTGGCTCTGCTCGGACACCTGTAGGGACACAGGTTGAGTGTCCACCTTCCGTGAGTAGCAGAGTGGTCCCTACCTCTACAGACCTTCACTGTTGAAAGGCGCCTTTAGTGAATGTCAAGGTCACACGGTGGAATGGTTTTGGAAGCGTATCACGGGATGTCCCTCAGAGCGGAGGACTGGAGTCACTCACTGGAGGTGTGTTCCACCGCCAGGCCCTGCCCTTGCCTGCCTCGGCCTGGGCACTGAGCTGCGCTGTCAGCCATTGTCACTGATGTCGGCGGCCCAGCCCGTGAGGCACCTTCCCCTGGGTACAGGTGCGACACCCAGGCTGAGGGGGGCAAAGGTCCCCAGGTACCTCCCTGGGAGGCAAATGGCCCCTAAGGGGCCGGTTTGGTACCAGAGCCCACACCTACGGCGCAAAGCCTCTGCACCCCCTGCGCTGCAGGTGCCCCCGTCCCACCCGCTCCACGGTCCTGTGACGGTGAAAAGCCAGGAAGGGCGTGGAGTGTCTGTCCAGGCCGCCTGGGACGGACTTCTCCCTGGTTCCACTGCTTTGGGGTCCTGGAGACGCAGCCCTGACTCCGTGTTAGGGGCTGTCTCTCCTGCTCGGCTCTTGTCACCGTGGTCTTCGTCGCTGTTCGTCTGCTTTCTGAGGGGAGGTGACTGTGGGTCTCAGTGTGAAGCTTTTCTAGTGAATCTTGGCTGTTTGTCGCTGGGGTTCGTGCCTCTCTGTCAGGCACGGGCTCAGTGATGCAGCGTGTGACCACAGGGCCCTCCACACAGACACCTGTTCCCACCGCAGCCCTGGACACAGATCGTGGCAGGTTCTAGGCACTAAAAAAAAAAAACCAAGCCTTACATGCCATTAAAATAGAAATGGTAATAAACCACAAGGGGAGTGGAGAGAATCCTGTGTGTTCTGATTCTGCTGCTATTTTAGATCATTCAAATATAAAGTCGTTCCAAAAGAACTTTTTCAAAAATTATATTTAATGTCTCTGCTGCTCTCCCAGGCCTGGGGCTAGTGCCATTATATTACCGAGTAATTCAACACAGATAATTCTAGAAGTTCTCCGCATAATTTCTCCGTTCTTTTGCTTGCCATAGAAGGTAGCTCAGTCCACATATACACACACACACCCGTGCACACACTCACACGCACTGTGGCCGGAGCTCCTCTCCGGGCCCTGCCGAGGCCCCGGCTGTAAGTCAGGGCCCGCCCTCGCCTGCTCTGAAGATCCGGCAGAAGGAAGAGCGGTGATTCTGCGCTGGCTGCCTCCTGGTCCTCGCGGCACCTGTCCTTTGCACCGACGCTGCGTGCCAGTGCTCACCCCGGGAACATTCTGTTGCTCTGCTCACAGAACCCTCCCAGCTCAGGTTAAGAGATGTTTCTATTACAGGAAGGCCTGCGGTTGCATTGGGCCCACCCAGCTCATCCGGAGGCGTACCCCACCCTTCATTTGATTATGGTGTCAGTGTCCCTTCTGACAGAGCTGGTTCCCCAGTCACGGGTTTGGGGAGTCAGGGTGCGGGCCCTTGTGAGGGGGTGTTAGTGTGTCTACCACAACATGCGTACCCCCAAAACTCCCACTCAGCCTCCGACTCAAACCAGAGGACCCACTTCCGGTGTGGACTTGTCTGAAGAAACAGTTCCGCAAAGAGACCCCACGAGCTGCTTCTCAATGTCCGCTGTCCAGGGCACCCGCAGCTCTGAGGTTGGAGACCCCAGGCTCTCTGTCCCCTGAGGGTCCCCTCAGCCCAGGCCTATCCACCCAGGAACCTGACCCAGCGGGTCTCGGCAGGGCACGATCGCTCACACTTTGACAAGTGCTTCGGGGGGTTTCTCAGCTCCAGGAGAGCCCCCCCCGCCGCAACCACACGACCTCCCGGAAGCGGAAGGGACAAGTCACAGGGATGGTTTTGCTGGGTGCCCGCCGCATGCAGGATGCCACGCTCTCACAAACAGCTTCCTCTCACCCTCCTGATGACGTCAGCGTGGCCTTCCGCACTTGGAGCAGAGACAGGAGGCACGGAGGTCAGTTCCAGTGTCCCAGCAGCTGCAGGCAGCTGGGATGGCAGCCGGGTCTGCCCCACGTGCCACGCTCCCCCCTGTGTCCCCACAGACGGGGCGAAGATCTCCCCACAATCCATTCCTGAGCCAGTGGCCATTGACTGGAGTGCCCTGCCCCCTCACAACTCCGAGTAGAGCCCACTCGAGAGAATCCGTGAACTGAATCCTCAGCAGGAAGCATTAGTGTGAAGACAGCCCATTTGTAAAGTCTGCCGGCACGCGCCTGTCTTCCACTCAATTACTGTTTTCCTTTCTGCCCAGATTATTGGGATAATTGTGTCCATTTTCCACTTTAGTTGTTGTGTTTAAGCACAGCCAGCGTGCACTGTTGCTCTCAGAGGAAAACTGAACGACGGATAGCCGAGCAGAGACTGGACTGGTCATTATTCAGAGAAGCAGAGGCGCTGGCTGGCAAATGATGTAATTTCAGCCAAACCCAGGGCCTCAATTTTTATTCATAGAGTGAAACAACTTAATTGAAAAGCATTATTTGCAAAGGGACACAGGGAGCAGTAGGTGGGAGCAAGATTGGAAATGGCGGCAGGGAGCCACGTCTCGGAACCACGCATTCGGAATTTACGTGTGTTTTCTCAGGAAACTAAGGCAACTATTGGCAGGATAATGCACCTGTAAAGCCAGCAGTTACAGCCTCCTGGGTGGGCTTCCAAAGAAGCCCTGGCCTCGCACGACCTTGTCACTTGAAGCTCCCCCAAACCAGGAGCGCGGGAAGAACATGATCTCCAACACAAAGAAACGAGCAAAGATTTAGCTCAAGGTACTTGGTTCTTTTTGATGCAGGTATAAGTGGGATCCTTTTCTTAATTTCTCTTTCTGATAGCTTGTTGTTAGTATATAGAAATGCAACCAATTTCTGTAAATTAATTTTATATCTTGCAACTCCCCTGAATTCATTTACTTCTAATAGGTTTTTGGTGAACTCTTCAGGGTTTTCTGTATGTAGCATCATGTCATCTGCCAAGAGTGACAGTTTCACTTCCTCCTTTTCCTTCTGGATGCATTTTACTTCTTTTTCTTGTACGATTATTGTAGATAAGACATCTGATACAATGTCGAGTAAAAGTGGTGAGAGAGGAAATGACAACCTGTTTTAAATTAAACACCGGAAATCAGTGATAAATGACCGCGTGTCCTGTCGGTGGCACGATGGGACAGCCTCCGGTAGGCACACCACAGAGTGATCCGTGTTCTAGGGGATTTTCTTCTACTTATTCTTCATCATTGATTAGGGTCCTGTCTCTGACATGGAATGCTAATGTTTCGGGTTTAGCCCAGAAGAAACGTAAAGGATTGCTTCCTGGTCAGAAAGGTAACCAGAAAGCTTGAAGTGTTACTGCCATTCATTAGTTGGTCTGTAATTTAACAACTTTACTTCACCTGAAATCAGTTGTTCATGCACACATCTACAAATCACACACATGAAATAAGAGTGCGAGACTGTATACATATGTGTGTACTTTTTATCTGCTTCCTGAATTCTCCTTTGAATTAGCCTTACTCTCTTGCTGGTTGCATGTTAATGAGTTAAATATACCATGGACACAGGTTCATTTTTCATTTGTATAAGAGCCATTTTCCAATTTTTGAGATCAGATCTGACAGCCAGACGAGAGCTAGCTAGAGCTCGGGGACAGGAGCGTGGGTCAGAGCCGGGCTGGACGATGTGATGGGGGGTCGGTGGTTTGGGGGTGTCCAGACAAAGGGCATTCCTGGGCGAAAACTCGGCCACCTGTCAACCCCAGCAGAGAGCTGCCCAGGAGGACCGCTATCCCAACGCTAACATCTGACTTAAGAGAAGACAGAAATCTGACTTTTTATGTGAAATTTCCTTTGCTGTCCCAAATAACCTATCAGTTGGCCAACCAGTCCCATGAGTCACCAGTGCTACATCCAGCCCCTGCGTTTGCCCAAGGCTTGTCCTTGCCTTGTGTCCACAGTACCCTCGAGAATCATACCCTCAGAGTGGGCTGCTCCCCTCCGCCTTGGCCCCTGCCCTCTGGTCCACCCGCCTGGGCTACTGCGGTATCACCTCATCACCTTAAAATCAAACTGCATGTATTCTGATAGGACAAAGACCTCTCTCTACAATTCCAAGATTTAATATAATTTAAAAAGTGTAAAAGATAACAGAAAATTATCTTCAGATCCATGAATGTACCTTTTGCACTATAAGAACTTATTTTACAAAATCACAGTTGTAGAGTTTTTTCTGTAGAGAATTTATTTTACATGAGCTCTCATTGTCAGAAGGGTTAAATTGGCCATTCATTTCTGTGGCGTTTTGCCTGCGCCCTAAACCCACTGATCTTATAAAACAGCACTCAACATGTATAAATTGCTCCTTTACAGGAGTATGTGAACATTATTTGAAAACATTCTTTTTAGTATCAGAACTAGTTAGTAGAAAGTTACTGGGTGTCACGAGCAGGTTAGTATACAACCTTTCTGTATGCTGAGTTTTCCTTTATCATTACCTTTTATCGTTACATGAATGTTCTTAGACTTCTCTGTTGTAACATTATATCTGATTTTAAAAATACCCCCAACTTGGAAATAAGCCTAAGAAACTACAGCAAACCCTTACAATGTCACCATGGGACCTTGTTCAACAAGGACTTCCGCGGGTCATTGAATTGCGAAGGGGGATTTACCTCTGTCTCATTTCGTTGCTTGACATTTCTGAGTGACATTTAACGTCCACTCACCAATTTTCTCTAGTAATAACGCAAATAATTTCTGTCCAGTAGAAAAGATAACCCCAGAGGTTATGGCAGCATCACCCCGTAGAACACCAACTGGTTTGGTGGCTAATGTGGATGACTGATTTCAGGCAGGGCCTCCTGGGGACTGTTCTGCCACCAACCACATGGGGACAGTCTCTCCGATGAGAGTGGTGAGGTCCTGGAAAGCAGAGCCAGGTCAGGACTGAGTCCTGTCTGAGACGGGCTCCTTCAGGGGACTTCCCAGTCACATCTGCCAATACCTTCCAGCATATGATTTGCAATATTATTTTTAAGTTTTCTTCAATGATTTTAAGTTGGGCACTTGTAACAATGACATTGACTGGTACAGAGGAGGCCAAGTATGGCAGGATATTTTATTGTTTTGCTTTTTAAGCAAGACAAGTCCTCAGCAACCCTGAATCAGATCTGAGCTGGTTGGCAGAGTCACCTGAATGTTCTCTCTTTGTTCCAGAAGTGAGTGTGGATAAGCTCGTTTTGGTGCAAGAGGAAGAGTGTGCAAGGCTGACCCCTGGGAAAGGGTGTGGGCACCAGTGGAAGGAGTTCAGGTAAGTGGGGCCAGTCGAGGGGAGAGGAGGGAGGGGCCTCAAAATCCTGGAGAAAGGCCACTGTAGAGAAAGGGGATGGCCGCTGGTCAGCTGCCCTTGAGATGACAGCCTTTTATTGTGGACACCACATGTCAGGGTTTTCCCACAACGGGTGGACTGTTCGGTTTGCCAGACTTCACCTGGCCTCTCGGAGTTTCACACACCAATGTCACACTCTCATGAGCTTGTCTACTGCAGACGGAGAGTGTGAAGAGGTGCCAGCCGGGACACACACTCACACACACACTCACCCCCACTCTAACACCCCCCCACACAGTTACACATGTGCGCACGCTGGCTTCTCTGTACCATGGGTGCCATCGGGTTTCCTCAGCATGGGGACATGGGGACTGCCTGAAGCCACCCACCCTCCATGTGCAAGGCAGACGTCACCAAGCCAAGTGACTCTGTGTCGGTGTACCGGCTGAGTGTGTGTTAAGGTTAAAACAATAGGACCCATAGTGACGTATTACTGGTGCTCATTATTAATAAACCACACAGAACAGTTGACATACGCCTTCGTCCTCCCTCTGTAAAAGAAGACCCTTGTTCAGTTGGGAGAATTGGCCCCTGCGCTGCCCCCGAGGTCACCTGGCCGGGCCAGGTTGACGGCGTTTGCAGAAAGAGCATCCTCCGTGCAGATTGCTCGGCTCTCAGAGGGCATCCGAGCAGCAGTGGAACCTGGCTGGCCAGGCCCTTTTCTGCGTCATTGTTCTCCCTTCTATGTGCCTGTGTGTGTCTCTGGTTCCCTGACGGCTGGTGACATGACTTCCTGCTGGTGGCAGCCTGATTGGGCGTCAGGTGTGGGGAGTGGGCCATTGGATGGAGAGCAGAGATCTGCTCTCTGCTGGACGCGGGATGAGAGAATGCAGTTTCTACGCTGTTTGTCGTGTGTGCGTGCACGTGCCTACTTGTTTCTTTGGGCTCGGGTCAGATGAAGGCTTCTGTGCCCACTGGGAAGAACAGGCTGACCGATGCTGAGAATCTGCCCCTGTCTCTTCCATGTCTTGGCCTGAGGCTGAAATGAAAGCTCAGTGCTCCCTGTCTGGGTTCAGGAAGGCCTCTGATGGCCAGCGTGAGTGGGGGCTGCTTCCTTATGTCCAGAGGCTGTTGGTAAGTTAGATTGTAGTCTCTTAAATTAAAGACTCTCTGTTCTCATTGGTTTATTAAGGTGAAAATATTGAGGTAAAAATACAAATATCAAATATTCCTAAAATGCCCAGGAAATAAGAAAATTGAACTCATTCTCTGTGTGCTAGACTTAAAAACTATCTTACTGATATTAGCTCAGAAGTGTCTCGATGATACAGGAAAAGATACTGTTTGCCAGGACTCGCAACCTGTATCATGAGCTCAGCTTGGACCTCCAAATATTTAGTTACACAAGGGTATCGCCTTAGGGTTTTGCCACAACCTAGGGCTCAGTGAGGATCTGCAGGAATATCAACAGTTTTTCAAGGAAATTCATGGAGACGGATCTGTACATTAGGCAACAATGGTGCTCGCTGTTTTATTGTTGTCCAATTCCCGAAGTTTCCATTTTCAAAGTCAGACTCAAATGTAAATGCCTCATTTGAGATGCGGGTCCCAACAGACAGCCCTCGGCTTCTCGAAGAACGGGTCACTTAAATTTTAATAGGAATCGATTTGTACGTTTCACCAAATCGTATCTTTTATTTATTGGGTAGTAACACTGAGCGTTAGAGAAATTAATGCCAAATGTCACCTCACAGGAGCTGTGAATTGGCGATGACAAAGCTCAAATCCAAACTAGCTCAAGCAAAAGCGGCCATCACTGAGTAAGGTGATGGGCAGGTCCAGGGATGCATCTGGCTTCACACATAGTTCAAGGGGGCGGAGCTGAGTCGCCAGGTGTGCCTCGTCATTCTCAGGAGTGATCTCTCTGGGTGGCTGCAGGGTGCCCCCAGGGGCATCAGGCCTGTGCCTTCCTGGGGGCTTTGAGAATGCAAACAAACTTCACGGGCTGAGTAACATCACTAAGAATGGAGGGGGTGGCCTCAGGAAGTCTCCTGGGCAGGTAACCTTTTTAAGCCCATGCCTAGGGCACTTTCTTCATCACACAGCTAGACACCCTCTTCTGTGGAGAGCCCCCTCTTTCCTCTGAGCTCCCAGAACACTGTAGCCCTGCTTGGCACTTGGTGATTACCTCGAACAGAAAACGCAGAGGGGGTCAGAGAGGGCAACTTGCTTTTTGCGAGCATCGTTTGGTGCTTACCTCACTTAGTTGGGTCCTGAAACCCATTTTGCATGGAGGCACTATCACCCCCATTTTCCAGGTGAGGAAGCTGAGGGTCAGTGAAGGATCAGGCCACTTGTAAGCTGCACAGCCAGCCTCTGGAAGCTGGACACCAGGTGGCCTCTTGGGGGCCACAGCCCCCTCGCCTGCACAGCTGTCAGTCACCATGCCCAGTGCATCCTAGGAGGTCAGCGCACATCTGCTGGATGAGGGGAGGGGCAGAAAACTCCAGGGATAACTGGAGGCGGAGTTCCCTTTCTGGAGTCTTCGAGGCTGAGAGCCCTTCTCTGAACCGCAGTCAAGTGGTCACACAGTGGTTCTGGGTCCTGAATCCCACCTCTCATTGGCATTCATCCTGGGCCCATGACAGCCCCTCAGGGCAGGGAAGGCCCCTTCCTTAGCGTGCAAACTGGGTGGGAGCTGCTCTGTTTGGGGGCCCCACAGCTCCGCTGTCACCCCTGAGACATACGAAACCAGCTGTGGAGGGTGTGGGTTCATGGTCCCCAGGGCTCAGAGTCCCTTCTGTCAAGAAATCCCTGGGACACTTAGATGTGTGTCCCTTCAGATGGGATCACCAGATAAAACACAGGATGCCCAGTTACATTCGGATTTCATTTGCCTTTTTAGTTTAAGGTTTTCCACACACTTGGAACAAAATGACTCGTGTCCCTGAAATGCAGGTGTCCAGGGTTTTGCCCTCCGCGGTGTCTGGCAACCTGCCTCGGGTGAGGAGGCCGGATCCTGGGGTTCCAGCGGGGTCGTCTCTTTGACTCACTCCTTCTTGCCTTGAACACCACCCCCACAGGCCCCGCCATCCTCTGGGCCACTTCTCCTGAGACAACTACCCCCGGCCCGCTTGTTCTGCCCGAGGTGAGCGCCCATCTAGATCCTGAGTCCTAGACTGAGGCCGCTGGCTGAAGGGCCTGCTGGATGCAGGGACTGCACTGAGCTCCGCCCCCTACAAGGTCCAAGCAGGCATGAGCTCAGCATTTCACCCAGGGGCCCAGCATTCTCTGCAGAAAAGGCGCAGTCGGCCCTCCACCGTGCACTCCCACCCGCCTGACAGGCATAGACACGCGCCCGGCCAGCCCCATCTGCCCACATCGGGGACACCCTCTGCCTCTTGGACGCCATTGGCCACAGCCTATGCCCTGCCCACCACGGGTGCCCCTGGAGCACGCCTGCTCCCTGGGCCATGGTTGGCGCTTGAGCACTTGGGGGCGGTGGCTCCTGCTTGAAACCCTTGGAGAACATTTCTTCTTGGTCCTGTGGTCGGAGATAGCAGGATGGCAGCGAGGAGGCGACCTTTGAACCTGGTGAGCCTCTTCCTGAGTCTCCATGGTCTGCTCGGGAGGGTGGGCCTCCTGGCCGGGTCTCAGGCTCTCCCGTGTGAGGCGGAGCTGCGGTGTACTCCGAGGGCGGGCAGATGGGGCTGCAGCGCACCCCGACAGTGCTGGGCTGGAAGGCCAACGGGAATGCGAGCTGACAGTACTGCCCTGCTCGGCGAGCAGCCTTCCCCCTGTAGATTTCCATGTAGGTTGCATTATAATACCTGCGTATTAATCTCATGAATTCGGACTTCGTAGTGGAGGGCTATCTCCCTGAAGATGGTAAACCCTTCAACAACCTCTCTTTGCATACAGCAGGTGCTTAATAAGTCGTGGGGTTGAATTTGATATTTCCTGTCGCCTCAGCAGAAGAGCAGGCCCGTTGTCTCCTGAATGAAGCGTTGAACAGTCTGCTGCGTGGGTCCAGTCTGTCCACACTGTCCCTGGGAGAGGTGATGGCGCACCGAGGAAATGGCAGATTATGCAGCAAAATATCATTTTCATATTCAGAGAGCAACCCTCTCTTATTAAGATTTCTTCCCCACTTCGGTGAAAAGAATCCTTTGTGTGGGAAGTTAGTAAATTACCTTTACATCAGTAGAGACGGTGCGCATTTTTATTTAGACATCAAACTCGTCGCTGGAACCTTTATGGCTCCAGAGAAGCAGCATTTACGGGGAAACTGCTGTGTTCTTTGTGGGGTGCTTTTGGTTCCTGCAATGTGAAGTGTGCAGGCATGACACCTGCGTGGGTAAGGACGGTCGCAGGTCACCCACGAGGGGTGTTTTCTCTACTGGTTTCCACATCCGTTGGTTGTTTTGTTGCTTAAAAGACCCTAAAAGGCTGGCAATGCTAACGGAGGTCACAGTCACTACTTACAGATGCTGTAACCGAGGACACGGTTGGAGCCCTTGACTGGAGGGTCACCTTGGGGTCATGGGAGAAAAGTGGGAAGGGGGCTGCGTGTCAGGGCTGCGCCTCCCAGCCTGCTAGGTGCATGGTGTCCCCAGGGGCAACTCCTCTCCTCTCCTCTGTGTCAATAAGGGGTTGCACAGGGCCCGAGGAGCACGGGGGGCTGGGACCAGGCTGGTTATCACTGTCACCACCAGCTCTGTTTCTGAGACCCTCGTCTGTCTATCTCCCCATGGATGCCACAGTTTTCTGAATCTCGGTACAGAGTATGACTCGGAAGCCATCTCGGACATGGTCCACCGGGCCCCTGGCCCGTGGCTCCTGCCTGCCTGTGGCTCTGGTTCTGCTCATGTCTGCTGCCACTCAATGGAGCGGCCACTGCTTCCTGTTTATTCTGTGACGTGCGTTCAGGTCTCAATGAGAAGCAGAGCTGCTGTGAAGGAAGGGCCACATCACAGTCCCCGCCCCTCCTTCCTGATAGAGGGATGGAGGAAGGAAGGAAGGAAGGAAGGAAGGAAGGAAGGGAGGGAGGGAGGGAGGGAGGGAAGGAGGGAGGGAGGGAGGGAAGGAGGGAGGGAGGAAGGAAGGAAGGAAGGAAGGAAGGAAGGAAGGAAAGACGATGTACAGATGGATGGATGGATACAGGAATGGATGGAAGGACAGATGGACAGATGGCAGGAAGGAAGGAGAGAGGGAGGGAGGAGGAAGGAGAGAAGGAAGGATGGGTGACTCCTGAAATACGCAGAAGACTAGAATTCAAAGTTTTGGGTCATTTGAATTGAGTTGATTTTTAAAAATTTAAATAACGTTTCTTTTTGCCCAGTGACATAAAGAACGATTTCTTACAGCTATTTAGAGGATGTGGCAAACCCAGCGAAGAGAATGAAAACCATCTGTATTCCAACTCCCAGAGCCCATCTTGCTCTTGTATCCTTTGGGGTGCTATACTTTTTCTATTAATTTGGTACCAAAAGGGATCACACCATAAAACTCTTATAAAATCTATGTTTTCATTTACTAAAACAGTTTTCTCCATTTTAAAACACACTTAGAGCTTCACTTTAGTAACTGATTTGATCGCTAGCCCGGCGTCTGCCCTCCAGCCGCCAGTCCACACATGCAGCTGTTTCCCTGAAGTCCGTATCACCGGGAGCAGGGCAGGTGGGCATCCGCTTTGCAGAAGAAACGCTGAGGATTTGGGGGTTGACTCAGGATCGGAGAACCTTGGCTAAGGCTCTTTCACACCTGCTGGGTGGTCAGAACCAGGGGACAGCTTGAGAAGGTGAGTGAGGGCTGTTGAAGGAATTTCGATTTGGCCGCCTTATCTTGAGATCCACCAGGTTGTCCGGGAGGGAAAAGCCAGGGGGTCTCGTCTGTGACTCTGGGTGGGTACGTGTGTGCGATGTGAGATGTTCGTTCCGATGAACACACACACTCTGGTCAGCAGAAGTTGTTCCGAGGGGAAGTGTATCACAATGAGCTCCGTGCTGATCAGGGACCGCAGGACAGGAAGCGCAGGCCTGGAAGCACGGCGGGCGGGGGACAGACAGCTGGGCCTGGCAGACGCTGGTGTCTCGGAGCGAGAGCTGCACTGAGGAGCTGGTGGCCTGGCTCAGGGTCTCAGCCCCCGTGGCTGCTGTGCTACGTGCTGAGCAGGGGAAACCTTGGCACGCCCTGGGTGATCCCCTTCTTAACGACCATCGGCATTTGTCCCGCAGTCCGCAGTTAGAGAGAGCCCCCGGAACCCTCGCAGCTCTCGGCCGTGCTGCGGGAACGGCTTGTCTCGGGCTACACAGCCAGTCTGTGACAACAGCCCATCTACAGAAGCCTCTTTTTAGTTGTTCTGGGCTCAATGAGCGGTCCTCTGGTGGGCTGCCTGCAGCTTTCGGTGACCTGCTCCCTGATCATGACCCACAGGGATGTCGCTGAGCTGTCCTGTGTTCTCTGAGCCCAGCGCAGAGCACGCTGTTCATCGCAGGAACCAGCACACGCACGGACGTGGCACCTCCTCCCATCTTCTCGGGGCTGGAGCGCGCCGGGATCAACCACCTGGCCCTGCCAGCCTGTCTGCTGCAGCCGCACGCCGAGGCTCGGGCTCGGCTGCATGTGAGGGAAGGAGGGGCGGGTGCAGGGAGCCTGTGCCCCGGGGTGGGGACCGCATCACAGATTGTCACAGCGGAGATGGGCCTTAACACACGTTTCGTGTAGGCCTCCCCTTCACGGGCTTGCCCACTGTCAAACTGCCTCTAGTCCTGGGAGGGGAGCCGCCAGCTCTGCACGCCCAGCCCGTTCTGTCCAGATCAGACAGCGGTGAGTGATCTTGTCTTCACAGGCAAAATCAGTCTCTTTGGTGAACATAGTAAAACAACCGTGAGTAAAACATTGGCAATTTGGAGAGGACAGCATACACAAAAAGGAGGGACATGTGACTGGCTAGCATTTACTCCAGGAATGCAAATGGGTACCAACTTCACGTAATGCACTAACGTTACTTACCCGGGAACAGCGGTGAGGAGCGGAGTCGCTCATCTCAATAGACAGAAAAATATTCCATAGCATTTCAGTAACACTGTATCACTTAAAAACTGTAATAATGTGAGCATAAAAGAAAACTTCCTTAAGCAGGTAATCAATACATACCCACAGACACAATAGTGGAATGTTGCTACATCATCCAACGGCTCGGAAACGTTCTCTCTACAGCATAGGCCGGGGGCCGGCCTCGCCCTCTGTCCTCCGTTCACTGCTCGGCAGGGGCCTCGGCCAGAAAACTGTGGCGCTGGTGGGGGGGGGAGTCACTTGTATGAAACATGTCCAGGAAGAGCTTCATCCGCTCTCATTTTCAGATGGTACAACTTTCTATGGAAGAAACCAAAAGGTCTACGGACACATCGTTTGACTTAGTAGGAGATTACAGGGATGCGGACCATACAAAATAATGTTACTGCATTTCTACCCACCAGGGTCAGAAAATTTAATTTTCAAAAGGATCTATTTAAACTAGTCACAGATGCATGGATAGTACCTAGGTCAAAACCTAACATAATATTTGCAAGTAATTTAAGTTAAAAATGATAAACTCGCCCTGACCAGTGTGGCCTGGCTGGTTGGGCGTCACCCCACCGAGCGAGGGGGCATCTGTGCGTCCCGGTCAGGCCTCAGGCCTGGGCCACAGGCTCGGTGCCCGGTCACCCTTCCCTTGTCCCCCTGTGCCTACAGGAGGCAGCCAGTCGATGTTTCTCTCTCACATTGATGCTTCTCTCTGTCTCTTTCTCCCTCCCCTTCCCCCTCTCTAAAAATAAATAAATAAAATCTTTAAAAAGACAAGAGTGATACAATTTACTACATTGGAAGACTGGAATGAATGTGTCCTCCTTTTCCTAAATATGACAGTTATTTCCAGAGTGTTCCGTGGACTCAACGTGATAGCAGGAAAGAGCCTTACTGGTATAACAAAGCCGAGTGTAACATTTAAATGCAGATGGACATCTCGGTCCCGTTCCTGGCAGACACCTGCCATCTCCTGTTGTCAAGAACAGCTGACACACTCCTGAGGAAGAGCCAGGTGTGTGACCCTGTCCTGCTTGATGGCGAAGTTTTCTGTGAAGCCGGAGTGGCGTACATGGTGGCATATTGTTGGGGAGAAGGAGGAGTATCAATGGGGCAAACAGGGAACGCTGAGCCAGCCCCTCCGTGGGCGACCCCTCGTCCACGGCAGAGCCGGCGGGGCGGATGCCTGTGGAGAGCGGCCGGGACAGTGAACACCGTCAGGGAATCGGATGGAAGACTTAAGGGCGAAGAGCAAAGGCAATTTAAAAAATGATAACGCAGGAGAGGATCTTAGTGTCCTCAAGATAGAGAGTGTCCTAGAGAACATAAAAAAAAAAAAGCAATGGGAATTGTATGTCAACTGTCACTGAAAAATAAAAAATGATTTCAAAAGAAGAAAAAATAAAGAAACTCAGCATTAATACAAAGAAGACGTCATGCAAATTGTGGACAAACAAGCATCACACGTTGGGAGAAGGTGCTTGAACACACAAAACCCGAGGAACGCTATATACATGTAACGACTGCATGCAAACCTGTAAGGAAGAGGCAAAGGATCCCGTGATAAAAATCAGCGAAACAGCGAGCGTCTCGGGGAACAGGAACCGTGAACGGCCAGCGGGTGTGCAACGGAGCCCGAACATGCTGAGCCGGCAGAAAAGCGGGCCTCGAACCAGCCCGGAGTGGGGGCGTTTCCAGCCTGGGGGTCGGCAGCAGCTGAGTCTGGCCTGACCGGCCTTTCCAAAGACAGGCGGCCCGGGGGCCTCGGGTCCTTTGCTGACCTGCCAGCTGCCACCCAGTCACTTTGAGCTCGTGTGTGCTCTGTCAGCAACTGCCCTGCTGCACAGAGAGAGAAGCTGGTGCAGGTGCACCAGGAGAGGCCTGTGTTCATGCATATTCATGAGTTTATGAATATTCACAACAGCCTTATTGGAAGCGGTGCACAGGCATGCACACACAGATAGAACGACCCACATACAAGTATACCTCAAATTTCTTCAATGAGTCCCAATTTATTCTTTTAACATTTTCAACTACAGTTTACATTAACATCATTCTGTATTCATTTCAGAGGTAGAGCAGAGTGGTTAGAAAGTCACGAGCTTTGCAGAGGGGTCTGCCCGCTGCCTCCCGTACTCGCTGAGAGGACAGCCTCCGTTGCCTGCGCTGTGAGCTGCATCTCCGGCTGCTCCGCCACCACCGGCCAGTGCTGCTTAGTGCCTTCGCCTTTTCCATCCAGCCCCCGCCCCCCTCCTCCCCTCAGTCTTCAATGAAATACTATATAGCAATGAAAAGGAGTGAATGTACAGCCACCTGCACCAGCGTGACTGACCCTCAAACACGGGGTGGGAAAAGAAACACGGGCCTCCCAAGAAGGCCTGCCACTGACCTCCTATCGCTGTCAGAACCACTGCATTTCAACAGGTGCACGCGTGTGCTGAACTATGAGCAGGCTTGGGACCCAGTCACACGGAATTCGGAGTAATGTCAGCCGGTGGGGGAACCAAGGGGACCCGGGTCAGCGCGGGCACCCTCGGCCGCCAAGAGGCAGGGGCAGCGTGCTCTTCCCGAAACTGGGTACACAGGGCATGCCCAGTTTAGTTTTGTACTATTATTATTATTAATTATTATTATTATTGCTGACTGTGACCGTGCATGTTGATTCTGTGTGTGTGGTGTTTATGCATATGGAACGTATACTTGTATCTGTCTGGTCTACTTCATAATAAAACCCTTAAAACAATACAGAATACATTCAATTAAGAGAGAAAGCCTTGACACCAAATAAGAGAAGTGTGTACACTTGAGCTACGTTTCACGTTGAACTCGTGCTTTTTCACATAAGACACGGGGTGTGGAGGGAATGGAGCGTGGGGCTGAGGACGCAGAGTCGGTCACGATCAGCAGGGACGTCTTGCTCTTCTTAGCCATCCTTTCCATTATGGGGATGAAGCGAGGCCCCGAGGGTCAGAGTGATCGCCCAGGTCACTGGGCGCTGTGTCGGCAGATTCAGTTCCAGGACGACGAAGCTCGTGCCTGGCTGCCTGACTGTGTTATCCTCGGGAGGTAACTGCCTGGTCCCCGAGCCTTTCACATCCCTACGAGGACTGTAACGGTGAAGGTGAGCTGTGAGGGACTTGTGTCCAAGGGGACAGTGCAAGACTGTGGGAGTCTGGGGGACACTGGGCCCTCACACACTCCGGGGTCATTTCCTTCCCCAGCCCATCCCCCGAGAAGCAGCGACTGTACCCTGTCACTCAGAGAAGAAAATGAGTCTCTGGGAAAAGGGCCATGGGACGTGGTCCAGGCCATTTCCTCCCCTTTGGAAGTGGCCGAAGGGAGGCCCTGGAACAGGGCCTGGAGCGTCTGCCGACGTGGCCGTGTTGAAGGCCCTGGCGCTTCAATTAGGAGAAGTGAGAACGCTCTGGCCGACTCCCAAAGCGGTGCCCTTTATAAAAGGAAGAATTTGTCCCCAAAGCACTACTGTCGTCATTTAACTTAATGGTCCACAAACTTAAAAGGATGGAGACAAATTTTATATACATATTACCTTTCCCAGGTTGAAAAATGGTGTCGTTATTTTACGACTTAGGGCCGTTATTTGTTATTGTCACCTCACAATCCACTCAACAGTCTTCTTTCTTTTCCAAAGTTGCTGACATTCTAAAAGACACAAATGATTTATTTGGTACCAACTCGTCTTTTTTTTGGTAGTAAATCTAGCTTTTTCAGCAGCAAAGTAATGAACATCATTACGTGGGCTACGTACACATAAATCCTGTGCCTGAAATTTCATCAGTCATTTGCTACACGGACCTTTGTTGACACTTCCCGAGCATGTCGGAGGAGGTTATGGAGAGCCTGTGGCCACCGAGGGGCCTGTGAGCTGGACCCCGGCAATCGGAGGCTCCTCGCCTCTGCCCCTTCTTGGGGCGTTGGCTCTGCCCACTGTCCCCACAGCGAAGGCTGTGTTTGGGGACGTGGCCTTGAGACAGCGATGTGGGTGGAGACCATCAGGCAGGCCTCTCCAGAATGCTGCAGGGTTTTGGAAGGTGGATGCAGAGGTCTGCTCATCCTGCAACAGCCCAAGGGAAGCCTTGCTAGTCCCCTTGCTCCCTACACCTGCCACCCACTGGTCTGGAGCAGCCTGTCCCTTTGTTCAGTTTTTCCCTGCCCTTCAGCGGCAGGGCCACTTTGGGGTTTCACCCAGGAAGCCCCCGAGGTTGTAACTAAGCTGCGTCACACCCATGTGCGGGCACACCCTGGTGGGCTCTTGGCTCTGCCTCTTCCCAGTTCTGTTAGCTGTGGGTTCGTGGGTCTGTGCCCAGAGCTGGGACCACCAGAAAAGAATAGCTGCCACCCCCGGTGTGGCCAGGCGAAGTGCAACTCTGGTTTCGGGGGCAGCGTCCAGTGGTGTGGGGGTCTGTCTCTACTCCTGGTAGTCAGAATTGGGCTACTTGGTGCCATGTAGACAGATAAACTCTGAAATCCAGTGACATTAGTAAGACCTTTTTATTTTTACTTTTGCCCATCGCTGGCTGCTATGGGTCAGGAAGTTACCATTAGGAGCTTCAGAAGCAACTTGGATGGAAAGGAAGTAAAACATAAAAACACAGCACCCCGAGCACCCTTTCTATTGCTACAACTCGATCCAACATTTAAAAAACAGCAGCTCTCACCTAAGGAGTCCTCCCTCCCCTGGGGCAGGGTCCTAAGTGCGAGTCCACTGAAATCCACAGAAGTTTTAATTTTTGTAAACTTCACCATAAACCCACGAGGTGTATTTATTTCATCTTTGTCCCTGTTTTACAGAAAGGGGACTTGAGGTACAATTAGGTCAAGTTGCATCACACAGGAGGCACAGGGAGAGGGTGGCCAGGCCAGGTTCCAAGACCAGGCGAGCTGCCAGGGGCGTGTTCTGTCGGCGGGCAGTGAAGTTTTCTTTCTCGGGGACCGGGCTTCTCCCAGCTGTTCTAAAAGAACAGGGCTCCCACGGTCTTCCTGGTCACGGGAGTCTGGTAAGCATTTCATGACAGTTGCTTCTTGTTGCCACAGGATGTCACCATTGGAAACCTGCCATCTCCGGGATGCGGGAAAACGCTGGCACACTCTGCTGTGATCCCATCCCCACCCCAAACCCACTTGGCCCCCGTGGGGGACGAGCTCAGCCCCCAGGACTCAACTCGGCCAGAGCACCCTGTGCTTTGCTGTATTGCCTGGCTCTTTAAAACAGGGTGTCATCTTCCAGTGGCACCAGAGCCCTGTCCCAGAGGCTCACCTGGAAGCAGAAAGGTATGATTACACCTGTTCCCATCAACACTGTCCCTCCCTACCTCTCTCGTGGGGCCCCTGTGACAGATGACTTTGCAGATGCCATTGGTGGGTGGCAGTGGCAGAGGAGGTATTTGATTGGATGAGTGGGAGGGGAGGGTGGGGGAGAGAAGGAGACAGAGGGGCCAGCAAGCCTCAGATGATGTCAGCTTTCTGACTTGCCAGGTTCAATGGCTGGTGGGTCATTTTTGGGGGTCAGGGGCAGTGGAGGGCTGCACCCACCCTGGGCAGTGGCAGGGCCTTTGCTTCCAGACCTCAGGCAGCCCTGGGCTGTTCAGAGCCTCACCCTGTGGGGCCCAGAACCCACCCGTTTGCAGCGGGGCATAGCACGGGGCCTGTCCATGAGGAGGGCACGGCTGAGGAACCCCCGGGCCCACAGGGCATCGCGCCAGCTGGACGGCCGATGGGTGCCATGTGGGCCACCACAGACATGGCGAAGACCCCTGGGTCCTGACACAGAAGTCCTGTCTGCACGGCTCCCTGGTGCTGACGTCGGTGCTCCTGGACCCTGGAGGCCGCCACTGCAGTCTCTATGCTTCCTCCTTGTCTTGTCATCTCTAGTCCATGGGCACAGCAGGGACCGGAGGGGAGGCTTCACAGTGATAAGTCATGATACTGCTTTGCCACAAAGGTCTGGCAGGGCTGTAGGGAGTAGGTCTCGGGACATGTCCGTGGGGAACAGGTCGCATGTTTCACCAGAGGTCATCTCCAGGTTCATTAAGATTCTAGACATGGGCGGCAATACATTATCTAAATGAACCTGTGCAATAAAGTTCTGGTTCAAACATCAAAAAGTTTCTTAAAAGTGTACATTGAAAAGTCTCACTCCCACCCAGACCTTGCACGCCCGTCCGGCTGTCCGCCCAGGCCCTCTCCACGGCTCACGCCCACCCCACAAGTCTCTCACGCAGCCCTCCAGTGCCTGTTCACGCCAACGCCATCCAGGTCAAATACACACATACCTGTCTCCGCCTTCGTCCACGGAGTTAGCCACCTTCTTACAAACGCTCTTCTGCCCTTTGCTCTAAACTTAGCAGTACATCCTGGAGGCCTCTTATCTGGGCCATTGATACACCCAAATACACAAAAAGCCTGGCTCCGGCCGCGTCTCCATGCAGTGGGGCACCGGCAACTGCAGAGGAAGATTTGGGGGACTGGCACTGACTTTCGAAAGTGCAGTTGCATGAAAATGCAACATTAACAGCAAAATAAACGTCCTATGATTCTGATCGCATTTTAAGAACTCACACTATGAAAGAAGGGTGCCGGTTTTCTCCGTGGAGAAGCGACCACTCACTTACTCGCCGTTCCGCAAACATTGAGCACCTGTGTCGTCCAAGGCCTGGCTGGCGCTGTGGGCAGGGCAGGCCTGGCAGACAGGCAGACGGACTGGCCCCGCCGTCCCTGGCCCCCACCCCTACCCCCCCTGCAGCACACCTCCTCATGGCGCCTGGAATGACAGCTTCAGTGGCATCCTGACCCCCAGCTGCGACCTGGGGGACCTTCCTGTAATGCTGACCCAGACTGTCCTCTGTTGTGCTCAAGGTCAAGTTCCAACCCCCTCCCTGGCTCTGAGGCCCTGGATGAGCGCTGCCACCCTGAGATCCTCATTCTCTGCCCCAGCTGTGCTGAACTTCGAGTGTGGATCAAACCCAGTCCTGCCAACCCGCCCCCCCCCCCCCAGCTTCCAGGCCCTTGCAGGACAGACCCTCTCCTTCTGGAAGGATCCTCCTCCCTGCCCTTCACTTGCCCCCTTGCTTGTTCCTGCCTCCTCCCACAGGTGGCCTTCCCTGATTACCTCCCCATCCCATCTCCAATTCCATTAGGACTAGTCACAGGATTGCAATTGCTCCCTAATGAGCTGCATCTCTTACTGGGCTGTGAGTGCCCCCCCGGCTGCTGGTTGGGGTTGTGGTCCCCAAGCCCCCCTCTCTGAGGCTGTTTTCTCCAGTGCCAGAGACCATCCTAACAGTGATGGCGGGAACCGGAGAACTCTCCGCGCGAAGAGTCTGGCGAAGGAGGCTCAGCAGCTGTTCGCTGTTTGAACCCCGCTCAGCCTTCTCCCCACTACAGACGGAATCTTACACATCTCTGAACCCCCGCGGCCCAAGGGGAAGTAGGTGACCAGGGAATGACGGGTCAGTCGGTTGGCTGGCAGGCACAGCTGACTGTGCTAGATGTACAGGTCCCAACGGGCTTTGCCCCTTTCTGAGCTGGGGCAGAGTACGAGGCTCCTTTCTCTGGGGGGTTACCCCTGGGCCCCTCGTCAAAGTATAACACCCTTCCCCCAGCCACGGGGTGGGGGTTGGCTTCCCCACCCCAAGGGTCTGGAAGGACCTTTTACATCTGGCTGCACCTAGTCCCCTAATTCAGGCGGGCAACTCCCGACCCCCACGCAGAGACTGAGCATGCTCGGGGCTCGGCGGGCCAGCGGGGCGCGTGGGCGTCGGGCCGGCCGCTGGCGCCCCGCACAGGCCGAGCGGGCGCGCGGGCGGGGTTTGGCCGCGGGGCGGCCTGCGGGCACACGCGCAGCGCCGGCGGCGCGCGAGCTGGGGACCGGGCGGCGGCGGCAGCGGTGGCGGTGGGGCGCGCTCTCCAGGCCGCGAGGGCGCGCTGCGCGCTTTGCCGGGGTCTGGCGCGTCCCGGCGGGGGAAGGAGACGAGCAAGGGCGCCGAGGTGAGCAGAGCCCGCAGGCAGTCTCTAGCGCAGACACAAGCAGTTTCTATTTGGCAGTGGTGCCGGCGACTCCGATACCGTCCCCGCATCCGCTGTGCTGCCTCCGGGCGGGTTGGCCCGGGCTGCCCGGAGGCCGCGGCCGGGCAGCTGTTGCGCCGAGAGGGGGCAGCTGCGGAGTTCCATAACCATAGCAACGGCATCAGCACCACGGCGGCGGCCGAGGCGAGGGCAGCATCCTCTCGCTCCCCCTCCAGGCAGCCTCGCCGCCAGGGGACCTGAGACCCAGCTCACAGGTGCCCGGGACTCCGCGGGCCACCCACCGCAGCTGCGAGTGTTGGCGGCTGTCGAAGGTGACAAGAGGAGCAAGAGGGACCCCGGAGCGGTGGCCCAGGAGGTTACAGAGGGGAGCCCTGCGGTGGGAGACAGGTAGGAGAGAGCACTCGGGGTGGGCAGCTGCAAAACTCCTCGCTGGCAGTGACGTTTCTGGAAGCCTAGCTGCTAGTTGGATGGCTTTCTATTACTTAACAGGGATTCCGCCGCGAAATGTGGTTTGTCCCCTTGGGTCCCCCCAACCTCTCTGTCCTTTGGTGCCGGGCCACATCTGGACAGGGCTTGAGAGGGCGAAGGGGGGGGGGAGGATCTGATGCCATAGGTGGGAGGCCTGGGGTTAATGAGGTGGTCCCCACCAAAGTCCCCGGTGGAGGCTGAGGGAGCCGGTCCAGACCCTGGGCAAGCGGGTTCTACCAGCCTTTGAACCTGCTTCACGTTTGGGAGAAGAGTAGGTGGGGGCAGAGGGGGCAGTGGCCCCGATTCTCTGTGATCCAGGTTGACCCAGAGACCCGTTCTTGCTGTGACTTAGCTGGGGACAGGAGGGGGTGGTTACTGCAGCTCAGCTATGACACGGGCTGGGGCCGGAGCTCACAGCAGCCCGTGGTCTGTCCAGTCAGCCTCAAACCCGGCCACTGGGGGGCTGTTTAGACCAGGAAAGTGGGAACTATTGCCATTTTGGGACTCAGGGGTACCCCTGGTGTTTATGTTGTTGCTGCCGTTGGCTGGAGGGATGGGTGAGAATGGAATAACATTATAAAGTAGCCTTCAGCACGCCCCCTCCCTTTCTCCTCACCTTGTTTCTGGTGCCCCCCCACCCATGCTGTTGGCAGCAAAACAAGACCCCATGGGCTATAATGACACCCCTCATCTCCTCGGCCACCCCCAGGTCTCCGGCCATTAGCAAACTATTCCACTTTCAGAGAGCTGGAGACCGCTGCTTCGGTTCTCTGGCTGAACTAGGGAGGTGTGCTTTCCATCGCGTTGTGATGCTCTTGACATTAAGAGATGTGTCGGCACTGAGAGGCACCTGGGCTGTCCGCGTAGAGGGATGGACTGTTAGCCTGGGCTGCAGGCCAGAGCCAGGGGCCAAGGGCTGGTCCCAGACCCAGCCCAGCCCAGCGGGGGCCAGGGCCCCAGAAGATGATGGAGAAGGGAGGTCAAATTAGGTGAAGAATTTGGGTCTCAAGGCTATTGCCTGTGGGTAAGTGGGTCTCTGGGTGGTTTCCAGGAGGGGCAGCTATTGATTTCCACAGGGCTCTCTCTTTGTACCCTGGCCTCTGGGGACGGTGGTAAGTCCCAGTTAAAGGGCCATGTTCTTTAATTGGGCTTTTAATTTATGCTGTAGCCGGCGGGCATGTGAGCTGACCAGCATTTCAGCTGGGAATCGTGTCGTAATGAGGAGACAGGACTGTGTTCAGTCAGATGGGAAGGTTCAGAGAAAGGATGAGAAAGCACAGATTTGAGTTCTGGTCTCATCCCACAACTGCCGTGTGACCTTGAGCTTCTCCTCCTCCTGGAGACTCCTTTTTCTCATCTGTAGAATGGGGACACTAATGACACTGGCAGCTTGCCTGCTCGAGTGACAGTCTAGTGGGTGGGGTGATGGATGGGGAAGGGCTTTTCAAAACCTAACATGCCCTGCAGAGAAGAGGGGTCATCCTTCTTTTTGAAGAAACTCTGTTCCTCAGATACACAGACCTCAGCTAGGAAGAGGGAGTAGGAACCCTGGCCAGAGACTCGCAGTGGGAACACTGTGCTGGGTCCAGGGTCCACGCAGGGAAGTGGAAAGGGGTCTCTGTCAGGGGAACACAGTGTGTCATCACCCTTATTTACAAATGGTGAAGGTCAAGGGCTTTGCCATCAAACGCAGTCCTCATCCAGTCGGGAACTCGGGGTCTGCTAGGCCGGGGCTGGGCTAAGCACTGGATGGTGTCCGCAGGAGCCGCACACCCTGGGGCTCACTGCAGTGTGGGCGGGGCCGGACCCAGGACACACCGTGAGCTCCTTGTGGGCAGGATTCACGTTCCTACAACTCACTCTGTAACGCCAGATGTTTACTGGGTGTTGGCCCGGTTGGACCGAATGCGTACGGCTTGACGGGATCACCAAGGGGACCTCGATTTTGGATGGAGCCAGGACTAGGTGACAGTGTCTCCTGACCTTTCATACCCTGCTCTTGTCATGTCAGTCTCTCCCCACAATGACCAACTCTCATTTCCCTTCACGAACCAAATTCACATGTCCCTTCCTCCGGGAAGCCTTCCTGCTTCTCTCCCCTCTGCTCCCAGAGCTGTACGGACCTGCTCTGTGACAGCTTGTGCTGGGTTGTGTTGACATTGCTCGCACCCAGGCCTGTCCCCTCTCTAGAGTTCCTACGTCCCGAGGACAGGAACACCGCCATTCCTCCGTGGCTGTGGCCCCAGCAGCCGGCGCATGCCCACCCGCGCAAGGCCAGGCATGCACAGGGCTGGTCCAGTGCCGCCCCGGTCTCGGAAGGCCCAGCAGGCCCGGAGGGTGGTCTCGGGGCCAGTTGCACAGTTAGGACCAGCCCACTGAAGCAGAGGAAGGAAAACAAAAATGCATGTGTTGCCTTCAAATGCTCACTTTCCCTCAAGTGGGTACTTTGGAATAACTGTAATCCAGTGTGGAATGGCCTTCGTCTAACATTTGCTGCAAGCATCTGATGGAAGATTTTAAACTTTAAAATGCACGTCCCTGCCCTCCATTCCTTGAGTTCAGCCCAGTGCAATGGAAAAGCACATCAGGTGGACTAAGAAAGCCTCGGCTCGGGTCCTGGCTCCGAGGGGGCCTGGGCGTCGGACACTGGATTTTCGTGTCCCTCGGTTTCCTCGTTTGTGACATGCGGCTGGTAACACCGTCGCCCAGAGAGGCCAAGGGCTGGAGAGGCAGTACAAGGAATTTCACACACTGCAAAATACTCTAGCCAATAAATTATTTACTTTTCTTGTTGTTTTTTTTTTTGTCCTAAAAAAGTGAGCAAACTCTCCCTGTCTGATGAACGCAGCAGCAGCAGACAGGACGGGCGGTGGATGCTGGGTTCTCCGCTTCCCGGCTCGGCGTGGGCTTCAGCCAGTCGTTCTGCCCGCTCGGCGGCCACCTGCCTCATCTGGACTCCATGACAATGACCTTTCGAGGTGGGCTGGGAAGAGGCACATTAGGAAAAGTGCCCTGGCTGGCACTGAGCACATGACATGTGTGAATTCCAAATTATAAATTAGATATAGTGGCCAGTAATAGACTCCAGAAGTTTTTGAAAGACCCCGAATGCACTTTCTCCCTTTGTTTTATCTCCCTCTGAGAGAAAGAGAGAGAGAACTAAGAAGGGAGCAGTAGACCCCCTACCAAAAAACAGCCCCTTCCGAGAGATACCACGGGGAGCACAAGAAGCTAAAGATTTCGCTCCGGGAACTGAGTGCCCCCACAAGCTCCGACACCGCTGCTCGCAGGCCTGCTGCCCTGGCCTCCTCACCTTTCTGGTCCGCAGTTTCTTCACCCATCCCCGTCCGGGATGGTGTCAGCGGCCCCTGGTGGCCCCACTGTTCTGTGTGTCCACACACCCGTCCGCTTCGCTCCTCACTGGGGTCCCATCTGCAGCCCTCAGGTTCTCTTGGGCTCATCTCTGGTCCACACTCTGCGCTTGGATGCGCCAGAGGCCCACAGCTCTACCCCCAAATTTCTGTTCTTTTTGGAACTGTCCGCAGTCTGTAGGGCCAGCATATTCGGCCAAAGACTCAGGGATGTGGTGGGGTGTTGACCACTCCGTGCCATCTCTGTTTGTCCTGGCGCTGTGCTCACCTGACCCCCTGGCCCACTGCTTTACTCGTCCTGCAAGATCACCTTCATTCAGATCACAGGACACTGGAGGGGTGAAGCCTGACCTTCCCCGAGAGAGCGGGAGGGAGTTCATGGCCATCTTGAGTGTTCACTGGGCTTCCCAGACGCTGGCTGCCCCACCTCATCGAGAGTCTCTGCTCAGTCGGAAGTCATTCTGAGGTGGCTGCGCGGATCCCAGGAGCGACTCGGAGGGGTGTCTCAGCATCGCCGTGGAAACTGGCACCAGGGCCCAGGGCTCTTCCTGGGCCCTCCGCCTGGGGGGCCTGGGAGGCGCAGTGGTGTGCCCTGGCGGGGACTCTGAGCCAGCACCCTGCGGTGCGTCACTCAAGACACTCAGGGTCTTGCCAGACACTGAGAGTCAATGGTGAACAGGCCCATTTTCCCCATTGTCACAAATGGCAGGACCTCTTAAGACGGAGTGACATTCCACCATGTGTGCAGACCGAGCTTTAGTCCACTTGCCTGCTGAGGGACACTGGGCTGTGGCCATGTCTCGGCTGTTGAGATGGTTGCTACGCAAAGGCGTCTCTGTGAGGAATTTGGTCTCTGTGAGATCGGATTTCAGTTCCTTCGGATAAGTACCCAGAAGTAGGATTGAGGAGTTACACGGCAGCTGTATTTTCAATTTTTGAGAAACCTTCATCCTGTTTTCCGTGACGACTGCACCAATTTGTACCTCGATCAACAATGGACTAGAGAGCCTGTCTTCCACATCTTCATCGATATTTTTTTTTACTTAAAAGATAATTAAACACTAAGCATCCTGACAGGTGTGACGTGCTATCCCAATGTGATTTGGCGTCTCCCTGGTGGTTGGCGATGCTTGAGCACCCTTCCTGGCAGCGGTGGCTGTTCGCATGTTCGCGTTGGAGACGTGTCTGACCACAGACTGGCTGTTTTTCAGCTGGGTTGTTTTTACTCGGGTGGAGTTGTCTGTTGCTTACACATTTTGGACATTAACCCCCTTATCGGATGTATGGTTTGCAAATCCTCCCTCCCATTTCATAGGTGCCTTTTCACCCTGTTGCTTGCTTTCTTTACTGTGCAGAAGCTTCTTAGCTTGATGTAGTGGCATTTGTTTGTTTGTTTTTGTTTCCTGTGCTTTTGGTGTTATATAAAAAAATCATCACCAAGGTGAGGGCAAGGGATATTTCCCCGTTTTCCTAGTTTTTCAGCTTCAGGTCTTGTGTTTAAGCCTTTAATCCATTGTGAGTGGATTTCCGTCTGTGAGTTAAGCTAATGGTTCCATTTTACTCTGTTGCATGTGGACACCCATTATTTCCAACACTGTTTATTGAAGAGACTGTCTTCTCTTCATTGCATAGCTTTGGCACCTTTGCTAAAGATCGGTTGACCGAACGTGCATGCGTTTATTCCTGGGCTCTCTCTTCCACTGCACTGGTCTCTGTGTCTGTTCCCGTGTTGGTACCACACTCCTTTGATGACCGTATCTTTGTAGTGTAATTCAATGCCGGGGAGTGTGATGCCTCCAGCTTTGTCCACCGGTGGAAGGATCTCAAACTGGGAAGTGATGGGTCCAGATAGGCGTTTTGGCTCCTGGTGGCAGCTTGGAGACTGGAGTCCCTTGGGGGGAAGTGAGAGGAGAGGCAGGGAGACCTGGGGGGAGGCTGCTGCAGGAAGTACAGGTGGACGGAGGTGGTGGCGGCCCCAGCCGAGGCGAAGGTGATGGGGATGAAGACGACAGAACACACCTGGGGACTACGAAGGCAGCGGAGTGTTGGGAAGGACTGGATGACTCAACATCCAGCATCTAGAAACAAGGAGGGACCAAGGATGCCTCTGAGTTTGGCGACTTGATCTGATGGATTGTCCTTGTTCATGTTCATTGACCTGGGGACATGGACAGAACAGATTTCAAGGGGAAAATGATGAATCCTGTTTTGCATAAGAAGAGCTTTAGCTCATGGAGGACATCTGCGTGCATTTTAGGGAATTAGAGATACCGGTCAAGCTCAGAAGAGTGTTCTTGGCTGGACCTGTGGACTTAGGAAACCTAAGCGAGCGCGTAGCTGCTCACTGAGAGTGTGGAGGAGACCTGACCCCCCAAGGGAGGGGTGCAGAGTGAGAGTGCGGAAGGTCCTTCAGCCTCACACACCCTTTGTCACTGCCTCTCCCAAACAAAACAAAACCAAACCAACCAAAAGCTCACACCTTGTACCTCACTCTTGCCTTGAGGTCTTTTCGCTTGTCTCTACACCTTTGGGCAGGATGAGCTGCCCCGGTGTTTCCAGGCTCCCTCCCTCCATCCCCCTGTTAGGTCTCCTCTTCCTAGAGGCCTCCCGGGAGCTCCCTCCAGCCCCCAGCCACAGAGCCTGCTCGCGTCTGCTTTGCCGCGTTCTTCGCCACATTCGTGTCTGAACGTTATGACGGAGCGCTCGTTTCCTGTTTTATCGGTTGTCTCCTCTGTGGGCCGATGCAGGGCTCTCCTGGTGCAGGGTCTTTGCTCGGTTTACAGCTGCACCCAACACTTGGAGCAGCCCCTGCCCTCCGTGAGCGTGCAAATAGTTCTTCTCAAAGTACGTATGGCAGAAGTAATGCCAGAGATCTCCAGTAACGGGGCACAGGATGCCAATTAATTAAATAAGCAGAGGCCCGTGCCAGTGCACCGGGAGCTCCTTCCTGGTCAGAAGGGAGGATTTCAGCTCAGGGACAGACGCACTGAGGCCTTGGCCGCTGTGCACCTTCTCCCGGAACAGTCTGTCCGTCCTCTCTTTCCAGCCAACCCTGACAAATGTCTTTCAATTAAATGAAAGGGACATTTCCCTCTGGGGACGAGGCTGGGGACAGCCTGAGGAATGCAGTGGCTGGCTCCTACCTGCTGAGCTCTGGCGAATGCAGAAAAGGGTGTTTGGATTTTTGCTGGGAAACAGCTCGGCTCAGGGCCATAAGCAGGACACGTAAGTGCAGCGCCCTGCTGTTCTGTTTAATCCAGAGATAACAACAATGTTTTGGGCAGTTATTCTTCACCTTGATTATTTCAAGGATCCCTTGAAGCATCTAATGAGATCTACAGTCATTCTTAAAAAACAAACAAAAACATTATCAGAGGGTGTTCCGGATCCCACGAAGGCCTCTCCTGGCCCCTGCCTCAGAATGCCTGTTCTCGGAGTGGGGTGCACACAGCCCGCAGCCCCCCCCCCACCCGCTGGCCCCCACTGGGCAGCGCGGCCTCTGGTGGAGCCCAAAGTAGCAGTTGTGCAGAATACACAAGGCACCTCTCGTGGAAATGAAAGAGCACCGTCTAGACAGAAACCAACCTGGGATTGAATCCCAGTTCTGGGTGGAGTGGCCAACATTTTTTTTGGGGGGGCACTATTCTAGTTAGAAAACTGAAAGTCTAGCATGCAGGGAAGCCCCTCACCTGGGCATATCAGGTTGGTAGGTCACCCTCATTTGACCTTCATTGGCCGAGTGACCGGAGGGGTGCCTGGCCTCCGTGGAGTGGTCCTGCCCATCTGTGGTCCTGAGAGGGAGGGCTGCGTCTTCCGTCCTGAGATGTGGACCCTGAAGGGGCCCCTGTGTGAGTGGCCGAGGGGCTGCTGCTCTCCGTGAGGGTCTCAGAGCAGCCGGGGAAGGCAGAGAGCACAGGGAGAAGATGGGAATGGCCAGGGGTGCGGCCTCACATGGTCCCAGCCTGACCTTGCCAGGGGCCTGGTGTACAAGGCCCCTCACGTGTTCTCTGCCCTGAGGCAAGTTCATGGCTCTGAACCTGAATCTCAGAGGCAGGCCCACCCAGGCATTTCTGGGAAGGGCAGCTCCGTTCAGTTGAGGAAGATTTGGGGGAGACCAGAGCGATGATGGCTCACCAGCCAACACAGCAGCAGAGTGACACAGCAGAGTGACGGCACACCGGCCCTGTGTGGGCAGTGCCGTTCCGGGCTGGACGCCAGTCCTGTCCACCGCATTTTCATTGGTTTTTCCATCTGGGCCCCCTAGTCTCCCTTTAAGATGAATGAGTTTCCCCACAGCTGCTTCCTTGGGGCTATGACATTTGGGCATGCCATGCTCTGAATGTCTACGCCCCCAGCGAGTCACAAAGATGATACTGTGCAGAGGTCGCCCCAAGCTTCTCCACACTTGGAACCCAAGGGGCCCTACTGCCGATTCCCATCTCGATTTGGCCACACCTCCTCTGGCTTGTCTCTTAAAGCACCATCGGTCGGTGGCAGTGGGGTGCCAGCCGCGGTGGTACCCACCAGCCTGGCCTGTCCCACACTGGCCTCTTGTTGTCCTGTCACCGATAGCAAACTACTGCTCATCGGTGCTCATGCTGGCACCTGGGTCTTGGTTTTCCTCCCCCCACAGGGCCCGCCCTTGTCTTGGAGGCCTTCTGAGTTTAGCTCAGTGACCCTGCGGCGCCTGGGCCAGACCCGCCTCAGCTGGGCCAGCTGTTCCTCACTCCACACAGCTGCGTGTATATTTGCACCAAGAGTGATGTACGAGGATCTTCACTCACACGTCACACTCCTCCCTGCCCCCTGTGGACCACGGCTCCTCTCCCAGCTTGTGCGCCGCGTCTCCCTGGAGTGGTCATTCTGTGCTCCCGGGGAAGGCTCTGGCCGGGGAGCTCGCCCCCATCTGCACTGGCTCCTCTTTTGGGGACCCCCTCCTGGCTCCAGTCTGTGTGGCCCTCTTCCCCGTAACCCAGACATCACCCTGCTTTCTCCCTAGGTCATCGTATGGCACTTTTCCTGTCCCAACCTTAGTTTCTGTAACTCTGAGACCGTTGTAATGGGCAACCCATTAGGGAGTTTCAGTGATAATCTAATGAAAAAAAAAAAATCAAATCGATAAAGTCCATTGTAATACTCGGCCCCTGGTAGTTGGTGAATCGGTGTTTATTCTGATTAAAGACTAACCTGCATTCGTTGGCTAAGAGGCTGGTGAGGCTTTCATTCTGCTGTGAGAACTAAGCGAGTTGGATGAGACTCCTCCTTGGATGGTCCCCACGGGGTGGACCAGGGGCCCTTCCTGCTCAAACGCCGTGGTCGTGGGTGCAGGGACGTTGGAGATGTCTGTCCCGGAGGACTCATGGGGGTGCTGAGGCACGACAACTCTAAACACTAACTTGCTCTCACATGTGACAGTGACTTCTCATCAGGAAAATCTAAATGACAGTCTGTGAACTCGGCTGAAGCGAGGCAGGGAGTAGTTCTAAAAGAAGTTACATCAGAAATGGCCACAGTTAAATAGAAAAGTACTTGCCATTTTAAGGATTTGATACAAGTTTTCTGGAAAGTTCATTTCTGGGTGCACAGTCATAGCTGAGGTGTCCCTGGGGGAAGTGGGAAGAGAGGAGATGGCGGGACCCGGGGGGTTGTGGAATCTTATTGATTTAAAATCAGAATATAAAATGCACTGAGATTAAATTGCCTTTTTTTTTAGTTTGTTTAAAGGAAATATTTAAAGATAAGACTATCATCGGAATCTTGTGCTCAAGGTAGAATAGCAAGCTCGGTATTTTAATGTGCCAGCCTGTGTTTGCCTTTTGGGAGAATAAAATGAATATTAATGTAATTGCTTCTGATAATAGAATGAGATTTCCTTCAAAAGCATGTGAGCGCTGGAAACAAAAAGAGGTCAGAAATCCTCTAAGTGGCCAGTTGGGGCTGAACTCCGTGGCATTGTGCAGATGAGGGGGGCTCTTTCTAAGCACCTACTATGTGATAGTGGCCGTAGTACTTTCTCTGATGCTAGTTTTGCTCATTCTTCATGCAGGGCTCCTGTGAGCCCTATGGAAAGCTGAGGGGACCGAGGCCCAGAGAGGGGAAATGACTTGGTCACGGTCCCAAAGCCAGCAAGGGTGGAAGGTCAAAGCTGACCGACCCCAAATCCGTCTGGTTTGGACACGTAGTTCTTCTTGGCCTCCCTGTAGGCGGCCCTGCCAAAGGGCGTTTTGACTTCAGCCATCTGTTGTAAAAGCTAAACAAAACTCAAAAACTAACCAGTCAAAAGTAGGTGGCTTTTAACCACCCAGCGGTGTGTCCATCTGGGGAGTGAGTGCGCTTTGACTTGAGATGGGAAAGGGGTGGAAAGGGGAGCACTGCCCACCCTTCCGCCAAGGTCTGCCTCCTGCGTCACTGGTCCTGAAATACGCGGGAAAGACGCCGCATGGATTTAGGAGCCTGCTCGGGTGGGCCCAGTCTGTGTGCTCCATCCTCGTTCAGGGAAATAATCAACATTTTAGGTGTTTGAAGCCTTTCTGCTTCATACTTTATTGACTACCTTGAACCCAAATGCAAGAAAACGCATTTCCTACTATTCCAGACCTGTCTTTTCTTCTTCGTTTGTATGGTTTAGTGGAGCATCTCCCTGGGTACATTTACGCAAACTCCAGTGAGTCATGTGTGTGTCCAACTTCTGGGATGTTAGTGTAATACATTACGTAGATGTAACTTAAAATCAATGTGTTACTTGGAGATGCATCTCACTTCAGGGTGGACCTGAGGCTGGCTGGCCCTTGGCAGCCGCCCGTGACTGGAGGCTTAGTCACGGCAACGAAGCGGGTGCATTGGGCTGGACGTCTCCTTTGCAGATGATCTTGGTTCCTGGTTATGGAGGCCTGTGAAGTAGTTTTCAACTTTCTGGTTATGGTGCTTGAAACACAGTCTCACTGGACCAAAATTAATCTAAGCACCTAAGTGCAGGCACTATCTTGGCATGGGTTTTGTAGGAAACTGAAAGAAAATGCAGTTTATTGAATTGTGGGATGAATGGGTAAGTGGGTGGGTGGATGGATGGGTAGGTGAACTGGTATTATTTATATCAAAAGGGTAAAAACACATGTAACCAAGCTGAGTGGATACATGGATGAACAGGTAGATGGATGGGTTTTGGGTGAATAGGTGGATGGATGGATGGATGGATGACTTGGTGGGCGGGTGGGTAGATGGATGGGTTGAAGGCTGGTCAGTGGATGTGGAAAGAATAAAAAAGTATTTGTCAAAGCATGGCTATCCAGGGCATTCTACTTGATGGTGAAAATGCATAATGAAGAGACCCAGTATAAGTGGACAGAAGGACAAACTCTCAAGCCAGCTAACTGGATTAAATCCCGCCTCTACCACTGGCCTTTGCCAGGGTTCTTAACCCACATAGGCATGAGTTCTCTCACCAGAATATGGTAATAGCACTATCCCCGCCCACTGGGGTGTCTGTCAAACGAGCCAGTGCGTGAGGACATGCGAACAGCGGCTTGCATGCTGCAAACACTCTGAGCTGCGAGCTGCTGTTGTTTTTAAGGAACCTGGGACCAGCTGTGTAACATGCCGGGCCCAGTGCAAAATGGAAGGGAAAATGGTGTTTCTATCAAGATGGTAAAAGAACATTGCACCGAGCTCGGCGCTCCTCTCAGCCCGGTATTGGGCCCCCGTGTGGCCGCGTAGGTCACGTACTTATCAGACCAGTCCTGGCAGGGCCCTCTTTCTCCAGAATCCCACAGCTGTCAAGGGTGAAAGGCAGTTCTCCAGCAGGTTTCTGAGACCCTTTCTGCCATGCCTCTGAACCTCCCTGCTCCCTGTTGCTCTGTCCCCTACCCTTCTCCACACCACGGACGTACCCTCTGTACCATGTCCCTACCTTTGGGAATGAGGTAGGGGTCAGCTCCACAACCCACGGTCATGCTCCCTCTGCTGAGATGGCATTTGTCCTCCCACCTTCAGTCTGAGAATCTCTGTTGCATCTCTCTGTCACCCCTTAAGCATGAGCTCTGGTACGGAACGACCACCCATTCCCTGTGCCGATCACCTGGCCCATGCGGACGCATGTCTATCATAGAACCAATGGATTTCATATTCCCCTGTGGATTTTGAGCTCTGCTGGGGCAGGGACTTCACTTGCTAACCTTGTCCCCCCGCCAATGTCTGGCTATTCCAACACCGTTGGGAAGTCAGCCATGGCCCCTGCATGGTCAGATGCTCAGTCCCGTGGTGAGGCTGTGGTTCTGGCAGCTGGTTGTTCCAGCATGGGCACCTGAAGTGGCCATAGGAGGGCACATGTGCAGACCCTGGATTGGATGGGACAGAGCAGGAGGCTAAATATAACCAGGTGGAGGGGCTGTCATTCAGTGGAAGAGCGCGAGCGGAGGCTGGCTCGGCTTGAAGCTGCGCAGCCAGGCTGGCAGCATGGAGTTAAGCCTCAGAGGGCTGGACTCCCACAACTATTCCGAATGCTCCCAGTCCGAGCTCCGGCCTACTTCACAGGATGGAGCAGCTGTTGGCGCTTTGCCTGGACCCTGCCCTGCTGGTCAGTGTTGCGTCCCATACCCGCCCCGACACATCACCCAGCAGTGACATGCCAACCGAGGGACCTAAAGGTAACGAGGAGAGCATTTAGATTCGGAAAGTGCTGGCCAAGATTCCACTCTCCCGGTCACTAGCTCTGACTCAGGAAACTTGCTTAACTCCTCAGAGTCTGTTTCCTCACCTAGAGAATGGGGAGAACCCGACCACTTTTCTTGTAGTTGGACGGGCGATTTAATAACAGGCCAGCTGCCTGCATAGCACTTAGCAAAATGCCTGACCCAGAGCAGACGACTTGAGAAAGACTGGCGTATCGGGTGTAAAGGAAATTTCCTCCAGTACAAACTGGAGCATCGTGCTCCCTGCTGGGGGCGCTGTGCAGCCTGACACAGACTTGGTCCCTCTCTCCCCAAATTTATATTTTTCCGGTGGGCGGAGTAGGGAGATGCCAGAAATGACAGGCAATAGTTTCTCTGTGTTTTTCTCCTTCAGACAACTCACTTGAGCGCTCTTATATTTACCAATTCATTCAACAAACAGGCGAACGCTTTCCCCTAGCTGGTCGCTGGGCGTGGACTTTCTTATATAGTCTTCACAACAGATAAAACGTTTACGACAGGTAATAAAATGAAAGCATCCACACTAGTCCCTTTCCACAAATGCAGCCTCTGAAGTGCAGGGAGACTGGGTGAGCAACCCCAAACCACACAGATGATGAGTCTCCAAACCCAGATTCCAGCCAAGGTCCACCTGGTTCCCAAGCCCTTCCCCGGGGCTGGGCTACCCCGCAGAGGCACCCCCGCAGGCTCACAGCACAGGGTGAACTTGAACGTGGTCCCCTGCTGCTTCCCCATGTTGAAAATGTAAAAGGGATGGAGACATAAATGCTGCTGTTTTCTCCTGCTGAGCTTTCCTCCACTTGGAAACAATTTCTCTTTCTCTCTAATTCTTTCTCTGGACCTCTCTTTTTTCCCTTTATTTCTCTCACTAGTACTTGATTTCATTCTGTCTTTTAGTAGAAGGATCCGTCTGTGTGTTTTTCTTTCCTATTCGGCTGCGGGCAGTTTGAAGATCGAATCTACTTTGTAGCCCATCCTTGTCCCCAGGGCTTTCATACCGTCGGTGTCCAGGGCGTGTTCATCACACTTCATTGTTCAGTTAGGGCTTCCTTGTACAACCTGAAGGCCACAGCCCACAGAACTAGGGTGAGCCCACTGAGTCCAGCGCAGGTATTGAGACCAGGTGGGTCAGAAGCTGAGCTGAGGCTCCGGTTTCCCTGGGAGCCGCCAGCACAGGCGGAGAGCTGATCGCCCAGCCAGGCTCTCCAAACTCAGCACCAGCTGTGAGTGGACACTCACTGTTCTCCAGCCCTTACCGGGCCCCAGGGAGGCCCTGGGGACAGGCGGCAGGAAGATGAAATGGTCAACCCAGCGCTCAGCGCCCAGGGGCCCCCAGGCCGCCAGATCCAGCTGCGAGCCAAGTTGTTTAGCCTTGTTTATTATTAGTCCGGTCCTGCCTGCACAGTTGGTCCTGCTGAGAACCGCCACGGGGTGTCCCTGCCCTGGGCTGTCGCCGTGCAGAGAAACAGACTCTCTGCAGCAGGCACAGGGCCTGCCTAAGCGGGCGAGCTCCAGGGGACACTCTTCAGCGGTCACTCTGGAGGGAAGAGCAGGTCCCAAGTGACGCCGCCATTTGATGCCTGCCATTGTGGGCTGGGACCTCAGAGCTCGTTAAAATTTAGTGCCGAGAAGAAAGGATCTGGAATTCAGTTCATTTACCACCCAGAAAGCATTGCTGCGGCCGGTGCCTTGGGCCAAGTGCAGCTCTGAGGATACGGAGATACAGTTGTCACCTTCGTGATCACTGTTATCGTCCTCCCAATGCCCAAGTTCATTGAACTTCTTTCAGCGGGCGCGATGTGGGGCACTGCCATGCATTACCTGTTTCATCTGGAGGGTGCCCTACTCCGGGGATGCCGCTTCACACCTTGTTCCTCACACGCCTGGGGGCGGGGTGCCTGTCTCGTCGGGGGCTGCCCTTAGTCTGTCTCTATTTTGCAGAGGACATAAAGGCCACAGCTTCGGGAGACAGAGGGAGCAGTAGTTTAGCCCTTAAACGTACGCAGAAGGCCTGACCCAGGCGGCTGGCCCAGTGGTGGGACTGATCCTGCCGGAGGGAAGGATGTTTGCGGGTTCTTTGCCCAGAGCGCTTCGGCCGTGGGCCTCCGGGTCACCGGGGAGGCGTTCCTGGTAGCGGGGTGGCTGGATCAGAGTTTTCATTTGGAAATAATTTCTGGGCTCTGTGGCGGACTGACTAGCCAGGGCCAGGAGGGACCCCCACACTAGGAGGGAGACCGGGGTTCGTGTGCTTGTTGTCAGCAGGCTGTATTTTTACGGTAGTTCTAGGTTCACAGCGAGGCTGAGCAGAAAGTGCAGAGATTTCCTACGTCTCCGGCCCCCCACAGGCGCGCCTCCGCCAGGGCCAGCACCCCGTTCCCCAGCGGGCGTCTGTTACATTTGACGTGCCCACTCCGGCACGTTCCAATCACCGAAGTCCACAGTTCACTTCAGGTTCCCCCTGTGGCGCGCGGTCCGTGGGTTTGGACGCATGTGTGACAATGGCCTCCACTGTTTCAGGGTTACACGTAACACGCTCAGTGCCCGGAACTTCCTCGGGCTCCACCTGCTCTTTGTTCCTCTCACCCAGGCCCTGCCAACCCTGGCCTCTTGGCCGTCTCCACAGTGGGGCCTTCTCCAGAACGTCACATGGTTGTGATCACACAGTAGGCAGGCTTCTCAGGTTGGCTTCATTCACTTTCTGAGACACGTGTGCGTTCCCTTCAGGTTTTTGTCACTTGAACGGCGGATACTAGTCAACACCCTGGGGACAGAGAGGGAACAAACCAGCCCTCCCTCTCACAGACCCTCCGATTTAGTGGAGAGAGTCAGAAATTTAAAAAGAAAACGCAAATAAATAGGAAGAAGAGTAGCAAGACAAAACACGGCAGAGGGTACAGGAAGTGCTGATCTAACAGCGTGGTCAGGGTGCTGTGTCTGGTCCGAGGACATCGGACAACGACCTGCATGAGGGAGGAGGAGGCCAGCTTCGCGGCTGTGCGTGTGAAGGACGTGCCACTCGGAGGATTGGAGGCCGGGACGCCCCGGGGCCATCTTCAGTGCCTCAGCCAGACCCTCGTGAGTGGGCACCTTTCCAGTGCAGAAACAAGACGCGCATTCAAACAGGGAGCCGTAGGGAGTCCCCAGGATGTGCTGGTGTCCGCATCACCCCTGGACCTTCGGTCGTTTGTCCCTGGAGCCAGTGAGAGAGGCGGCATTGCTGGTCCATCTGCAGCAGAGGATCTGAGGCTTGGAGGGTGCCTGACTGGCCCAGGGTCCCTCCGTTGTGCTGGAGCTGGGCTGGGGTGGGGTTCAGAGTCCTTGCTCCGGGCTCTGCCTTCTACGGCACCCTCTGCCCAGGGTCCAGGGCCCAGGGCACATGGGCCACCTTGCTGTCTGCAGGGCAAATGCGACTCTGTGCCCCATGAAGGAGGGACTGGACCTGACTTCACTTCCCGGTGAGTGGGCACGGGCTCTGCCACCCTCAGAAGGGGTCCTAAATCTCTGCCCAGTTTTGCCCGAGACAAGCTGATCAGGTCAAATAAAGCAGGAAACTAAGACCTGAAATACTGACCATTGTGAAACGTGCTGAGCACATCTATCCCAAGGCTGTTGGTAGTGAAGCCTCATCGGGGCTGGCCTGCTGTCAATGAAGCTCATTCTGTTTATGGTTTTATGCACACTTCCACATGCTCAGGAGGAATTAACATGATGCCATCACAATCGGATAGAAAGGTGCTTTCTCTCTCTGTCTCCTTCTGCCCCACCCAGACCCCCAGTTCTTGGTAGGGAATAAAAGAAATCATGCAAAAATGACTACCGCTTGGTCGAGAGCACCTCTTCCCTCGTTTGGTTTTGCCGTTGGTCTTTAACTGTGCCGGCGGTGGCCGGTCTCCTGGCTGCGCACCGGGACTTTCCCTGTGTTATCCTCATTCGCTCACATAGCCGCCTTCAGTGTCCAGAGTCTTTGGGAAATTGCTTTAAAAGACATTAGACTGAATCTGGTTCAAGCAATGGCTTTGACTCTGGAGCATCGTTCCATTTCAGGAAGCAGTTAGAAAGGAAACGGCTGTATAGATTTAGACCTCTCTGGTATATATGGTTCCCTGTCGAGTGTGGCCCGTGGGGGGAAGGGGCGGGGCTTTACAGCTGAGGGCCGTGTAAGGCGCACCGGGATGCCACGCTGCGTCCTCCGGGCACCGGGGGTCCTTAAAGGAGGGCTAAGAGAGCTCAGGACGTGCGGGGACTTGGGATGTTTTCAGGGATTGCTCTGTGATGACGAGTCAGCGGGGTGCCTGTAGGTTGTGCCCGGCTGGATATGAGGTCGGAACTTATTCGTGCTTAGTTGCAGACTGTCCGACTGGATTCGTCTCTAAGTAGCGATGAGAGAAGCTGATCATATGATCGCAGTCTTATGTGGAACAAAAGGTGAAAAGGTTTCACATTGAGAAGAATTAAATTCATTTCAGTTTCTTCTCATTTCTCTGAACTGTAGTCATTCACATTAACAGCTGTGCTGATCCCCACGTGCTCCGTCCTGAACGCACAGGATTCCGCATGAACCCTGAATGAATGGGCTCCTCCCTTTGTCTTCAGGGAAGAACCCCAGTGGCCTGAGTCACTGTGCCTGCCTTGACCAACCGGTCGGCAGAGAGCGGGCATCACACCTACACCCAGGCCCGAGCCTTTCTGAGTGTGGGGCCGGCTCACTGCATGCACGCAGTCCTGGCTGCTGGGGGAAGCCACACACACACACATACATACACACCCCACAGGACACACAACACACACATCACACACAACCACACACAAAACACGCAACACTTGCACAAACACACAACACATAAGTACCATGCATGCAACATGCAATCACACACACAGACCACCCCTGCCATACATGCAACACACAACACAGAAACACAACATGCAACTATGTACACACGCCACACATACCACACATATCACATGCACAACACAACACACATGCAGAAACCCACGAGCACACAAAACACGCACAAACACACACCATACACAACACACTCCGTGCCCCCTCCTGCTCCCTTCTCTCTCCTGCCCTTCACAACCATTTGAACAAGGTCGTCTACCCTCACTGTTGCCGATGCCCCACATCTAGTGTCCTCGTCACTGTGCTGTCTTCTCATCGCCAAGCTCATGGGAAACATTTCACTCTGTCGTCCTCGGAGGGTGGCTCTTCAAGTGGCCACGCTGGCCAGGCCCTCGCTCCATGAACCGCTTCTCTTCCCTGGTGTGTGCTAACTCCACTCTTTCTTGGTTTCTTCCTGCCTGTATTGCTGAGCTTGTCTTCCCGTGGTCCATCTCACCTCTGTTCCTGCGCTCACGTCCTGAGTGCTGTGTTTCTCTCTGGCACGGGCTCTGGTCCTGTGACCAGAGGTGACGCCTAACCTCGACTTCTGTTACTCTCCATTGGTTTTCGGCTCTACACCTTGTTCGATTGCTCTCCGAAAGCCCCGCAACCCTCTGGACTTCTCTGGAAGCGCGTTTCAAGGCACCTCGCACTCAGCAAGCCCCACCTCACTCTCTTTCCTGCAGCCCAAGTTCCCCCTTCAGGGAGTAAAGAGTCCCCCTGTGCATTCACTTCCCTAAGTGCAAAGTTGTCCCCCCCATACCTGCCTCTCCCACCACCCCATCCAGTTGTGACAGTTTCTTCTTCACCCTTGTCATGTGGTTCCTTAATCCCAGGAATCTGATTGCTCTTTGTTTCCCTCCGCTCTTCCTGCCGCGAGGAAACTATTCTGATTTTCAGTTCAAGGGCATTATCACTTTTATATTGTTTATTTTGACTTTCGGGGTTGAAGGGGAGGCTTTGTTGTTAGGTCTGGCTGAGTCCGAAGCAAGTAAAAGATGCGGCAGCAATGAGGTCCCTGGAGTTTAATGGGTTAAATACTGATGTAAATTTCAACACCTTATTCGAAAAGAAAAAGGAGGAGCGAAAGGAAGAGAAGCAAGACTGTAATCAAGGTGGGATTGCAATGACCTCGGCTTGTTTGGGACGAGCGCACTGAAAATTTCATGCTGGTTCACGGTACAGCCTTCCTTCTGTCCCTGGACATGCACCGTGAAAAGCTGAGAGCTAAGGAGGCAAAGGCACGATAAACTTCTTCTTCTCATTTTATCTCCTTGACACACGTAAATAAAACAGCATCAGAGGGGTGGCAGTCTCCCATTACCAGGTAACGAAAGCAAAAATCGCTTTTACATACAAACTGTCATGTCGTGACACCTGCCAGGTCCCATGCATCCCCCAGGGAGGCTGTGGAATGAAAATTTTATTATGAACATGTTCACTCACACAGAAACATTGAAGAAAGGCGTGATGCATTTATGCACTTTCTAGATCTAGATTTCGCAGTTGTTAGCATTTGGGAATATTTGCTTTCTCTGCATGTGAATGCACGCACTTTTCTAGGCTGTGGGAACATGAGGTGCAGAGTTCAAGACAATACAACCAAAATACTTCAGTGTGCTTCAGTGGGGGGCGGTGTCCTGCTGTGTGACTCCAATGTATCATCGCGGTGACGAGAATTAAAAATATCCCACAGCACCATGCAAGGGGCGGTCCACATTTGTATTTCCCCAATAGTTCAAGGAAGTTGCTTGTAGCTGTTTTTGGACAGAATTCAAAGTTTATGCACTTATTTACAAACATTTTAATAGATTTATTCTTTAGAACAGTTTCAGATTCACATTTCCATATGTCTCTGGTCCACACGCTGAGCCTCCCTCCGAATAGCACCTCCCACCAGAGGGGCACATTTGGGACAACAGAAGAATCTGCACTGACTCGTCCTTGTCACCCGGAGTCCACAGTTTCTGTTAGGGTTTCCTCTTCCTGGTGCGCAGTCTGTGGGTTTGTACCCACTGTTACCGGGTCCTACGTAATGTTTTCAGTGCCCTAAACATCCTCCGGTTCCGCCTGGTCATTGTCCCTCCCACCGAATTTCTGGCCGCCGCCAGTCTGCGACCATCTCCGTGGTTCTGTCTTTCCCAGGAAGCTCTGTCATGCAGTCGGAATGACACTGCATGTGGCCTTTTCCGGTTGACTTCTTTCACTGTGTCTAGTGCTGTGAAAGTTCCTCCATGTCCTTTTACGGTTTGGTAGCTGGTTTCTTCTTCTCAATGAATTATTCGTTGGACGGGCCCGTTTATTTATCCATCACCTGCTTGGAAGACATCTCGAGTGCTTCCAAGTTTTGGCGATAATGAATAAAGCTGCTTTAAACACCCTTGTGCATGTTTTGTGTGGACACAACTTTTCATCTGCTTTGGGTGAATAGCAAGGAGCTCAGTTACTGGATCGTATGATAAGACTGCGTTTAGTTTTGCACGGAACCACCAAACGGTCCCTCAGAGCGGCTGCACCCCACTGGAGGGGAGTGTGGGTTCCTGTCGCGCCACACCCTTGCCAGTGTTCTTTATTTCGGGTCGTTCCAACAGGTGTGCAGTGGTACCTCGCTGTGGTTTGAGTTTGCATTTCCCTGATGACAGACGATGTGGTTTCACGCACTCATTTGCCATGCGTATGTTCTCTTTGGCCGAGTGTCTGTTAAGGTCTCTGGCCCCTTTTTGAATTGGGTTGTTTGGTTTTTTATTGCTGAGTTTTAAGAATTTTTTGTATATTTTGGATACCAATCCTTTATCAGATGTTGCCAATATTTTCTCCCAGTCTATGGCTAGTGTTTTCATTTTTTTGACAATGACTTTTGCCTAACAAAAGTTTTTAGTTTTAAAGAAGTCCAGCTTTTCAGTTCTTTCATTTGTGGATCCTGCCATTGGGTTTGATCTGCAAAGTCATTGCCAAACCCAAGCTCATCTAGATTTTCTCCTGTGTCATCATCTAAGGGTTCCATGATTTTATATGTTACATGTAGTCCGTGATCCATTTTGATTTAATTTTATCCAACTTTATTAGGAATCATTGACAAATACAATTGTATTTATTTAAAGGTTCAGCATGTAAATGGTTAAATAGGCAGCCTGATGGTTTGATATACCTACATATTGTGAACTGATTTTAACGTACCCATCGAGTCACACAGTTAACTTGTATTTTCTTGCGGTGAGAATGCTTACGGTCTATGCCCAGAAACTGCCGTGTATCATAGCCGGTGATTCCCTGCAGTCGCCAACGCTGTACATTAGATCCTCGGCCTTTCCTCTTCTGCCAACCGTAAGCATGTCAACCCACTTCTCCCTGTTTCCCTGTTCGTTCAGCACTGGGTCTGGATTCTTTTATTATTATTATTATTATTATTATTATTTTTGCATGTGGATGTTCAGTTCTAGCACCATTCACTGGAAAGGTTCACTCTCCTCCATTATATTGCCTCTGCTCTTTGTCAAAAGTAGGTCGAGTCTATTTACGTGGATGTATTTCTGGGTTTCCCGTTCTGTCCCGTCGATCCACTTGTCCATTTCTGCACCTGAACCGCACCCTCTCTAGCTTTGTAGTAGGTCCTGAAGTCAGGAAGTACCAGTCCTCCAACTGTGTTTTTCTAGAATATCACGTGGGCCAGTCTGTATTTGGGCTTGTCCTCTTACACCTGAGGATCAGCTTGTAAACCTCCATCAAAGAACTCACTGGGACTCGGACTGGGGTTGAGTCTGTAGACCAAGTTGAGAAGAACTGACGTCTAGACAATGTCGAGTCTCACTGTCCATGAACATGGACATCTCTCCCCTCCGTTAGTTCTCCCTGGACGCCTTTCGTGGGAGCTCTGTGGCTTTCTCACGTGGGCCTCGTTATGCCTGGTTACGTGTGCATCTGTGTGCTTCATCTCTGGGGTGCTCTTGTTCTGCGGGAGACGAACAGAGTGCCAGGTGGGCAGAGGTGAGTGTTGGTGCTGGACAGGCAGTGGCTGGGCGAAGGCCTAAATCTGAAATAAGCAGGGTGTTTGAAGGGTAACAGAAGAACAGTTGAGGCCTCACAGGGCACACGCATGTGTGCTAGAAGTAGCCTGCCTGGCATTTTTTTTTTTGAAGAAAGAGTAAGACTTAAATAGGTTGGCTATTGAGAAAGAAAAATCTCACACACACACACACACACACACACACACACACACACACACACACACACACACCACTTAGCCAGAGAGTTTGGTCCCAACTCAGAGAGAGGCGGCTCTCACCGCATGCCAGCAAGCTGCACCGTGCCGTCCGCCTCTGACATTTACAGGGCTCTGTGGGTGACCTGGCCCAGGCCCCCAAACTCCCCTGCCCAACCCCCCACCCAGCACACTGACTCCTTGAGAATGTAGGCCTGTTGTCTTATAACATCTCCCGCAGGCTGGGGGTTTCTGGCTGATGTCTCCTAATGTCACTTACCATGGTTCTCTGCCCCCTGTGTTTCGGGAGCCCTGAAAGTTCGGTCTAAGTCAGGAGCTCCTACCGCACTGCCCACACCTGTGCATTTTCTGGTCTCCCCATCAGGCTTGCTTCCCGCTCGGCCCGCGCTGACCTGCTTCTCGCTCCTGGCCGAGATTCTGACCCACTCCCTCTAACTGGGTCACCGTGCAGCTGCGTGCTCATCATGGCCTGGCTTAGTTGTGGTGCCAGAAAAAAGATGTCAAGAGCAGGGCCAGTCTTCTCCTGGACTCGTGGGGCTTTCTTCCCACGGGCGCAGTGGCCAGAGGGCTGGGCAGGGCCCAGGGGCCAGGCCAGACTCGGGTGGGAGGAGCGAGGTCGGCTGTGTACACCGCTGGGCCCCTGGAGCTTCCTTAAGGGGACAGTGCGTGGTGGAGGCACAGGGCTCAGCAGAGTGACATGGAGATTCCATTCGATGTGGTTAGAACAGACCCTTGAGCATGAGAGAGGGGTTCAGAGAGGCAGCTGGACAGAGGGAAAGAACGAGGTGCCTGTGGATGTGGACGGCCCTGAGCTCCTCTTGTGAACTGAGTTCCTCTTGTTCCTGAGTTCCTCTTCCTCTTGTCCCTTACCTTGTTGTCCTCTGACAAAGTCACCAACCTATTGGCCCCCTTACTTCATCTGTGAATTGGGGATGGGACTAACCCTCCCGGGAAGGTGAAGTTCACAGGAGAGACTGTGTCTGAAGGACCTCAGTACAGGGCTGGCGCACACCTCCCAAGTCTCCATTAGGAAGGGAACTCCAAGGGGGATCGACAGGCGACATTTGGGGTGTGCAGCTCCAACCTCCCCTCCCCCGCTCTGCGTCCCGATATTTGCCTGGTGCCGGGAGAGCCGGCCTCCTCTGTGTATCCTTTTCCTTCCTGTTTTCAACTTGACACTTCCTCTCCCAGAACAGAACTCCAGTCTCTAATCTTTTTAATTGCATAATTGCCCTCAAGCCTGTGATTCCAGCTTGTGGCTGTTTCCTCATTAATTGTTCTTTAAACAGTGAGCACAGTGTAGCTTTCTCCAGCTGCTGAAAGTGTGCAGCACTTGCGAAAATGCTGTTACTCTTTGCCCAGGTCGTTCTGAAGCTGAGGTGCAGGCAGAGGCAGCTTCTGTGGTTGCCGCTGCCCGGCCCAGAGCCTGCCGTGGGGCGAGGAGCAGGGCCGGCACTCAGTGCGGAGTTGCAGGCTGTTTGGAAGTGTTTCCTGTGACACTGGTTTTTCTAGTGTCTGGGCAGCGGGCCCACTGCCCCGCGGCCGAGAGAATCTCTGTGGGGAGGGCGGCAGAGCACCCGAACCCCTTCCATCCTGTGGTTTTCCATCGCAGACTCGCACTGCGGCTCCGGGGAGCCTGCCTCTCCGCTCCTTCCCCAGCACCACCCCCACCCTCAATTCCAAGGCCAACTGTCCCTGTGACACTGGAAGGGGCCTGGTCTGGGGCTGTCCTTGAGGCCAGGGGGCTCAGAGCTGCAACTGGGATTCTTGTTCCAAGGTGGGGCAGGCTGTCCTTCTGTCCTGTGCTGTCCTTCTGTCTTGGGGCTCAGCGCCTATTGGACAGACTGTCTCTGGGGGTCTGGATGTGAGAGGGGGGCTATTTTATGAGACCCACCTTGGGAACTAGACGTAACAGACCTTGGCGGTGTCACCCCCACCCCAGGGCCGGGGCCAGGGCTGGGGTCCTCTCCGGGCACCGCGGCCACCCCAGTGTTCCCTTGGTTAACTCCTCAGTGATATGTTAGCCATCTTGGTGGTCCCCCAGGCTAGGCTGCAGCCTTCTGGGTGTCAAGGGTGGCGCCCACCCGCCTTCTTCCCTTTTTCATCGGGGTGACATTGCCTTACAACCTCACGTTAAGTGTGAGGCGTGCAGCCTCGTGAATCTGTGTCCGTGTATACAGCGCGGTGCGCTCTCCGCTGACCACCGGCTTCCCGCCCATCACCGTACAGCTGTCCCCTTACCCACCACAGCCCCTCCACTTCCCCACCTTTCCGCCCCCACCCCTTCTTCCCCTCTGTTTTCTGTGTCTGTGACTTTGTGTGGTTTGTTTGTTATATTTCACATACGAGTGAAATCAGATGGTATGTGTTTGTCTTTCTCTCTCTGACTTTTTCATTTAGCATAATGCCCTCAGGGACCACCCACATTGGAACAAATGGCAACATTTCATCTTTTTTATGGCGGGGTGGTGTTCCACTGTGAGTGTGTGTGCGTGCGGATCTTTCTGTTCAATTCTCTAGTAGCGCCGGGCCCGTGGCTGTGACGAGTGATACCTGGCGAGGACCTGAGCGGATGCAGCGGTTTTGGCTGGCCGAGCCCCGGCCGCCTCATTTGTAACGATAGCCGGCTGGTTGACCTCGTATAATTGCAGAGCAGACTATATGGGATCACAGGACTCAAGGACGTGGTGTAAAACTTGCTGTTTCTAAAGACCCAGTGAATGCTGGTTTTGTCATTACCGTTATTAGTTATGAGTTTTATTGTCCCGGAAAGAGTTTCCAACCAACGGGCCTGTCTTGACCTCGTCCGGTCTCCTCCTCCTGGACCCTCTTCCTCACGTTTTCCCGAGAGTCACGCCTGTCTGTCTCCTCCTCCCGAAATTCCGCCCCTCCCGCCGTGCCCTGACTCACCCCCTGAGTTCCCTCTCCTGCTCTTCATTACTCCCTCTCTGAGGGAGGCGTCTGCCCCCAGCCCCCAGTGCTTCCCCCTGCTTGCCCAGTCTCGGCGCGGGGAAAGGACCCCCAGTGGGGCTCTGAGGATCGCACAGGTGGGACCTGGTGGCTGGACCCTCACGGCGTCCTGAGAGGCGAGTAGTATCCCCGAGTTTTACCCCGAGGCGCCGAGGCACAGACCACGCGCCAGGAGGTGGTGCGGCTGGAGTCCCAAGCGTGTCCCATTCCAGGGTGGCTTTCAGAGCTTCTGAGACGGGTGCTACCCTGTGTGAGGGGCCTACTGCCCCCCGCCCTGGTTCAGTCCTCTTTCCCCTCCTCGGCTTGCTGGGACTGTCGTCCCCTCCTTTCCTGCCTGCTGCTGTCACCACCCTTACTGCCGTGGTGGTCCTGTCCCAGGTGTGAGTATTAGCTCCTTGCCTGCTTGTCCCCTCGAGGTCTTCGGGAATTTGGAGGTGAGATCACCCGGTTCCATCCCTTTCCTCCAAACCGAACAGCCGTGGCGTCTGATGGAGCACGTGCCGGATGTGCTTCCAGACCTGAAACCTCAGGGGCGGAGCCTGCTTCCTGGGTATTTGACCTGTGCCGACTGCAGCTTTTTCCTAACGCAGAGCAGGGGCTTGTGGGCTGGCTTCGCAGCGACTGGAGAGCTGTTTTCTTTAGAAACTACTGTCCTGTCTTACTCTCTCAATTATTTAAAAAGTGTGGTGGAAACAGTCTACTGGTAGTTAATCCCTGGACGAGTGCATGGAGCAGACTGTGGGCCCCGACCCCGGGAGCCGCCAGAGAGGCCATGGGGGCTGCGTGCAGACCGGTCTGGTGGATGGTGCTGACCGGGGCGCACGCCCCGGTGTGCGCTGGGTCCCCCTCTCCTTCCTGAAGCCGGACACATCCTTTCTTGATGTGTCTCACCTGCATGTGTTCGGTGGGTGACTGGCTAGTGTTTTCTTCTTCATACTCAGGAAAAGGTACCAACATCCTGTTTTGCAAATGAAGTTGAACAAAAAAATCCCCATAGAGAAGATGGGCGAGAGGAGAGCCATGTGGCTTGAATCATGAGTCGGGGGTCCAGCGCCTCCCTCGCTCGCCCTGGCCATCACGCAGCCCACCTCTGCCTGATCCTGGGCCGCACGGCAGCCCCCGACCCCCGACTCTCTTCAAGAGGCAGGGTTCACACCTCAGAGCCCCCGTGCTGCCCCGACGGCCACTGCAGAGATGAGCATGGCAGCAAAGCCGGGTCCCTCGGAGATGACTTGGTTTATAGTAGGGCCCTGGGGCCTTGCTCCCCACCTGTGAGAATCTCTGGAAGAGCTTGCAGGCCGCCTGCTCTGCCAGGGAGGAAAGCTTTCTGCAAAGCCACCAAACCCAAAATAAAGGCAAAGAGCCACGGAGCAAGATGCCCCATCCCCGCACATCCTTGGGTCTATGGAAAAGTAGGAGTCAATGGCCAGGACAAGAAAGTAATTGAATTGTTCCATGTAGATTTCCCCCTTTGTTTCTGGGAATATTTACACCGGATGGATTTTTTATTGTTGTCATCAGTGCCCGCATCTGCCAGGCCGGCCTTGGCTAATTGGCCCGGCTGGCCATGAGGGTGACTCAGGTTCCCGAGAGGAGACCGGCCGCTCGATAATGGCTTCTGTCATTTGAACAGGATGACGGCCACATGAGTCATGCTGCTCGAGGTGGGTGGTTATTAGCAGCAATCTTCCCCCGGTGGCTGATGACAAAGGAGAGCAGATCCTCGTCTGTGACTGTGTGAGGGTGTTTAGAAGAGCTGGGGACATGTCACTGTGGCCACAGCTCATCGAGGGAGCCAGGCCTGGGCTCGGGTCCGGCCCGAGCTCCTGGAGGGACTTGGACTTGGAGGTTGGAGTGTTACCTCTGGTTCAACAGAGTGGCCCCACTTGTTCCACATGCTCTTGTGAGGACTCGGACATGTGTGTAGGAAACTGCGCAGGGGTCCCACACCTGGTGGCCCTGCAGAAACGGGGTGTCGTCAACACTTCATTCGCATACCTCACATGAACTCAAAACCCAGGAGCCAGGCTCCTGCCCACCTGCGGCTGTCTGTAACTGGTTTCTTGGGTAATTTCCCGTGTGCATGACCTGCCTTCATCATGCCACGTTGCTGCCCAAATCTCTTGCACTAGTTCCTCACTGCAAGGTGTTACAAAATCTCCTAACTGAATAGAAGGACACCCTCCCTGAAAACTGGTTTTATGTCTGTTTGTACCAATGGGAGTTGCTGCTTTGGGGGTGGGGTGTCTCCTTGAGGAACAAGGACCCACCCCCTGAACCTGGCGCACATTCCGGTTTGTGGTGAGAACTTAATGCCCCTCCAGAGCCCAGCCACCTGGGAATGTCATCTGGGATGACTGTTGGCTCTGAGTGACAGTGGACTTCACTAGTGGTGGCTTCCACTGTTGTTTATTTAACAAGCCTGGAGACAGTTAGCTCCTGGCATTCTTTTTCTTCATACTGATGAAAAAGAATCAACCCTGTGTTTTTCAAATGAAATCTTTTCCCATCTTTACCATGGGCTCACTGTCATCTCATGGTCACAACATGATGACCACAGCCCCAGACATCACATCTGCATTCAAGGAAGCAGGAAAGTGGGCGTGCAGCCCTGGCCACTCACCTCCCTCGTCTGTCCCTTTATAACAACAACAAAAAATTGTTCCAGAAGTTTCCCAGAACATTTCCCCTTTTACTTGTTAGCCAAAGCAGGGTCTCACAGCTATTTTAAATGGAGGGAATGCTGGGGAAGTGAATGAATATCTGTTTTTTTCTTCGTCCTTTCTGGTCAGAAGCAGGCACAAGAGGAGGAGACCGGGCCTGAGCAGCCTTGGGCGGGACACCTGGTAGCACCTGCCAGGCTTGGGTCAGTACCGAACTGGTGTGGATTTGCTCCACGGCTCTTCCCATGATGCTTTGTTCTCTCCATGTCCAGCGTAGGAGTGTATCACCTCCAGGCTCGTATTTTGGACTCAGGAGGAAAGTGCCAGCTCCCGGGACAATGGGCAACTTGGGCATGGCGAGTGGGCACTGGCTCACATCCCATGGGCGTCCGGGCCGGACAGCTCGCAGGCTCCTCTGGTCCTGGATGTACTGCTGAGTGTCCAGGTGCCTCTGAGCACAGCGTGTCCCTGACCTGTGCCCCGGCGTCCTCCCTGCGGAATGTAGGGGCTGCCTCGCAGGTGGCCTCGCCGGTGGTCCTGAGGGTAAGGGTGATGCAGGATGGACTGTCTTAGCACAGGGCTGCTCTGCCAGTGAGCGCTGCGGCCACAGGAAAAGCGGAGAAATAGCAACAAATGTGCACAGGGTGCTTCCTAGGAGCCTGGCTCCTCTGCCCCAAGCACTTTTGTGTCTGTTGAATCCATTCACCTTCATCACCTTGGCGCTGCAGGGCCATGGGGCGCACTGGCAATGCCGTGCATCACAGATCACACGCATCCCTACCCCTCTGCTTCCACGAACCCTAGGCCAGTAGTAGAAACAGCATCTTTTGCTGCTCTCTCTGAACTCAGCCTTTAACCATGAAACCAGCAGAGAAGGCAATGAGCTGTTGAATCAGGTCAGTAAACATTTTCAGCAAATGGCTGAACAGCTGGAGAATATTTTAGGATTTCCTGTCACACCCACTGACCTCTGCTCTGACAGGGAGGGAGTGCACCATGCCAGCGGGTGGCTGTGCCTATGTTCCAATAAAGCTTTATTGACACAGACAGGCTGCGGGCCAGGTCTGTGCTATTCGTACCAGGTTTGGTGCCCGGAAGGAAGCCTGCAGTTCTCTGGCCCTGTCTCTTCCCTCCCACATCCAGGAAATCTGTCCCAGAGTCTTGATTCTGCTCCTGCTCCCCACTGTAGCCCTGACTAGTTACATTTCAAGTCCCAATCTTGTCACCTGGGTTACCTAAGATTCGCCACAAGGGCACTGACTCCGTCATGGGGGCTCCACCCCCAGGACCTCATCCAAACCTCGTTTGGCCCAAAGGCCCCATCCCTGAACCCTGTCACATTGGGCCTTAAGTTTCAACACATGAATTTTGGGGACACGCAGTTAGTCCATAGCAGGGGTCACAGTTCAGCCCGTAACCCCTCTGAAAGGGCTTGGGATCTGATCTTTGATGCCTGTCTCTGGGTGATGTTGAGGCCGTCAGTTTGGGCGTCACACTGGAGGAACTGTGGCCTGGACGGGGTGACATGAAGACCTTGGTGGCCCGCAGCGCTGCCCATGGCGCCCTCCACGGTCTGCCAGACGGGGTTCTGCAGCCTCCGTCCTGCAGCAGTGGCTGAGGCTGGAGCCCGTCACGACCCCGCCCTTCCCACCTCTGCCAGCCCGGCCTCCGCCCTGCTCCTTCGCCCACGTGCACACCCTGAGCCCCAGCCCGGCCCCCGCGGTCGGCTCCCACTCACCTTCCTCCTGGTCGCGATTCCCCTTCCTTCCCAGAGACGGTCTGCTTATTCTTCTATTACCGTGTATTTGAGTTCTATGGAAGCTTTGTGGTCTGTTCCTTTTCCTTCCACATCGCGTTGTGTCCCAGTTTCATTCTCCCCAGAGCTTCCCGGGATGATTTTCCTGGCCTTCTTTCCCTTTCATCTGTCCGCATCAGAGACGAGAGAGGGGACGGCTCTGGAAGGGAGCATGACTCCCGTCCACACCGCCCGGCGTCCCTTCATCTGGCGGAGTACAGATCAAGGGAGAGCGTGACGCCGAGATTGTGGCTTCCACTCTTCCAAGGCGAAGTCCTTCTCATCTTCTCCCTGACAGGGAAACGTGTCCTGAGGAGCCTCAGGGGGTGTGGGGAAGCACTTTGGTGTGCCGTCCAGTGAAGATGAGGGCTGCGAAGACTCTCAGGTGACCCTGTTTTTCTGGCTGGGTGCCCAAGTCTTACCGGATCAGCTCAGGAAACTCAGATGAGCCTGCCATGACCTTGAGCACAGGGGCTACCCTCATAAGTGGGGAGAATGCCTTCTCCCTAGGCTGGACGCTCAGGCGAAATAGAGTCCCAGACCAGAAAGGCAAACAGCTGGTCCTCCCCGGGCAGCGTCTCAGTGAAGATGCTTTCTCCAGACCCCTTTACCCACGTTAGAAACGTGTTTGGTTTTGGACGTTGCTGTTCAAAGACGCAGAGAGTTAGGACAGTGACCTGACTTTCCAGACCTCGGCTGGCAGTGAGTCCATTCCGGTGACTCGAACGTGAGCGAAGTCAGAGCATCTCCAGACCGTGCCCGATGACACACACTAGGTTTAAAACACAAAGCTGGAGATTCTCATGGCTTTGTAGCATTTGCAGGAGTTTGCCGCTCAAATCACAACGTAAGGAAGACTCTCTGGATCCTGGCTTTCACGCGGACCCCGTCCACGTGTGAGGGCACTGTGGCTGACTCATTGGCTCATTCTTTCCACACACGTGTCCAGAGCGCCCACTCTGCGCCGGCACGCTGCTTGACCCTCACACAGTCTTCTGAGCTCATCACTTATTCCCCCCATTCTCTAGAAATAGAAGTGGAAGCTCAGAGATGCCACACTGGAGGCCCAACAGCTTGTCACGCTGCGGAGCCCGCAGATGGATGGGCGTATCTGACTTTGGAGCCCGCCCACGTAGCCACCATTCTTGGCCTCCCCAGCGGTTCCAGCATGACTCAGCCCCACACCGCAATTCACATGAATTATGGATTCAGTTGGATACGTAGGGGCTAGATATCCGCAGCAGTGACACCCTCTAAATTGTTTACCGTCTCTTTCTGCTCCTTCATTCACCCACCCATCCACTCATGCGCCTACCCATCTACCCACCCGCCCACCTGCGCAGTTATTCAGTAAGGCCGGGCAGGCAGAAGCGGAGCCAGAGTTCAGACGTGGCCGGTGTGTTGGCCTGGCCCATGCCTGTCTCCCTCAGCTCCTCGTTTGCAATTTTGCAACATATTACAGCAATGAAGGTCGCCTACCTGTTAGATGGTCGTGGGGATTAAATGAGGCAATACCTTAAAAGCTCTCAGAACACGTAAAGCTCTGTTACTTTGTAATTATTATCATTTCCACTATATTATGCTTAATTTCACATTGTTGGCCGGAACTTACTGAGAGGCTGTCTGACCAGCTGTGCAGGATCTGTGGACTGGGGGGCTCTGGCTCACGGTGGACCTCGGTGACAGTTGTGCCGACTGTGGTTCCAAATGTAGTTTCTGCTTCTCTGGTTGTGGTTGAGAGTCAGAGGCTTTGCTATGCATACAAAGCAGAATGAAAACAATGTCTCAGGGACACATTTAACCTCTGGAGCACCTCGAAAGGACCCGTGTGTTAACAGCACTCTGTTTGCCGGATTCTAAGCAATCCCACTTCTACGATAAAATGGATCCCGCGAGACTTCTTCTTTCCAAAGGTCACACAGTTAGTTTCTCCTCGTTCCCACACTTACTCCCTGAATGGATCGTACCAATCGTTCAATGAAGCTGGGCTGCCATTCACACCAGCACTCACCTGGTTTCTTAAGATGTAATTCAGATTGCTCTTCACTCCACCTGTTTATCGGATGTCTACCACCCCTGGCTCCGGGCCAGTGACGCAAAGGGGAGCCACGGTGGCCAGGGTCCTTGTTCTCATGAAATCCGCAGTCCTGTGGGGAGCATTTGCTGCATGTGGGACATGTAGCAGGGTGCCTGGCACACAGTAGGTCCCCAGGAACGAGCTGTTCCCATCCCCACCAATTGCAAGTTCAGTGTTGCTCTGTGTCCTGAAGCCACGCCAGATGGGAGTGAGCCACTGCCAGGAACTGGATCTAAATCTATGGCCACGAGGGTTTTTAGAATTAAACGTTGAGTAAAAGAAGGGGAAAAAGTGCCCAGTTCCGCCCTCAGACTTGCCGCCGTTCGGCACTACCAGCTTGACGGTATCAAGACAATTTTGCAACATGTTTCACTTCGGTTTCTTTGCCTGATGAAGGCAGTGGCTCAGACAGACAAGCTCTCTGGTCCCTTCCAAGGAACTGGGGTTTGACAGCCCTTGGTAATGACTGTCAGCGGCACAAACACCAGAAGTCTCTCAAAAGCCACCATGTAAGGGCAGCCTGGAGGGCTGTGGTTTCTCCAGCTGATGAATGAAGGAAAGACGGGGCACCAAGATGTGACCGTGGTCCAGGCACCCACTTTCCCTCTCACTGTGCCGGTGTCTCAGCCCTGAGAGCTGGACTTCGAAGAGAAAACTTTGGCCAAAGCAATGGTTTAAACACAGAGGAAGCTTGGGGTACAGACGCTTTCAAAATTGATCTTTTCCTTTGTAAAGGCAGTGGGCTTTCTTGTTCCTCCCTCAGATTAGCCCAGGACCTTGTTTGAGCTCAGTAAGTCAGGTCCCAGGGGAAGGCTCCACAGCAAGGCCCTTCTGCCCTAGCGGGCGTGGGCGGGGGTAGGAGAGAGAGGCGGGGCTGCTGTCACTTCCAGAATGGGCTCTGTGATGGCTGAGGTTCGAGCAGCACCCTGGCACACTGCCCCTCACCCTTCTTTGTCTTCGTATAAGCTGGGCGTTCCCTGCTACCATAGTTCTCCGCTGTTGTGAGTCCAGTTACTTTCACTGTTTGGGTTATTGTCGCCGATCCTGTCCCCACCCAATGGGAGGGCTTCAGCTCCACGTGACACTTGTGTCCACTCCTCTGTTCTCGGTGCCTTGAACGGGGCTTGTCCCAGAGTCTGTGTGTCGTGAACACTGACTGAATTAGTTCAATGGATGACAGTTTTGAAGGTAAAGGTGTCTGGAATTGACTAATTAGCCATTTTATTTGCGAGTTCTGCCTTCCAGGTTCGATGTGAGATTTGAGAAGGTCACACAATGTCTCTTTTCATTTGCTTTTTATTTTCTAATTTGGATCCATGTAGGAAAAGGTGCAGACACTCAGGTGCACCCCCTGCAGCACCGAATTCATGAACAAGTTCATGTTTACTAGTTCTGTCTTTGCAGAACATGTTTTGGACTCAGGGTAAAAATAATAATAATAATAATAATAATAATAATAATAATAATAATAATAAAAGGATCATTTGAGCCACGGAGACTAAATCTCAAATGCTAGCTCAGTCACCAGCTCTAGGATAGCAGTTCCCTGCTCTGTTCCTTGGGGTGGACCAGCCCTGCCTCGCCCTGATGCAGTGAGAGAGGAGAGGTCCGCTGCCCGGCTTTCTGGTCGACCATGAGCTGCATTTCCATCTCCCACAGCTGCTCAAATGCACGCTGCCATGTGCAGGTCAGACCCTGTGGGGCTATTCCACTTGGGGCGGAGCCTTAGGGAGATCCCGACTCCTCGGGAGAAGCTGCCCTGCGGCAGGAACCCACTGACTGGACTGGAGGTAACCCATGCTCAAGTGAAACCACGAGGTGACAGGGGTGTGTCCTTCTCCCCAGAGCCACTCTCGGGTCCTCTGTGACTCATCAGTGGCATTGCCTTCCAGTCGCTCCATTTCTGAACTCCACGGCTGTTCCTTTCTGGTCAAATTACAGACCTGGTGAGGCGCACCAGCCCTTCCCCTGGGAGGGGGAGCCCCCCGCACAGCCAGGCCCATTGGTGCCTTTCTTTGGTTTGCTGCAAATTCATTACTCAGGGGAGTTGCTGAATTGAAGATCTATTACTTTTTACATTTTGCAATCTGTGGAATGCCTGGTATAATGTGCTGGCTGCCCTCCAGAATCATTTCATTTTGATTCTCTCTCTCTCTGTTTTATTCTGTGTTGTGGCAGGTGAAGGTAATATAGTGGATAAATGTATTGATTCTACATCTGAAAGGTAGAACCTGAGGCCCAGCTACACACTGTCCCTGGGAATTTCCAAACCTGGTGACAGGGAATAATCAGTAGCACCTATGTGAGCAATGTATGTGCCTGCACACAGTAGGCACTTAGTAAATCTGTGTTAAGAAAATGAAATATTAAATCCAGAAACACATGCACATGCACAGTGACCCATGGAGAGATGCTGAACTCTCAGGAGGTATTATAATCCCCATCTTTTTATCCATGGTAAACCTCATTATTTTTAAACTGAAGACTCCAGACTAAGACTGTGGCGAGCTCATTTCTAGTCTTGTTCGCGCAGCACAGCTCGGACAAGCCTGTTATGTTCTGAGGCCTCGACTTCCTCATCTGTATGATGGGAGGGAGGAGAGGAGTAAATGATCTTTACGTCCTTGCGGACTGCATAGAGACTCACTTATCCAACCTGATACACAATGCATCCGACTAACTGGCTCTAATCTACCTCTCTGTGTATCAGTAGACGTACTTTCTGAACCCTCTCCTCCCCCCTTGCTTTATTTTCCCTCCCAAACTTTCTCCATCATACCTCCTTGCTCAGTAATCAGTGAGTCAGTGTCTACTCTGTGAAGGCATTGCTCGAGGTAGAGAATAAAGCAACAAACAAAAATATCTTTGCTCTCACGGAGCATATTGGCTAGTGGGGCAAACAATAAAGAAAATCAATAAGCAAATAGCATGTCAGGATGTGTTAAATGCAATGTGTTGGGTTCTTTATGTGATGGTAATGATAATGGCTAGTTGTTGGAGGTCCCCAGGGTGGTTTGAATCCAGCCAAGTGTCCCCATAGAATATGTTAGTGTCCCACTCCTTTCAATGCCTGAAAGTGCTCGGAGGAGACGTTCCACTTTTGGTGGATGTGTGACTTTTGGTCTCCTTGTGCTGTGACCTGCAGAAGTGGTTTGCGTCTGACTTCTAGCCCTGTCTGCCCTGCAGCTGGAGGAGACGAGGGCTTCTTCTGAAGCCACCACAGAAGCCATCTCATTGTCTGATCGGAGTGGAGTCGATAATGGCATTTTGAAGCCTACGGTTTTTTTGTTTTCTTCCTGTCGTGTGTCCAGTGCAGTGAGAAGTATCCACCACACTCAGGGTCCTGTGGTCACCTCTAACATTGTAACCAAGTTCAGTGACCGCTTGGTCCTCCAGGTGTTGGCTAGAATAGGCACTTCCTCTCAAGAGTCCATGGGCGCGGAAGGGATGACTGGCCAGACTGCTTCTTGCTGCAGACTGGTAGCATCTCACTTCTCACTGAAGGTTGCTCAGCACCTCATTTTTCAATGACGGGTTGCATTCCGCTCAGAGACATTAGCGAACCAGGCTTTGGATCCTGTCTTGGAGGGTGTGCTCCCTTTAAAGTGCTTCTGGCACCAAGCAAAGCAGTCAGTCCAGTCAGAAAACTGGAATCCAGTAGTCACTGCAGACGCAGGGTGTCTCGTACAGGGGGTTGCTTACGTCAGCGTTGGAAGGTGGACAGAGCGAGAGTGGTCATGGAGATACTCATGATGAACAATGAATAATTATGATTATTCATGCCTATGTGACCATTGATTAATTGATTAGTTATTATTATTGATCAGTAATACTGCAAGAAGAGGTGTCGATTGCGAGGGCTGGTGGAGTGAAAAGGAGGAGCAGGGTGGGCATTCCTGGCTCCCCGGGAGGGCCCCCTGCAAAGCTGTGCCTGGTGGTCTGGGGAGGGCTCGCTGCAGCTCACAGGGAAACGGTTTGTTTTTGTGCTTTGAAAGGGTGATGATGGAGGTGCCAAAGGACACCAGTGTCTGAGGTGGGGCTGGGCTCTGTGGCTAGGGCTGCCCAGGAAGGACCTAGAAAGATTGGAGAAGCCCAGTTTTCCTCTTTATAGCTTCCCGTTCTCCATCTAGAACCTTCCATTAGCAGCCTCTCCCAGGAGTCAGCCTGGTCGTGAGCTTGGTAAAGTGGTTTGCAGGCTCCCAGCTCCAGACTCCCAGCACATGAAGAGGTGGGCTTGGAGCCGCGTGAGGAAAGGCAGCCAAGCCCCGCAGAGCTGGGGGGAGGCGCAAAGCCCAGCCGCTGCCCCACGGTCTCCGCTGCGTCCTGGGAGCTGGGAATACCCCCACACCTAGTGAGGACCACGTGAGAGGTCAGAGTGACGCTTTCTGTTCACTGAAGGTCCTCACGGGCAGGACTCCCCGCCCCATCCCCCTCACAGACGCTGCTCTTCTGACTGCATCTCCGTCACTGTCCACCCTCACTAATTGTAGGAAGTCCTGCTAATTTTTGCCTCCAGAGTGACTTCGCTGTCCATTTCTTCTCCTTTGTTCCCTTGAGTACAACAGTGTCAAGTTTGCACGTTTTGGTTTTTTTCTTTAATATTATAGGGTTTACCTAAGGGTATTCCTTCACTTTGCTGTTGGATGCTCCTCCTTCCAGATTAAAAAACACGTATCTCATTCCTCCAGCCAAAGCTCTCAGTGGCCCAGCAAGGCACCTGGATAAATTCAGGCTTTGCGTACACTGGCTCCCAAGGCCACTGATGGTCCCACTGAGTTTATTCCCACAGGTTACATGCTGTCGTGCTTCTTGTTACTGTTCTCATTCTCGCCTCCACCTGCCACTCTCCTCCTGTCCCCGGACCATCTGCACGTCATCTCCTTACAATCGAGGCCTCCTTCGGTCACCGCCTCCTCTCCAAAGCCCGTATTTCAAGTTGACATGTGTGTGTGTGTGTTTCGTCAGAATGCTGTTTGTATCTCCATTCTACTTATTACTACATCTTCTGCATGGGTGGAAGGTAAAGAGCATAGGATTTGGGGCCAGACAGTGGAGGTTGGCTGGAAGTCCCACCGCCTAGAGGCGAGCTGAGTTTGCCCAGATGGCTTCAGCTGCTGCACCTGGAAAGAGGGACGCTATTGCCAGCCACACGGAGTCATTAGACACATTAATGACACCCCATCATTGATTTCCTACCATGAGACTTAGCACAGAGTGGGCTTTTGAACTACTCTCAGCTTTTTACTTGGACTTGAGAGCAGCTGCCACCCCCACTAGACCCCGAAGCCAGGAGCAAGTTCATAGTCACCATCATTGTCTCATAGGTCCCAGAACGAGGTCTGGCTCGCAGCCAATCATTCACACACTCACAGTCTCAGCGGTGGCCCTGCCTTCCCCGGAACTGATGGGCTTTGTGGTCCAGGCCACCTTGGGCAGCGGCGCAGCCAGAGCCGGGAGACGGACCGGCAGAGGAGGGGGTTGAGTTACAGAGAGGCTGGGAGCACCCAGGGGAGGCCCAGGCTCCTAGTGAGCCCGGACCAAGGCAAGTCCTTTCCCTTTTGCTTCGTATACAGACCCCCGCTCACAGGATCTGGAGGGTCTCTCGGTGCCCTCCAGTCAGAGGGAAGCCCCACATGCTCCCTTTCCCGATACCATGCCCCCCTCTAATGTCATCACATGGCTTTGTGAAGCACTTCCTTTAGCACTGACGGTGTACCTGGTGCGTGGCAGTGCACGGCGTGGTGGAGTGGGATTCGGGACCAGGGGTGCTGTGCTCCGCCCTGGTGGCACCACATGTGACTAGCGACCTGACCCTCCCTCCTCATTTATTGCTCAGTGTGCTGACCACACAGGGCCGTGATGAAGTGACGACTGGCCAGGCCTGTGAAGGCACTTTGCAGCCTGGAAGAATCCCCTCGGCAAAGATTTCTGTGGGTGCACGATCTGGAAGCTGTGCCGCCTGGTAAAGCTCCCCGTGGGTAAATGGAGGCCTTCCTGTGGGCAGAAATCATCGGATTTCCGTGAAAGTTAATGGAGGTCTGCGTTTTGTAAAGACCGATGATGGTCCGGTGAGAGATGTCCCGAGTCAGCTGATGTGATAGCCCACCTCTTTTTCAGGTACCACTTACTGAACAGAAGTCGCACCCGTCACTGGTACCCTGTGTGCACCTGCCCCTCCCGCCCCGCTCACGAAGTCTCTATGGCAATTATAGGGGAGGAATGTCATTCCATTAAAAGAGATGAAATGCTAACGAGTGCAGTGCAGCTTTAGGAAGTTCGGTGTTAGCCGTTGCTACATTTCATCGGGCAGCTGGATTGGCATTTGCTTGGGGCCACCATGTGCCAGGCGCCTGGGTAGGGGGAGTCTCGAAGAAATAAAGCCCTGCCCCCCATGGCTTGAGGGCTCGGCCTTTGGTTGGGGTGTGGGAAGACCATCTGAACCCGGGTGCTGATGTGTGTCACAAGAGCTGCCGCGATTCCACACAGAGTGTGCACGGAGCGAGGATGGGTGTGGAGAGAGAACAAGACAGTTTTGAACTGTATTTGTGTTTGTCTCCAATACACAGGGAGAGCCAATGTTTTGAAACCTAGATTGGCTTTTGGGGGGAGAAGAGGAGGGCAGATACATGGAATGAGGTTTCAAAGACCCAGAGAAGATAATTGCAATAATCAATGACATAATGTAAATTCATTATCTCACACGAGGCAAGGGGTAATCTGTGGTGAATGTAATATAGAAGGTTCAAGAAAGCTGGTAAGTTGGTTAGGTCGGCTCCAGAACTATGGTTGGAACCGAGTATGTAATTATCTGTTGAGTTAGTTAATTAATTAATCAGTAGTTATATTGCATTCCCTATCTTCTATAGCTGGTCCAGTCAAATATTTTATCCCCAGGAAAACGTGAGCTTTCCTAAAACTACTCTCTTTGTGAGATAAAACTCTCCAACCCCAGGGGATTCTTCCCTTACTTCCCATTGGAAGTCTGAGGACCACACAAACTTCGTAGGTAATTTTCGGTCATTATAAGCATATTTTCCATTATGTCTTCGAGCATAATTATAACTCGTGCTAACCCCAATATCTGGGTTATCTGGGGATCAGTCTCCATGACCTTGTCTTTTAAGAATGGGCCGTACTTTCATATTTTTCTCATGTGGAGCACTTTTGGACTCTTATCTGAGAGATTGCTAATATTGTGTCATGGAGACTCTAGAGTTTATAACATTCTCCTAGTGAGTGTTCCTCATTGTTGATGTTCTTTTGGTCCGTTGGTTTGTCGTGGTGGGCAGCTCACTTAGTTGAACTCAGACTGCAACCTCTGCCCCTTAGGCGGCATTTCAAATGTCGATTGGGTTAGTTTCTCCTAAGTCCAGCTCCTCGGGTCTGCCCCCCCCCACGTGCACGGCTGAGGGGTCAGCCAGAGGTTTGGGCAGAATGCGTAGACGGAGCGTGTGCTTTCTTCTCTGCTTCCTTCCTCTCTTCATTTCTCCCTCATTTTTCAGAGGCTGCAGTTGCCCGGAATTCTGTCCTCTGGTTTCGTGGGCCAAAGATACTGTAGACTTTTGTAGGAGGGGTGCCCTACCCCCTGCTAAAGCTATATAAACAGAAATCAGGAGTGCAATTTGAACTAGATGTAGGAGGAATCAGAATTTAGCTGGTACTTGAAAGCACTTGAAGTCTCCTTCCTTTTGCTGTCTTTTACTCTATTTTCCACATTTCTGCCAGGGAAGGAGAGTTCCAAGAACTCTCGGGCATCCAGGGGAGGCTGGTCCCCAACTGGGTGATGCAGAGCCGTCTCCTAGAGGAGATGTGTAGAATCCTGGGGGCTCCTTCCTTGAGATCCCCTTGAGTAACATCCATAAAAAGACATTATAATAAAACTGTGCATTTAAATTGCCTCCTATTCTTAGGATGTCAAAGTGTCTTACAGACATGAATTGCTAGAAGCCTTTTGGGTTCATTAATACGAACAATTCCCCTCAGCAGAAGGTGGCTGTTTGTCCTTTTGGGTGTTTTTGGTAGGCGAGACACAAATAAGGTCTTCAACTGGTTCCTTGGATTAAGCCTGAATAGAGTAACCATCTCACCAAATCTCATCGCTTTTCCGAATAATGATGATGATATCGGTGATTTGTGAATCCCACTGTTCGTGGGTGAGAATTAGTGCGACCGTGCAGCGCCTGTAAGGCAGGCGGTACACCGGCCACATGCTCTGCAGTGACAAAGTGACTCCTCCTGGTGCCCCTGCCAGGTGGGTGAAGTACCCTGCACTTCGTGCCTCTGCGGGTGTCTCTGGTCTTCATTCGACAGCTCAGAGAAGGGAGGCTGGAGGCAGTTCAGCAGCCTGCCGTGGGTCTCCCTGCGGGGAAGGAGCAGGGCTGGGGTGTCCACCGCAGTCAGCCTGACCCTGAGGCCTCTGCTCTCCTTGTCCCGAGGTCACCCCCTAACGTTGATTACGTTCCTCTCCTCTCCTTAACGTCCTGAGGCATGGAGCACATTCCCAGCAGAAGCAGAAGCTCATCCCAGACCCGCCGACTTGGAATGGGAGTTGTTGGCAGGTAGAGGAGAGGAAGGTAGACTGTTGGGGTGGGTTACAATGTTGGGGGTGGCCTTGCCAAACAAGCCAAGGCACTTGGACTTCATTCTGCCTCATGTATTGTTCTTTCTGCCAGCGTCGGCCTTCAGCACTGGGTGGTCCAGGAGGCGGGGGCAGGAGCCTTCCATTCTCTGGCACATGTGTACCAAGGGCAGACCTTGCACTGAACACGTTATCAAATGTTTTCCCAAAAGCCCATGAAGTCGTTTCTCATCTTCATTTCACAGAACTAGAAACCAGGACTTGGAAACGTTCAAAGATATTCCCAAGGTTGCACAGCCCTTAGACAATGTCGCTAGCTGTTTAACTCCAGGACAGGTTCCTGCCGTGCTCGCACTGTTTACAAAGTCACACTCTGACCAGACCTGAGGGCCAAACCAGTCTGAATTGAATCTGCCCGCTGATGTTGACACGCTAGGTAAGGACTTTCCATTCCGGGGCGGACACGTGGTTGCTAAGTTTGCATTTGGGGACTGTTGTGGTTTTCCAGCCTGGTTGTATCAGCAGAATACAGAGTGTCCTTCCGTGCGCCGAACCGGCCTCTGTGCTGTCCTATCAGGTTGGCAAAGAGATGGCTGTACCCCGAGGGAAGCCCAGGGCGGTGTCCTCGAGGTTCTGAGCTCCACTGTGTTCAGTGATTGCTGTGAAGCCCAGGTTCCCTCTGTGCCCCGGGCCGGATTTCAGGAGGAGCAGGCTGGTGTGCTGGGAATGCAGATGCAGCTGCCCCACGCATTTCCCAGGAGGCCGTTCCCCGGGCACAGGGGTCACTGGCAAAGCCAGCAGGCACTTTGACCCCTGCTGCCCACCTCCAATGACCATGTCCCGACAAATGTTTCTGTGGAAGAAGCCACATCTCCAGCTATGTTGCTGTCACCCCCTCAGACCCCAGTGACAAAGCTCACCTTATACATGCAGTGCATGCTTATTTTCCAGAGAAATGGAAAAAGTGACCCCACAGGGGTGACCTTTCACCCATTCAGATACACCGTCTTTATGAATTATGTCCGATGAGCCTCTCTTCTTGTGAATTCAGGGGCTCTCATCATTTTGTCACCAAGGATGCTGCTAGTTCTGCATTTGCCCTCCCAGGCCCCGTGGTCACAGCTAAGATAAGCTTTAAGTTAAATGCTCCCTGAGTGTCACATTGGCTGAGGTGAAGGACCCCAGCCGCATCTCTCTGATGACAGTCATTACAGAGTGGGACTCTGCCAGCCTCCCTCCAAGTTCAGTGGGGCACACGGGTTGTCACGGACCATCTAGTCCAGGAGTTGGGAACTGTGCGGCCGTGCGTCCCCATAGCTCTGCAGTGTCTGCTGAATCTAGACCCCTAGCCTTCAGCGAGGTGACTGGGGGAGCCGGCTTGAATTCCCGTGGGGAACCAGATGGGAGCCCCCTACATATTTTAAACAGAAGGCTCACGTGATCCAAACTGTGATTTAGAGCGATCACTTTGAGAGCGGACCAGAAGGCAATCTGTGATCTTCAGCTCAGTGTTTTGATTCATTTGTGTGGATTTGATTTAGAAATATTTTTTGCAGACCTAATTCTCATAAAGAATTCAAGACCTGGTGAAATAGTGTGCTGGAAAATATGTGACGCCTCCCCAAACTCTGTACATAAACTGTTTATATATTGTTATTGCGTTTAATCAGTAATGTTTGAATTGGTGCATTGTGATAAGTGATGTAATAGTACGACCATTGTGTTTGAGCACAGTGTCGAGAATGTATAGCAAAGCAGCAACCTGTGCGGTGAGGGTAACAGCCCGACCTTCTCTCATGGCTTTAACCCTCAGAACCAGGCTTGGCTGGTAACCCCTCTTCCTGTACAGCTAACAGGTTCAGTGTCCTACGATGGCATTAGACAACAAATGTAGGCATGTCGGGGAGAGCTTTGGAGGTCATTTCCAAAAGGAACTGTGATGTGGAGTCACTCTGGTACATGTCTTAGGCTGTGACCAGGTGGGAGGGGGCAGGAGCGTCCCTGGGACTGGCGCCTGACACGCCCCGACTGCCTCCTAAATTCTGGTCCTCACTAGCCCTGTGATCTGGGCCAATAAGTGGCTCCCAGAAGCTTCAGGCTCCTCTGTGAGATGGGAATGATTATACCTGCCTTGACTGGGAAAAGCCCAGGGCAGAGCCACAGGCAGGGCAGGTGCTCGGCAGGTGCTCACCACAGCACCTTTAAAAAAAACCAAGAAACCTTTCTCTCCTGGTTATTCTTACCCCTGAAGAAAAGACAGGGTCAGAGTTGACGAAATTCAAGCACTTCAGAAGCAACACTGGCTTCGTATTTAGGCAGTCATTTGTTTCTTTTCTTGGTGGAGACAAATTATATGCTTGCTTCTAAAATATGAGGAGGGCGATGATGATTCATGGGCACATGGTTCAGAGAGGAAGCGGGGGCTGGGACACAGCTCCGCTAATAACCCTCCGTCCTCACGACCGATGCCAGGCGAGGCTGTGGCTGCACCCCCGGAGTCAGGCGGTGTCCCCAGGGCCCTTCGGCTGCGGCTTTGGTTCAATACCAGGGGCCCCAGCAGGAAGGATGGTCATCTCCTTGGAGCCCCCTCCCCCAGGAGGGGCTTCCATACCATCTGCAGCTGTTCCTTCTCTTCCTCTACTTTGTGTCCAAGTTTGATTGATTTCTGGAAATGACTGCTTCCTGTCTCTATGGGTTATTGCAGAGGCTCCTGACAGATGCCCCAATCTATAATATCTCCCCCTCTCTGACAACCCTGTTCTTTTCTTTCCGAAGAGGATTCTTCCAGCATCGGTCAACTGTGTGGCTGAGAAGAAAGGCCACAGATTTGGGTGCTTGCCGCTTCGTCACCAAGAGACCCTCAGCCCCCATCACCAAGAGACCCTCAGCCCCCGCGCCTTGCTGAGTGTGAATCTCATCCTGTCTGAAATAGAGATGATGTCTGTTTACCAGTCTGTCTTATGAGGATTAAATGTGTATCAAACAGCTAACACAGTTCCTGGAACACAATTGGCATCAGCAGCTTTTGTTTTCTTCCCAGTGGCTCTTCATTGCTGGAAAAATCAGACCTGACTTTACTGTGATATTCTGGGTCCCCCCACCTGTCTTCCACCTTTGCACATCTATACACACCGTGCTGCCTCCCTGCCTCCTGCCTCAGTGTTCTGTCTGACCTTGAACTTTCCCCATCATAGGTCCCAAAAGTGATGCTTGCATGGATACCATTCTGTTGTCTTTCCTCCCCATGTTCCTTTTGATTGGGTGCCTGGAGGTTGCAAGGGAATCAGTGTCTTCTGGGGCCCCGTTACCCCCAAGACGTTGAAGTGGAGGATGGCCCTGTCTGTACTGCTGTGTCTAGTGCAGTGGCCTCCTTCAGAAGCACTGTGTGCACTCACATCATGTTCAATGTCATTGTGGCAGCTGTGGGTCTGAGTCAGGTGTGGCCATAAACCTTAAGGCATTCACGTCCTCATCAGAGGGGGGTTCACAACTCCATCTCTGCTAAGGAGAGTGAAAAGGGCACCAAGACTGGTTGGGGAAGGAAGGGCTGGATAAGGAAGAGAGCCCAGCTTGGCTGAGGTCATGATCAATGACCCGAGGAAGACTGTGAGAGGAGAGAGACCCTTGCTGAGGAGCCAGTACCCTTTCAGCAGGCGGGTCGGGGGCGTGGAGACACATTTTGCACCTCCCAGCCCCACCTGTGAGCTCCCCGGCAGGATGTGGGGCCACCCAGTGGATTTCCACTCGAATCACTGATCCGCTGATTCGTCAGGACCAAACGAAACCGTCATTGCCTCAGTCACAGCGTCTCTGGGTGATCGCGTCATGCATTGTCATTTTCGTGGTAGACACCCAGATGCATGCTACCTGTCCTCGCAGTGTTCCGAGCCTTCCAAGTGGCATCTGCCAAGTGTCTGACTGGGGGGTGACTCACAGTAGGTGATCAGCAAAGAGGGGGTGCAGTTATAGCACGAAGGGAAGTGGCAATGCGGGGGCTGAGTGAGGTGTGCGTGAAACACCCTCAGGGGGCAGGGGGCCGCCAGGGGTGGCAGGGATTGAATGCAGCAGTGACAAGTGTACATGGAGTTTGCCGCCTCTCCAGACAGGCTGCCCCAGCCGGAGGGCCACACTTGGGCCACACTTGGGCCACACTTCTCTGTGCGGCAGGCACGGAGTCTCAACTGTACATGAGGAGTGAGTTCCGGAGCTCCACTGCGCAACGCTGTGCCTGCCTGTAGAGGGCGCAACGCCTCGCTGTGCACTGGAAGGTTTGTCTCCTGTTCACTGTCCCCCACCACAAAGAAGGAGAAAGCACAACACAGGCCCACAAAGTACTCGGAGAAAAACAAGGAACTGGGCACCATGGGAGGACTCTTGCATAAAAAAATGAAAACAAACAAAACCCCAGCAAAGCTAAGGCCCAAGGCCCAGTTTCGTCTGGCTTGCTCTGTGTCCTGGAATTCATCTCCTCTGGTCTCAGCTAGTGTGTTTGTCTGTGAGGTGGTCAGAGAGGATTTTCTCAAAGACATTTTTACAACTCCAGTTCGGATTTTTTAAAGGAGCCCACGAGCACATCTCTTGTGCCGGGACAGCGTCTGTGATCTGTGCCCTGGGCCAATGCCATCTCAGCTGGCTGTCTTCCTTGGAAGCTGGGTTATTACTGCTCTAGTGCGAACTGCAGTTGCAGGCCGGGGTTTGCAGGCAGGCATTGACGAGAAACTGCCTCGGGGGCTCCCAGCTCGGACAGTGCTCTCAGGGAACGGGAAGGGAGGTTTGGGGAGCAAATTAGCATTTCAGAGAAATAGTTGCAGCTGGTCAGCTTTCTGGTTTCTTCATGGTCAACAAATTGGTGTTATCTTCCTTTAGGTGCCAAGAAGGTGCCCTTAAACTAGAGCTCGTCCCTCTGGGCTCACTCAGCCGGTGTCTACATGTCCCTCTAATCACGGAGGCAGCCACAGGGAGAGCAGGGATAATAGCAATGGTGCTAAAAGTCAATTCAAGAGAGATCTGTTGGGCCACCTATAATAGGCCACGCAAGATTGCTAGGACACGAGATCACGCCGTGAATAAGACATGGTCCTGGTGCTCATGGGCTAGAGTAGAAACAGATAGGAAAATAAATTACAGTGCAGGGAAGCGTGTACGAACACAGTGGCGCCCAGGGTAGCAGGTTAATTAACTCCGCTGACCTCCAGTGCTAGCTCTGAGGCCCTGCCGCGTTCCTGTAGAGCTCCCTGTACTTTTCATTCGCAGTATTTGCCACCATTGGAGATTGCACTTGAGAGCAACCCAAGGGGACCCTCCCCTCAAAGACTGTGAATCCTGGGATGACAGGCAATGTGGCTGTTCATTCACCCTCAGGTCCTCAGAGCCTCGGCCGCTGCCCGTAACACAGTGTAGCGAGTAAAACAAAATAAGTGAGTAAAAGATCGGGGAGACTTCTGACGAAATGAAATATGTGAGTTAGGTTTTGAAGGATAAATCCTAGGCAGCAGGAACAAAGGTAAATCTAGAAATAGGGACAATTTAAACAAGAAAGTGGGACCTCAATAGCCCTTTGTTAGGGAATTGGCAGGGACCCCCACTAAGACTGTTGGGCATTGGGGTCTTTTGGGAAGAGGGTTTGTAGGGGAAGAGCCTGGTGTAAAATTACTAAGGTGGATGGTTCTACACTGCAGGCTTTTATCATCCTAGGATTTCGTTGTGATTCCGTTCTCACAGTCACCCTGGGAGTGTAGACATTCTCGTCTTACAGGCCAAGGCTCCAAAACTTCTCCTTGTATCTTTGAAATGTAGTTTTTGTTTCAGCACAAAACAGGACTTTTGAAAAAACCAACATGAAAGACATATCTTAACATAGCAGTGCCACGGAAGAAGGTTTTTAACTTTTTTTCATTGAAATACACATGTCAATGATAATTTCAATGTTTTTTTTCTTCAAACTAAAAAGTCTGATTTAGCCCTGGCTGGCATAGCTCAGTGGATTGAACGTGGGCCTGTGAGCCAAAGGATCACAGTTCGATTCCCAGTCAGGGCTCATGCCTGGGTTGCAGGCCAATTCCCAGCAGGGGACGCACGAAAAGCAACCACACATTGATGTTTCTCTCCCTTTCTTCTTCCCTTCCCCTCTAAAAATAAATAAATAAATAAATAAATAAACCATAAATAAATAAATAAATAAATAAATAAAAATAAAAAGTCTGATTTAGCCAGCACCCAGTTCATGAGTCAGGATGTCACCCACAGTCCCAGAACCGGTTTCTTCCAGTCACTACCCCCGACCATCCCCAAGGGGAGCTACCCTCCTGACTTCCGACACTGTAGCTTAGTTTGACTGGTTTTTGAAGTTCATATACATGGAATCACACCCTCCATAGTCTTTGTGTTTGGCTTCCGTTCTCAAGTGTGATTATGTAATTTGTCCACTCTGGTGTGTACAGTGATATTCTATTCCTTGACATACAGCATGTGAAGTATGAACCTACCTTGATTCATTTGTCCACCCTACTGAGATTTGTATAATTTCCAGTATTGGGGTGTTACAAAAAACGGTAGAGACGTTCCTATACATGTCCTTGAACACACACGTATATGAGTGTTGAATATGTTGCTAAGAACGGCATATGCTGTGTGCATATTTTAATGGACATTGCTACATAGTTTCCCAGCGATTAGACCAACTTATGCTTCCTCAGTGTGTGCATCAAAGTTTCACCCAGTCCATGACCTCACACACACTTGGTACTGTCTGCCTTGTCCATCGTGGTCATTCTGGTCCGTGTGAAGTAGTATCCTGCTTTTATTTTAACTTACATTGATCAGATTCTAAATAAAGCTGGCCACCTATTCATATGATGGTGAGTCCTTTGACACACAATTTTGAGGTGCAAGTTCAGGCTCAGGTTTCTCTCTTGCCGTGCTGACCTTACTGGACGAAATCCTGTGTTCTTGCTGAGCCTCGCTCATTTGCATGGCTTCAGCACCAAGGACAGAGCCTGCCGATTACTGGGCTACAATATAGCGCAGGTGAAACTCTGAGTCCGAGTCCGTCCACACTGGGTAATAAGAGGTGAAGCCAGGACGGAAGGTCAAGCCTGGCTGTTGCTAAGCCTGTGCTCTGTTCACTCTAAAGAGGGTGAATGAGGCCTAGGTCACCCTTCTGTCTCTGTTGGGCTAGATCCATTCCAGAAGGGATGCTCAGTGAAGCCAACGAGGGGATCCTCGTGAACAAGGGACTTTCGAATGTGGCCTCTGTAGGGAGCACACCCGGGAGGCACAGAACTGCTCACTGTCCGAGTGGCTTTATAAATTCACGACTAGGCTCTGTCCCAGCTCCCTCTGCAAAATGTCTTATTGGCGAGGAGCCTTGCCCAGAGCGGTATGGTCTTCTCATCGACTACATTTGATATTTCCAAGTGAGTTCGGAGGCTGAAATGTAGCCCCTGAAAGGATGTGCTTTGGGATCGAGTTCCACATTACATTTATCCTCCTTGAACTTTGGGCACGTCGCTTGCCCCCTCTGAGTCTTTTTCAGTTGTGATGTTGGAGTGATCCCACCCACTCCAAGGTCATTGTAAAGATCAAGTCGTCCATGAGTGTCGATGCCCAGCAGAGCACCTGGCAACTAGTGAGCACTCACTCCATGCTGGATCTTATTGTTAATGGTAACACCCACAGCGTGTGATACTGAAATTCAGTACAAAATGATGACCGTGTGTTTGGCTCACCATGGCTTTGGGATGCACTTGTGACCAACATGTTTTGAAGTAAGAGAGGTCCTTGGAGTTGACCGTGGCCCACTGTGCATTGCAGAGGTACCCGGTGGCACTGCATATTAGCAGTGCTTTGAAAAGCCATCTGAGAAAACATCTTGGGTTCCAGTAAGAGAAGGAGAGGTCCAGGTTGGGCCCTGAAAAGGTGTTCCCCTCTTTTTAATATTATTTCCATTATCAGTTTGTTTATTGATCCAGTGACCAAATGTCCAGTAAATGAAGGTACTAAAGTCTAGTGGGAAGGAGAGGGGTTTGGGGTGAGCCGCCCTGACTTTGAAACCTATCAGTGCTGCTGCTTTGGAATCACCTAGAATGAGCCTTTTAATCCACAGAGCCATCATCTAAAAATGGGGAGACAGGGGGGAAGTTGTAAACAGTCACCGAGATTGCTTTGTCTTAACACTCAACCTTGAGAAAGAAAGTCTTTCACTGGGGCAGACTCTTTGAAAGTTGAGTACCACTTCGTACAGATCATTGTTCTAGCTTAACAAGGTATCAGAGGTAAACACTACCGGTCTTTCTCCCCCATAGTGCAGTCTTTGAGAACAGGAATCACGTGGTTTTTATTTATTTATTTATTTATTTTTGTTTTGTTTTTTTGTTTGTTTGTTTGGCTGAGTATCTCCAGTGCTTAGCAGAACACGTGATGTGTATTGACGCTTAGTAACTGATTTTGAATGAATGAATGAATGAATGAACAAATTGGAGATCTGACCACCCTGGAGCTTACACGCTGCAAAGAACAGGGAAAGACTAAAATGATGGGGTTGCAAGGTAAAGAGTGAAACACTAAACTGTAATCATGCCTATCGTTACATTGTGGTCCAGCTACATGAGAGTGCACAAAGCCAATGTCGGACATCGTCCCGAGCACGCTACAGGTGTCATGTAGGTCGCTCACCCTTAGAAGGTGGCCACCTGTCTCATTGCACAAACTGAACCTCAGGGAGGCTAGGAGACTTGCTCAGGGTGACAGGACAGGTGGAGTCCACCCCTCTGGCGTGGCAGACACTTGGGAGTCGGTCGGTGAGGCTTTGAGAGGTAGAGTCAAGAGCAGTGTGGGGATTAGAGTCTGTTCAGTTACTTTGTCCCTGTCATTCATTCTTGGACTCTGGAGAGTAATCAGATTCCCCTTGGGGCTGTGTCCTCTTAACTAGCTCTTTGCACTAATTAATGGCCTCTTGCCCTTCTATCCCTAGCCACTTAAATCACTGGCAATGCCCTGCAAAGTCAGCTTTAGCTCTGATCCTCTGGCAGCCGTTGGGGGAACAGAAGGTCTGCCAAGGATTTGAGAGACCCTGGTCCCAGCCCTGTCTCAGCTGCTACTGCACCATGTCCTGGGGCGTCTCTTTGCTTTCCTGGGTTTTAGTTCCCATGCTCTATGTTGATGGAGCTGGCCTGGCCAGTTCCTGACCAGGTGAAGACCCTGCGATTGAATACTTTGTCATTGTCACCACTGACGGCTAAACCAGGGTTTGTGGAGCAGTGCAGGGAGGTCAGGGTCAGTGCAACTCCTGGAAAGAGAGCAGCTACTTACTGGACACCTGCTCTGAGCCAGGCACTGGGCGAGGCCCTTTGCTCACAGTGGCCTAGCTCCCCAACTCAACCCCACAGTGGCTGTTCTTCTGCAGTTGAACCCCTTCAACAGGGAATGCCCACCTCCTTGGGTGCCCATGAGCTAATGTAGGGGGAGCTGGGCATAGTGGCTGGCCGGGGTGAGTGCTCTACACGTGTCACTGGTCACTGTTACTAGAGGATGGAGGTGTGGGAGGGTCGTGGGTCCTGTCTTAGGGGCATGGTGGAACAGGAGCTCTCCAGTCCTGTCACAGCTGGGTCGAGTCTCTGCGGAGCACAGAATCGGACGTGCGTGAGCGCTCTCCCCTAGTCTCTCTGTCTCGTAACTCTGCTACCTGTTTCCTGAAATGGGACGCTGTCCCTGCAGAGGATTTTGGCTACTCTGTTGAAGTGTGACCGACAGGTGAAAAGCCGTACCCTTTTCATCTATACAATGGGACAATCTTAAACAGTATTTCTCTTAAAAATATTTTTTTAGATTTTTATTTATTTATCTTTACAGGGGAAGGGAAGGAGAGAGGGAGAGAAATATGAATGTATGGTTGACCCTCGTGTGTCCCCTGCTGGGAACTGGCCTGCAACCCAGACATGTGCCCTGACTGGGAATTGAACCGCGGTTGTTTGGTTCATAGGCCTGTGCTCAATCCACTGAGCTACACCAGCCAGGGCCCCAACGTGACAATCTTGAGGACAAGCCTACACCCGTGAACCCACCCCCACCACTGCGGCCACCAACGTATCTGTCACCCACCTGCCTCTGTGATCCTTACTCTGTTTGCTGTGGTTGTCTTGGTGCGGTAAGAAGGCAGCAGGAGGCCTGGCTTCTTCTCAGACGCTAAATCCACATCACAGCCTCAGGGGCTCCCATCCCTGTGCCACAGTGGGGCTCTCCAGAGCTTATCTTGCGACACTGAAACTCTGTTCCTTGGGACCATCATCTCCCCATCTTTTCCCTTCCCACTACCCCCAGCAACAACATTGCTACTTCCTGCTTCTGTGAGTGCGGCTTTATAAGATTCCACACATAGGTGAGATCCCACGGTGTTTGTTTTACCCCTGTCTGGCCCATTGTGCCCTCCGGGTTCATCTGGGTGGGTGTACATGGCAGGGTTTCGTTCTTATTGTGTCTGAGTAGCATCCCCTGTGCACAAGGACCACTCTGTGCTTTCTCCCGTCCACGGACACAGGCTGTTTCCGTGACTCGGCCGTCGGGAGTAATGCCGCACCGAACACAGTCGGGTGTCTCTCCAATGGCCCGACCTCAGGTCCTTTGGGTTGAATCCTGGAAGTGGGATCGCTGCATCACGCATTAGTTCTGTGTTTTGCTGTTTGCAGGGGTTGCCGTACTGTTTCCATTTTGCACCCTTCCCCTGTGTACTTCCTGAACATGCACTCAGTTTCCCTGAAAATAAGAGCTTTCTTATCCGTAAGTGGCGTTACACAGTCTGGTCTGACTCCGGGAAAGCCCCGTGTGTTCCACGCCCATGGGAAGCGCTGATTCTGTCTGGGAGAAAATGTGCCAGGTCCTTCTGAGTCTGCAGGTTCCTAAGACCCTTGCGAATGCCTGCTCTTTCTCTTTGTTTTCCCTGCACAACAGCTGTGTTGCTTGGAGAGCTTCTATACTGATTTTCTCTCTCTTTCTCTTGCTCATACACACACACACACGCGTGTACATGCATGCACACACACACCAGGGACAGACACTGAGTAGGCACTTGGTAACCATCTGTGACCCACCTGACTGGCGTGTGAGCAGTGTGCATGCGTGTGGCGAGCCCAGCTTGCCTCGGCAGACCAGGCCTGAGTCCCCAGAATGCCGATACTTTCTGTGAAGATCCTTTTACGCCGAACGGTGCTCGGAAGTGACGGGTGAGTTTGCTCTCATAGCTTTATCTGCACCTGTATGACCCAGAGTAACACAGCTCCTGCCCAGCGGCCCCTTGCTTTGCTGGGCTCTCGAGGAAGAAAGTGCGCTTGGCCGTTAGATCTTTGTAGGAAAATGTCACATTAGCTAGAAAGACTGTCGTCCTTGCCCTTCCAGGTCCCACTGCTGTGTCAGCTGGTGTTAAAAGGACATTTTTCTTCCTTTTTGCTGAAGACCAGAAAATCACTGTGAAAATGTCCCTGGGCCTGTTTTTGGCTCAGAGCCCGGGATGGGGAGCAGCTGGGCTCCTTTCCAGCCTGTGGATGTTGCTGCCTCCGGGAAGAAAGGTGGGGTGCGCGCTGCAGGCCTCCTGCGGGCTTGCTGGTGATTTTCCCGGCCCCGCCACTTGGGTCTGCAGCTGTCAGGCAGGGGTGGCTGTGGAGAGTACGTGCCTTGTGGAAGTTTCAGTCAGGGGAGGTAGAAGACATGCTTCCCCAGACATGCGTGGAAGCAGTGGTCACAGCAGAGGCTCTGAGAAGCCCTGTGGTCTCCACACCTGCCTAGCCTGGCTCCTCCCGGCCGCAGTTGAGCGTGGAAACCTCTTTTGATCTAACACCAACTAATATTTCAGATAGAAGAGTGTCCAGGTTCATTTCATAATTTTGTAATACAATGCTCCATTATGTGATTCAGGAGGGCACCTCTTTTGGAGCCTGGGCGTTTTGTGAGTTTTCTGAGTTTCCCCATTGCTTGGTCAGCGCACTGCACAGGCCTCTTCCAGGCTCAATGTGGCTGGTGGTTTGGTCTCTGCAGCCACCGAACTTTGGACAATAAACTGCAGCATCTGCTGGTGTTTGAAGTCTTCATGGGGGACAGCGCTTCTCCCAGCTCCTAGCTGCCTGGAGCTCGGTCCACAAATAGGTCGTGTTAGTCTGGGATTTGGAGTTGTCTAAAATTAGGGCATGTTCCCACCCATCAGGGTGGAGTGAGCCTGTGGGTAGTCCAAGGAACAAAAAGGTCCCGGCAGCCTCGGGAGGTAGTGAGGTCCCTGCTGTGGGTGGGTTTCAACCAGGCCGAGCACTGGTGTGCTGGGGAGTGAGAGGGGATTCCGCAGGCGGCACCAGGCAGTGACTTCCATGTCAGGTTCTGCCGGGGAGGAGGCAGCCGACCCACTTTCCCCTGAGTCATCTCTCCAATCCTCCTCCTCCTCTCTCTCCTTCCTCCCACTTCCATCCAAAGGTAGTGGGTGGAGGGTGAGACGGGGATAAACCAGGGGAGACACTGGGGTGTCAGCCTATGGCAATGATGGGGCTGCTAGTCTACTACCCAGTCCCCGGTCCCCGGAAGTGCCTCCTGCATATGCCTCAGCCTGAAGGGAGAGTCAGCAGCCTGCCACTCTGCACAGCATCCTGGGTGCGTGGCATTGATGTGCCCTGTGTCTCCTGGCTGGGGACACTCTAGTTCTCCCACCCCATCTGAGCAGTGGTCTCTGAGGGCTGCCTCTGGCTCCCACATTAGCCAGGTGACCTTACAACCAAGCATCACCATGGGTCTAGAACCCTCAAGCATCCATTCACCCATCTGACATTTACTGAAACTTTACACAGTGCCAAGTATTCTTCTGGCCCCTGGAGACCAGATGGGCACAAAATCCACTTCCTGGGGCTCCTGATGTGAAGGGGAACATGTTCATGAGGAGCAATCTATGCCCCGCTTCCGCAGAACGGAGGCGCACGCAGAAGCTCAGGGGTCAGAGAGGGTGTGTGCCAGTTGAAGGCAACATTAGGGAGAAAATAGAATGTGTTTTGCTAGGTAACTTCAGTCAATGAGGATGGAGGCTCACGGTTTGTAACCTCGTCAGGGGCCCACAAGGCCAGTGTGCTCCGAACGCCTCTGTGATCGGGTCTTCCTGCCGTCTTTCTGTGTTTTACCCTCTGAGGTCGGGGTGGGTGGCCCAGGCGTGAATATTTGGGTTGTGAATTTTGATGTGACTATAATTGGTCACTAGGAAGTCTGTGTCATCCAGTAGCTGTTGGCCTGGGAGGTGATGAGGTGGGGACAGAAGTTCACTCATTCACTCACTTTCTCATTAAGCATTCACTGAGGACTCTGGGTGCTTATGCTTGTCTTCGACGCTGGTGATACATAAGTGAATGAAATTTTGTTCAATTTTTTTATATTAGAACTCCTGCCCCCCTCACTAAGGAAGTCATCAGAAGCCCTTGTCTTCCATGTAATAGACAGAGGGCTTGGTCTCCTGGCAGCAGGGGTGGGGGGACCCCTGAGCCCTCCCACTTGGTTCTCCTTTCCCCTGGGTGGATCATAAGGAATGCCCTACCCAGCCCCGGGGCCGATGGGACACTCCCCAAACCACTCATTGTGAAAGGAAATGGTTGGGTAAAGATGAATGCTCAGCCCCTCTGTTAGGTGGACTGGATTTGAATTCTGCTCTGCACCTAGTGGAGATTATTCCTCCATTGCTTTGTGAGCAAAAGTCCGGTGGTAGCAAGGCACACCGTGGAGCGTTGCTATGGACAGGACAGCCAGACCCTGCCTGTCAACCCGGCCGCTCTGGGAGTGGGTGGGGACCCTGTCACTGTTTCTGCCAGGAAATGGGATGCTACCTGGGACGGCCCCTGGAAAACAAGTCACATGATAATGAAGCTGATGCAATGCCATGAGAGCCCTAAACTGGTGCTTTGAAAAAATTACTCTTATACTCCTGTTGTTCTTTTATTACTGAGGGACTAAACTCAAGGTCCCTCGCAAGACTTTGGGGCAGGATGAGCTATTTCAGAGGCTTGGAGGCCTGGGTTCAAGTCCTAGTCACAAGCTGTGGGCTCTTCCCTGGCCAACCTTTGAGCAAGAGCCTGCCCGAGATTGACCAGGTTCTGTTTGGGGGAAGTAGAGGCTGGGGCAGGGCCCGGTTGGGCAGGGACTGAGTCCACCTGAAAGACAAGGCGTTTTTACTCCTTCCTCTTGGGTCTGACCCCTGCCCTCTCCACGTGGCATACAAGTATGTTCTGTGACTGCCTCGGACGACTTTAAATCATACACTTAAAACCATGACATCAATCCGCTGCCTTCAAATGAATGAAAGAACTCTACTTTGGGGGATGTCCCCACCAGCCTCTGCTCCCTACACCACCCTCTCTCTGGCCCCTGCCCCCGGGATACTGTAGGGGTGCAGCAGTGTTATTCCCCGGAGCAGGCCTCCATCTCCCCACGCCTCCATCTCCCCACGCCCTGGGGTGGGGTCTGCAGGTGGGCAGGTGAGCAGAAGCTGCCCATGGGCATCTCTGCACTGGGTGGGTTTCTATGGACACCCATGGCTCACCCTTCCATGCATCTTGGAGACCTCTGCTCCAGGTCCCCTGAGGCTGCAGGGGTGGGGAAGACAGGTAGTGAGGTTTTGACGTGGAAATGGAACAGATTTCATGTGAAATCAACCAGAGAAGAACTGCTATTTTTAGCAGCATCCTTCTGGTTAGAGGTGCACCCTTGTACCCTTGAAAATGCAATGGGCGCCTCCTTCCTCACAGGCCCTTTCATCTGTGTGGAGCCTAGGAGCCCCTGAGGGGACCAGGTGGGACTGCGCCTTGACTCCGCTGGGCCCCTTCAGGCACCGCCTGCCAGCAGGGTGCCATGGTACAGGAGGCGCGGAGCTGCTCACTGACCCTCACACAGCCCTGGGGGGGTTGAGCTGCAGAACCCGGGCCCCCTCTGAGTCTGTACATTCCAGAGCTGAGGGAGAGGAGCAGGCCGAGGTCCATGTCCAGGCGAGCCCAGCTCCCAGGCCGGGGCTGCGCAGGGACACCAGAGGCAGGGTGCACTGTCTCAGGCTCTGAGCTTGGATTGCTCAGAGAGCTCCTAAGAGAGCTTAGGTGTGGTGCCTGGGGGGCTGGCTGCACTGGCTGGCCGGGCCGCTCCCGAGGGGGCAGTCAGCCTTCCTCCCAGGCCCAGCAGGGCTATGATGAGCAAGGGGCGGCCATACCCTGTTCTCGAGGCTGGAAGACCCTAGTGAGTGCATTCCTCAGAGAAAGGGTTTCTGGGGACACGAGTTCCGAGGTCACTCCTGGATGACGATGGAGGCAGAGACTTAGCCTGTGTTGCTTAGACCAAAAACTGGAACCCAAGGCGGGCAGGCAGCCTTGAAGTCAGAGCAGAGACTCACAGTCAGACCGTAAGGGCTCATGTGTGGCATAGCTTCCTGTGTCTTTACTGGGCTACCGGATAGGGGGGTCCCTCCGTAAACACAGGCGTGGTATTAGAGGTTGCCTATCTATAATCAAGGTGAGATTCCCGTAATGTGAAGTTTACAATTTGATGTGTAGGGTTCAGTGACATTTAGCACATCCCCATGTGGTGCAGCCGTCACCTCGGTCTAGTCTCCAACTCGGCCATCACTCCTGAGGGACACTCATGACCAGGCAGCCATCACCCACTGACACCTCACACAGCCCCTGGAAGCCACACACACTGTCACTACAGGTTTCCCTGCTCTGGACGCGTCATGAGAATGGACTCATACAACGTGTGGCCTTCCGTGCCTGGCTTCTTTCACGTGGCGTGACCGATCTTCTGAGATCTGTTCCTGTTGTGCGTGAGGCTTTGGCATGCCAGCCTTTGGCCCCAGAGCTGTTGGAACCATTTCCTCTGTCCCAGATCTGGGCCCGTTCTGTGGCCGCAGGTGCTTGTGGGACCTGCATGTGTGGAAGCTGCTCGTTCAGCTCATGGGCAGCTCGGGATGGGGCTGGCCGCCTGGTCGGGTGGGTGACCCCACCACTCCACTTTCCAGACAGGGGGTACTGCACACCGTGGCTTGAGCCCAGGTTAGCTGGGACCTGGGGCACGTCAGCCCAGGAAACCACTTCTTACACGTGTGTAGTTTTTCTCCTTGGATCCTCTGGTTATGCAACTGAGTGAGCCACATGTGTTCCCGACAAGTGAGGGGCATGTGTGCTCTTTGCAGTGGAAGCAGGTGCTGATTAGGGGACAGAGCCAGGGGCAGGGCGATGGGGCAGGCTGGCTTTGGGGGTCAGGGCCAGCAGGGTCGGTGTCCCTGCAGCTCTGGGTGAGCTTTCTGTACTAGTAATAGTGGCCACACCCAAGTAGCTGTGAGGTGTAAATAGATGAACGAATGTACACAGACTGTTCATTGAGCCTTTACTTCCAGTGCACAGGGCTGGTGTTGGGTGCTGGGGAGGAAGGACACCGAGAACCTGCTTGTCCTGCAGACCCTCTTCATCTTCCCTGCTCTGTCCCTGGGTCCTGGGGACTCGGCGAGCCTGAGCATCATCAAGGAGGAGTTGCAGCTGTTTCGTGTGGTCCTCACAGCACAGCTAGGAAGTGTTTGTCTGTCTTCGCGCTCCATCCCCTCCTTCCCTTATTGACTAACGACTTTGGAACTGCGTGTTGGCCATTGTGCCTCCCCAATAGACACAAGGTCAAGGGCATGCACAGGTTGTGTGTGGTCCCTTGGGGGAGACAGCAGGGAAAGGAGCCACCAGAGATTCTGTAGCCCAGGCCACACGGCCAGTGAGTCCTGACCGTCCCCGAAGCCCACAGTCTTTCCAGGAAGCAGAGCTGCCCTTTCACTGAGCAGATTAGTAAAGTGAGGTTCGTACCCAGGAAGATGAGCTCACTCTGGGGAAGCCCTAGTGCCCTGGTCCTGGGCACTGTGTGCAGGGCACCAGTGGAAGAGCATCGGCTGGTGGGCCAGGCTGTGAGCCAGGCCGTGGTGGGGATTTCGTGTGTATTATTTTAATCATCACAGACGCACAAAGAACCGACTGTTGTTCTCATTTTGTAGACAATGAAAACAAGACACTGAAAACTTAAATAATCTGCCCAAGTTTTTGGTTAAGCAGTACAGAGTTAACATCAAGCCTTTTTAGGAGTCTAGAATTTTCCGGCTTTTTGCCCCCAGCGCTGAGATCAGCAGTGCTCTTTCTCATTCCAGTGCCCATGCCACGGATGTCATTTGGTGCATGATATGTGCTTGATAGATATTTGCTGCCTACAGGAGACCTGCCTCCAGGGAGGCCCAGCCGGGGCCCAGGAAGATGAGAGCCAGGACCATTCACACTCAGGAATCCAGTGGGGCCGAAGCAGAGAGGTTGGGTGTAGGAGGGGTTGGGTGTAGGAGGGGTTGGGTGTAGGAGAGGTGGGGTGTAGGACAGGCTGGGTGTAGGAGAGGTCAGGTGTAGGAGAGGCCAGGTGTAGGAGAGGTTGGGTGTAGGAGAGGTGGGGTGTAGGAGAGGTGGGGTGTAGGAGAGGCCAGGTGTAGGAGAGGTCAGGTGTAGGAGAGGCGGGGTATAGGACAGGCTGGGTGTAGGAGAGGTGGGGTGTAGGACAGGCTGGGTGTAGGAGAGGCCAGGTGTAGGAGAGGCCAGGTGTAGGAGAGTTGGGTGTAGGAGAGGATGGGTGTAGGAGAGGTCAGGTGTAGGAGAGGTCAGGTGTAGGAGAGGGGGGTGAGAAGATGGGTGTAGGAAAGGCCAGGTGTAGGAGAGTTGGGTGTAGGAGTGGCTGGGTGTAGGAGAGGCGGGGTGTAGGAGAGGTGGGGTGTAGGAGAGGCTGGGTGCAGGACAGGCTGGGTGTAGGAGAGGTGGGGTGTAGGAGAGGATGGGTGTAGGAGAGGTCAGGTGTAGGAGAGGTCAGGTGTAGGAGAGGTGGGGTGTAGGAGAGGATGGGTGTAGGAAAGGCCAGGTGTAGGAGAGTTGGGTGTAGGAGTGGCTGGGTGTAGGAGAGGTGGGGTGTAGGAGAGGTGGGGTGTAGGAGAGGCTGGGTGCAGGACAGGCTGGGTGTAGGAGAGGTGGGGTGTAGGAGAGGTGGGGTGTAGGAGAGGCCAGGTGTAGGAGAGTTGGGTGTAGGAGAGGTGGGGTATAGGAGAGGCTGGGTGTAGGAGAGGTGGGGTGTAGGACAGGTTGGGTGTGGGAGAGGTGGGGTATAGGAGAGGATGGGTGTAGGAAAGGCCAGGTGTAGGAGAGTTGGGTGTAGGAGAGTTGGGTGTAGGAGAGGTCGGGTGTAGGAAAGGCCATGTGTAGGAGGCCTGATGAGGGCCTCCAGGTGGTGAGGGGCAGAGCCTGGAGGCTGACCCAGGTTTCTGTTCTCCCACCCCATTGAGCTCCTTTGCTTTTCCAAGCTCTGTGTCTGGCTCAGGGTGGAGCCCACCTGCAGTGCAAACTTGAAGACCTTCCAGGCCGACCCAGCAGGGCCGGCATCTGCCAGCCAGGCTCCACTGATCTGGGGGCTGGCGGTTCTGCAGGGAACCCTCCGAGGACCCAGGGACCAGAGCGGGGCTGGAGAGCAGAGGGAGATACCAGCAGGGCTGTGCAGGCAGGTCTGCCGTGCAAGCGGAGGCGTTTAGATATAATTAATGTAACTGCAATCTCATTCGATAATTAGCCCTTGGGATTCAGGACAGGCTCCCCTGCCGGGAGCAGGTGGCACCGAGTGGCACGGCGTTCACTCCATGTGTGGGCAGCGCCTCGCTAGGGAGTGGGAGGGGGAGAAGGGCTGAGGCGTGGAGCACAATGACGGTCTTGAGACGGCACGCAAGTGACCCAGTGGTCCCCTGGTAAATGATGTGTCCTGGCTGTGCCTGGCACATCCCTTCCCATCTTTCAGGGATTTGTCTGAAGCACTGACTTCCTTGTGTGGGTGCAGCTGGCGGCCTGACTCCTGTGCTGCTGTTCTCAGGTGCACACACCTGGGTTGGGACCTGTCTCCCCATCAGTGGCTCTGGGGTGTGGGGCACTGTGGCCAGTCTGAGCCTCGGCGAGCTCATGGGTGACCCTCGCAGGGCTGCTGTGGGCTGAGGGGGAGCCCCGTGCCGAGGAGGACAGTGTGGCAGGGGACCTTGTTTCTGGGGTGAGTCCCAGATGACTTGACCAAGAGATTCCTTTGGGAAGAGCCTGGGAAGCCATTTCAAATTCCTTCCCAGAGGGCAGGAAGGGTACACAGAGGGTGGGGAGGTTGGTGTGGGGAAGAGAGATCTACACCCTGCATGCTGTCCTCTGCTTGTGCCAGGACTGTGATGAGCTAATGTTGCCCCCTCCTCACCCCACCCATTGTACCTAGAAGATGGGAAGATGTTAAGTGACTTGCCCAAGGTCACAGAGCTAGAAATGGCAGGATTCGAACTCCGGTCTCCCAAAGCACTGTTCTGGCCCCATCTGGCTCAGAAGGAGAAGGTGGGGGGGGGGGCGGGCAGCCAGGACAGGACTGACTCGGCTGCTGCTGTGACGCGCACCCCCTCCCCGCCCCCGCAGCTCTCGGCCTGATTCGCGATCCAGTGTGAACTCTTGATTCGTACTCCAGTGTGAACTCTCATTAGCTAATGTCTTCACACTCAGCAAAGTGCTGCCTAGCCTTCTGGCTAGGGGAGTTCCCTGCAGAGACTCCAGGTACAGGTTGGGAGGAGAGGCTGGGTGTGGGTGGGAGGGGCCCTGGGCCAGGGACCAGAAGAGGGAAGAACAGTTTGCAGAAATGGTAGTGGCAAAGACAGGAAAGGCCTGACTTTATTTAAAGGAGACGGTTAAATTCCAGACCTTACGGGAACGTGTTGACAGCGTGAGAGGTGTTTCCCTACGTTAACCATTTCCATTCAGGGGATGGGTTAGTCTTCAGTCCCGCCCACCACTACCCTGGGCTGCCCTGAAGCTCGGAGCTGGGCCCTCGAGGCCGGGGAGCGTCCCCCTGCCTGGGGCAGTGCCTGAGGGACAGGAGCTCAGCTCGCCCGCCAGACTGCCCGGGATATGACCAGGGCTTTGCTGCATATTCAGCTGTGTGACCCTCAGGCAAGTCACAGAGCCTCTCTGTGGCCCCTCCGCTGGATGGAGATGGTCCTGGCAGTGTTCCCGCAGGGGCCACTGGGCAGATTACACTAACTCTGAAACAATCCCAGAACGGGGCCTCAGTATATAGTCAGCTGATGTGATCGCCACCAGCCTGCTTGGTCTCTGGGCAGTGGGTATGCATTCATCTAGAGGGTAAAGGGGGAGGCCACCAGGCTGGGGAGGTGGGGGCGGCCCAGGAGCAGTCTGTGTGGGAGCTAGGAGGGGAGGGCTGTGCGGCGGGGCTGGGGGCTGCTCTGTGGTGCTGGCGGGCAGACCAAGGCTGATGTGTAGGGGAGGGAGCCGGGGCTGGTGGCGGGAGGGGGAGAGTCTGGTCATCCCGGGTTGGGGTTCTAGGTCCCTATCTGCAAACTGGGGGCAGCAACAGAGAAGAGGGAGGAAGGCAGGGTGGAGAGTGGGCTAATCTAAGACTGCATTTCTCTCTTCCTCTTTCTCCTACCTATTTTTCTATGTATCCATTGCCTATTTATCTATCTATTCATTACCTATCTACCTGTCAATCTATGTACAATCTATTATCTATCCATTTATCATCTGTCATCTATCATCTATCTTTTTAACTGTTATCTATCTATCTATCTATCCATTATCCTATTACCCATCTATCTATTAATGTATCATCTATCTATCAATGTATCATCTATCTATCAATGTATCATCTATCTATTAATGTATCATCTATCGGTCTGCCTACCTACCTTCCCACCTATCATCCATGGCTCTGTTGCAGGGACTCCCCTGCTCTTGGCCACAGAGCAAGGGGGGACCTGGGTCTGCGCAGTGCGGGGACGGGGCCTGTGGGAGGCTGGAGGCAGGGACCGAGGAGCAGACCTCGTGAGGCCTGGCCCAGCTCAGGTGTGGCCCCTTAGAGAATCTGGCGCTACTCTGGCCCTTTCTCTCCCCAGCCCGCCAGCTCCCTACACTGTGCGCAACTGTTTATGTGAACTGTTTACACTGTAATTCCTGAATGTCAAACAACACCGTGCGTGTGGGTAAACACGCCGGCGTCAGTGGCTGACAAATCCGCCTGGTGACGGCATTCTGAGGCTGCTCGAACCGTCGAGGGTGCGGGGCCTGCTGGGCGTCTCCACCTTCCACTGCTGCTCACCCTGGTGAGGAAACGTGGGGGGCCTCCGTGGTCCCGGGACAGGCTTCCTGCAGGGTCCCCTGTAATTGGTACTCTTGTGTGTGACAGTCGTCAGCCGTCTCCTTTCCCTCCCTGAGCTCCTGTCCCGCTTGCTGGAGTTTCCCTTCGTGCCCCGAGTGGGTGCCGACACAAACGGGGCCTTCCGTTAACATTCCCATCAGTCCTGTGGTTGAATGGACCGCAGTCTCCTTCTGACCGTGGGGGTGACCTGGGCAGCATTTGCTGGGATGTTTAGGGAGGGAGGATGGTTTTTAGAGATTAAAAAGCGTGAAGTCATGATTCATTCCTGCCAAGAACCAGGTTGTTTATCGTCATTTGACAAAGGTTACTATCCCCACCAGGCTGAAGTTTCCTTCTTCAAGTGCGCTGCTCGTTACACTTGAGGGCGACCCTGCCAGGCCCTGCACGGCCCTGTCCCTCCGGGCCTTCTCTCCCGGCCTTGCACTGCACCCCGTCCCCAAGCCCCCAGCGCAACTCTGGCTCCCGATTCCCCGGAGGCCTCCCCTCCCTCTCCTCGCTGGCCAGGGATGGACGGCGGACAGCGCCGTCCTCGCTGCTGCACAGCCACGGTGTCCTTTATCAGCTGTGTGGCCCCCAGCAGCTGCGGCTGCTGCCTTAGCACCTCCACCCCTCCCACAGGAGGGGCACATGTTTGTGAACTCTGGTAGGGTGGGTTTGAAGATTAAATGAAAAGGGGTGATGACGCATCCAGAACAACAATAAAAAAAAGGAAGGTAAAAAAAGAAAAAAACAGAAAAAGAACAACAATAAAAAGAAGAATGTAAAAGAAGTGATGACGCATCCAGTAGAATAGCCATTCGGAAACTTTCGTCCCCTCGCCCAGGCCTCCTCTGTCCCCTTTGCGTATGCCTATGTCAACCCTCACCTCCTTAACCCTATGCTTTCTGCAGGACTCAGCTCAAGGGCTACCTTCGGTGTACTGAACAGCTACGTGGGGGCTCTGTTTGTGGGTCCAGTGTGCTGCCCAGGGCGGGTATGGCAGCCCAGGGGTCGGGGAGCCTGCGCCCTGGGGGAGGGGCATCCGGGAGGTGAGAGAGAACTCGAGCAGGAAAAGAACTCCAAGGGAGGCCCATGGTCCGAAGCTGCCGAACAGGGTGCCCTGTGGGAAGCAGCTGGGGGAGGCAGGGGCTTGCTGTGGAGCTCGTCCTTGCGCCGAGCTCAGGGGGAAGGCGAGACCCAGCTCCCGGGGGTCTTAGGGGGAGCCTCCAAGGCTCCGGCAAGAGCAGAGCAGGGCCTCCTGCCACCTGGGGGCGAGGGGCCCCATGGAGCCTGCAGCCTCTGCACCCCAACCAGAGCACAGGGCAGGCGGGGGGGTGCTGCTCTCCTGTTGGCTCCCTGGAAGCCCCAGAAGACACGTTTCAGGTCCTTGTTCAGGCCTCCCTACGTGGTTTTCTATTCTGGCTGCGAGAGGTGCTGGGCGTTGGGCGCCCACGTCTGGGGGAGCGGCTGGTAGTGGAGCCTTGGCGACCTCGTGGGTGGGCCCTGGGGGACCGCAGACACAGGCTGAGTCACTCTCACACTTGGGAAGTTAATGACAGATGCGTGCAAAATCACAGTGGAAAGTGCCGTGGCCGGGGCACCAACAGATAGCGCGTGGGAAATGCCAGCCTTGACGCGTTCGCTGGCAGCCCGGCGGCTTGGTCTCACCTCCTCTCCTGTTTACGCCATGGCTTCAGGAAGGGTAAACAGAGCGTTCTGCTGCGCAGGGGGTGCCGTCACCGTCAGTCACTGCACCCTGCCCAGGCGCAGCGCCCCCCTCAGGCAGGACGGAGGGACAGTACCGCCTTCCTTCCTTTTAAGAGCTGAACAGTGATTTCTGCCTCAGGGGCTAAGGAGGGGGCGGCTCCACGTGCTCAGTCCCTTCCTACTTGTTTGGACGGGAGAGGAATCCAGTCGTTCATTCCCGTGCAATTCTCTTGTGCGCGTTCCTGCTTTCCCTCCTTCCCTCGTCCGTCGCACAAATGTTACCGCAACAGCGTTTTGGTTCAGCTCAGCGGCTGTCCTTCCTCCAAGGACCTGGCAGTCTAACCCGAAGGGGGGAGCTTGCGCAGGGCGGTGCTGGCAGGACCTTGCAGGAGGGCTGCCTGGGGAGGGAGCCTTGGGCCGGGGTGTTCATCAGGTAGGGAGGTGATGCGCAGGCATCCAGGTGGATGTGTGCGGAGGAGGGGAGCGCTGTGGGGAGGCCACGGGGAGGGTCCTGTGGGGTGGGGTGGGCTGACGGAGTGAGTGAGGGTGGGCCCGCAGGGTGGTGTCTGAGCCACTCGGCTCTCCCGCATCATCGCAGGCGGCGCCCCCTGCAGCAGAGGTGGGCGTTTGTGCGAAGTCTGAGGATAACTGAGGTCCGGTAGGGACCCTTCGGGCGGATGGCTCTGAGAGTCTGAGACAAGCCAGAGCCGTGCAGACGTCCTGTTTTGTCAGCCCCAGGATGGGGGGCTGGGCTGTGTGACCCCTGGGTGTCCGGTGAGGTCTAGAGCTCAGAGGTCCCCGTGGCCTGGGTCCCACCCTTCCTTCCCAATCCGCACAGGTATGGGGATGGCATTCCTTGTTCTTCTTAGCTGGCGGGGCACCCAAGGTGATCAGAGGAGATCGTGGACGTGAACACACTGACCACTACCCATGCCAAGGTCGCTGGATGAGACGTGCGGAGACGGGTCCTGAAAGGAGACAGGTCCTCTGTGACAGCGACCGGCCACTTCCCCCTCGAGGCCTCCCATTTCTCATCTGCGTGATGGGGATGGGGGAGGGACCCAAAGGGCCCCCCGAATCGCTGCGCTTGACATGTGGGGTGTCAGGGCCCGTGTAAGCTGGTGCTCACAGAGGGCCGAAGAGAGAAGGCGCCAGGGCTCAGCCCGCTGCCGCCCTCCTGTGACCTGCCGTGTGCTGGGTGGACGGCTGGGCAGCCGATGCAATGCTCCTGAAGCAGCTTAGTGGACATGGAGCTCTTCACGAGAGGGTGGGGCCTTCAGACAGGCTGGGGGCTGCCGGGGCACTCTGGGGGGCTGCTCTGGCCCCCGCCAGGCAGACACCCCAGCCTCATGTGCTTGAGCTCACTCCCTTTGGCACCTGTGGGCCCTCACCCCCAGGACCAGAGCGTTGGGACCTGACTGCCCAGAGTGCCTCCCCAGGCCCTGGGTGCTACACCTGGCCCTGGACACCCGGCCCTGGACACCTGGCTCCAGATGCCTGGCCCTGGACACCCGGCCCTGGACACCTGGCTCCAGATGCCTGGCCCTGGACACCTGGCCCTGGACACCCGGCCCTGGACACCTGGCTCCAGATGCCTGGCCCTGGACACCCGGCCCTGGACACCCGGCCCTGGACACCTGGCTCCAGATGCCTGGCCCTGGACACCCAGCCCTGGACACCTGGCTCCAGATGCCTGGTCCTGGACACCCGGCCCTGGCACCTTGGCCCTTGTCGGCCTGCTCATCCCAGGTTCTGCTGCTGCCCTTCCCTCCAGGGCAGACTTTTTAAAAAGACATTGAAGCCTGTCTTTGCTATATGTAATCTCTTCTTCTATATAATTCACTGTTATTAGTTACTCTAATATTAGCAATAATCACTTTATTGAGTATCCATAATGTTGCTGAAAAATACAAATTAATGTCAATCTGCAAAAAAAAAATCACTGCAAAATAGCTGTGATGATGCCGGCAGGGCAAGCGTGCATCTAACGTAGCCCGGCGCATCCTCACAATGGTCAGAGCGTGGCCCATGCGTGGCTGTGCACACTTCCGTGTTCATTTGCCTGCGTGCATTTCAGCAGCGGGCAGGTAGGACAGACGAAACCTCCCCCAGCTGTGGCCCCTGCTGGACTCCGGGCTGAGTGCCAGTGGCCTGCAGCCTTGGCGGGAAGGAGTGGCTCTGTGCCGAGTGCCGCGGGGGCCCCGGGCTGCCTGCCTCTGGGGCTTCGGGGCCTCTGCCCGAGTTGACACCATTAGCTTTGACCAGGCTGTGGGACCTCTCCTGCCGTCACGCCCGCACCTTAGGGTGCTGCCTGCGAGGGGCAAAGGCCCCAAGGAAAACAGGACCCCAGCACAGTGCGGGCGCTTCTGTTGGCCTTGCCTTCCCATGTGGAATAAGCAAACACATCAGTGCCCCATGTGGGTTTCCACACGGACAGAAAGAAAGCACTTTTAAAGGTCAGGGGGCCGGGCTGCTGGGGCTGCCTTTCCTGGGATGGAGGAGAGTCAGAGACCCCTCGAGTGCTGGTGTTGCTTTGGCCCCTGCCAGGCAGATGGCCCCCCGGGAAGCATGCAGCCTGCCTGGGTTAGGCATTGCTGCTGGCCTGCCGTGTCCACAACACTGGTTTTATATGGTCTATCATAACAGCATGCACTTGTTTAAGTACTTATTATATGCCAGACTCCACAGCAATTCCCGGCTGGGGAAACTGAGGTACCTGATGTTAAGCCTTGCCTGAGGTTGTTCAGGTGCCAATGGGCCGATTCACGTCCCTTAGTCTGGGCAGACTCGGTCAGGCTGTCCCGTGAGTCAAAGTCATCACTTACGGGTGTTCTTGCCTTCTCTGTGCATTCCTCTGTCCTGGCATTTGTCCCTGTGGACCACAGTGGTGGCCTGGCTCTCTCCTGTCTGATCTGTGTGACCTGATGGCCCCAGAACGTGGCTCCGGGGGCCTGGCTGTCCCTGGGGCTTCGGGCAGGCCGAGGGCTGGGTCCCGGCGAGCTGACACAGTGAGCGGCTGCGGGAGGTGCTCCGCGTTTGCTCCAGCAAACGGCCCCCATTCCGGGGGGAGCACCGAGGCTCCGGGGTGCCCTGTGGTCTGTGCACAGCCCCGTGCAGAGGTGAGCCCCGCGCAGGGCCCCAGTGCCACCGAGATGGTCCTTCAGCAGCCAGAAGCAGGCTCTCAGGTGCCCCTTCCTTCTCTGATGAAGAAAACTGGCTTTCGTCTCTAAGGAGATCGTTTTCCTCCACTACGAAGCAGATTCTCCCGCAGTCATCAGGAAGGAAACCGGGGCGACTTGCCTCTCGCCTCGTTAGACTGGCCGCCTGGAGCTGAGGGCCCCACGTGGGGGGCTGGGGAGGGAGGAGGCAGCCGCAGGTCATCCTGAGAAGGTTCCTGCTGCATCTCTCAGAGCCGGGGAAGGCGGTGCCTTGGGACAGCGGTGGGGGGCCAGGGGGAGCTTGCCCGCAGCTGCGGGGGGGCCCCCTCCAGACCCGCCCCCTCCTGCTCTGCTGCTTGGCAGACCCTCTCCCCAACCTTCCGCTCACCCTGCGCGATTCTCTGATTTGCAGTCTTTGGCGCACACTAAATCTGCGCTGCCTTTCCGTAGAGTGAAGGCTGGAGCGTAGGAAGATCAAGACGGCTTTGCTTCCGTTTCATCTTTCAAAGGCCATACATACACTTGGAAGATTGATGTTTGAAAAGAAAAATTACATTTTAAAGGGAAACGCGTGTGTGAGAGGGTCGGACGCCCAGCAGTAGCTGCTGGAGGATTTGGGATCGTGGTGTTTCTCCAAAATAGTCAGTGGTCCTTGATATTTTTAACAAATTTCCTCAGAGGCAATGAAAATGTTCTCCAGCATTTGAGAAAATGTAAACAGCTAAGTAAACATTTTAGAAATATTGCAGTGAAAAGTGCAAATAATTATTCAGCATTAACTGATGCGGAGTCCAGCCGGCTGTGGACCTCAGAAATAAAGGAGGGAAGCCCAACGCTTTGGGTCTGGAACCCATGAGTCTCTGCCAACAGTGCCGAAGGCGGAAATAACGATGCTAACTGCTGCCTCTGATGGGTGAGGGCTGGTTTGCCCAGAAATGGCCAAAGTCGCTCACCTACCTGCTCACCTTCACTTCACAGCGACTCCCCGCGACCGGACGTGTGCCCCACATGTGTAGAGGGCAGGAGTCCTCAGGAGCCTGCCTGTCGTAGGGACTAAGGGAGACTGATTCAGGCTCAGCTCTGACTTGGGCTGGGCAGTAAAGCCTTGCGCCTGGAGGTGGCTTTATTTGCTGGCCCCTCCATCTGCCTTTTCCTGGAAATGGCTTGAACTTGAAGTTTAGAGAGGCGGTCAGACTCAGACTGGCTCCTGTGAGCTAGTGGGTTCAGGACACGTCTCTGTGGCTGAGCCATTAAGGAAGCGGGTTTTCAGCACACTTTGTGAATCAGGCCTCTCCGGACTCATCAGCTTGAAATTCCCTCTGGCAGGATTTATAGAGGTCAGGGCGTCTTCAGAAGTGGTTTCCTGGGTGCACCCTTCGTCCGGCTGGGAGGCAGGGAAGGCACAGCCCGGCCTCCTGCGGTCAGGGAGGTGGGGCTCTGAGCCACAGCCCCAGTGGTCTGGTCCTGAGTTGTCTGGGGCGGGGGGGGGGGGGCGGCAGAAAGAAAATGGGCTTTGTAGCACTTCAGCCGTGATAAAAAGTACTTTCAGTTGTTAATTGTCATTAGTGGTATGTCCCATTTGTTGAGTATTTATTGCATGTTGGGAACTGTGCCAAGGGCTCTGTGTGGCAAGTTCATGGTCACGCCGTTGGGTTAGAGCCATATGCTGCTTCCAGTCTCCACGTTATATACAGACAAGGGTGCTGGGAAGGCGAGAAGTGAGTGACCAGCCCAGGGCCGCCCAGGTGGACAGTGCCCTGCTTGCCCTTGGCCATGAAGCAGGTGCTTGTGGCTGGGAGGCCACAGCTGGGAGACCGAGGGGGAAGGGCTGCCACCGAACCCCACCTTAGAACCAGGATATCTGGGTCCCAGTCCTTCCCCCACAGGCATGAGCCCAGTGACACTGAGCAAGTCACTTCATCTCCCTGCGCCTTTCTCTATGAAAGGAACGATGAGAGGACATCCAGGGACAGACACGTCATGGCTCCATTCATCACACACTCCCGTCCACCTGCTTTGAGCTGTGTGGTTTCCTGTTCTAGAAGCGCGGGCTGTCTGTGCTGGGCAGATGTGAACTCAAGCTGCCGTTTCTCTCTTGTTTTCCAGGTAATGAGCCAAAAAGATCATGTCTGAAGTACAAGGAACGGTTGAGTTTTCTGTAGAGCTCCATAAGTTTTACAACGTGGATCTCTTTCAGAGAGGGTGAGTCTGCTCCTCTGTTTGTATTTCGTGGATGTGCGCATGTGTTTTCCCTCCTGGCTGGAGGTGGGGCGGGGCTGAGGGGGTGAAGGGAGGGCAGGTTCCAGGAACTTTGGGATTAATGAAAACAGGACTTCCATTATTTTTCCTGCCAAGTGGAAAATCCAAACCTCTAGTGCATTTAAAAATAAACCATATAAGAGAGACTAGAAAATGTTGATTTCTCTCCTCCCCCTGCACTTCTTTCTGCCTTTTCTCTCCATAGTCGGTCTTCCCACTGAAGCTGTCAGTCCGCGTTAGGGGCAAGTGAATTCATTGGAAGTGAAGCTTGTTTAGTTCCGATAACCTGCTCTCTCAGAAACTGAGACTTTACAGCATCCTCTTTAAATACATAATGAAGGACAGTGGCGTCCAGTTTGTGAGGGTGTACTCTGAATTTGGTTGGTCCACACAGGATCCCAGTGGGTTCCCATGATAGACTTACCTCTCGGTCATCGAAAGTAGAAACAATGGCACGAATGGTTATAGACAGCACCTAAATGCAGCCCAGGACTCTGTCCTCATGTGACCGCCACCCTTCCCCCAGTTACAGACCAGGGACCCGCGTGCCTAGACACCGTGTGAAGTGTGCACAGTAAGGGAGCAGAACCGTAGCCACCTGTTCGTTTGTTTTTGCTGCGAAACAAATGACTCTAACCTTAGTGACTCGACGCCATGACTTTGGATTTGGCACCTGATGTGCGTAGACGATCTGAGCTGGGTTCAGCCTTGAGGTTCCTTCTGCAGAGCTGGACCAGGGGCTCAGCTGATCTCCACTGGGTGCGATTGGGGTCTGGGGCCGCCAGCCGGGAGGCCGGGGCTCTGTCCTCTGTGGGCTCTCAGTCTCCAGCCCGGCTTGCTGGTCTGCAGCTGGGCCCTGAGAGTGAGGTGGGAATGCATGCAGTGTCCTGTGGTCTGGCCTCAGGACCAGCGTCATGCTGTTTTCATGGCCTTATGTGGACCAAAGCCAGGACAAGACCATGCTGGACTCCGGGTCGGGAAGAGGACACCATCTCTTGATGCAAGAGGAAGAATCTGTGTTCGTTTATCTGCCACTTTGAGTTTCAAAGGGACCGTTCTGACATGAAAGCGTCAAGTGCCTCTTACGTGTCATGGTACAAAGACAGACTGCGGTGGTGCTGAGCCCTTGTGGCAGGTGACCTGCGTTACTAGGAAATGGTCTGGGGCCAGCTGCGTGTTCCAGGGGAAGGGGCGATGTGAGGGGTTCCGGGCAGGGCTCTGGAGATGGACTCTGATCTGGCAAAGCTCTGTGTCTCTGGACACCCGTTGCCCTTGGTTTGGCCCCCCTCCCTCAGCCAGAACTTGGGTGGAGTGATGAGAAGGGCCTGGACCTGGGGCTGGACCCCCTCAGTCCTGGCTTGGTTCCTGCTTCTGGAGTCCCTTGGTCATCTCCCTTCACTCTGCTCTCAAGGTTCCACACTTATTTTAGAAAAAGGAAGCATTTTGATAATGTCATGGGTCCGTCATAGCATTAGACACTTTTCTGTTCATTATCTCCTGATGCCTTGTCACCAGCCATAGGAGCAAGTGGTATCACCTGTATCATGCCAGGCAGGTGACCTGGGGTTGGGGCAGCGAATGGTAGGTACACGGCTCTGACAGAGCAGACGTGGGCTCTGGGCCTGGGCTGCCTCGCCCAAGACCCTGTATCACTCTTGTTCCGCGGGGCTGGGCTCTGAAGTGGGCTGTGCCCTCCCTAGAGGTGCACGGCGTGTCCATCTACAATTGTCTTAACCAGAACTCGGCGGAAAGTCAAGCTTCCGTAACAGTCAGACTCCCACCTCGTGGGCCCTGGCAGCCTTGTTGAGTCCACACGGCTCAAGGTCATGGAGTTCCACTCTGTCACTCACACATCACAATAGAAGCAGGTGCCCCACAGCTTCTAAGGGAGGTCCACTAAGTGGGCTGCGCCCCCTCCCAGTGCAGTGTATTGCAGGTAGTGGCCAGCCAGTCACGGACATCTGTCCATTGTTTTCTTGTTTTAAACTGCATCAACCCTCATGGAGTAGCAAATGGCTTAGGAACAAACCCTGTAAGAAAAGCATCATGAATCGAAGGTCATGTTAGTAATGAAAGTATGGCGAACCCAGGAAATGGCAGAGCCCCACCCACGTTCCCCTTGTCCAAGCCTATTGATGACTCCCGTAGAGATGGAACAACAAGTTCGTCAGATCAAAAAATAAGTAGACTGAGCCATTTGGACTTATTAAAAAGTTGATGGGTGGATTTGTAACCATAATTATTCGTAACACAGCTCAGCCTACCTGTATATGGGGGCTTCAGGTATTGACTATGACTTGTATGGAATCCAGACGTTCCAGAGTGATACCCAAAACACGAGCAGACCCCTGTGTGGTCAGGAAAGGAGGTTGAGAGAAACGCATGGAAATCGTGACTTACCCAGCATGTTATGCTGATCTTTCTAGATCCCTGTGGTTTGGGAGGTATCGTATTTGGTCATGCTCACCACTGAACTCTAATAGTGAATTAGGCTAAATTAAAGCCAGAACTTTGAATCACTCATATGTGTATATATATGAACAAAAAGGGTATGTGTTGCATTAAACATAAAATAATAATTTTTTAAAGCATAGATTATTGCATTTCTTAGCTTTTAAGAAACTTTTCCCTATATTTATAATGTACATCGTACACATGAGTAGAATTGTACACGCACATGACTTAAAAATAAGCACTCATTTTGAGGGTTGCATGCTCAGAAATGGTCCTACTGGTAAACATGCAAATCGTCAAGAGTTGGTGACCGACCACTGGTCCATCTGACAGAACAGGGAGGACTCTCACAAATGTATTCTAGTTCTTACTGATAGCCTTCTGTGGTGTCAAGGAGTGTGGACATTTAGGGACGTTATTTCTGTGTGGATAAGGACATACTCTTATGATCAAACATGTTCGAGGGTGGGATTCATAGCACCCATGTTCCTAAACTGATCCAGACAGCATTTGGATGAAGGCAGGTAGAACTCTTAGGTGGGTGGAGTGAGTTCTAGGCTCTCTCTCGAAGGTCCCATCAGCAATAAGACGGTGAGGTTAGTGGTCCCCAGCCCCTGGGTCCTAGTGCAGGCAGCTGTGGACAGGCTGGGTGTGATGCCAGCCAAGAATCTGTACCTGTCAGGGGAGCTTCTGATGGGCATAATCCTTGGTGTTCAGGGGGCTAAGGGTTTTTTCTGCTCTGAATCCCTCAGGGGCCACACTTATGGTGAAACATGATCACTTTACCTAGTAAGCTCTCCACGAGGAAGTGGTTGCTGCAACCCAAGCCTTACACACAGGGTGGGGCCTGGGTGAAAGACAGTGGGAGACCTGCTGATACCATTACACAGAAGGAAAGTAGGAAGTGAGGAAGCTGTTCCATTTGGGGGTCCTGAGGGTGTACAGTGAAATATTTGCTCCATGGGTCCTTGGGTGATAGAAATCAGAGTCAGAGCTTGCAAAAGAAGGACAGCACCCTTCCTCAGACTGGCATTGACCGTGGCCATCCAAGTGCCACCTGGCTTCTCCAGTTGATGAGACATGTCCCTTTGAACAGGAGGTCAAGGATGGCCCAGGTATCCCAGCCCAGGTGGCACTTGGATGACCCAGGTATCTCAGCTCATTGTGTCCCCGTTTGGCCAAATAGGCTCTTCTCCGAGATTTGTTGTGAGATGCTGTGTCGAAACCACGTGGACACGAACTCAGAGTTTCGCATGAGAACTGCCCCGATCAGGGAGTTGCTTGCTCGTGGCACATTTATACTCACTTGTGGGTGGTCTGTCTAGTCCCAGATCACGTGCCACCTCTTGTTGATGTTTGCTTGGTGCAAACAGTCCAAATTTATCCAAAGTCTATGCTGACGGAGGCAGATTCTTGAAGGAAAAGCACCTCTTCAAACCAGTGCACAAACACCGTGAGCCGCCACCTCTGCGTCTGGCAGCCACACCCATCCAGACAACAGGCAGGGCACAGGGGGCCTTGGGGATCCTGGCTTGGGGCTCAGACCTGACTTTGAAGCCAGGCTCTGCTACTTATAAGGGCTGAGAATGGGAGGACATGTCTTTAAACGTTTGGAGCCACCATTTTATCGCTTGTAAAGTGGAGATGACAAAGTCTTCCCATGGGGTTACAATGCTAACTGCATTAATTGACATAGGCGGAACAGCTAGCATGGTGCCTGGTATCGAGTAGATGTTGTTTAAATTGTCACTCCTGCTCTCACTCCTCAGTCTAGTGCTCACAGCCCAAGCCACTTGACCTTGACCTTCTTCTACCTTAGTGTCTGTGCTCAGACCCTTGTCCCTCTTCCTCCTAATGTCTGCCATAAAAATTCTGCCCTGTGCAAAGTCCAGCGCCACTATAAAGTCCTCCCCCAACCATCCTGCACATCGCTATTACTGACCGTATTCAGCCCAGTGTTTAGGAATCCCCCTTCCCCTCTTCCTGGAGCACATCTTGTGTTTGGTTCTGTCATCCACTCACAAATGCAGTGCTATAAACACCAACATGTCATTACAGTCGGCTCTCCAGCCCGGACCCTACAAGGCAGACTGCCCTTCAGGTATTTACGAGCCAGTGAGAAGACAGGTACTCCACACACTGCGACCATGATGGGCAGCGTGTTCTGTAACAAAGATGGGTTTGGGGTGCTGTGAGGAGAAGCAGCTGGGGGGACCCAATCTGTGGGCAGAGTCAGAGAAGTTGCCCCGGGAGGAGACAGCATCAGAACCATCTCTTGTCACTCGTCACTTGATGGGTGGGAGCTGGCCACGCAGCAGACCTGGAAAGACAGGCATAGGTCAGAATGGCTCAGTGGGGTCAGGAGGGTCGAAGTGAGGGAAAGCGTACAGATGGGGAGGGCAGGAGGTAGAGGATGATAGCATTTGTCCTGGCCTGTCTTCGTTAGACTCGTGACGGTAGGGAAGTTCGTGGCCCAGACCGTGCTTTCTTAGTGGGGCTGTGAGGTCTGCTGCCCCACCGTGGGAGAGTGGGTCTGAGCGAACCCCCCTCTGCACATTCCTTCTGCTCGAGCTCCTAAAGAGCCTCTGGGTTGGCTTTCCAGTGTAGGCTCCGGGGGTCCGAGAGCAGGGGGGAGGTGCTGTTTCACATACAATAGTCTTCTCATTAGGAAACGCAATACTTGAGTGAGCAACTCATGGTACAGCCCATTGTGTGAGTATTTGTAAGCCATCAGTATGTACGTAACTTACTTATACCTCTTTGTGAGAATGTGAGCCGTCGTGTCTAATACTGTTAGCTGAAAGGGAACTAAGTGATGTCCTTGGAAATGAATTTAAATGTCATCTTCAATCTTAATTTATACCAGGCTCCTCATCAAACTGATTTTCATTGAGCGAAGGTTTTCATCTGACGTTCAGCTTCATCTTCCATCTCTTTGCCATGCCTTCTCTGCAATATGGTTTAGAAGGTTTTCTCCTCAGAGGCAGACGAACGATTTCGCAGGGAACTTCAGTCCTGTCCACGGAGCAGATGCGTCAAAAAGACCTCCGGACAGACCCACGGATCTGATATGAAAGGTCGGATGCTCCCAGAAACGTTAGGACCATGGTTCTCTTTGAACAAACTCACCCGTCTTTCCTCTCCCAGAGGGAAAATGGCTGAGTTGTATGTCAAGTGGCTCTTGAAAGAAAATGCTGTTGTGACATTGCCCATCACAGCCTGATGTCCAGGGACAGCCAGCTCCCTGTGAAATTAGCTAACCAGCCCTGATGGGCCTTAATAGACTCAGAAATGCAATTATCTTTGCTTGCCAGAGATCAATTAATTGATTCGTCTGGTTCTGTCACAAACAGTCCTTTTTCTTTTTACTTCTTTTATTAAAATACAAGGTCTGCTCAGAAGGTATCCAACCATGTAATATGAAAAGTAGAGACATTTATTGAAGAAGATACAAGATTCAAGAAACATTGTACATAGGACAATGACTCCTCAGTCCCCTTCAAAGTAGGCACCTTGGGACCTCACACAGTTCTCCCAACTGCCATCAGCTGCCCCATTGTATTTTCCTGAATGTCACTGATGGTTTGAAATCTCCTCCTTTTCGAAGGTGATTTGAGTTCTGGAAAAAGCCAAAAGTCTCAGGGTGCCGGATCTGAGCTATGGAGTCTGAGTCACCTGGGTGACTTGATGTTTCATCAAAAAACTGCAGGAGTTGTGACGCATGAGCGGGCTGATGTGATGAAACTGCCAATCACCAGCTGCCTGTAGTTGTGGCCTCTGAACCATTTGAAGAGTTTCCACGGAGGGATGTCCAGGCTTTAGTGCAAACTGGATGCAGACTCATTGCTCTACTCACTCAGTCATTCTGAATGTGACGACCACACAGTGCATATGCTCACTCAACCGCATCTACCGTCCCCACTGACCAGTACAGTGAAGTCCTCATTGTTCACACATGTGCATTCCAGTCCACGCTCCTTGGCTGCCAGCTTACATAGATGTCATGGAAACCTTTATTATTGTTATGTTAACAATGTCTGGACATTTTCCGGTCAGGCCTTGTGTGCTGAGATTCCTTCCAGTCAGTCCCTCTTTGAGGGGGGCAGGGCATTAGGATTGGCAGAGGGCCACACTGGGCGTTCAGCTTACAGAGGGAGGGCCTTGGAGGTCAGAGTGGAGGTGGGCCTACAAGGGTAGCACTATCAGGGCCTCAACAGGGACACATTTGTGAAGACAGCATCCCCCCAGTGAATGGCCAGGGGGTACGATTTTCCCACTGAAAGCCATGGGTGTAATTCACCATTTCAGCCCCAGGAGTTCCCACCTGTGCAAACCAGATCCTTCTGTGTGTTTGTCTAAATTGGTCTGACCTGGGGTTCTTGCATTTCCATCCAGCACAAGGGGGGTGGGGTGGGGTGGGCCCAGTAATTTCTAAGAGGCTTCTTTCTCTCAAATCCTGTAATTAATATTTTCATACAAATGTGACCTTCCCCTCCCCATAAAATGTCATTATTATAATTATTTCCACAGAGAGTGAGCAGAGGTTAGTTACCCAAGTGCTTATAGAGATGGATATTCCGGATTATTTTTCTAGCGAATCCACATTCCCGTTAACAATGATCCTGATCCTGGCTTATCTTTTTTTACTTTAGAATCTGTGACTTCAGGAGTCAGCTGCTGCTTTAAGCCTTTTATCCTCTTAACCCCTGGCTGAGGACAAGCCGGGTGGGTGTGTAGGGGAAGGAGCCTGGCAGGGGGCGACTGTGGCCCTGCAGAGAAGCCTCTGGTGAGCTCAGATGCACCCGCAGGGCCTGTCACCTCCCGTGGACCGAGGGCAGAGCCCAGTGCCTGGTCCCCAGTCCCCTGTGTGTGGCCCCTCCAGTTTGCAGTCCAGGTGGCTCCTACTCAGGCCTCTTAAAGAGAGAAGGGAACAGCAGGGACACAGACGTGTCTCCTAAGAGACAGAGGCCTTGGTTCTAATTTCATTTCTCTTGTTCCTTGCCAGGCACCAGGGCTGGTTACTGACCTTCTGTGACCAAAGCCCAGTACGGGTCTTGTTTCCCGAGGCTTTGGGAAGCACAAGGTCAGTGATGACGTAGAATCACGGTACTTTGTTTAGAGCTGGGAGAGACCCTACTGCTGTTTTCATGCACCTGCAGTACAGGTTAAGGTGATGAAAAAGCAGCGGACTGTGAAAATGAGCTGGGGGTGCCTGGCTGCAGAAGCAAGAGCAGATACCCTGGCTTTATAGACAGAGAAGTGTGTGCATGCACACACACGTGCGTGCATGTGTGAGAGAGAGAAGTGTGTGCATGCACACACACAGCCGGCTATGTGATGGGCACGCTCCCATTCAAGCTGCCGTTCCTGGTTCACTGCTGAGAGCTTTATGAAGTGGCCTCTGCATCCCCCTTTCAACGTGGGGAATCTTGTCCCTTTCTTCCTTCTGTCCAGTGCACTTAGATGGTGCCTGCTCCCTGGTGAACTTGCTGAGCCGGCCCTCACGGTACTGTGGGTGTTGCCAACAGCCATGACCTTGAGGCTGCAGCTCCATCAGGCTGGGGACTAAGGTCCCAGCAGCATAAGCCTCTCTGAGCCTCACAGCCAACCTGCGGGGGTCCCACGGACTCCCCAGCCAGCCTGACCACGGAGACATCCCAGTTGCAGTTTGCCCCCTAGAATGGTGGTCAGGTTCATCGTCCCCCGTCACTGTCATGGCCGAGCACCAAATGGAGCTTCTGTGCGGTAGTTCCTTCCAAACAGTTCTGCCGAGACAAAGATTTGATTGATGAGAACATGGAAATTTTTATACAAAGGGAAGAAAGAGAATCCCTGGAAGACTCCAGAATGGCTTCAAACTCCTGGCAGTTTTTATATCAAAAGACAGTTAAGAGACATAGAGGGTCGTGGGAGCAAAACTAGCCATGGCAGTGACAGTTTCTTCTCAAAGGACAAATTCTGCCGGCCGGGCCGGGCGTCCATCAGGGCTCTTCTCTGAGCGAACGCTGGGCGGGTGTGCTTGCCTGTCATCTCTCTGTCTCTGCCTGTCAATCACCCGCAGTCAGCCACCTGGCTGTTTTGGGCACAGTGTAGTGACCTACTTTACCTGTCATCGGAGCTCGTGTGGGAAATCATGACTCATTCTAGGTTGTGTGATTCTTCTTTTCAGGAGGGAGGAAGGGCTGAAGGCGGCGGCGTCCAAAATAGTGCTTTCGGCGCCTGTGTTTTTGGGTCCCTACCGTGTGCTGGCACCTGTCCTGTGTGGCCTCATTTATTCCTCACAGCAGAGCTGCAGATGGGTGCTCTCATCTCTCTTTGGCAGATGCAGAAACTGAGGCTCAGGCTCGGCGAGGCGGGGTGCTGTCGGCCGGAGACTGACGATGCCCTGAACCGCGTCCGAAACGCTTTCCCTGAGGTTGTACACCTGGCAGGTGGCCAAGGTTCCAACCCGGGCGCGACCCCAAAGACCTTACCTCCCCAGCGTGGCACAGTGCCTTCCCCTAAGACTTTCTGTATTACAATGATAATGGCAACGATTCTGTTAATCCAGCTAAGGATTATTGGAGGCTTATCTGGGGCTGCGTTAAACATTTTTTATGTTACCCTCATCCAACCCAATGTGTTGGGTCTCATTGTTTATCTGCAGGTTACAAAGGAGGAAATGGTAGCTCAGAGCGGTCACACAGGTGGGGGGTGATGCATCTGAGACTTAAACCTCACTCTGTGTGATCTCACAGTGGTGCCTTTAACCACCACACCCACATCTGCCAGTGGAGGCCATGTGTGTACGCAGTAGAGTGTACTAGCACGAATACTCGGTTCTCGTGCCTCCTCCTCCGTCCTATACCCCGGCCAAACTGAGCTCCCCTCTGTCCCCACGTACTTTCTCCTTCTCCAGGAACACCCCTCTTCATCTTCTCAAACTGTTCTTTGACCCTGAACGCTGTTCCCTCTTCCCCAGCATGGCCCAGACCTGCCCACTCTTCAGGGTGGGGTCAGGGGGCATGTGGCTTCAGCGGCGCTAACTTATTCTTGGAAAGTGGGTCAAACCCTGAGTAAGCCAGGCGAACTCAGGCGTAGTGATATACAGAGTGCATGGCGTCCCCCACCATCATGCTGTTGGCCACAGCCTGCGCCCTGATATGGACAAGCACATGGCGACTCCCCAGGGCATGTAGACCTACTGAATGCAGTTCTAGCCTTGATCCCCAGAGACCAGCATCATAGTGCAACTCTGCTGGAAATGGGTGATGTCCGGGATCCTGCCTTCAGTGATCCCTCACCACCATCATGCTGTTGGCCACTCTGCCCTACTGGCCTTGAACTCTGATTTTTGCTCCCATTTTTTGACATGTGAGGCCTTTCATGCACATTCTACTACCTTTAGGGACCAGTGTAAATTCCCTTCTGCCTTGACCGTACCCTGCCTGCCATGTCAGGGAATGTCTTCGCATTCCGAGCTGACCTTGCTTTCACTCATCTCAGAAACCCCGAGTGCCTCCTTGGGACTAGGGTTATTATTTGTGAATCTGGCCTCCTTCTCTGCTTGACTGGAAGCTCCTCAAGGGCAAGGGCAGTTTCATCACTCCCCTGTGTATCCTCAGCCCCAGTCTTGGTGCCTTGCACCCAATGTCGGTCAGTTTGCCGTTGAGTATGCTGGAGTGGCAGGCGTGTGAGCGGAGCAGACAGAAGCTTGCAATGGCATTTCTGTTACTGTCCCCAGCACGGCATCTCAGAGTTCGGGCCCTTCATGCTCTGATCATGAATCGTCATGTACCTGTGCACCTGCTGGTGGCATGGGCAGGTTGACCCCAACTTGAAGGACACTTTTGCATCTTCGGAGTTTCATAGCCATGAGCCTCCATCCCAATTCTTCTGAGCTATAAGTCTGTGAGTAAGAGACGTCTTTTCTGAAACCTCAGGTTTCTGTGGGAATCCTGGAAGAGACGATGAGCATCTTATGTGCGTGCTCTCCAGGCAGAACGTGGCCATGCGCGCCAAACAGCTGGCTTGGGGCCTAGCTCAAGGTTGGCTTCTAAGAACGGGTGACTTCCTGTGTTCTCACTCTGATGCTGTGGTTGTTGTTGCTAATAATGACGATGGGCCTGAAAGGACAATGAGATAACTTATCCATCTGTTGGTTGAAGGTCTCTTCTTATCACTCAATATCAGTAGGTATCCAAGAAGAAGGCGATGCCCCGATATGTTGGTACGATGGGTGGATGATGAGTCCACACTGGGGACCCTGCAAACCATGTGGGTGGCCCCTGGGACTCTCCTTGCCTTTTCTGTGTTCACTTCTCCTTAGCAATCTGATGAGTCAGAGTTTTGATGATGAGCACAACCGTAGCTTGGAAAGAACTTGGTGCTTGTTACACCTCAAGCACTGTGCTGGGGTTCCAAGTGTCATAGCCCATTTGGTCATCTCAACAACTGATGTTGACTTTGAGAAAACCATGCTCAGAGAGATGAAATTAACTGCTCAAGGTCATACCCCACCCTAAGTGGCAAATCCAGGATTTAACACCTGGCCTGTCTGGGGCGAAAGCCAGCACCCTGGGGATCCATCATGTTTTCATGCCACGCCTTTGTCCCCTGTGCCGAACAACCTGTGAGTGGTGTTCGCCTCCCAATCCGTCCCCTCTGACTGCCGGGGACCAGCTCGGGATCTGGTCTTGCCAGTTAGGAGTGTTCTGTCTGCAGAGACCTCTGTCACAGTGTGATGTCGCGTGGCAGATTTTCTGGTCTGAGGTTCTAAATTGCCCATGTCATTTCAAGCTGTGCGAGAAGCTTGAAAGCCGACTTTGCACGCAGCCTCATTTAATCAAGCAACATGCATGCGAGGAAAAGCAAATGCTCCCTCAAATCCAAAGGGAGGCAGGTCGCCACCTGTTGAGCATCACTGGGTACAAAGCAGCTCGTGACGAATCCCGTTCCATGTTGACCCTTCGAAAGGAACCTTCCTTTTACCTGCAAAGGGAGCCTGTACCAGCCCCTTTTCTTCAAGCAACCTGGACACATGGCCGCTCAGGCCAATGAGAAAGCCCAACTGGGTTGACTCATTAGGCGCGGGCAACAGGTCCACCCGTTTGCTCACAGGCGGTGCGAGCAAACATGGCAGACGAGATGCAGGGATGGGAGGCCCTCCACGGGGCCCGGGCAGCTCAGCAACCCGATATTTATGCGCAGTGTCTCCAAGGAGCCTACTTGGTTGCGTTGCTAGTCTGAGTTGGTAAGAAGCTGCTCGTATGAATAGGGACCTGTGTCTATGAGCAGTTTGGAGCCAGCATGCAGGAGTTAGAATAGCAACGATAATACCCATCATTTTTATTTCTATTCATAGCAACTCCACAAAGCCACTGGCACCCCCACTGGTGAAGGAGAAGACGGGAGTTCAGAGAGGTTTAAATAGTCTTAAGTCACCACACGGTATCATTGTCATTGTCACTGCTGCTGGAGTTTCGTTTTGGGTTTTGGAAGAGGGGACAATGTGGTAAGGTTGTGGACGCTTTGTGTAAACCTCCCAGTCTGTGTGAAAAGGGCACGCACCGTGGAAAGGTCCTTCCTCCCATCGAGTCAGGGGAGGATTGTCCCTGGAGCCCCATTAGTGTGGTTTTACTTGATGAGGTGTCTCCAAAAATAAAATAGATGTTTCCAGAACGCTTGCCAGCGTGAGTCGCACCCAGCAGTGACTCCCTTAGAATTACTCCAAATCACCCAATCATTGACCCTGTTCAGGTTTCATGTTTCTTTTGGTTAAAAGAACCGGGTGACGCTGGTCATGAGGACAGAGGGTGCTGCTCGGTGTGTGAGACTGGCTTACACAGGAAGAGTTGTAGCATTGTTGATCTTCATGATGGGAACCCTCCCAGCATGGCCAAGTTTAGGCTAGCAACTTGAAGCCAAGGAACACGAAGCATTCCGGAGAACAATGCGTGGACTGAGGACACGCCGCTGCATGGTGGGGAAGCACCGCTTGCAACAGTACGACTCTGGGAAATGGGTCACTGCGTGGCTACGATCCACTCACTTGCAGTTCTGCCGGTGTGGGGACAAGAATACTTGGCAGAGTCGTCCTTCTTTGTGAGGAGGGGTGGGGGATTACGGATTTGGAGCTGACAGCTGACAGTGCGAGCCACGCAGACTCTTCCAGATCAGCAAGGAGAGGAGGAGGGTCATCGCTGTGAATATCGGCAGCATCTAAATGAATCGCTAGGATCATTGTGTTTTGACCACATCGCAATATCCACACAAATTTCACCAAGCTCTTGGAGTCCCCTTCTCTTGAAAAAAAAAAATCTGATTTGCTGTGGGGGCCAGTAAACCTGAACAGAATGTTTTGCAGTCTGGTTGTGGTGGGTGGAGACTGTCAGAACAGATGAATCAGTCCGAGTGTGTAGTAGAAATTACTGGTCATTTCCTGGGTCTTCTTCTATGATTATTTTGAATACCCAAACTTCTCCCAGTGCCAAAGGCGGGGACATAAGCGTCATAGAAGAGACAACTGCCCTGCTGACCACGCCACGAAAGGGCGCACGTCATGTCGTTCTTACCGAGGGACGTCAGCGAGGGACGACTCTTTCTTTTTATTCCCCTGAGGAGCCCTGTGCAGACCAGATGACTCAGCCTTTCCAGCTTGTTGTCTGAAGTCGCCCACCCCCTGCGCTTCGCATCTCTGCTCTCTCTGACCCGAACTCGCTCCCCCATCTTCTCCTCCCACGGCTCCTTCCCTGAGGATGAGAGGAGCTTCAAGGCTCCTTCCTGCACAGCGTGTTTCTAGGGGCCCTGGCTGGGGGGAGGTGGCTCTACGTGTAGTTAAAGGGTGTTCGTAATGAAATAATAAGCTCATTTTGGAGATTTGCTTCTAAATGTTATTTAATGAATATGTACTGAGTATTTACAAATTTCTCCATGTCTGGAGGTCAGTGTTCTCATCTTCAAAAAGGAAATTATGGCATCAAAGATTTCCTGAAAGAATTAAACACTATGGCATATGTCATGAGTGAGCTGGTGTGTGGATTTGTGACCCGGCAGAAGGTCCATGTCAGACAAGAGAAGGTACCTCAGGGGCCTTAAGCGTCCTGTTTAATCAGGACAGAGCCAAGCGGGTGGGTCTAACTGCAGCTTATTTCTTTTCAACGCGTTCTTATAAAACATCTGAAGTTCAAAATGATGACTAAACGCTTGAAGCGCCATTGGGTGGCATCAGTGTTTGTAAGGAATAACAATTCAGACAGTGCTTTGGAATTATTTATAAGAGGGTTTTGAGTTATACAACCAACTGCGACTCCAGAAAGGTGTAGAAGAAACTGTACCTCTAGACTTAGAGTCGTGTCTGCCCTTTGCTGGCCTCTCTGTTTTGGATAAGTGGTCTGGCGTCAGCAGTGACCTGATGTTTTTATTTGGTCGGCACTTGCGAGGATGTTTTCTTTCACAGAGAATTTATGGAGGACCATACAAAACTGAATACGCGGAAGTCCTGCTGAAGCAGGTGCTGGCGCAGGGACACTTAATAAACCTTGAGCATGACTGTAGCTGCTCCCAGCACAGTCTGATCGGAAAGGGGTGCTCAGCTTCTGGCAACGATTGACCCACTTTATGTCCAGCGAAGAAGCCGTTGGAACATTACAGCTGGGGAGAGTGGTGGGGGGTTGTGGGATTTGTGTCTCTTCCTGCAGTGACAGAATTTTTGAAACGAGTAGGTCTTTTATTAAAGAAGTCCTGCCAGGGTCACTTTGCATTTGCACAAATCAGAGTCTGGCAGTTATTGGCCTGCTGGAGTTCGGCCTGCATGCACATTTGTTCTGTAAACAGAGGGGCCAGGTCGCTGCTGCTAATTCTGCGTGCGGTGGCTGTTACCACACTCGCCATTGTCATTGATTTAGGGGCCGCCATTTACAGTTTTAAAGTTGTTTTGTGAAAATACAAATTTCTGTCTTTCCCTGAAATACTGAAGTGTCCTGCAATGCACTGCCCACGTAGCTGCCCAGTGGTACTACTGGGCTACTTTTACGAAGTGGCTGCCCCCTGGTGGTCAGGGCAGGAACCTGCTCTGCCTCAGTCTCCCTCACCCAGGCAAGGGCGCTCACAGTTGATGGCTGTGGGGCTTCCCCGTGGGTCTCGTGGTCTCGCGGTCCTAACTGTGCACTGAGCCTTTGCTCCCAGGGGACGGCAGAATCCTGGGAGCCTCCACCACAGCCCTTTGGTCAGCTGGCCCATACCCGACCTTGTTTCAGGCGTGTTTCTGTTTAGGTGGGTTTCTACATTGTACTCGGTTCACTGACATTGAACTCAGGGCCGGTCAGTCACACCGTAGCTCATACCCGAATGGAGCGAGTAGGAAGATTCACAAACACAGGATCCTTGGGGAGCATCAGCTGCATGGGATTTGCAAATAGTTTTTCTTGCTCTGTGGTTTGTCTTTTCATCGTCTTCACAGAGCATCTGGCAGAAGACAAGTTTTTAATATTGATGATGTTGAATTTATCAATTTTTAAATTTACGCATCATGCTTTAACGTCAAGTTTAAGAACTCTTTGCTTAGCTCTAGATTCCAAAGCTGTCTTCTACTTTTTTCTTAAAAGTTTCATAGTTTTGCCTTTTGCCTCTAAGTCTGTGATCTTCTTTGAGTCATTTTTTGTACCAAGTGTCAGATTTCAGTTAAGTGTCTCGTTTGGGTTTTGGTTTGGCCCATGGATGTCCGGTTCCTCCGGGACCATTTATTGAAGAGGCCACTTCCCTTCATTGAACTGCCTCTCAACCCTCGTCAAAATCCCATGGGTAGACTTGTGCTCTTGTGGCTGCCGGGTGGGGGCAGAGATCCTGGCTGCCCACGTGGTCCCCACTCGCATCAGGACAGGTGGGGTTTCGTCACTCTCATCAGTGGTGAGAACTGCCTCCCTGCTCGGGCCCCGTCTCGCCAGGTGGGGGAACCGGCCACAGAGGACTTCTCGGCTTTTACATGGTCTTTGGTGCTGCTGACGGCAGTGTGGAGCTACCGCTGTCTAAAGATTGTTGTGCTGGGCTGACCCTTTTCAGGTCCTTTCTCTAGAGAAAGCAGGGTCCTGTTGGTTGTGTTTTTTATCATTTATTTTTTATTTATTTATTTTGTCTTCAGCTGCTAGCATTTCTGGGTTGTTGGCTTCTCTTGGAATAGATGAGGCAGAAAGAACATGCAACAACTCACCACGACTCATCATGGTGCCTCACCATGTGGTCCCTCGGACCCGGGAGTCCCTGGACTGTTTGCGTTCTCTTCCACCTCGGAGAAGCTTCTTCTGCTGGGTGTGTCCACGCTGCCAGAGTTTCTAGCTGAGCTTAGTGAGAAGGCTGAGGAAACCGTGTGTCTACACAGTTTTCCTTGGAAGCAGACATCAGGACAGTTACCATTTTACAAACCTTTCCATGTTACAGAAACAAAAACAAATTCAGAGCAGTCGTGTGATGTATTCAAAGTCACACGGCCCTCGAATGATGTGGCCCAAGCTACAAGAATCCAGTGCCAGGGCCCTTTGCCCTACATTCCCTCAGTTTACCACGGGCATGTCAACAGTAACACTCCACACGTATGTTCCCAGTGTGAGGACATGGACAGCGAAAGAGCCCCCGGCCGTGAGCTCAGTGGGCCATGAGTAACCAGCACGTCTATGGTCCCTTTTCCTCCCATTGCACTCTGTCTTACTTACTCACATGCTATTTCATAATCAGTGAAAGGGGAGAATAGTTATGACGGGAGAGATGTGCCCGGTCACATGCGAGGGAAAAGGCCATTCGCCGTGAGGCGCAGAACTCTGGGAGATGCACCCGCACGTGTGGGCAGAGGGTGCCTCCCAGGGTGTCCTGATGTCTCGGGAGCCCGCGCGGTGTCACAAGAGCATGGAAGCTGGGGATGGGACTGACAGACTGAAAACAGGCCAGAGGAACGCACTGGCCCGGCGTGTGGCTGTGACCCAGAATTTGCAGCTCAGCTGCTGGGTTTCTAAAGCAAGTGCTTCTCTGTGGTGCAAGAAATAGCGACTCCATCTCCACGTGTGCTCCTCCACACACCAAAGCTCCACGCAAGCACAGTGCACGTCTCTGACTAAAGAGAGACCCCTCCCTTTCGTGTGCCTGCGCTGTGCGACCTGTCTGTCCCCTCTCCTGCTCCCCTGTGCCTGTGTGTGCCTCCTGTGATCTCAGGTGCACCCAGCTTCTCATCTCTGGGTTGGTCCACCGCTCATGCCAATGGACCGAGCCCCCTCAATGGCACACGTTCACGCCCGCTGCGTAGAAACATCCACGATTCCCTGTGACCTTAAGGGTTAAGACTCGGTGATTTCAGAAGAAGCCAACAAAAAGAAGTGTGAGCTTCAGCAGCCTGTCCTCTGCTCTTTCCTTAGGTATTACCAGATCCGAGTGACCTTGAAGGTGCCCTCCAGGATCGCCCACAGACTGAGCGCGTCCATCGTTGGACAGACAGGTGAGCAGGACGATGGCGGTGGGGCGCTTGCTGCTGGCAGTGAACCTGCACTGATGGCCGTGTGCCAGGGCTCAGCACAGTGCGGGGTGCGTGGAGACACGCAGCGAGGCCCTGCCGGAAGCCGCGTGAGTGAGTTTAGAAATGGAGACCCGCTATTGGTATGGCCACTGCGGGTGCATTGTTGCAAGGGACGCCGACTAGAGGAAATGCTGTCCCGGGGGGTCTGGGCATAAAGCTGGCCATGGGGAGTGTTCGCTCAAGTCACACCAGGGAGGAAGAAGGCGGAACTGGCACCCGGCAGCGCAGGGGTAAGAGGTAAGAGGTAAGAGGTAAGAGGAAGCCTGTTGTCAAAGAGAATTGGGTGCTCAGCCAGGTACAGGGGCCGAATCAGCAGGCAGTTGGCGGGAGTCAGAAGCTACACTCTGGGCTCGGGGCACAACTGCCAAACACAACCCACGTTCGAACTGGGGGCAGCTGGTGTCCAGGGGTGTCCAGGGCTCCCAGCAGGTATTCGGTGTGAGAGAGTTTTGATCAGAAACAGAAGCCTCGTTCCATCAGCGGTGAGATTTGGGCAGTGAGAGGATGGCCTGGTAGACAGACTTCCGTTAGTGAATTCGGGAGGACGTGCAGCTCGACCAGACCTCAGGGAGAAGGAGACAAATTTCGGGACAGAGGAGAGAGAAAGCAAGGAGATAAAAACACGAAGCTACGGAGAATCATTGTTTAGCTTTAACTGGACAAGTGAGACTGGGCAAGAATATTATGCAAATTAAGTCTAGTAGAGATAAAAGTTCTGGTTATGGCCACCACCCAGAAAGTTCTTTTGTGATTGGCTTGGCTGTTAGACCATCCACTGTGGGAGTTGTGGTAGGGTGTGCAAAATTGCCTGCATTTACTTGAGTTCCCACCAAGTAGGACTGTAGACGCCCTGGTCTGCTCCGCTCCTCCTTGGAGGAGGCGTGCGTGTGGGGAGGGTGGAGCGGGCCCCTTACATCTTCTCTTCCACACCTTTCCTCTCTTTGGGGAGGAAACCAGCCACCGGAGATGGTGGTCACCCCCAGCTCTGCTGTTGCCTGTGCTATAGCTCCGCCCACCCCAGTTTCTGCCAGAAGAAAGTCTGTGAACCTGACTAAGAGCAGGAGGTGTGGACCCTGACATCGTATGAACTAGTTGTATGACCTTGGGCTGTGGCAATTTTGAGTTGCCTTTCCTCACCTGAAAAGTGGCTAACAATCCGTCCTCTGCAGGATTCCTGTCTTAGCGTATAAATGAGAGTGTGTTTTACGTTCCACAGAGTTTCTCAGGGCAGAGGAGCCAGGGCAGGAACTGACCACGGTAAGCGTCCCATTGGTCTGACCCATGGGTGGTCCCAGGACCAGGGCCATGAGGCTGGCGGGCTCTGTGCTCCAGGACAGGGCGCCAACTCAGGGTGACACCTGGAAGTCAGGTGGGACTAATGCCCCACTGATCTGATGGAAGCCTTTCCCGGCTGACGAGCACTCCAGGTCTTCTGTGACTTGGTAGAGCAGCAGTGGCCGAGCCTCCCTGGGAGCTGAGGGGCCCCTGCTATGAGGACCAGGGGTTTGGGGGTCTCCCAGCAGTGGGCAGAGCCCAATGGGCAGCCTGGGAAAGAAGGGCGAAGACAGGGCCATATGGAGAGAAAGAAAGAAAAATGAAACGCAGTCCCAGGTCAGAAGCTATTTTCTTCCTTGGTCTAGTTCGACACGGGATAATTAGGAGGTGTTCAGTGCCCTTGAGTCTCACATGAGCACAGTATTTAGAACAGAAGGCTGGTGCAGGCCAGCAACAGACAGCTGCAGCGAGGCTCGCCCCTGGCTCGGGACTGGGCAGCTTTCCTGGTGGCCTCCGCACAGTGCGCTTTCCGACCGCGCTCTTTTCAGTTAGACGTTGCCGCGTTATGCGGGCCTCCAAACCTTAGTGGCTTAAAGCATGGGTTGATTCTCTTTGTTTTTTAATTTGATCTTTATCGTATTTTTCCATTACCATTTAGTCCCCTTATGTCACCCTCCCCAGCAATCACCACCCTGTTGTCCGTATCCATGAGTCCTTTTTCCTTTAGCTCGATCCCTCCACCCCCCGCCCCCCACTAGCTGTCACCCTGCTCTCCGTCAATGAGCCTGTCCCCATTTTCCTTGTCAGTTCAGTGTGTTCATTAGATTCCACAGATGAGTGAGATCATATGGTTTGACTCGGGGGCTTGGCTGGGCACTCATGTGCCACGTTCTGCTGTGGGCTCCGTCAATGGGGGGCATCTGAGACATGTTCATTCACAGGTTTGATCCCATGTTCAGTGGCTGGAGCACTTGAGGGAACGCTGGGCTTTCATTCCGTTGGGTGGTCTGACTTCTTACATGGTAGCTCAGTTTACCAGGAAGGAAAGAGAAAAAGACTGCAGGTCTCTTTGGGCATAGGCTGGGGACTGGCACGGGGCCATTCCCCCACATTCCATTGGTCAAGGTCACTGGCAAGGCCAGTCCGGCTTGGAGGGGAAGGGAACCCTACTCTGCCCCTCCGTGGGCTCCCTCTGTATGCAGAGCAGTGGGGGGAAGCGCCCACTCACATTTGCAGGCAGGCATCCAGACTAATGCTGTACTTCCTGCATGCGTTTCTGAGTTAAAGGAAAGAAACACACATATATATGAATATATATGAGACATATAATTAGACAGTGAGATATGACATATTGATGAAGAGCCAGAAAGAGTCCAGACACACTCGGGATCGAATGATGTCCGACACTCATCAGTTGAGTGGTCTCATTGGGACAAATGATTTAACGGGGCTTGTCCACTGTGTCTAACATGAAAATAGAGAAAGCTTCCTGTACCTAGAGCAGCAGAATGCAGATGTGGGGATGCCGCCAACTCCGGGCTTTCCAGGTTCAACTCCTTCTCCAGACACTTCCCCGCTGGGCGGATTTGGACAAGCGATTTAACCGTTGTTCTTCAGGCTCTGCCACTGTGCATGGGGATGACAGGTTGGTGGTCGGCCGCAAGACTCGGGCACGGAGTGGTCGGACGGTGCCGGCTCATAACAACCATTAGCTGGATGAGGTGGCTGCTGGGCACAGGGGAGTTGTTGACTTGAGAACATTTTGCTGGTCCTGGGACATGTCCCTGGGATGCAGGGGCTGCCTTCCTCACCTGGAGGAGCCCGGTCTTTGAGGGGAGGGGACAGAAGTGTCACATGAATGAGTACAGCAGAGGTAGAAACTGAGACAGGGTCCCAACTGAAGCCTGGAAGGACCAGGCGAAGTGGCCCCACAGACAAAGCCAGGAAAGGCTAGATCTGGAAGAAGTGACACTGTGACTTATGTCCCCAGGACCTGAACAGAGCAGAGCGAAGGTGTCGATGGGATGATAGGTGGCAGGCGGTGAGAATGAGCCAAGGTGAGAAGGGAGACCCCGGGTTCCGAGGCCCGGGCAGCTCGATTCAGGTTCAAAGGCACAGCCAGACTCAGTGAGAGCGCTGGAACAACCCAAGCCCAGCGCTGGGCCAGCACGTGCTGTGGTCTCACGAAGGAAGGGGTGGAGTTCCACACTTTGGTTCTCCCCTTCAACATGTCTGTGTTCCGGTAGCCACATGACATGGAAATGCATTTCAGTGATGCAGACGGCTTAGATGCGGCTTCTCTAGATGCAAAACAGTTTCTCATTGAATTTTCTAAGCTAGATGTATATGACTCGATCTGGTGAACAGGGAGAAATGTTAAGCTCCCGTGTGAAGTGCAGCCACAACTCGCATCTGGTTGTGCTGTCTTTCTTCAGCACTTTTTTAAAAGGTGACTGGGGGGACGGTTTCCCTGGAACCCCAGGCTTTGTTCTTGTCCGAGTCCGCTGTGTGTCTCCGGACAGACCCAGAGCCTTGAAGGCTCTGAGCTCCCAGCAGTCAGGAGCGAACCGCCCCCTGGGCGCTCCAGAAAGATCCCAGCCGAGACGTGATGGAAGGGACACACGTGGGAACGGGTGGCTGTACCGCACGCTCTGTGCAGATGTGGGAGCAGCGGGGAGCACTTGGCCTTCAGGTTCAGCATGAGTCTCAAGTCTACAAGGTCTTGGTCATTCCCGGAAATAGAGAAGTATCTGTCACAGGTGAGCCTCTAATGAGCCACTGAGGCCAGGATGTCCCCTGGCTCTTCCAAAACGTCAAAGGGAAAGGTCCTTGTGATGTCTTCCAATTGTTCTCCTTGAACTTCCGTGCAATGGAGAGTGTTAGATGGAGAAATCCGATGATTAGGGAGGCAGGTCCGACGGCAGGAAGGTCCCAGGCTGACAGTCACATTAGGGTCCCTGTCATCTACTTTAGAGCCACATGGCAGTGCCAGGGCCAGCCCTTCCCCATGTGAGCCTTGGCTTCCCTTTCACTGTAACAGGGCTCAGGAGGCTTTCTGCCTGGGGCGGCCGGGGCTGGAGGGCATGGGGTGGGGGAGGGCCCAGCACCGTGCTTGACCGCAGCTGGGGAAGGAAGTGCAGCTGCCATCCTCATCTGCTCCAAGGACGCCGGCCGGGGACTCCAGGACTGCCTGCACAGGGAGCCGACAGAGGCGTTCCCAAGATCAAGGTGATGAGGGGGGGTGCTGAAACAGGGCGATCTGACCTCACTGAGATGAAGGGAGCCCGCAGCGTGGCTGAGGGGGCTGAGGCTGCCCAGGCAGGGTGTGGCTGTGCGTGATGGCTGAAGACCAGACGGGAGGATGGACCCTGAGGAGGCCAGGAGTGGGATTCGGGCAAGGCTGGGCCCACTGGGCCAGAGCCCAGCCTGAGACTATCGGGGCGTGCTGCTCCCTGGTTTGTGTGGTGTGGGTGAGCACCTTGGACTTGAGGAAGGACGCAGACTATGAGGCTCCTCGTACTGTGGCCACAGTCAGGCGCCCTAGAGAGGCAGGTCAGAGCCGGGCAGCCCCTGTGCCTGGACACTTGCTGAGACAAGGCCCATAGACAGACGTACTGGCCCTGGGGAGCCGTGCAGCAGAGGCTGGGCAGGAGAGAGCAGGGACACACTCTCCTTCCTCCAGGCCGTGGGGACCTGGAGATTTCACTCTGTGTCTTGGTACTCAAGTGTGACTTCAATTGTTCTTAGCAGTAATCACAAGACACACATATGGGATATATATATGTACATATGTATACACATGTATGTCCATATGTACAATAATTTCATTATGCACACCCATGTAAATGTGTGAAACTGGTTTCAAACTTTCTGTGTGTGTCAGTGTTTATGCATATAAATACATATACATGTGTGTGTGCACGAATGATTCAGGTCGATTCTGACACCGTCTTACCTGGACATGGTGGCAGATGCCCCGGGGGAGGGGCTCATTCCTACAAGTCGCCCCCTTAACGAACCAGGAGACACCTTTCTCCTCTTTCGGAAAATTCCAAGGGTCTGAGAAGCTCTGTGTCAGAAAAGGGACAAAGACCAAACATATATTATTTATTGCAGATCACAGTACCACATAGGCCTGAGAAGCAAAGGTGAATGATAGTCCATTAAAATGTGAGGGGGAAGGTATTTCGGGGAGAGAAACTGAAGAAATGAAAAAGCATGACCCTCCCTGCCTGGAGGGCTGGCTTCCACTCCGTGGGTCTCAGCGGGCGCTTTCTCGGTTCAGGGTCGCAAACCCTCGCACGTCCACGTCTGTGACTTAGTTCCGGCTCTTCCCTTCCACCAAGACGGTGCTCGCTCCTGGAGTTTTGCAGTCCCCTCCCACTAGGTTGTGTTAAACAAATGCTGTTTTGCCTCAAGGGGCTGATCAATGAAGTCGGACTTGGGGGAGAGGAATCGTTCAAGCTTATGGAGACTGGTCAGTGACTAGGCACGAGACAAGCCCCCTCCAGCCATCGCTCACACGCGAGGGAGGAGAGAGAGTGCCGGGAATTGTGGAAACGTGTAAAAATTGCCGTGATTAGCTTCAGTAATGTTTTGAGAGGTAATTTCCATTTCTATTAAGTGGAAGCATTTAAGAGTTTCACAGCCTAGGGGGCGGGGAGAGAGAGGCATTTATTCTTCAAGTGAATCAGTCTAGTTTCCTTTCAGGGCCCATTAAAGTGTGCCTAAATATCAAAAATGCCTGTTTGCATGGAGACTATTAAGCAGGTATAACACTGCAGCTCCCGAGCTGGGAGCACCCACCTGGGGCCCGAGGAAAGTGGGGCTCAGCTGCTCGGGGGCGGGAGGGCAGGATGAACAGGCTGAGACTCCAGGATGCCCGGCCAGCGGCGGGGCTTCCGGCCCTGAGCAGCACCCCCCACCCACCTAGGGCTCCCTGCCCAGGCCAGAGATCTGCTCGGCCAGCTGGACCAGCGACCCAGCTGCCGTGGGGTCCAGGCCCGATTGGTCACTTACCCTCCGTTTCGGAAATGGAATTAGGGAGCCTGTTTGGCCCCCCGGGCCCTCCGTCCTCAGCAGGTATCTCTGCCTCTGTCACTATTGTTCCTTCCATGTCCAGTGCCCATCGCTTCCCTCCTCACCTCAGCCCCCAGTCCACTGGACCAGCGGGAAGTGGGTTCACGCAGGTTCCCACAGCAGCTGCCCACCCCTGTCGGGCTGCTAATTCCCTAATGACTGAATCCGAGCTCCTTCTCGCTCGGCCTGTGCACAGCCAGCGCAGGAGGCCACCCTTGGTGCAGGGTGGCTGGCTATCACGGGCACCCGGGGCCTCTCTGGAGGACTGCCCTGGGCTCCTGGGAGCCTGTCGCCACTGTCCCTGTCTGCGCCCCCAGCTCCTACTGTGACCCAGTGGTGGTTAGTGCAGGGATGTGAGCCCACCTTCTGGGCTCAGGGGGGAAGCTGACGTGTGGCACGCTCCCGAGTCCCCCACAGGCTCAGGTCCCCTTTGCAGGGACCTTTGTTCAAACTCTCCTTTTTGAATCCACTTGAGAATTCTTGAATAACATCAAGGCCAAGAGTGATCACGGGGAGACTTCAAAATGGAAAGCGGAGCCTGAACTGGTGTGGGGGCGGATGGGAGCACCGAGGTGTCTATTACACAAACGCAGAGATCATTATAAATGTTACACACGCCCTTGCCTTAGACACTCAGGGACATAAACAGAAACGAAAACCAACAGCCTCGTCTAAGGCTCCCTGGCTCCAGACTCCGAGCCCGCATGTCAATCAGAACGGCCTCCGGCTTTATTGCCTTTCCTTAGCAAATGCCGTGCATTTGAATCATTCAGCTACAGGACCTACAGAAACCACGCTGCCACGCCGTACGGACTTGAGTTCTGTGAAAGGTGCACCGGTGGCCCTCCCCAGCCCGAGGATTCCAGGGAGGATCTGAGCTGAGATTAATGCACCAGCAGACACCAGGGGTTGAAGGCAGCGTTGAGCACAAGTTCCCCGTGGAGATTCTGCGGGTTCCGAAGCCCAGGTGCGGAGGACCTCTGGCCGGCTGAACTCAGCAGTGGGCCACGGAACCAAGAGAAAGAGACAGGATGGGATTGGATTTCAAAGAGGAAGTCTCAGCGAGACAGGGCCCAAGTCACAGAGAGGCTTTTGATGTGGCCTGGGGCGCGTCCATTACCAGCAATTTCTAAGCTTTGTCTTTGAGGTCTTTGAAATGAAACTTTCCCAGTTTCCCCCTGCCCCGCCGACACCTGCCCTGGCTCAGCCCGGGCTGCTTCCCACTTCCCTCGGGAACTACAGTGCCTCGGCCGCCTCCGTTCCCCCTGCGCCAGGATGTGTGTGACACCCTCTGTTTTCCCCTGTTCACGCTTCGTGCTACGGCATCGCCACATCCGCTGCTCTGTGTCCTCTCCTCGTGGGTGCGGTCTTGCTTTCCCGTTCTCTTCCCGAGAGGTTTTCTGTGCCCGTCCCTCTCGACTCTCACCGCTATCGGCACACATCGGTCAGCGTCCCCGCTACCCTGTGGGAGGTCAGGCATGTGTGTGTCTCTCCCTCTGTCTTCCCACCCCTTCGCCTCCTTCCTCCTCCTCCTTCAGCACTTTGTCCACAGGAGGGGGTCCGCCCAGCCTGGCCGTGTCTGGGTGCCTTTGCTCTGTGGCATTCAGCTCTGTGTGCACATAGTGGGGTGTAGACCCCGATGCCCCCCCAGGCACCCATAGCTCAGGGCTCAGTGAAGGCGAGGATCATGCAGCTGGTACTCGTCCCTGCTCCCCGCTCAGTGATCACAGCCTGCATCCAGGGGCCGGCAGCCATGTTCCCTAGATAAGGACGCTCGGTCTCTCTGCGAAGTTGTAGGGCTAGTGGGTCCATGTCAAAGCCCCCTCCTCCCAGGCCTGGCTGCCCCTCTCACTGGACACGGCCTGAGGACTCTGTCCCCAAGCGGCTGTCCTTGTCAGGCGTCAGCCTTCCTTGGGGTCCTGCACCAAGGAGCGCGGGCAAGGGGATGACTAACCAAAGGAAGAAGCCGCCGGGGTGGAATTTTAGCAGACGTGTGTCAGGTGCCGTGGTGACGCCCTCTCCTTTCAGCGAGTTAGCTCCCACCCAGAAAGGACTGAAGGTGGCGGCCTTGAGGTCTGGGAGCCAGGACGGGAGGAGACAGGGTCACGGGGCAACACAGCGGGGCCTTCGGGCGGCTCCGCGTGCCTGTCTCTGCCGCCGGGCAGGCAGGTTCCTGCGGCGGGTTTCCTCTGATAGTAACGCGCGCCCAGGGTCATCGAGAATTTATTCAAGACCAAAAGGACGGGAATAAAAATAATGCCGCAACGCTACCTGCTAGGTGTTGCACCGACACAAACACAGCACTTGTCATCTTTCTTTGTCACACTGTTCTCTCTTCCCTTTTTTCACTCCTTTTCTCCCTTCTTTCTCTCTCCTCTCCCTCCATTTTTCTTTCTAAATGCCTCTCTTTCTAGTCTCTCTCTGCATGTAAAGAAAACATAGACAATTCAGCCACTTATTATACCTTTTATTTTTGTTCATTATAAATTTGTTATCTCATTCATTATGCTGGGGCATAACTGCTTCACGACTCTGTAGTTCATGAACATTGTGGGATGTGTTTGACGGTTTCCGTGATGTGGACAAGCCGGAGCCCACTGCTGTTTCTGTGAGGCTGCGTGAGGATGAGACGGACACGCTCTGCCTGAGACCCCCCGGGACCCTTCAGCCTCAGGAGTCCGTAGTGAGGGTGCACTCGGACGACCTTTCGAGGCCCCGGCCCTTCCCCGAGGCTGGCTCTTCTCGAGACTGAATATAACCGCCTCCATGCACACACTTTGCAGCCAGCTTGTTTGTTGAGAGTCAGGCTGTGTCAGCTGGCTCAGGTCAGTCAGCACATGCGAAAAGTCCTGCGTAGCAAACGGCTGACAAGTTTGCAGATCACAAGAGCACAGAGCAGGTGGCAGAGGTGCAGAGAGCCCAGCTGGCCGGTCCCTGTCACAGGCAGCATCACAGACTGGGGCTGCACAGAGAGTTCGAATGGCGGCCCAGTCCCCCGGCTGTGCCCATGGGCTCCCCTGCCTTGACTCTGGACTCCGTGCAAGAGCAAAGACTAGCAGGATCTTAGATGAGTCTCCATAAATTGCATTGTCGAATCTTGTTGTGGGATGTTTTTCTCAGTTATCCCCTAGCTTGAACTTGAGGAAGAGGAGGAGACAAAGGCATTTGGAGCCCCAGATGCTGTGTGAGCAGACCGCCACACCCCAGGCCGGGCTTCCCCCTCAGAATCCCTGCCCTCTCTCACCTGCGTGCCTGGGCGAAAGCTTGGTGTCATGGCTTCTCCTCCCTCTGCCCTTCCCACTCGTCTCCCCTCCTTTCTTCCAGATCCTTTGGGATGTTGTTCACCTTGAAGGGCTTCCCCACCCGGGGACCCTGCCCTGCAGGCTGACCCCAACGTCACCCTTGCTGCTTGTCTCCTTCCCCTCCTTCCTGGCGAGGTGTGCACCCTCCCGCAGGGAGCCACTCGGCACCAGCAGACCATACTCGCCCCCAGTTCGGTGAATGTGCCCCTGCTTGGGGGGCTTTGTAAATGATGGTGAACGACTCCGCATTTCTGGGCACGCCTCCTGTGCGTGGTGTGAAGAGCCTGTGCAGGGGGGACACTGGGGGTGCATCGCACAGTGCCCGTTGCAGCTTCCACCAGTGGTGGACGAGGCTGCCTCCCCCACACACCTGGGAGGGCGCATCAGGACTTCACTTTGCTTCCAGACGTCATTTAAAGATGCTTTGCTTTCCTCCTAAATCCTGCTTGAAAGCTTCACCTGAGCACCATTCCCAGTATTGATTGCTTTAGTTTGGAGAAGTTTGGGTCGATATGGGTCAAGTTTAGAGCACAATAAAAGCTGTGGCTCCTGAAAACGGATGTTCTTGTTTATCCTCTTTGAAGTGAATGCACTGTGCTTCAGCCCCCTGAACCAGGCGCGCTCAGCCGACCCACATTCTCACGGATCTGCAGCCATGGTGCAAATAAACGTCTGTTGATTGTTCGAGGGATACACTGAGCTCTGCTTCATGGGGAGAAAGATCTTCTCTGTTTCTGCTTTTGAAGGAGAAACCCACATCTCCAAGAGTCTGTAAACCAGGAGGGTCGAGGAGCCGGGTTCTCCCGGGTCACGGCTGCAGCTTGGTGGCTCTTCTATCAGGTGGATGACCTGACTTCTCCAGGTCAGGTGACCTGACTTTCTGTCATTTTTTTTTCTAATGATCAAGTGAGAAGGATGTTACTTTAAAAAATTTTTAAAGGTCAATGGATTAATGGTTTTATACTCTTTTCCAAACGAATGTATTTGTAAACCCAAATTCAACAATCATCTAGGAAGCAGCTACATGCTACCCGGTGCAGTAGGTCTGTCCGGGCCAAAAGAACTTGGCTCCTGAACGGGGCCGTCTGGTAACTGACTCTAAAGCTGCAGTAATTGATTCTGAGGATGAAGAGCCACACGAGCCTGGATTTTGGCTAAGCCTTGGCCGAGACCCAGTCAGGTGTTGCCGCGACTTTCAGAGGCTGGTTATAGAATTTGCTTGCATACAAAGGCATTGAGAGGTCATTAGACATGGCCTTCGCTGTCCCAGGAAGCGTCAGGGAGGGGTGGTGGGAGGGCCCTGGACTGGTGTCAGATCCTGGAATTCAGTGCTGGTCTGCACTTGGGTTGAGTGCGCTGCCGCCTGGAGCCTCGCAGCTCCTGTCTGTGAAATGGGTCCACGGAACCGTGTGCTTTCCTCTTAGTTCTCAGTCCCCGGCTTGGACCTGCCACTCTCAGACCAGGGTGGTGGCTCGGACGCGAGCAGAGAAAAGTCGCCTTTCCTGCTGAGGACTCAGCTCCTCCGTGGGCAGAATCCCGGCCCCAGGCCAGTGCTCTACCAGTCACTCTGCCAGAGTCTTAGTTCCTTTGAAATGCTCACCGAGGTCACAGGGCAGAGCCCCACAGGACAGTGTTGTGCCCTGTGCCCTCAAACAGCTCGTGAAATGATGGAGGCGAGAGGGGATGTGGGTGGGGGTGGGGGCAATGGAATAGGACAGGGACTGTATGGGACGCCCGCCTGCGTAAATAAGGGCATAAGGTGGGAGTAGGCACGCATTTTTAGTAAAAGCGACGACACCTGTCCTTGCATCCTCTCCCGTTCACAGTGACCCTCAGGAAGAGGGGGTCTCTGGGATCCACTTACCAGCAAGAACATTAGGCTCCGAAGGGTAGGTCCTGGGCAGGTGAGTGGAGAGTCCGAAGTTGAATATGGATCGGATCTCACTCTGTGCTGCCTCCAACTTCATGCAGTGAGACAGTCTCTAAATGGAGGTGACAGTCTGTGAGGCCACAGAGACACAGGCAGGATTTTGAGAGAAGGATGAGGCTCTTTATTAACAAATACGAATCCTAGGCCTCCTGGGCCCAGCGCCTCGCTAGGAGGCAGGAGCGAGGGTGGGGGCAAGTTCAGCAGCCCCGAGGTGCTTTGGTCTGATCACAGAAAGACACAGAACTGTCCCTCGGTGACACTCTGTGACAGGTGCTCTCAGTAAGTAGGGCGTCACTGCTCTAGGGACAGAGGAGGGAGTGAGAGAAGGACTTCAGAAGAAGGGACAAAGGGAGCAGGGTCTTGAGGGATGTTGAGAAGAAGGCTCAGTGGAGGGAAGTGTCAGAGGAGAAAGGGTGTTCAGAAAGAATGTTGGAGATCACTCTCTGAGCGGCACCGTGCGGGGACCTCTGGGGACGAGTGAGAAACAGCTGGCTGATGGGAGAGAAACACGCAGTTGGCGAAGCAGACGTCGGCGTGAGCCGATTCCCCAGACAAGACAGAAAGGCACTAGAACATCGAACCCCAGTGCTTCTTTATGGCGAGCCGTAGACACTCATTCACATCATCCAATTTGTTACACAGGACAAGCCTGAAATTAGGATTAAAGCTCCACTTTACAGAAAGCAAAGCAATTACAGGAATATCATGCCCTTGTAATGGGGAGAATCTAGACTCTACCCAAGCCCCTCAGTGTCCCCCCTGAGTCCCAGTGGCCTGTAGAAGCTCTCTAGATCCCTCATGTCGTCTTGCTGTGTCTCCAAACTGGACCCAACACATATCGACCACCTACAGGCAGTTAGAAGTGGAAACTCAGCATATGGTACTCTTGACATTGACTCACGGGAAGAGAATTCTAATGGGCCTTTTTCAACAGCGGGGACTATCTTGAGTCTCCAGTCCTGCCCAGGCCTTGGGGTTGTTAATATTTTTGGTGAATAGAGGGTTTGGGGGTGTGAGTGGCATTCTTGGAGTGCTGAGTGGTGTCTGGGAGTCAATGAATAGGAGACAGAGGTGAGGACATTGGCTCTGAGCCCTGATAGTCAAAGGGAGCTCACTGAGTGCAAGAGCGTTTGGAATAGGCCAGTGAGAGGCAGCGGGAGCAGCTCCTGAATCAGTTCCTCGAGGCTCCGCTCCCTGAAGTGTCAGATACTGTAAGCGGGTGGTTACCGTCCACTCCAACTGTGCCCAAGGCATGTCCAGGTATAGGCGGGGACTGAGGAGGCCGTGCAGGAGTTCAGATCAAGAGGCGTCCCAGAACTTGGTCTGGCTATGTGGTAAAGGTCACATGACGAGATGTCACGTGTAGTAAGGGTGACCCATCCCAGTCACCAAGCGATCTGGGATGCTGAGGCTTGCAGGCCATCTGGAAGGAGAGAGCCAGCCCTGCAGTCACTCCCAAGTTCACGCACAGATGGACAGCACAGCTGGGACATTTGGCACAGATGTGCAGCAGAAGTGAACGGAGCTGAGGAAGGGAAGGAGGAGCTGTCAGCTGCACAGCCCTCCGAGTCCTGGAGGACAAGAGCGCAGGTCACTCCGGCTGAAGCAAGGACACCCAGCCTGGCCGTGGGGCCAGGTCTCGGGAAGACCTGTTGTCTGACCTGCAGGTGGTGTGGGGGCACTATGTTTATTTCCACTCACACAAGGCATCTGCCTTTCCAAGCCTCCCCAACACTGACCGGTAAGCCTGGCTCCACCCCAGACCCTCTCGTCCCCTGGGGCCCATAAGGCAGCAGGTGGCCTATGGGATGCTTGCTGCCCATCGCTGTGCCTGGCATGTGTTCTGATGGTCGGTTCCTGGCCTAACCCACACGGACTATCCTGCCCCCTTTCTTGACTGCAGGCATGACCCCGGTGTACGCCCCAGGGGTCAGGGAGACGTCCAGAAGGGGCTGGTGAGGCACAGGTGGAAAGGGTGCAGCTGAGAAGGCTTTCTGAATGGCAGGTTCCACTCATTCACGGCTCAGTGTGGGGGGGCAAGGGGGTGTAGCCCCTGAGAAGCATCGAGACTGCTGATCTTCCTGGACTGGTCAGTGTGGCTCATTCCAGGGCAGTGGGACCGGCCCCCAGAGGGAACTCCCATCTCTGTAAAGACAGACAGATGCAGAGTGGCCACCTGGTCTTGGCAGTGCCTCTTGGGCTCCGCAGTATTTTTGTAGCAAGTCACAGCTGACCCTACATTCTGTGGTCTCCCATTAAAGCCAAGGTCGCTGTGGGCTGGAGAGTGGCTCTGTGCTCCGTGGGACACACTGGGGCCATGACTGGGAGGGGTTGCCACCGCTCTAACAAATGTTTGCTTAGCTGAAGCTTTGACTATGCTCAGCTCTCGGGAAGCGTACGGCCGAAGCAGGTGGCCCAGGAAAGTCTGATTCGTGTAAACAGGGCTCTCTGCCTCCCATTGGCCGTGTCTCCTAATGACGCACAGGCGGAGTGGGGTTCAGGGTGAGGAGAGGGAGCCTTGCATGTACCCTTCTCAGCAGGCCCTGCCTCGTGCGTTTCGGTGTGTTTAGTGCAGGCCTTTGGCAAAGGGGCAGGGGCGGTGTGGAGGCTGGGTCAGTGTGAGGATCCGGCAGGAAACAGCCACCTCCGCGGGCTTGCTACCGGAGCCCAGGCCCAGTTCACACGCACGGTGTTGGCTGACCACCGCTGCCAAGTCCGAGGACTGGCTCACTGGGAGCCACGGTCAGCTGTGCGTTCGGTCACTGTTTGCCCAGCCTGGACACTACACAAGGGCCAGCTTGGTGTTAAGCCATCACCTTGACTGTGGCTTCCACACTGATCACATGGGGCCAATCGTACCACAGTAAAGAACTCGAGTTTTCTTCTCTGTGTTGGGACGGGGGTTGATGATGCTTTATATTGTCTAGAGAGAGACTGAAGAGTGGTCTCAGCGGGAGCCGAACATGAAGTTTCCAGTGGTCAACACTGAGAGAAAATCATTAAAGGGCACAGCGGGGCTTCATTAGAACCACATGCTGAGTGTAAATCCTCAGCATCTACAGATGACGAGGGGTGAGAGGGGGAGACAGTCAGCGTCGGCCAGGAGGTGTCTTACTGTCCTGGGGAAGAGATCTGGGGAGGAACACATTTGGGAAACTTGACAGAAGGTTCTGTCTTGGAGTGTAAGTCTATGGTGTGTGCTTGACACCCAAAGGGTGGTGTGGGGAGTGTGCGAGGTCACGCACACTCGGGACGCGGGCTGGCGTCATCCACTCACCAGTTCTCAGTGTATAAGTGGTACAGGGAGCCTTGGAGTGGGCTAGGATCCCCAGGGAGAGAGAAACGCCCACCAGGGAGCAAAGACCCGGGGTCTAGACCAGTGCACAGGCTTACAGTCTGGAAGCCATCTCAGGAACGAGGGGAGCTGGAACCTACTTTCTGTTAGCAGGCGGGGGGGGGGGTGCGGAATCCTGCTGTTGTTGACATTTTTGCCTAAGCAGGGACCGAGGCCAGCTGAGTTCAGATCTCAGCCCAAGTCTCCCAGGAGCAGGCAGGGAGGCACCCGCAGCCCTGGGCCTGCAGGGTTCCCGTCCCATCGCCCCGAGAGTTCTCGGGTAGCAGGCAGCCTTCTGTCGTGGCTCGTTTTGCGCAGTCCCACCACGCACCCCTGCCCAGCGGCACAGTCATTCACCGCGCCTTCCCCGAGCACCTGGCAAATACCAGACCCTGTGCCGGGTGCTCTGCCAGTCGTCCCCTTCCCAGTCCTCGACCAGGTGTTCTTGCCCATCCCCACTGCACGGGTGAGCACACTGAGGATACGTTCTCGTTCATAGGTGCACAGTGTATGGATGGCAGAGCCAACAGCCAACTCCTGTCTTTAACTAAATCCAGCTCTAGTTCTTATGAAACCATGAGGTACGAGGAATGCTCTGTGCTCTGCGGTTGGAAACCTGAGATAGCCGCGTGCTGGGCCTGAAGGGAGCCTGGCAGGCGCTCCGCCAGGAGACGAGTCCGTGAGAGGCACGCGCTGGCCTCCTCCCTCTGAGATTACATAGCAACACACAGGACCCGCTGATACGGTGTTCCCAGGTGACGGCCTTGCTGGGCTCACCTAACAGGCCCGTCACGCTGGCTCGCCATTAAGTAATTAAGCCCACTTGGTGTTGATGGCTGGACACTTGCTAGTAAATTGCAGCATCGGGCCCTGTCATTTTCAGCAGGTTAAGTGGCACTTTGTCCTTCGTTCTCTGGTTTGGTTTCAGGAAACAGGGATTTCTACTGGACCAGGGTCTGCCCCGTAGCTTGAGTTTTCGTGTGTCATAGGTGAGGAGTCAGACTCTTGAATACGCCAGCCACCACTCACATCAGGAAATGTCCCCAAATCCCCCTTCCCCCAAGCTCGTCAATATTTCATGAATGGGTTGATTGAGGGAAATCCGAGTGACCATAATATGCAAAACCAGCTGAGCCATCACTGCAGAACGGAGGGTCTTTTTCGGTGAGTGGAAGTGACGGAGTCGTGGGAGTGCAGTGGGGAGGGGCCTAGTGTGGCAGGGTGCCCTTTGTCCCTGTTGCGTCACCACCAGGGACTGGCGGTGAGTCTGACGTGCTGCCCATGTTGTCTAGGGCCAGGATAGATGAGTGAACACACAGACTAAGGGATGAAGGGAGGAAGGAAAAGCCCCAAGGTGTGAAGTCGCTGTTCGATCTTCTCTAGACCGTGCTGGACGGCGAAGGTGCACTTATCCTCGGTGGATCCTGAGTCTCCTCGTGAGTGGAATAAAGGCTCTTACACCTGAGTGAGAAAGGAATGGAAGCACCGGGGACTCAGGCTAGTTTTGGTAGAGCCATTAGAAGTGAGCAAACCCATTGACGGCCATACCACCCCGAACGCACCCGATCTCGTCTGATTTAGGAAGCGAAGCAGGGTCAGGCCTGGTTAGTACTCGGATGGGAGAAAGGAGCAAAGCCATTTGGTGTGAATTCCACATCACAGAGAAGGGACTTTTCCAAATCACAGCATTAATAAATAGCACCATCTCTGCTCAAACCCAGCTTGTGGTGCATCCGTTGCCGGCTCAGCTAGAACAGTTAAAGTAGGCTGCACAAGATGTCATTGATGACGCAATGGACTTGGAAGGACGAGGGAGTCATTCACACAAGGGGACGCCTGTGGGGACAGATAGCAGGGGGACACCTCCCCCTTGCAGGGATCCCTCTGATTGTTCATTGCTGAGTCCCAGGGTTTTGCCCGGGACCTGATGCACAAGGTGATTAATAAGAATTTAATAAATGGATTAAATGTCTGTTACGGCATAAATCTCACAGACATAATAATATGGGATTGTAGACAAGGCACGAACTCATCCACGTGCACAGAAGCCATGTTTTTAATGTTCCGTGTATGGCGGTGCACTTGAAATAGAAAGCACTCGAAAGGTTGGATAGTCTTTCAAAAGACAGTAAAAATGACAAGTAAAATGCAGCCCGTACTGATGCGTCCCCCACATGACGTGCTTTAGAAACCAAAGGTACAGGCACATCCGTATCCTTCCAGATACATCACGTAGGTGCTTGTGGGTGTAAATGCCCCAGGGGCAGAGGTGCCAACGGCTTTCCACTGCACGGTACCCGACAGCTCCGAGGGTCCCGGGGGGAAACAGGCCCCTCCCACCGAGGGAACGGGGTCTGGTCACCCCTGCCGTGAGTCGAGAGTCCCTGTTAAAGGGGGTTCTCTGGAGTCTCTTCGCCCCAGTTCCACGGTCTGTGCTTTCCTTTACCCACAGTCCAGCACAGTCCAAAGTGCTAAATGGAGACCTCCAGAAATAGACAGTTCATAAATTTTCAATAGCGCCCGTTCTGAATAGCGTGTTGAAATGTCACCATCGTGCTTGGATGTGAGTCATCCCTTTGTCCAGCAGGTCTGCCCCTGGTCACTGTGCTGTGTCCGGGTTGATGGACTGTGGCAGCATCGCAGGGCCCACCTTCGGTCACCCTTGCTGTGATTAAAATGCCACAGTCGGCCCTAGCTGGTGTGGCTCAGAGGGTTGGCGTGTCATGTTGTAATCAAAAGGTTGCAGGTTCGATTCCCCATCAGGGTGCTTTCCTGGGTTGTGGGTTTGATCCCTGGTCTGGCACGTGGGGGAGGCAACCAATCGATGTTCCTCTCCCTCTCTCTCCCTCTCTGGCTCTCTCAAATCAATGCACATACCCTTGGGTGAGGAAGAACATGCCACAGTCAATAAGTTTTGTTTTATTGTTCCACTTCATCATTAGTTGTTGTTAAACCCTTACTATGACCAATTCATAAATTAAACTTTTTTACAGGAAAAACAGTAAGTGCAGGTGTGGACAACAGTGGTGTCCAGTTGTACTGGGATGTGCTTTTGAGTTAACAGAGCCATTGTAAAGCATCATAACCTGCACGCCTTTTCCATACGAAGAACCGTAACCTCTCCTTGCCCGCCCTGTGTAGGGTTAGGGTCTACCTGGGGTTTCGGGCAGCCACTGGGGGTCTGGGGACATGTGCCCGACAGTCGGTTGGGGGAACTGCCGCACCCTCCACAGTGCACTCCATGCTGGACCAGGGGCCTGCTGGGCCTTGAGGGCCCACGCCTCAGGAGCCCAGGTTTTACCCCTTTAGATAATGTCCTTGTTCCCCACCATTGCTCTTCAAAGCTCGAGCTTTGTGCCAGATGGGACTGCAGGCCACGGCGTCGCCCACCCAGCCTCTCACTCCTGAACCTTGGGCCGTGGCGAGCATCCAGGGGCACCATCCGGGGCCCAGCTTCCGTCGGGGCACTGCTGTTCCCGGAAACACCTGTCCATGCCTGATGCACGCCACGTGCTGACACCTCGGGGAGATAGGTCTCCCCAGCTTCCGGGCTCCAGACACAGTCACCAGGGTGTTGTCCCCTTCTCTCCTAGGGGTCTCCCTTCTCCCTCTGCACCCTGGTCCCCTGGGCCGTGGTGACAAGGTCTCCAGGAGAGGTAGCAGCGTTCTTGGAGTCACAGAGGCTCTAGCCCCTCGCCCTGGTGGTGTGTCCACTCTGCCTGCCAGTCAGAAAACAGCCCACGTTAGGGAAGCTCCTGCCGCCGTTTCCTGGGGAGACAGTGAGCCCCCACTTCGAGGTGGCTTTCTCTTCTGCCTGCTCTCTGACGTGGTTAGAAAAGAGCAATAAAGCTCGGCTCCAAGGGGCCTTTCTGTCGTCCTGTTCTTAGATGCAGGCAGAGACTGTCTGGCATAAGGAATCATAGCCACTTCCATCTTCAGCTCCGCAGGAAATCCACTTGGGTTTTGAAGAATTGTGCAGCTGGCCACATACTTCCTGGCTCCTCGTCTCATCGGAGCCTTTGGTTTGTTATGAAGAGCAGGCAGGGCGTGACTCTCCCTCATTAAGCTCAGATTTAATGGCCGTCCAAGGGCACAGAGCGCAGAAGTGGGTGGGCAAGTCTAGAATGTACGCTTGCCTTACAGAAGGAGGTCCTGTTCTAAATCATAAGAAAGCCAAGGTCTTGACCTTGAGCTGCTTAGAATCTAACTTGGCTTTTCCAGTACCACGAGCACCAGCGTGCTGGACGATTCTCCCATGCGGGCGAGGCCTGGGTTGGAAGAAGTCCAGTGGTAGCTTTCCGGCACCTGCACCGGTCACAGACTCACCCAGCTGCCCTCACACCTGGGGGGTGGAGGGGCTGTCCCAGCGTTTTGACTGTTTGGCACAACCCTGATTCTGTGGGGGCCCCTCTGTGCTCAGCCATGTTCTCAGGATGGGAGAGGGCTCGGGGCCAGGGGATCAGTGTTGGCCCGGACTCTGGGAAGAGAACTCACGCCGCGCGAATGGCACCGAAACTTTGTAATCGCACTCACAGAGACCGTGGGGCTGGGGAGAGCGCTCAGCCTCGGGAAGGTCTGCATCCGAGCTGTAAACACGTAGAGGTATGTAGATACACAGAGTGTGGATAAAACATGTCACTGGGAAGAGAAACCTGAGAACCAAAGGGCTTTCCCCTTGCCTTCCGGCCTGCAGTTCCAGGTGAGGCTGTGTGCAGTGGATTCTTACGCGGTGGGGTGGGACCCTTGGCTAGTTCCTCCTCCTCCTCCTGTGCCTTGCTCTCCTTCCTCTAACCACCCCCTCTATTTCTTTTTCACCCCCTCCTCCTCCTCTCACTTCCTTTCCCGCCTGTCTTTCCCTTCAAAGTGCCAACCCCGCTTTCAGATGTGTTCCTGTGGTGCCAACCCCGACACACAAAGAGTTGGACATTTCAGAAATCTGTGATCTGCCCCTTCCCACTGGACCGCTTCCGTAGAAAGCTGGCCGCCAAACAGTGAATAAACAGTGGTTCTTACCTCACAGCTAGAAAGGAGCAGCGCACCACCGTGTGAGCAAGGGGTTCTGGGGCTCGGAGAGCATACGCTTCCCGCACCTCTGGGTGCCCAGGGCCGGGGTGCACCAGGAGGGGTGGGGAGCAGCACGGGAGGTACCTGGTGCCCTCTGTCTGCCGAGCAGGGCTCAGCAAAGCCAGCAGGAGAGCCGCACAGGACATCCTAGGGAGCGCCCTGCCCGGGAGAAGAAAGTAGCACTTCCTCCCCAATGTCAGGGCGAGCGGGTGGGCAGGATAAAGGGCGTGGCGTCCAAGTGCGGGTTGTCTAAGGAGGGAGAATTCGGTGGGAACAAAGCGGGCAGGCACTGTCCCCGCGATGCCCACCGTCCCACCGGGCTCCCCGTGATCAGTGAGCCTCCTCCTGCAAGAAGACACCTGTTTTATGTCCTACTTAATAGTGACGAGAAAATCACACGGGAAGTCCCATCGGGTGTAAGTGATGCCTCGTCCTGGGCGTCACGGTGCACTGGGGGATTTGGTGACCTTCTGCAGAGACCGCTGAGTCCTGCGGCCTGGTTCGTCATCTGCTCCAAGTCGGAGGAGTTCAGTCCACCGTGGAAATGCGGCCAGTGACAGTGCAGCCCACCGACAGGGCTCAGGCCTGTGCCTGGACTCGATTAAAACGTCGTTCTGCTGAGCATTACGTGCCTGGTCTTAGACCCTGGATTTATTTTATCCTCTTTATGTCCGCGCTGGCCCCAGGAGGTCAATGTGGATGTGCCCATTTGTCACATGGAAAGCTGCTATCACAGGGGTGATGTCACTTGCCCAGGAAGGTGAGTGATTGGACTGTCGTGCTGGCTGTTCCTCCTCGGGCTGCTCTGACCTTCTGTCCTCTGCCACGGTGTCGGTCTGGCTGATGGACGAACTAGACCTTGACAGTGATAAAGGGCCAGCGCAGCAAATGAGAAACAGAGGGGCGGCTGCACACGAGGAGCGCGGCTCCTGAAGGCGCATCGCCGTGAGTCCAACAGGTTCAAAGGGCCGCACAGGCCAGGCACGCCACACCCTTCAGACCAAGTCCCAGTCAGAGCAGGTGCCTCCGAGCAGCCTTGGGAATGAGCTGGGCTTTTACTTGTTTCTGCCTCCTACTCAGCAGCTACGAGGCAGGTGTTGGCTTAATGTCATTGTGTGCTGGGAGGTGACAGGGACGTTTTGTCCTTGTTTCCAAGGGACTCTAAGCCGTCTGGGAACAGTACACAAGGTACCAGAGCAGTTTTTCCTTTGCTGTTTGGATGGATGTTCGTTGTTTTCTTGGCTCCCTTTGTAAACATGCTATTCCGTTTTCCAGTGGGGCTTTCTGGAGCGCCAGCCTTCTGCCGAGCAGGGGGTGCTTTTTGTTTCGCTTCGTGTGCGTTGATTTGAGACTGTTTTCTCAGGTGTCACACAGATACACGTGAGGAGGAGTCCACACGGAGCCTTGTGGCACCGCAGACAGTAGGACCCTGCCTCTTCTCGGGACCTGGGTCTTCCTGTTTGTAGTCAAACTTAGCCCAGGGGCTGCCTGCGAGGACTGCGGACAGGAGCGCCTTCCAAAGCATTTAGGAAGCTGTGACGTACAAGTCGGTGGCCACAGTTAGAAGGGAATCATTGTCTTATGTAAATATGAGCATTGATTATTCTAGAACAGTCCTGTATTTTCCTGACTGGGCAGGGTATGTGTGAGGTGATTTGAGGGTGTTCGCCCTTTGTGCTCCGAGATGGCCCTGGTCAGCGGTGAAGGTCTCCTAAGCTCATCGGTTACATGTGTCATCTCCAAGTTCAACCTAACTTTGAAATGGTCTTGAGGGATCAGGGTAGATCTGGAGCATATTGGAGGACACGGAGATGGGGTCCATTGGATGGGATCCCATCCAGTGGAGTGAGATCCATTTTTTCAAGTTCCCTTAAAAAAATTTTGGTATGTAACGCAATTAGAATGAGCACATTTGCCTAAAACTCAAGACAGAGTGCTTTTCGTATTGTGCAAATGCCACTTCCAGAAGAGGATGACTCTGTGGGCACTAGGATGTCCTTGTAGACGAAGGGCAGTTTCTGTCCACAGCTTCCTCATTGTTTCTGAGGGAGAAGGTCATGGAGGGCTTCACGGAGGAGGGGACACATCCGCACGTAAGGAACTTAGCATGGCCGACAGTGTAGCAAGTGATCTGGCCAAGGTCATGTGGCCTGTAAGGGGCGGAGCCAGGGTCACTGAGCTGCCAGCCCATTCGATGAACAGAAATCGTTACATGATGGCATCTCGTTCTTCTCTGGTGTTGATCTTTGGGCGTGGAATGCGGTTTGGGGCCGTTACTTTCCTTGAGCTGGACAGACACCTGAGGGGGCCCCGGATGGTCCTGGGGTTCATGGACGCCTGTGGATTCTTGTCTTGCAGACAGCAGCAGTCTGTACTCGGCCTGCGTCTGCGAGAGCACGGTGCACAGCCGCATCTTCCAGATCCTGTACAGGAACGAGGAGGTGCCCATAAGCGACGTCGCCCTCTTCCGCGCTCACCTGCTCTTGGATGGTGAACGGGTGAGTTGTGGGATCCACCGGCAGCTGTGAGCTGTCCCTCCCCTGCGCCTGTCTTCCCCATTGAGGGGTGGACGGCCACTGAAGCCATAGATTCGCTGTGCAGTCTGACAGATGGGGAGTCCACAATTGCAGGACCCACCTGTGCCTGCTCATTTCGGCACGCCCATTCTTCCACGCCCACACTCGCTCATTTCCTCTTCCAGGAAGTTCCCATTGCCTGACCTGCTGACTTTCCTTCTCACTTCCCCTTTGCCCCTTTGCTCATCGGTCCAGGTGTGCCCTGTGAGTATCTGCTTTGTGCAGGGATCGAGGTGCAGGCTTTGGGTGAGGGGGGGTCCTGAAGAAGGCAGCGAGCAGGCCCCCTGCCCTACAGGCATCGGTAACAGTCAGGAATGCAGTGTTGGCAGTGTGTCAACACACACCCAGATCAAGGACACCCACTGTGCTTGCTGTGTGGATGGAGGAGCAGCAGTGCTCCGAGGAGGAACAGGTGGGCTCTGGGAGGGGTCAGTGCTTTCTCCAAGCAGCTGGCTTTGAGAAGCACAGGCTGGAAGTGGGGCCGACTGAGAGAGGGGAAGGGCATCTCAGCAGGGAACAGCATGAGTAAAAGCTCCGGGGCCTCATCCATCAGATTAATGCCTGCCCATCAGAGGAATGTCTGAGGTCCAGACCACAGCTGCCAGGCCCCTGGTCCCACCTCCACCCCCCATCACCGCATTCCAGCAGCGAATTTCCTGCCGGACCCTCCGTTAGTAAGGTGGAGGTGTGCTCCCGGCCCAGAACGCCTCGTAAGAGGCGTCCCCAAGTGGTGCGCAGAAGCACACCTCCTGGCCACCTGACATCCTGCTCTCATCCCCGTGGCTCTTGTCCTCATCTTCTGTGGTCCAGGCAGTGGCCACGTGCCCTGTGAGGTGGTCTGGAGGGGAGGCATTCTCGCTCATTCTTCCTTCATCAATGCATCCTTCCATCAACGCTTTACTGAGCTCCCATCACGCACACCTGTCATGGACTAAAGATGAAATAGCAAGTAAGAAAATACTCCTGGTGTCTCGGGGCTTCTGTGTTGATGTTAGATCGATGCATGCCAATGTGGTCTGATAAATAAATCATGGACCTCTGTCCCTGGGCCTTCCTACTGCTGTGTGCTCAGCTGGCTTGAAGATGAGATAAATTCCCAGGGGCGTGACGAGGAGGAGCTCGGTCCCCGGGTCGAGGCCTGGGGGAGAGGCCTCCTGGCCCGCCCACTCTGCAGGGCCTGCCGCTGCCTCCTGGTAGATGCTCCGATAATGAGATTGCCCGGCACTCGGCTTCAACCCGACTCCACAAGGATGGAGATTGTTCCCTGGAAGACAAGTGACAGGAGAGGCCTCCCAGCGAGGCCACCAAGGAAGGAGCTGAGACCCGAGTGCTGGGGAGGAGCCTGGCGTGCTGAGAGCCTGGGTGCAGGGCCTCCCTGGAGTGGCTCGGCAGGGACAGAGGCCCTGAGGTGGGAAGGAGGCGGGTGGCTCCAGGAGAAGCAGTGGGGCCGAGGTGACCTGCCCGGTGGGTGCAGGGAATGGGGCGGAAGACGAGGCTGGAGAGGCAGGTGGGCATCAAGGCCAGGGACGAGCACCGAAGGCCATGGGAAGGGAAGCAGAGTGTGTTGTCGGGCACTGGACGGCCGGCAGTTTTCTTGGAAAGATGCAGTGAGTGGCACGGGCTTGATTTCAGAATGCGGCCACCCTCCCGCCCACAGGCTGGTCGGGGCTGGACCTCCTGTCTCTCTTTGCATCCTGCCACCTGCCATACACCTGCACTGGGGTGTCTCACAAATAACGAGTGGGTGGTGCCTTAGCTGGGAGAAGGAAAAATCGAATTTAGAGTCCCCTATTTGGACGCCCTCCTTTGCAAATAGAGGGGTCAGCCTGATGCCTGTCTGCCTTGTGCCTCACAGTGGCCACTGGCACTTGTTCTAGAATGTGGATCAGAAGACCAGAGTGGCCCGGTCAGCTGTGCTACCTGTCTTGTCTCTGCTCTCTCCCTCTCCTGTGCACCTCCCCCACCTGCTTCGGACCCTGGAGGCTGCCGCCTGCCCACGCCCATCAGCTGTATCTTGACCTTTTGGGTCCCGTTTGGGCTTGGCCCGTGAGAGGTCCTGCAGGTGACTGGAGGAAAAGAGGAGAACACGGCAGCGTATCCCAGCCCGGGCTCCGTGAGTGCCTGGTCACCAACTGGCCTACGTCCATTGGTGTGCTGAGGCCAGCTTGACCCTGGCAGCCGCGGATTCACACCTCTTTCCAGCTCCACATTCAATGGCCTCACACCACTCAGTGGAAGCTGATTGTGGTGGACAAGTTCACCCCCAGGAGTGGCCAGGGCTGCAAATCAGGGTTTCCGTCACCCCCCAGAGAGGCGGGTGTCCAGTGCTCGCCATCCCGCCAGTCCATGTCCTTCTACCAGAGGCCCCAGGCGAGGGCCATGCCGGGTAGCTCCCTGTCCAGTTCGGACCATCACTCCTGCCGGACCCTGCCCACCCGGGGGTGAGGCAGCCCTGGTGCACGGAGGGTCTGTGGATTCTTCCTCTGAGGGACTGCACTTGGAGTCCTCACCTTGACCATGTCACCCATTTCCTTCCCTGGCCCTGCTTGTCAAGGAAAAGGCCGGGAAAGAGCCCCGGGCTGAGTGTTGAGGAACTTGGGTTGGTGCTCAAGCCCATTTCCCCAAATGGTGGTCAGGAGGGCACCTTCTCTCTAGGGGGCCACTGTCACTGGTCTCAAGGACCTTCCTGAGCAGAGCGGCTGTCCCTGCAGGCTGGGTCTGGGCCTCCCTCGGGCACCTCGGTCACTATTCCATCCCGATCCCATTGGAGTCTTGCTCCGGCCCCGGCAGGTTAAAGCCTTTCTTGTTTGGTTTTCCCGACACCCAGGCTTGGCTCATGGCCGGCTGTCACCGGCCTGAGTGCTGAGGTTGAACAGGGTGTCAACCGGACAGTGTGTCTTGTTTCGTTCTGCAGGTGAACTCACTTGTCTCCACAAGCTGACAGTTTAGGCCTGTGTTTGGGGTAATCCACAGTGATGTTATCGTTGATCACTGTATACAAATCGGCGACAATGAGAGTTAATTGGATATTCCCATAAAACTGCATGGCCACAATGGACCCATTAACTCTTACCCAGCAACTGTCTGTCTGCTTACGACACCCAAAGTGCTGCTGGCAGCCTGAGGGCCAGAGTTCACGGTCATGTGCGCACACAGCCATCATTGGAGACAGACATTTTGGCAAGGCCCATGCATCGAGCCCATGTTCCGCGTGCTGTGGGAAACGCAGCCCTGAAGAGTCAGTCTGCTCAGTGAGGACACAGCACGTTAGTGCAAGAGGTGACTGGGGACCAAAGCAATCGAAGCCCAAGGCATAAGACGGGATGTTTTAATGATGGTCGTGAGGAGCGGGGGTGTGGAGGCAGGGTGGGTATTTTATTTTAAACACTCCATGTAATCCCCCAGAAGATTTGGTAAAGCTTACAGAATAGCAAGTCTAGTAAAAGGAAGTAAAGTAGCAATAGAATGAGCAGGAGCACAGGAAAACAGAAAGGGGGAAGCCCAGGGTCAGTGGAACGGAAACACACAGGGAGCTGGGCCTTTGCCCACGCTGGCCCGCACTCGAGGGGCTGAGCGCCCCAGCAGCCGGGGCGAAGGGGTGCCACTGTGGACCGGATGCTTACAGGAGGAAGGGGAACAGATCATGTCTGACTTCCCAGGCTTTGGAGAGTGGCTCTGCCACACCCAGCCTCAACGTCCTCATTCGAAAGTGGAGACGATGCTTCTGAATTCATAGTTTTGTGCATATTAAATCAGATCATGGGAGCTACATAGTGAGTCTTCCCTAAGTACTAGCTACTGGTATTTCCACCACTATATGCAAAACTGCTTCCGGATGCTGGGAAAAAATGACCTTTGAAGGGAGGTGAGGTGTTAACCAAAACGAGGCAGCCTGATTGATGGAAGGACCGTGTACTGTGTGTGTGAGTGTGTGAGCGAGCATGTGTGTGCACGTGTGAACATGTGCGTTTGGAGGGCAGGGCAGGAAGCCAACAGCCAAATAGAAAATGAGTGGTTAGAGCAGCCAGTGACTTCATACTGGAGCTCCTTGAAATGAAATAGTTTTTGAGACATCGGTGACATCACAGCCGGGCTCGGCCCAGGACTTGTCCCCTGGTTCCAGTGGCGTGGCGGGCAGGTGAGGCACCGGAGTGTGCGGTGGATACGGCTCAGGCTCCACTGGGAGCTGTGAAGAGGGTGGGGGGCTGCGCTTGGCCAGGCTCTCCCCCCAGGAAGTGGCGGCGGGAGGTTGCCGAGCTTGGGGCTGTGTGTACAAAGCGAGCTTCCTGATTATGCAAAACAAAGCTAGGAGACGAAGTTATTCATAGCCTTTGGATCAGCAAAATGTTAACTTTTAAATGCTTTTTTTACAACAAATTTTAAAACACCAGGGACCTAAAGATAAATTCCACCCATATGTCTCTGCCTGAGCTATGCTTAACCAGAAACTTCTTTCCGAAGAGGCCTGTAGGTAGGTGAGAGATTTCCTTCCCTGTAGATGAGAACATTCTGGCAAAGAAACAAACCCAAGAAGGGTGAGGGTGAAGAAGAGCTCTATTTATTCCTCAAGACACGTTAATATTTCTGTAGGGCACGCTCTATTCCTGGAGCTGGGGACCCAGAAGGAGTGAAGACGAGTCTCGCCCTTCCTGACAGCACTTACTGGGCCACTGGGCGACAGAAACGGCCGGGTGGTTGAGTTGTTGTTGGGTTGGTTTTTCTTCTCCTCTCTCTCCTCCCCTCCCTCTTCCTTCTTTGTTCCCTCATAAGCTGAAACCCATGATAGAAATGTAAAACTGCTTGATTTTTAAACGTTTGCAACTTTACGAGTGCTAAAACACTTGTGTCTCCAGATGAAACTGGACTCGCACGCTTCCAGGTCATAAGCCTGAAGCACATTTAACAGGAAGCACTGAATGCCAAGGTCAAACAAACTAGGGTTCTGTGCTTTGCAGGGCTCTGCCCAGCCCGGGAGGGGGAGGAGCCAGGGACAGATCTGACCTGCGTTTTTTGAGGTGAGGTCTGGTATTTAGCAAGCAGCTCCCTCTGGGGAGGGGAGGGGAGGTGTATCCCGTGGGGGCGGAGTAGCATCTACTGCAGGTACGCGAGAACCTGGCAGGTACAACAGACAGATAGATTCCTGTGCTAATTAATGAAAACAGATTTTTTTGAAAGCTAAGAATAGATGCAGCCCTGGAGAGGACACAATATGTTCAAGTGTCTTTGAGAATAAATGGTGACATGGAAGTGCCCTCAGGACAAAGGATGGGCTGTCTTAGGACTCGGAGCCGCCTTGGGAAATGACTTGCCTTCCCCAGCATCGTTGGCCTCTCTCTGCCCCTGGACAGTGGTGGGAGCAGGCTAGGGTGCCGGAGGGCAGAGGGGACCACACCTCCGATGTTACCACCGTCGCTAACCAAGCGGGTTCCCTGCCCCATTGTCCCCACGGGGGGCTGCGCTGGGTCACTACGCCCTGCTCAGAGCAGCTCCAGACGGGATGTGTTGGCAGAGGAAGTCTCTCAAAAGCCCTGCCACACAGAAAAATGGTTTCAGTAGCGTTTTTTTGTAGGTTGGATTTCCCCCAAATTGGACTACATCGGTCCTTCCTGTTTTCCACGTAATGCTCATAAACATCCTGTTCGGTCAGAATTCCACAGAGCATATGTGGAAATTCTGCTTTAATCATAACCCATTAACTTCGTGGTGAGATCCCCATTCTGAACTTTGGGAAAGGGACCGGCTGAATTTTTCACTTGGGCCAGACTCGACCCCCTGAATTCCCTTGAACTTTTTCTGTCCCCCAGGTGGAAGAGGCACTGAGTGAAGTCGATTTCCAGCTCAGGGTGGACCTGCACTTTACGGACAGTGAGCAGCAGTGAGTGTCCCCAAAACCCTTGGATTGTGGTGTGGCATCCCCGCCTCCTGGGGCATCCTCATGGCCATGAACCCCAGGACATCCTCAGAAATACGCTGATCAGCTGCTGCGCCCTGACCACGCCCACGGCCTCCCCAGAAGTGTGGGCTCAGCTGCCTGGTCACTCACTCCAAACCCTGCACTTCAGGCACAGGACGCCCCTGACTCCTGGCTTTAGGGGCCTGCACCTCCTCCTGCCTGGCCCCTCCATGCATTTCCTTTGCGGCGTTTGTTAGGTTTTTACGTTCAGGCATCTCTGAGCTGGCAAACCTCAAGGCCCCTTCTGACTCAAAGGAGGTTCTGCGGGGATCCCCACAACTTGGCGCGAACACCCGCTGTTGGGTCCCTGCCGTCTGACACTGAAGCTGTCTTCGCGTGTGACGGCTGATTGCACAGGCAGGAGGTGCTCTGCTCTTTCCCGGAACTGCTCCCTCTGCGCTGCTTCTGTGGGCTTGACCTCCCGTCCCATGGTCACCTGGCATAGCCAGAGCCTCTCCAGGATTTGGGGGGGTGGGGGAAGGGTGGGTAATAAGTAGTCCTCATTTCCAGGCATTGACAAATCGGGTCAAGTGTAGGACCAGACCTCCAAACTCTCACCCAGTTCACAGCTTCTTTTCATTGTCATTGTCCCCTTGCTTCGCCCGCCGGGCCCCAAGCCCTGTCCGAGGCGGGGATTCCCTGGCAAGCAGGATGCCGTGTGTCCTTCCCGCCTCCCCGCCGGGGGGTGCAGGCTGTGTAGGTCGGGTGCAGTGAGGACGAGGAGATGGCACGGGTGCGGAGTCGGAGCCCATGGGTTCACTTGCTAACGGGCTCTCCGCACGGTGCAGAGGGAGGCGCCTCATCCTTGGCACTGCTGATGGTGTTCATCACCGTTCCTTGGAGATGGCACTGTCGGGCAGCCCTCCAGCCCCTCCCCGTGCTTCTGTGATGCTGCGAGGCCCTCCCATGGTTGGCTCACTCACTCCTTGCAGGAAGCTCATAAGATTCTTCTCAAAAGAACCCACACCTGCCCTTTGGGAAGTGAACCCAGACCCTCTAACCCTCCGTCTGCTGGTGGGGTCCCCTCCCCCGCTCTGCGGCTCAGTCTTTTGGCTGATGCAGCCGCCGCCCTCAGCTTCTCTCCTGAGGACGTTTGCAGGATCTGTCAGGCACCCAGGCCCAGGGTCCCCATTTCTAGGAGCTGCAGGGCGAGCTCACTTGAAGACCCCTCTCATCAGGCCTAGGTCGTGGGGGCCACTCCCTTTCCATCGGTTGTGCCGGCAGAACCTCAGGATGCTCTGGCCACCCTGGATTGATCCCCGGTTCTGGTCTCCACAGTGTCATCAGCAATATGTCACCTTACCCCATGGGGAATGGGGAATCGGGGGCCAATGGGCTAGAGCTAGCAGAATAGTCTTTCAATTCCCCCCGCCCCAGAGCCCAGACGCCCTATCGGAACTTGCCACGCCCCTTCTCACAGACTGTCCTTACCTGAGATGTGTCTGGTTGTCACAGGAGCTTCCATAAGGAGGAGAGTTGAGGTAGGGGGTTCTGAGCCCCAGGTGGGCCACTGCCCAGCCATCAGAGACTGGACGGTGGTGCCCAGTGAGGACAGACATCGCTGGTGTGCAGATGGTAGTGACTCTGGGCTGTCGGAGCCTCTGTCCGTGGTGCTGCCCGGGCTGTCAGGGCAGGACATCAGGGTCCTCACTCCTGTGTGGGCCCCCAGGCCCTCCAGCCCCCTGCTGTCCGCATCACTTCTGTTTACCCCTTGGTGGGATGGAGGGTGCTTGAGACGTCTCACCTTCTCGCCGCCGTGTCCCAGAATCGTCACTCTAGCACCAAGTGGAGCGCAGAGCCCTTCAAGACGGTGGCAGTTCCTAACCTTCGAACTCAAAAGCTGAGCCCCGCCTGCACTGATCTCGTGTCCCCACTGAACCCTGTGGGATTTCTTCCATTTACTTATTTCACTGACCGTCCCCTGCCCTGTCTTACACCCACTTCCTTCAGAGACACCCATCGCTCCGCAGAGACATTCCCAGTCACCTCAGAACCCTGCCACTGACCCCGAACTCATGCTAGAAGTCCTGCCCCACCGGGCCCTCCAGGCCGCCTTGGTGACAAATCATGGTGGAGACAGCAGTCAGTGCAGAGCCTGTGTACAGGGGATGGACCCAAACGAGATGGGTCCCGTTCGGCCACCTGGGCTCTGCGCTCATCTGCTCCATGGGCAAGTCCCCGTCCCTTTCTAACCCTCAGCAGCCTGGTGTGTAAAGTGGGGTCACTGTAGACCACGCACCTCCTAGGTCTGTTGTGACCATGAAGGGAGACGTACCCACACCAGCCAAGGGCGTGGCCACTGTGTGGCATCTCCTCCCCACAACACAAAGCACTCAATGCCCGTCGGGGCAGGCTTCTGCGGAGTATCAGATTAGCTGAGAGGAACAGGAAGACAGCAGCTGCGGAGGAATCAAAAATGCCGCATGTTTTCATAAACCGGGTTTAAGGATGACGAAGCGTCCGCAGGGCATCCCGGGTGTAGACGTCAGGCTTTGGCATGTCACCCAGGTGGACGGCGGCTCCAGACCTGTGCAGGTCTGCATGGGGACAACGTAGAGGAATATGACATGTGGTGTCAGGGGTAGAGGGGCTCACTGTGGGGTTGGCAGTGAGCCTGACCCTTGGGGACATCTCTCCATGTGTGTGGCCACTTGGAGTTGTTACCCAGGCACAGCGGATAGAGTTTAGGGGTGCTGCTAAGTGTTCTGCAAATCACAGGATGACACCCTCACCCAGCTCAGCATTATTCTGCCCCTAACGACAGTGTTACTGGGGTGAGGGACGCTGCTCTCGTCTAGCCTCACGTCAGCACTGGCGCCTCTGCAAAGTCCTAGGGGCACACGCTGGTGCCCACCCCCTCTCGTCATGCCCACCCTGTCCCTGGACGGCCCTGCCCAGCAGGAAATCCTTCCTGCCTTCGAGGGTCCCTCCACACTGTCTCGCCTTGACAGTGAGGCCGGGTGACAGTGCACATCAACGAGACCTCGGCCACCTCTCTCTCTCCAGGGAAATGTCATTCCCTGTGTGTGTGACCTCGTTTTGTGTTTCCGTTGCTGTAGGAGAACCCAGGCACCCTGCTCCCAGTGCCTCAAGTTTCTCCCCACCCCGTCTAAGCTGAGAATCAGTCCTCCCCCCACCCCTGCCAGAGCTAAGCTTCCTACACTCCTCGGTCTGCCCCTTACACAGCACACCAGACCCATCTCCTCCCTGTTTCTGATTGCTTTACTCCTATGGAGGCCGCTTGAATTCTTGTTCACGCTCTCGCACCTTTGCCCCCGATGTCTGTTTCACCTTCCCTTGTTCGAGCCCCAAGGTCATGTCTGTGGCTCCCCTGCACCTGTGCCCGAGGGCTCCACGGTGGGGTGTGCAGGGATGCAGAGCAGACCATGGAGCCAGGGGTGTGAGCGCCCGGCTGACCACAGACGGCTGAGCCTTGCTTGCGGTCACTTTCTCTCAGGAACCAGATGCATCCCAATGACAAAATGCACAGGAAGGGGTCAGGGGGCACTTGATGAACTTGTCAGATTACTTACCCTTCTGTTTGGGAGCCAGGGGTCATTCCTTCTTTCTCTTGTTAAAAATGCTTTTCTTTCTATTAGTTTCTGTTTGGTATTATTTTGTGTTGCCCAGGTGCACAGCTGAGCAGCTGGACAACCACGCGCTTTGTGAGCGGTCCCCCAGGGTCTCCACCTGGCCCCACCGCAGGCATCACACCATTACTGACTGCGTTCCTGGGCTGTCCTTGGCACCCCGTGACTGTTCTGTAACTGCCCGTTGGTGCTCCTTAACCCCCCACCTTTCCCCCCAGCCCCCACCCTCCCGTCTGGCCACCACCAGGCTCTGTACCCATGAGCCTGCTTCTGTTTTGTTCATTTACGTTGTCTTCCAGATTCCACATGTAAGTGAAGTCACGTGGTGTCTGTCTTTCTCTGACTTACTTTACTCAGCATCGTGCCCTCTAGGTTCACCCACGCTGTCACACGTGGTAAGATTTCACTGTCTTCTGTGGCCACGGAACTTTCCACGGCACGTTTGCACCACGCATTCCGATCCGCTGGCCTGGTGACCTGGGCTGCTTCCATATCTCGGCTACTGTAGGTAATGCTGCAGTGAACACGGGGTGCATATGTCCCCCAGTCACTCCTTTCACCCAGCATTCGACCAACTCCTGCAGTTTGCCATGGGCTAGGCCTTGGGGCCGTGAAGATGAATTGGTCACCTTTCCCGAGGTTAAGAGGTAGGAGCAGAGTGGGAAGGACAGTCTCACGCAGGCAGCGCCGCGTGGGACACCTGCCAGGAGACGCAGCGTGTGTGGAAGGCGGGCCAGGCAGGGGCCCTGTGTGGCCTGGAAGGAGTCCAGGTTGTCTCCAGTCACTGACGGGCGCATGGTGTCCGGGACGGCAGACCTGACAGGGAGCAGCTGTGGTGTCCGTCTTCCCTTCTCCGGGCCTCAGTTTCTCCACCCGCCTGCCATGGGAAAAGCAGTTTCTCCCAGACTGTACCTGCAGGAGTCGGACAGGATGACATGCGCGGCAGGTGGCCGGGGCAGGGCTGTCGTGCAGACCTGCCCAGACGAAGGCAGAAGTCGTTGCTGTCACTCACGGAGCTTGTTCGCTTGCCTTCCAGGCTGAGGGACGTGGTGGGGGCCCCCGTGATCAGCAGCCGGACGCTGGGCCTGCACTTCCACCCGCGCAGAGGCCTGCACCACCAGGTCCCCGTCATGTTCGACTACTTCCACCTGTCAGTGATCTCGGTGACCGTCCACGCCGCGCTGGTGGCTCTGCAGCAGCCCCTGATCAGGTATGGCATCACGGGTCCCGAGGCTCGGCGGGCACCTTTCTGTTCCACCTCCTTGGAGGATGCGTGACAGACACAGAGGTGGCCAGCACTGACCAGCACAGGACAGAGCAGCCTCTCCGCAGCAGAGGGTCGGGCTCTGAGCCTCACTGAGGGGCAGGGGACGGGCAGGGGACAGGCAGGCGGGGAAGCTGAGGGCCCCAGGAGCCAAGGGGGACACAGGCTGGGAGCCTGGGACTAACCAGCAAAGTACAGATGGGCCCTGGAGGTGTGGATTCTACAGCTGGCTTGGCTTTTCTGTCACTGCGCCTCATCAGAGGAGTCACCTAACGCCCAGAGACAGCCACCTTCCTCTCGGAGACAGAAACACTAATGGGTCCTGTCCTCTGAAGGTGTTAGTGGCTAGGCCAGAGCAGGGCGCAGGCCCCCCGCAGCCTGACCGGGGACAGGAATTCACCGTCGGGGCTCAGCTCCTCCAGGGATGGGCTAAAAATAGAGCTGTCTCCTGCTCCCTCTGTTCTTTCCCAGAAGCATCTCTGTGCCGTGGCGGGAACACAGGGCAGCCTGCAAGGTTGGGGGAAATACCTGTCAAACGGGGCCAGCTCCAGGTTTTCTAGCAAAGCCATTTTCGAGGCATCAATTCAGTCCAACCAGAAGGAAGCAGGTGTGAAATTGAAACATAACCTCTAAAGAACCTTCCCTTCCCCGGAGCAGACTGAAGAGAAGCATCCAATTTTTAACCCTCCTGGGATTTCAGTCGAGGGATTCAGATCCACTGAAAAATCTACTTTAGACCATGCCTTGGTCAAATAGTGAGTCTTTTTAGTTGTTAATTCACAGTCTGGCCCCAGAATGTGCCCTATGTATCACTGCTCAGATATATTCTATACGGCTTCTGGAACGTTCCTTCTAGCTAAGCTGAACGCTTGCTTCAAATCTCCATTAGAAACAAATCAGATCAACAGTAGCTGTGTAAGTATAACGATGATTACATTAGATTGTGTTATGTGTGTGATATTTCGACAATAAATGCCAGCATTTATTGAGTCTTCGCTATTTGCCAGATGCAGGACTGGAAGCTAGGCTTGTCTGACCTCATGAAACCCTTGCAGTGACCCCACAGGAACAGGGACATGAGGACATTTACAAACTGTGCCCATGTCCCAGAGGTGACAGGGGCCACTCCGGGGGCCGAGCCCTGGCCGGTGGGGTTCACCAGCTGCCTTTAACCCTCTGGCCATGCTCCTTTTGAGTGGCAGCTCCGTCTGGCCATCCTGTTCCCCTAGTTTGGCTCATGAACCACCTTGTGCTCGCTGGCCTGGGTTCACCTCCCTCCCGTCACACCTGCCACTCTCTAGACCAGACTGTGTTCACCGTGAGGGCCACGCCTTGACGGTCCTGCCACCTCAGCACCTACTCACTGCCTGGCACATGGCGTGAGCCTCAGGAAAGTCTGAGTGAGTGCAGTGAGCAGAAGAATGGATCAAAACCGTCCACGGGATTTTCCTGGGCACCTGCGCTGGGGGTGCCGCCGTCGGAGGCTGTTGCTTATTGGGTCTTTGCCGCGAGAGACCCGGCATCTGCCTGGGGAATGAGGCGTGTGCGTCCGTAGTGTTTACCACGTAGGACGATGACCATCAGGGTATTTAACAGAAGAGATGGGAAAGAAAGAGGAACTGAGTGCAAGGAGACTTTGTCAGTGTGTCGATTGATGAGAATTAAAAAGGTAAAGGGGGCAGTCATACACCCAAATGAGATAAATTCAGGTCATCTTGCCAGTGACCCCAGTCTCCTTGGGGGCTGCCTTTGATGGCCACTGTCACACCCGGTCGGCTGATCTCGGTGGTGACTTACGGGACTGGACAGGGTCTGTTTTGGTCTGTGGGGCACACGACAGTGTCTCCAGCCACCATGGACACCACGGACGGCAGTCCCTGACGCCCACGGCCCTACTAGAACTCCCCCTGCTACGGGGCCTCTCTTGTAGGCGCCCCCCCCCAAGGGGGCGGACTTGGGGCGCCGTCACCCTCTCCATTCCGTGTCTTCCCTCTTCTGATCTCTCCTCCTCAGTTTCACTCGTCCGGGAAGAGGCTCCTGGCTCGGTAAGGGCAGCCCAGACGTGGGACCCGAACAGTCTAGCCTCTCTCTGGAAAACCTGGTCTTCGGAGCCGGATACTGCAAGCCGACTTCCTCGGAGGTAACATTCGAGGGGGTGGGGGCACCAGGACCTGCAAACTTCGCTTTGCAGGGGGTGTGTGTCCCGTGAGATTCTGGCGTTATTTATTCAATGTCCCGCTTAGAGGTTCTTTGCTCTGTGTGTCCCCTGCCTGTCATGGACCCATCCATTCCTTTCTTTCGTCGCTGCTGCATTCATCAGACCCATTCCAAAGGCCAGGCCTTGGGGCCGGTGCTAGAGGGGAAAGGGTCTTCATACAGAGCCTCCTCCACGTGGTGCCTTGAAGGATACGGTTGTCTGGGGGTCACGGGCCTGTTGTGCACGGCTTCCCCTGAGCGCGTGGTTGCCTTGGCAGCTGGTTGGACCTCAGCCGGCTTCACAACCTGGCTCGTGTCTCCTTTGCTCATTTCTCTGAGCTTCAGTTTCTGCACCTGTGGAGCGAGGCTGCTAATACTCAGCACCTTCCCAGGGCCGTAGCGACAGGTGTGGGACCGAGGACTGACCCCGTGTGTGAGTCGTGCTCACGTGGAGGGCTGGGTGGTGACGGAGCTGAGCCACACGGACATTCCATTCTGTCCCCGCAGAGGGACAGACAGGGATCTCGGGGGATGTGGGCGTGCCCCGGGGACTGTTCAGAGCCCCTCGGCCTGGCGTGGGGTGGCGGGCGAGGGGTCCCTGTGTCTCGGCTGGGATGACCAGCCACGTCTGCCCCTCTGAGACTGTTGCCATGGGCAGACAGTGAGAAGGCTCTGGTTGCAGATTCCCACTGTGCTAAACCCTGTGTGACATGGGGGGCACTCCCTCACCCTCGTCAAAACTCAGGCTCCTCAACTCCAAAATGGGACAACACCTGTACCTTAGAGAGGATTTCAGGAGTTAAAATGTGTAAAAACTGCACAGAAATAGACTCCTACCAGGCATGTGGAACAATAGCATTTTTATTAAGTAATTTTTTTCTTGGATGTTTTGGGGGATATGTGTCAAAGAAGACATCCGTGCCTTTTACCAGCGTCAGATAAAATAGCCTATTTGTGGGCTCAGCTGTGAACTTGCTGTTAAAGCTCCATTCAATGGCATGTCTTCAGGACGTGTTTCTCTCCCACACACCCCCCCATTTGGACCCCATCCAATGCTGGGGGCTCCGTGCAGCGCCCACCCCTCCTTCCTACTGGGCCAGGGCAGCCAGGCAAAGAATACGACCCCTCCCCACTACACACCCTTGCCGGCCCCGAGGGCGCTGCCTCCAAATCCCCCAGAAGCCCCAAGCATCAACGAATCCCCCCCGAACCCCCTGGAATCCGAACAGACTGCAGCCTCAGCTCAGGGGCTGGAGAGCAGGTGTTTCCCTGCAAAACAAGGCTGTCCGTGCCGAGGCCTTTCAGACACGCGTGTCTCAGAGCAGAATGAGCTGACCGGCCAGACAAATCACACAGCAGGGGAAGGTGAGGGGCGCGTGAAGCGCCACATCCCTTTGTCGTGAGCCCCGCTCTCCCTGGGTCCCCCTTCCCAGACTTCGGATTTAGAGTTGGGGTGAGGGCTTGCGTCTCCCCTGATCAGGGCCAGCAGCTGGGCCCTGGGGGAATTATTTCTTCTCTGACTCGTGGCTTGTCTGTGAAGAAGGGTACTAATGCCTGCCTGGCGGGGCGGCTGAGATTAAACGAATAAGCACATAAGAGCCTGGAGCTTAGAGCCAGGCATCAAAGTGCTCCACAAAGCCCTCTGCTGGTATTATACTTCTTTTTGTTGATCCACATACTTAAATCGAATAATAATTCAATCAAAGGTTACTCCAAGAGCCCCAGTGTGGTCACGTGGGCAGGAAGTCAAAGGGAAGGACTCCCATGTGGTTCTGTTCTTGGCTTCAGCACCAACCTGCTGTGTGACCCTGAGTCGGAAGCGTGCCCTCTCTGGGCCTCAGTTTCCCATCGTGTGGGAAAAGGACCAGATGAGGTCATCCTGGAGCCCTCTCTGCTGCAGGTGCTGTGGCAGCTCTGACCCCACCTGGACAGCGGGGGGCGCTCCACACCTGCTTGCTGGGTTAGTCCAGGTTCTCTAGAGAATCAGAATGGGTGGCATGTGGGTGTACACAGACACATGCATCTCAGAGAGAGGTTTACTTATTTTAAGGCATGGTCTCGTGTGATAGTCCAGAATCGCAGGTTAGATCAGCAGGCTGGAGACGTGATGTCGATCACCCCAAATCTCCTTTCTGCACACCTGTGCTGCTCCCAGGTGCCCTGCCGCGCCCCGAGGCCCAGGGACTCCCAGCGGCATTCCTGGCCCCTCCCCCGTAGAAGCTGGTAGCTCCTCCCACTCAGCCGTGACTGTGGCCATGCGGGGGCCAGGGGCCTGGAAGTGGGCCTCAGCCACGAGTCTGCACTGCCTGCGGCATGTTCAGGGAGCGGTAACAAGGAACAGGGCAGCACAGAGAAGACCCGCTGTCCTTCAAGCAGGAGCAGCAGCGGAGAAGGTCTGTGCAGAAATGCGGTGACGGGCAGACTGGGAAAAGCCTGTTTCTTTTTGAACACAAACATTAAGATTGCCATGGAGACGAAACACACTTCTGAGTGAGATCCTAGGAAAACTCAGTTGAATGAAGTGACAGTGACCCTGGGCAGAAATCAGATTAATGTCTCAAATCTCCTCCATATCGACCCAGAAAGTTTCAAGTCAGCCTCCATCTCATTTATATAGACAGACCCAGAGGAAAAAAAAAAGAAAAAGAAAAAGAAAGAAAGAAAATAAAATTTAAAAAAAATGAAGCGGATTTAAGAGCACCCAGAAGAGGCCAGAAACAGAGAGGCCAGCCACATGCTGAGTTTGGCTATATTGACAAAACCGTGAGCTTCGACTTCAAGACTATTAGGGAGTAATCCCAACATTTGGTCCTCCCCTGCCTGAGAGAGAGCAGTGGGCTTTGACCACGTGTCCCCAGGACTGTGCTCCCCACTGCCCCCGTGCACCTCCCAGAGGGCAGGCCCAGGAAGCACAGGGTCCCTGGATCCTGGGAAATGGACCCAGGAGTCCCAACCAGCAGCAGAATCTGTCCCGAGTGAAGAAGCCCGTCCCACTCCCAGCACAGCGGGACTTCCGATTGCCGTAGGCCTGTGGCTGCTCTGAGTCCCCATTCTTCTTCCCGCTCCGGGGGTGTCCATCCCCCCCACTTCCACCCTGGCAGGCCGGTGGGACAGCTCACTCACAACCATCGGTTGCCGGGCTAAGAGGAGCCACCTCCAGACAGAAGGCTGCCCCACCTCTGGTTTCTCAGAAATCTCACGGTTGGAACAGGGCGCCGTGAGCGCAGGGGAAAGCTCCCTTCACACGAGGCTGTTCCGGGTGTGGGATGAAGAGAGAAGCAGTTGGTGATCCGAGTGACAGTGGTGGCAGAGACTGGCCGGATCCTCCCCGGTCCTGTGTCCTGTGAACAGCACATTTGAAGACACACCTCCCAGCCTCCCAGCGTCCCGTGCAGTTAGTTCGGGGCCACATGTCAGGCTCCAGCCAGTGGGATACATCAGGCTCCTTCCTGAAAAGTAGTTTGTGTGAGGCTCCAGACTGTCCATTCCTCTGTGTGGCGGCTCAGAGAACGTTCAAGCTGAGAGAATCACGGATGGAAGGACTCCTGGATCCCTCTTCCTAGGACTCGCCCCCTAAACTCCTGACCCGTGGAGTGTCCTTTGCGTAGATGCACACCCGGCTTCCGCGGTGCGTGCCCTGAGCGTGCAGGGTTATCGTCACTGCAGCGTGGTCTGACCCACCCAGACCATAACTCTGGCTCTCTGCAGAGAGGTACCTGGAATTCCCAAACCCAGAACTCTGGTGTGCAAAACCTGCTCGGAGACTTGAGATGGACAACACGTGGTGGGGTCTGGTGGACGGTGGGCCAGACATCCAGTACCAGGCCCCAGGCCCTGATGTCCTCAAGGGTGACTCTCTCAGACACGGTTTCTAGTGGGTGCTGGGCAGAGGGCACCCAACACTGGGACAGTGCAGGGAGAAAGCACGCAGGCTATGAAACCGATGACCTGCCCCCCTTTGAATGACTTCCCCATAACCCCGACAAGGGAGACACCCAGCAATGAACCAACTGGCTTTGCTGGACTGAGCGTGGGTGATAACTCGTGAACATGGTGGCATGTGCACCCCTGAGAGGGCTCCGCCAGGCACATGTGCTGTGTTGGCACAAGAGACGGCACCTTCATGTCACTGTGTCCTGCTTGGAGCTTGGTCCGCAGGCTAGCACGCAAGGCACACTTGTCTCCCTGAGGCCCCTTCCACCTCTGTCCTGCGTCTCAAATCTTCACTGGCCTGGGATCAGTAGAGCTGCAGGCAGGAGACTAGAGAGAATCCTGGCAGCCAGGGGTGCATCGAGGGGTCCCTGGGGCAATGAGGGCAACACCTTCAGACCCAGCTGCCCTCTCCTCTTCCTCCTCTTTCCCCAAGTCTCGCCCTGGATTGAGGAACATGCACCTTTCAGAGGAAGAAAGGGAAATTCAGAGAGACAGCCGAAGGCTGGCATCGTTGGCTCAGGGGAGTCTGTCGCCGAGCTCAGGCTGTCAAAATTCCCGTGTCAAACACAGCTCTGCCCACCGCCGACACAAGCTTGTTGAGCCTCCCAGCTTCCCGGCTCTTGATGTATTTGTCAACATAAATGTAGATATCACAAGTCCAACAAATTTGCACTTTTCAGTAGCTCCGATGGTGGTGACATGATGACAGTGACAGGCAGAGAGAGTGTTTCCCTAGGGCTGCCCCGTAGCTGGGGACCGCGCAGTCGGTATTGGCCAGGAACGCACAGCGGGACCTCCCAGGGAGGCTTGGAGCACCTTACACATGTCTGTGCCCCATCTCAGGGTTCTGATTCAGCCCAGCTGGCGTGAGGGCTAGGAGGAGGGGGCGAAGGAGGAGAAAAAGGGGGACATGTGTAAGAGTGTCAACAACGAAGATAAGATAAAAAGAGAAAAAAGAAAGGAGTATTATAAAAGTCTCCCCCGGTGATTCCCTCTACCCCTTCCCCAGGGCAGGTCTCAAGGAGTGGACCAGCAGCTCCGACTTGGGAGCTGGGTGCACACGGGTCCACGCCAGGACCCTCTGCTTGAGTCCCTGAGCTCAGCGCCTTCCCGGGCTGGAAATCACGCACACGTGAAATACCGGGCGTGGAGTCGGGGCTCGGGTTGGCTCCAGTGGGGCGAGCTCTGCGTCTGTGCAGAAGGCAGCAGGGGCTGTCCCCGTGGTGCCTCCGCATGTCCCGCCAGGCTCGCTGACTCTGGATTTCCTCCTCCAGAGCCTTCAAACTGTCCACCATGCTGCCTCCAGGGTGGGCAAGGAGCCCCTGCCCTGGGCCCCGAGGGTCTTCCTGCTCACTGTTAGCAATGAACCTTTGTATTTCCTTGCTGTTGCTTGTTTTCTAGCCGCTCTCTCACTAGACTGAGCTCCTAGACAGGGGCGCAGTAACCAGTCCCACTGTGTAGTTTCAGACCAGCAGGTGCCCCACAAATGGGCCCCAGGTGGGTGGCCGTCACCATGTGGCTCCCGCTGCTCTCTGTGCTGCGTCCTGTTTAATGTCCATGATGACCCCCTGCATGGAGCATCACCTGCATTTCGGGCATAAGGAAGCGGAGGCTTGGAGAGCTGGACTGACTTTGCTCGGGTCCCACCGTGGGAAGCGGAGAGGGGGAGCCGGGGTGCCGGGCTCCAACCCCTGTGGGGCTAGTTTAGGGTCGGCACGTGGCAGGAAAGAGCCCCGAGGTGCCAGCCCGTCCCCCACAGCGCCACGCCCTCGCCCCACCTCACCTGCACCCTGTACTGAACGCTTCTTCCTCCCGAATGCAGCAGGAGGGGCTCCCTGACCCGTCTGTACTTGTAACGGCTCCAGCTGGGCCCATGCAAACTGCAGCTCGCGCATGACAATTCATTGAGTTGTCCGGGACTTGGCACGGGTTACTGAAAGGACCACTGTATTCCCTGCCCTGCACTTGCAGTGAAGAAATCCAGACTTAAATCGGACTCTGCTGTTGACTAGCTTCTGTTCTGGAGTGTAAGTCACTGAAGTAACAGTAACACATGCTGTTGTGACAGGTGGGTCACCAGGCCACCTCTGAGGTGGAAGCTGCCAGGGGCAGGATCCAGGCCCAGTCATTCTAGAAACTACAGTGGGGGCTGGCTCCTGGGATCCTCCCCCCAAAACATGGGCCCATCCTCCCCATCCTCGTCCTTTCCTCCCTGAAAAACGAGCAGGACCGAAGGAGCGTTCCAACCCCACATTCCCTGTCTCCAGCGTTATACATAATTGAATATATTTGATAGTTTCTATTGTCTTGAAAAATCACTTTACAAATATTGAAATAATAAACGATCCATCAAAGCACAGAGGTGTAATATTGCCCCCTGTTCCCATGGAAACCGAATCACTCGGGTTCAGCGGGGTGATTATTAACGGCCTTGCCGTGCACGTGTGTCGGGCTGGCGTGGCGGCGTGCACATGGTGCTCATCATCACCTGCAACGTGTGGGGCTTATGGCAGCTGCTGTTTGTTGTGGGGATTTGAGAAATAGTTTCATTTTCTGGTTTGGTTCAATTTAATTTTTCAAAGGGCACGTTGCCAGCATCGGCAAGAGGTTTCCTGGCTCTGTTGCTCAGTCTGGTGTGTGTGTGTGTGTGTGTGTGTGTGTGTGTGTGTACGCACACGTTTCAGGGGCGGGGCATCGCATGGTGGGACAGGATCTCTGGAGTGCTGGTCGGTGGCTGTAGCAAACCTCAGGAGGCAGAAATCCAGTATGCAGGAAACAGAATGGAGGGGGGATTTACTGAGCACCTACTACGTGCTGTATCCAGTGCTCACTTCTGGCAAGCATGGTTTCTTCCGAGTCTTCTAACGTCCACAAACATTTCTAAGGAGGAGACCCGTTCTACACATGAGGAAACTTAAGAATCCAAGAGGGCCAGGCATCTTTCCTAATCGTAGTTATTTGAACCAGAGTTCTAACTGGTTCTAGATCATTCTGAAGAAATGGTTTTCTTCTGTGCATCGTATTTGCACTAACTGAAACCATGGTTCTGAGCAGAACACATGTCTCCCAAGAGCTGTCCTCATGGTCCATATATTTAGCCTGATCAGCACAGGGTCAATACCGAGTTAACTTTTTCCTTCCCTGGTTTTTATTGGTCTCATTAATTTTACTGCAGTTACAGTTAGAAGCAACAGGAGGAGGGAGATGGCTCCTTCTGCCCGTGGGCCAGCACGCTCCCATCCATCAACCCCGCCTCTTCTCTGTGGTGCCCGCTTGCTGCGGCCTGCCACTTGGGTCTCAGCCCCGAAGAGCGTGGCTTCCTCTCTGAGTCCTCCCAGACCCCTACACAGCCCCCAGTTCCCTCCTGTGTCTTTGTGCCTCTTGGTCTCACCATTCTCTAACCTAAATCTGCAGGCAGCTATTTGCCAGGAAGGGACCCTGCCTCCGAGTTGGAATCGCAGTAAAGCTAGAGCCCTGCTCCTGCCCCCAGGTGCTCCTGCTGGGTCAGCGAGCCTGCCCGTCCAGAACCAAAGTCCAGGAAGACAAGGGCACTTACAACAAAGTGAAGATGATAGGGTGACTTGAACCACCCTCTCCTCCCCTCCCCCTCGCACCCACTTCCCCTCCCTCTTGAGTGTGACCTCACTGTGCAGGAAAACGAGGTGACAGTCCCCTGATGCCACAGTGGCATCAGCACAAAGGATAGAATTGACTACAATAGGGAGTGTAATAATCACTATTTTACTCAGTGTAGCTATGACTTATGGGATGGCTTTACGGTGCACTCGGTATCAAATAGGCAGTGATCCATTGTATAGCTTTCTCTTGTTAGCCATCATAGATGGTAGGCGGTATCTCTCTCCCACGAGGAGTGGTGCCCTGGGGCTGTGGTCCCTGCCCACTGTCTCCCACTCTGCAATTTGCAAAGCAGAGTTTCAGCCCGGGCAGGCCCCGACAGCAGGGCCTGTGCCCACTTCTCTCCGCCCACTGTCTCGCGTGGTTTTAAGACATCCCATGTAGTGAGGACTGGGTAGTTTGCACAAAACATGTTTACCCAGTCAAATTGGAGAATAGCAATGCTTTTCCTTAAGTCACAGCCTCCCTTCAGATTAGGCTGTAAAAATCACGACGTTCGTCGGAAAAGCGTTTGGGGTTTTATGATGATCTGACAACAAATTTGTTTGTTTGGTTTGAGTTGTGGAATGTTCTTAATTAAATATTTAGAATCCAATTTGCCAACTGCGCACAACTCGCCGAGCATGGCGCACAGTCTGGGGATTCCGTTTAATGAGGAGCAAATGAAGTGAGAGCACGAAGCCCAAGTGCTGGTGCTGCAGGTGCCCGAGCAGATCGGCTCCGCGTTTTCACACGTGGAGGGTTCAGAACACCCTCTCTGACAGTGGCCACTTTGGTTAAAGGGTCTGCTGCCTGCAGAGTCCCTGGCACCAGCACTCGTGAACTGGCCTGTTCCTGGCATTCAAAGGCGCTGTCAACAGCGCCGACAAGTGGGGTCGGGCCTGGTGCCAGGAAGACTGCAGGGAAATGGGGTGCTGGCCCCCCCGAATTCCCCTTCCTCTACCTCGATCTCTGCGGCATTTGTGTAGTGCAGGTATCAGTGTGATGGCCGTGTCCTCGCCCCCCTGGCTGGGCCCTCTGCCCTGGCCCCTCTGTGCATTTTAGAGCTCTGTCACCTCCCCTCCCACACCTGCAGAGTGGCTGGCACACCCCTCGTCTGTGTCCCCATAGTGCTGTCCTCATTGCCAGGGGCTCATTCTTTGCCAGACACTCAGCTAAGTATATTACCTTCCTTGAGTTGCCTGTTTAGCTGCCCCGTACCACATTGCTTGTGGGTATTTCTGTTATTCTTCCTACTTCACCAGTGATCACAAATACACAGTGGGCTGTACATCACGGAGAAGGTGCTCCCACACCCAACAGAGGACCACCAGCTGATAAGCAGCCGACAGGTGCAGACCAGCATGGAAATCGAGTCAGGTGCCCTTCCCTCACTTAAGAATATAAATGCTATCACCTTGGTAGCTCTGCATTTAACGCATGACCTTGAATCCTGAGGCAAATACAGCTACAAGCAATGCACAGCAATATTTGATCCTGATGCGACCATCAACATAATCCAAATTTTACTTAAAATGTGTTCAGATTATTTTTGGTCTATTAATTTTGATCAACATTGTTTTGTAGCAAACTCTCGATTCTTGACACCCTGGGAGGTTCACCACTATCTCTTCGTCTGTAGAATCAGGTGAATCTGACACACACATTCTACAAGAGCTGGTTGGGAAGTTGGAAGTAAGCAATGATTTATTGTGCAGAAGACCCTTCTGATTTTGCAATTACTGCGATCATGCCGGTGAACACTAGACACGCTCAAAGCTGGTTCCACAGAGAACAAAACATTCTAATACAACGACATCAATGCTGTGGGCCCCCACTCACCCGGATAATCTCCCGGAAGAGACTGGTCTGTTTTCTGCAGGGGTTGAGAGAGCCAGGGTTCAGAGGGCGTCCGCTAAAGGGAGGCAGCAATCGGCAGCAGTTAGGAGCGTGGACTCTGGAGTCAGGTACATCTCATCCCAGTCAAAACTCTGCCCTGGATGGACCATCTGACTTTGAAACTGACGGTCCCCGTTGCTCCCCCTCTTCACTCTTGGCCGTGACCCTGGGTGCTCTGGGGTACATACGCAGCGTACGTACGCTGCGAGGTACGTACTTGTGTGGCAGTTGGCTATGAGATCCGGCCCGCTTTTCAGGTTCCCTACAGAATGAGCCACGTGTGGGACACCTGCTGGAAGTCCCAGGGGAGAGACCGAGGGACACATTTATGGGACAGCCTTCAGAACTCGCAACAATAGAGGAGTTACAGATGCCGACTCTGGGCCTCTCCGGTGTCTGTAGAAACCACGTAATACCTTTTCTAATTAAAACCACAAAGCGTAGTGAACCTCTCTGGTTTCCAGAGTAGGGACAGTTACAATGATCACAGTGTCCCAGGGCAGTGTCAGTCGCAGACACTGACAGCTCACTTATTCTGCTGATACACGTGAATCTGCCATCTCAGAACTGGCCTCTCGGGGCCAGGAGGGGTCATCGCTTGGCCCTTCACACGCTGCAAGATTAATCGGCTTATCTGATGGCCAGGCCATCTTCCCCCTGCCACTTCCATTGTCCATCTGCTCACTGGCTCTCGGCTGAGAAGACTGGGGCGCTGCTGAATTCGGAACAGGACCCGGTGGGACAGCAGAGCAAAGCCGCGCCACTTGGGAATTCTGGACGTGGCTCTTAGTAACCACGGCACCAAGAGCCACTGACTTCACCTCTCAGGGCCTGATCCACTTCTGTGAATTCCCATCACCGAGTTCAGCTTCCCTGAAGGTTTGGAAACCAGAGATGAGAACTCGTCTGGAGATGAGAGACACGGGAGCCAGAGGACACCGCCTTCCCGGCCCCTGGGACAGGGTCACTGGCACCTGTTTGGTCCATTTCTTACGTGCCTCTGGGTGCCAGGGGACGGATGCTGGATCAGCGTGACCCATCAGACATCCAGGACAGGACTTGGGCCTGTCTGTCTAGCATCCTCGATGCCTTTTCCCCCCAAAGGTGACTCATTCACCTTAGACACTCACCAGTGACCGCATCTCCCTGCACTTGATTCCTTTGTCCACTGAGTCTTTGGAAACCCTCCTGTGCTCAGCCCGCCCTCCCCGCATCCCTTCTGTAACGATTCCCCTGCCACACCCCCTGTTCCGGGAAAGCCCTCCCTGCCCACCCCATCGCACATTCCTAGCACCCTAAGGTTATCTGGTGTGACCCCGCATTCCACCACAATTACGCATCTGTGTCCCTGTTCCTCCAACTTAGGAACATTTTCCTCCAGGTGGTGGGGGTGTGGGGCGGGGACGGTGCATGTTAATCTCTGGAGCTCATGTGTTTAGCCCACGGGAAACACCGAATGTAGAGTAATTGGGGTCGCGATGATCAATGGACTTGAACTGAAGATGGAAGGGTCAGATGGTAAAGGCAGCCGTTCATCATGCTGTCATGCTTATTATTATTGTTGTTGTTTTCTTATTGGTCAAAGTGGGATGATAATGCGAAACTCACGGGGTCACCAAGAGGAGGAACCGGGGAGCAGAGAATCGCAGGCCCCCGGCAGGTACATCTGGACAGTAGCTGCTGTTAATGTGATTCTGGACCTCGGGGCCCGGTGGAGCTCGCGTTCCTTTTTCAAATCAACATTCAGAATATTGAAACCAATTCAATGTACGCATTCCTCCCAAATGGGATCATGCAAGATAATAGGTAGATATTTCTATACACAAAACCTGCATCTTGCTTCAACGGCCGTGTTTGAAGGACACAAAAAGTTACCCGTTTTTGCTACTTGCCCAATAAAAATCAGGTGGTGTACGTATTCCCTCAAATGTGTGAATAAATGTGGTGGTACAGGCCATCGATATCTGTGGCAGGACGATCGTGGTAATCTAGCAAATTCCAGTTGGAATCCCAAAACTGTGGGAAGGCCCCACAGTTTTGAAGCAGAGGCAAATGAGGGGAGTTGGACCTTGAATCCAGATCCATCTCCATCCAGCCCACGTTGTCGGGGTGTTGGCGAGACCTGCAGAGGGCACTGCAGTGCCTTCACTCAGCATCCATGCATTTGTGCATGCGTACGCTAACTGAACCTCTGTCTGTCGGCTGTCTCAGGTTCAAAGGCGAATTCAGACGTTGGGAACAGAGCACTGGGGCCCAGGGCAGGACTAGATTAGAGATGCAGACTCAAGAGATTTTTCCACGCAGGTCCGAGGGCAGAGCAAGCTCAGCCATCTCTGTTGTCAGTGAGGTAAAATAAAAACCTTCCTGCAAACATGTAATATGTACTTAGTATAAACGGGGCACTCAAGTCAGCACTGTGCCTTACTGTCCCCATGTCCCACGTTAAGACACCGGCACGTGAGATGCTGAGGTGCTGGCTGAGTCACACTGACCGTGAGTGGCCCATCTGAGAGACTCTGGGGTCAGTGTCTTCCCCAGCCAGGTCCCTTGGAGCTCCTCCCCAAGGACTCCCATGAAGTTCAAGTCCATTTGCAGGCTTCCAGGCGGGTCCCTGTTGATGTTTGAGTGGCACAGTCCGTCACCGTGTGGACAGAAGTCAGTTTCCCTGCCTGTGGACATCGTCATCTTGCTGACTCCTCCACAGCAGCCCACCGCCCGTGCCCCTTACAGATGGTGCCCCTGTCTCAGGGCGGGCACTGGCCAGGCGCCCTCGTTCCACTGGGAGCTCCCCCAGGGCCTTGTGCTGTGCTCGCCCTGCTGCATTATTTAGGGGTCCCGTCCCAGGCTGTTGGAGAGGGAGTTTGCTGATGTCCTCTCATGCCGTCCTAACAGGGGCGCCCTGGCCCTTCCTTGCAGCCCCAGACGGCAGCCACAGGGCCATCAAACCTGTCTCTTTCAAAGGGCGGCGCTGGTGAGCGATTTACGGAGAACAAGGTCTGTTTTGCTTTCTTCTTTGCATCGACATCTTCAGCTGCATGGTTTTCCCCGGGTTTCTTTTTAGATCAGCCTTTTGTCTTTGTCTGATCTCAGCAGCCGTACTGAGTAAGCCTTGTGCAGATGCCCCAACATATTCTTTACGTCTCTCTCAAAAGTCCCATAATATTGGTGTTTAGTGTTTAAAGTCAGACCTGATCATAGACATCACAGTTCCTGGGCCTCCTCGATGGGCCCGGGGCACTTTCCGAAGGAGAGAGATACTGTCAGTGAGAAGATGCAGGGTGAGCCCACGGCAGGGCCGGACACCGGAGGCCCAGGGCCCAGAACCACTGGAGCCCACGGCTTTGTTAGTCTGCCGTCTGCTTTTATTTGTGCTTAGTCATAGCCAGCAGATGCCCTGCAGGACTTAGATTAATGCCTCAGCCAAAGCACGCAGACCTCGCCCGCCATCTGCCCCCCACCTCGCACGATTCCCAGAGGCCTGTGCAGCAGGCACACCAAGGAAGGACTGGGTTTAGCGCTTGAACTGGGGAATCTTGTCCACTGCGGGCAGAGCCGAGTGACCTTAGATAAGTCTTTCAGTCTGGGAAATGGGAACAGGAGTTTCTAGCATTTATGACTTGGTCTGCTGAGAAGCACTTCAAGGCATAAGCATCAAAGTGAGGACCAGAGAATGTCCAGCGCATTCACCAACATGTGTGTGTGTGTGTGCTTTCAGGACATACCTGCACGTGTCAAGTGTGTGCGCACCCACCTGCACACAGGCACATGGACATGTCTTAGAAGGGCGTACAAGAGAGCATAGGTTCTGGGGAGCGGGCCCTCTGTACTGCTTTGCCTCGGGAAGATGGGGCATTTACTTATTTCCACTTCACGTGGAAAATTGGAATTGGAGTCTCTGCCGTGGGCGGCGCTCGTGGGCGGTCGGAGGACAGGGAGCGTGGCGGGACGCCCCAGGTGTTCCATCAGCAGCGGAGCCCTCGCTCTGCAGTGCAGGGAGGCAGCCACTCACCCTGCTTCCCCCCAGCTCCGCTGGCTTTTCCACTGCTGGGCTGACCTTTGACCTGCCGCCCCTGGAAGACAAGGCGTGGGGATGGGTGCCTGGGAGCGCAGGCGTCCGGCTGTGGACTTTGTGCTTATGAGACGGAGAAGACTTTTGCTTGCAGACCTTGTGGGATGTGTCTCTTAAGTTCAAACCGGAAGGGACCTCGGAACGCAGAGCCAGGCTTCACACGAGGCCCCGTGTGTTTGAGGTCAGAGCCTCTCCCCTAGAAAGCTCTCCTGGCACAGACGGCGTCACCTCAGCTCCTTCCCCATTTCCAACGATGCATCTCCTCTGAGGAGCCCACCTCTGTCTGTCCCCTCTCCTCACAGGGACAAGGGAGAGAGGCCTGTAAGTGGGTGCCATTCTGCTGTCACAGCCCTGGGAGGTCAGTGCTGCCATCAACCTCTGTTGTCATTCTCACTGTGACCATCATTATTGTCATGGCTGTTGTTACTGTCATGCAAACACACCGAGATAGAGGCGCGGCAGAATGCAGGGCTGTTTCCGCACACGGGGGCAGGGGAGAGACCCCGACCCTCCTCCCACTTTTCTCGGACCAGGCCGCGTGCGATGACTCTCCGCTCTGGTCTCTGTCGCCCACAGGGGAGCTTCTACGCGCCCTCGGACAGCTGCGTGCAGCGCGCACACAGGTGGCACCGGGCACTGTGCCTGCTGCTGCTCCACGCCCACCGCGGGCTTCGCGCCTACTTCCTGAGCGTCATGAGGGACGTCCCTGAGCTGCCACATGCAGAGCTGGGTAAGGCCTGGGCCCAGGGGACGCCCGTCCTGCGGGCCCCTGCCTGCTATGACGGCACAAGCCAAGCTGGCGCGCTCCTGTAAACCTGAGTAAGAAGCCCCGTTTCAGGTCGGTGTCACGGGACCCCAGGTGTTTCCGGCAGGAGAGACCCTCAGATGTGCAGGTGCAGGGAGAAAAGACACAAGCAACTCAAAGAGCATTTACTCCTTCCTTCATTCATTCATTCACCCATCCATCCATCCACCAAGTATTTACTGAACACCTACTAGAGCCCTGGCATCTATGGGAACATAATGTGAAGCTGCTTCCTAAGGAAAAATGCTAGTTTATAGCCTTATCTTAACTAGGCAGTGGTTACAGCATTGCAGCTTGCAGAAATGCATACGTATGTACCTTCTAATCCAGATGATTGTGGAGACCTCTTCATGGCCCTCACTCGCAGTTGGTTCTCTGGGCATGCATTGCTTCTTGCCCATCAGGCATTTTGGAGACTCTTGGATCTGAGTCTTCTAGATTGATAGATGGTGGAGCAGAGCTCAGAGAGGTAAAATGACTGCTCAGGGCCACACAGCGATGAGTGGCAGAAGCCCAGCAGGAGTGTGGAGAGCCTGCCGTGACTCTGGGGTAGGGTCTTTAAGGTGTCATGCTCATGTACAGCAGGTGAAATGTTGAGGTTTTGTGCGAAGTCCTCAAATGAGGTCCCTTTGTCCCTAGACCAGGTCCTGAGCCTGGTATTCAAGGTCAACAACAGAAATTGTCTGGGGCCCTCAGCTTTTCTCCCTGTGCCCTAGACCTTGCCTGCTGAGACGACAGCCCTGGAAGTGTTGTGTGTACATTGTCTGTGATTTGGCAGAACACATCACGTAACAGTGATTCACTTGGACGTTTCTCTTCCCCACTGGACTAGGGCATGTTTGAGGGCAGAGCCCCCCTAAGATTCCTCCTCCACAAGGCCCAGGGAAGGGGTGGATGCAGCCTGCGGATGCAGTGAGTTCCAGCACTGTCTTACCAATGAGCTTTATCAGCACTAGCCCTGCAGGCCAGGCAGCTGCCGCTCTCAGTCATGCGGCCTCGGAGCTGGTGTTTTTGCACATTCAAATGCCGTGTACAGAGGGAAGCTGGGCGCGGGGCCAGAGCAGTTCAAGTGGCTCAGGGGGAAGTCAGGATCGTTCAGCAGCTATTGACTTACGCTTTCATTTCTTTCTATCCAAAGGAACTGAGTTTTGGGGGGTTAGGGGGAATCCATGAAGCCACCACCAGTTTTTATTGAGCACCTACTATGTGCAAGACATTGTGCGTGACTCCAAAGACACAGCTGTGATTAGTGTGACAACAGGCCATCATGCTGAGGGGCGGGGTGGTCACAGACTGTGGACAGCCCCCAGGTGGGTGGGTGGGTGCACCACAGGCCCCCACTGAGGACTCCTCTCGGTCTCCTGGGCGGCGGGGCTTTTATTAGAGCCCACGCCACAGCCGAGTGCCATGGAGCTAGGGGAGAGTTCGAACGCAGGGGAAACTGAGAGTCACATCACACAGGGCCCCGGCCCCGGGATCCTGCCGAGGAGACGGCGGGATCTCAGGTCCTCTCCTGTGGCTCGGATGGCTGTGACGGTCAGGAGCGTCCGAGTCTGCAGAGCTGGACCGTGGCTGGTCTCTGCCACTCCAGTCACTCATCTGTCTGTACGGTGGAGATGCAAACCCCTGTCCCACAGGGTCACGCTCATGTGAGTGTGAGTGTGTGTGCACACATGCACAGGTACTTGCAAAGGCACAAAAGGACATGACGTCACTTGGCACCAACAGTCTGTGGTGACCTCAGGGAGTGTGGAGTCGCAGCGTTCCACGTCTGCTCACCCACGTAACGGGCGTGACCCCCGAGTCCTGTTTCTGTGGCTTCAATGCCCACGTGACATGATGCCTCTCCCATGCGGTTAGCAGCGGTTGCGTTTCAGGGCCTGTGATTTCACCGCGTGTTGTCCTTTCTTCTCCTAGAGTCCCTTGCTGTTGAAGAGACGCTGTCCCAGCTGTGCTCAGAGCTACAGGTAACCGCAGGACTGACCCCTCGGGTCTGAGCGGCTGTCGTTATGCAGGGGAAAACGTGGCTGCTTGCTTGACAAGGAAATGGAGACAGAAGACAGGCCCCCTCTAGGCTGAAACACACACTAACATCCCGTTCCCGGAAGTCACTGCACGTCTGTTAGACACCGTTGTGTGCCTAGCTCTGTGCTGCGTACTTTGGACGAAGTCACAGAGTTAACAGGTCTGTGTGGTGGAGCCCAGGCCACGCCTCCCCGTCCACAACCCATCCCTGTTGCAAGCTCTGGTTGGCTGCCAACTACGTGCCTCTCCCAGAGGGTGATAGGGACCCTGCACCTGCGCCCAGAGGACCTCAGACCCAGCAGGGGGCAAGCTCCCGCCAGGCAATGATGCAGACAGTAGTGAGCATTTGCCAAAACTTCATCAAGGACGTATTAGGAACGTGTGCTTAGTAAGTACTGGGCAGGTGCACGTCTCTAGTGACAATCTCTTGAGCACCTTCCTGTCCCCTCCTGTCCACTGTGAGGCCATGATGAGGGTGGCACTCTTACATGTAGAGAGACAGGCACATCACCCCACTGGGGTGCACAGGCCATTGGGGTCACAGGTGTGGACACAGGTACCTGCACGGCCCGGGATCTCAGGAGGACGTGTTATGAAGTGTGAGGAGGCAGAAGCCAGTGGACCCCAGAGAGGAGGCTGAGTGGGAGCCGAGCCCGGAGGCGCAGAGGGAGCCCTGCCTCTTGGAGGAGGCTGTGCAGGCCCCAGAGGCTGGAGGCAGGGGGCGTGGGTGCAGGGCTGTGCTTGGGGACCCACGAGCAGGGCTCCAGGTGGGGGAGGCAGTGTGCTGACTGAGGCCCCCGTGGGGCCTGAGCTACCCAGGAGGGGGCCTGTGTGCCGTGCACAGGGCAGAACCGGGGCTCCTGGTCACAGGGAGCCGTGAAGAAGGAAAGTGACAGGTGCTGGGGTCTGGAGAGGGGGAGGCGGGGGCATCTTTAGGTGGGAAACAGCAGGTGACCACATTTACATGGAGATAACCCCAACGCCAGCTTCCCATCCTCACCCTGGGTGCTGCCCCCCACCTGCCCTGCCCCTCACCTGCCCTGCTGCAGGACGCTGCCCCCACAGCGGCCCCGCCAGGGGGTAGGGTTAGTCCCCACTCACTTCCCACAAGTGCATGCAAAAGACTGTGGCCCCCTGAGAGTCCCTGAGCCACTCGGCTGTGGGCCTGGGGCCTGAACCCAAGGCTGTGCGGGGGTCCCGGTCATATGGTTGTATCTGATCTCTGCAGCGGTTCAGGTGAGAACCCAGCCGATGAGTCTACCAGACGCATCTCATGAGGGACCGGCCCACGGCTGGCTTTCCTCTCGGTGCCAGGCCCCAGGGTTGTAGCTGGTGACAGGGAGGGAAAGGGACATGCGGGTGGTTTGCTACAGGGCTAGCCTGGTGATTGGAGTGGAAAAAACAGCCCCCCACACACACAACACCCCTAAAAGTTGTGTGCACAGCCCTGAGAATTTTAGAGGCACAATATCGCCACCTAGTGGCCACATGCAGTCTTGAATGCATCCTTCTCCCGTGGATGGGGTCGGAGTTGGACACTGACTGGTTTGGTGACTTGAGATAATTTGCAAACACGGAGCTCTACAGTAATGCAGCAATGCATCTGTGTCTTTACTCCATGTGAATCTTCTAAACATTTAGTACGCATCCACTCTGTGCCTTTTGCTGGGAATAGACAGATAGAAGAGACCTTCCCAGGACTAGAAGTCTCCTGGCAAATGGCTGGTTCACACGTCAGGCAGAAGCTGCCAGAAAGGGTCGGGGCTTGGCCAGGGGGATGTGAGGGGAACTGCATGCTTGTTGAATAAATGGCGAGGCCTAAGAGTCAGGGTCAGGCCTGTCAGCTGGCTCCCTGGCCTCTTCGGAGACTTGACTCTGTCGCACCTCTCCTGAATTAAAGTTACTCTTCTTCCCTTGAAGAAGCAGGGGGTTGGTGGGTTGGCTCCTGTCGGTATCGGGGAAGTGACCTGCGGTCCCCCAGGGGGAATCTGGAGGAATGGGAGAGGTGGCTGCTGGGGCCGTTGAGCGCCCACCACGGAAAATCACCTAACTGGCTTGGGGCTGGGAGGCTCTACAACCTTATGGTTCCCCCAGAGACGTTGTGGCCACACCTATCATGTGGGGGCAGTGAGGCCCTGCGGTAGATGGTCCTGCACGTGAACTTCCTGTGTTCCACTGGCCGAACAGCCAATGTTGATGGGTGGAAGCTGTGGCGATCAGAGTGCAGAGTTCGGGGTGCAAGGGGGCAGAGAGGCACGCCCAGAGATGGGAGAGAGAGAGCCGTTAGAGCAGGGCAGGCGGCAGCGCCATCAGGAGGAGCCCCCAGCGGTGCCCTGGGGGCGCCCTCCACCCCCTCCTTTTCGCCTCCCCAGACGTTGAACAACCCGGAGAAGATTGCCGAGCAGATAAGTAAGGACCTTGCCTGGCTCACCTCCCACCTGATGGCCCTGTGGACCCAGTTCCTCGACGCGGTGACCCTGCACGACCACGTGACCACTCACCTTGCACAGGAACATCACACCCTGAGGGTAAGGTATCACACGGTGTGCGTCCCACTCCAGTGGCCCTTGGACAAAACTTCACAACAATGGGCAGAACAAGAACTGGGGTGGACCCTCGGGCCTGAGGGTCGGTCCTGGTTGCCCTGTGACCTGGCCCTGAGGTGGCTGTAGCCTGGCGTAGCCCCTCAGACCTTGGGCCCACCATTCATAAAAGACCTCCCTTGGCCACCAGATGGTGACAGAGTCCACGCCACGGGGCATTCCAAGTGCTCTGAAGGTGTTTTGAAAAGTACCGTATTTTGCTGTGTATAACACACACCCATGTTTTTGTGCGCATTATACCCAGGGTCATTGTTATACCCACGGTATGTAATCATTATACCCAAGTGTAATGCGCGTCCTTCTTTTAACTTCAAAAATTTGGGCAAAAAAATGTGCAAAATACGCGGAATTTTGAAATGTAAGACATCCCTCTTGGTGCATTTCTTGGCTCCCAGCTTGGCAAGTCCTGAGACATAATAAAAGTTGGCAAAAGGACCAAACACTTGAGTCCACAAAGTGTGTCGGGGACAGGTGTGCATGGCTGGCTTCCCAAATCCTGTTTCATCCACATTTCTTTATGGTCCCTGCTTTCCAGTGTCTTATATTCTAGTAGAAGAAATAAAACCTAAATATATAAATGACAGAAAGCAGTGTCAGAGCAGACTCATGAGCATGCATGAAACTGTGCCCGTAAAGCAGGCTCGAGCAAGAGCCATAGACGCTGCCCCTACCCCCCGGGAAGGAAGAGACAGGCTATTGTTCCCGACCTGTGTGTGTGTGTGTGGGGGGGCGGCTCAGCTCCTTCTGTTAGTGCCTCCTGGGGCCTCACCCTCCTAATGACAATCGAGGTGATGCCCACACAGCACCTGGTGAATGAAACTCTACACACCTTTCTTCCTCAGGTCCGAAGGTTCTCCGAGGCCTTCTTTTATATGGAGCACCAGAAACCTGCTGCCCTGACGTTTCAGGAAAATCTGTAAGTAGCCTTTCCCTCACGTCACACCCTAAGGTGGGCGCCCGAGACGTTGTTGCTCCCAGTGGCTGCTGCCCTTCACCTCCGACGGCGCAGGAGAGCCGCCTCCAGCCTCTGCCCCTTGGCTGCGTTCTCGCTGCAGGCAGAGGACTCAGGCAAGTGGCCGAGGCGGGAGCTGGCAGGTGGCAGCGGCCAACGGCCGAGTTCTCTTTCATCGAGTGTTTGCGGAGCTGCAGACAGAAGCCAGTCTTCCCGGGCCCTGAAGACATCGGTGCCCAGTCCTCTTTGCAAAATGAATTAGAAGCAGGTGGTGTGGCTACAAACTATGTCAGAAAACAACAACAGCACAGATTTTGCAGGGACTGTGCATGGCTATGAAGTGCGTTCAGCCTAAGATTCAAGACTGAACTGCCTCATTCAGGGGCTGATGGATTTGTAAGTTCTCCTTCCTGCAAAATCAAAGGAGAAATGACAACGTACTCAGAAAGGTCAGAGGGTTGACGAAAGGTGACATCCTCCTCGCTCAGATTGTAAGGGTGGCAGGAGCAGTGGTCTCTCTGTGACGTGTTGGCCTTTGCCACACAAGTCCCCGGGTTCCCCTTTGTTTCTGAATGACAGGTGCCCCTTGAGAACTACACGTGGCCGGAGTGAAGTTTGCGAGGGCGCAGCGGGCCCCGAGGGAGAAACACTGTAGACGCTCCCCACCCATCACGCGGGCCAGACCCTCATCTCACCCTCGTCTCTCTCCCCCGATCCCCGCCTCCCGTCCCCCAGCTCTTCACCGAGTCTGGGAAGCACACTGACATTCGTGGTTTGCCTCGTGGGTTGTGGACGCGAGAGGGGCAGCAGGATAAAAACCCGCCTGCGAGTTAAAAGAGCTTCTTCAGAAATATGGAGACTCTCACTTGGTCATTTACTCTTGCGCTCAGTCCAGCCCCAGCCAGAACTGCCTGGGTATATCTTCTAAAACCGAAGTGGGGGGGGCGGCAAGAGAAATGCTGGGCGTCAGGGAGTCTGCTTCCCGAGTTCCCGGGCCACAGGGGCCTCCGCCGGCCGGGCCGCGGTCACGTTCCCAAGCAGTGCGTGCCCGTGAGGGAGCGCCGGGGCTCCGGGCAGCTCCTCCCGGGAGAGTTGTGTTGACGGGCCGCCCGTTCATACGATGGACAGATGATGAAGCAGCAGCCGGCCTGGGTTCCAAACCCGTCCCTCCTTTTCCCTCCAGAGGGTCCTCGAGAGAGTTATTTCAATGTCACCATTGCTTTTCTCTCTCTTTTTTGTTTTTTTTTCCCTAAACCTCCCCTAATCTTATTTTCCTTGAGATGGGCTGGATAGTAATTGTGAGGACCGTATGAGGACACCCCTCATGTGGAGCCCACAGTGGCGGTCACAGGGAGGTTAGGCAGGGACCAGTGAGTGACACAGTTGTTTGTCGCACTCAGGGGCACCGCGGATGCGGCAGGGAGCGAAGGGAAGACACCGTGCCCATGGTTTGCTGGTTTGGAAGGAGAGATGGGCAGGCTGTGGATTGTAGCGGCGAGGAGGGGAGAGGCCGCTGTCCTCAGAGATTCTCGGTGACCACCCGGCCCTGAGAGGACCGAGTGCGGTCAGCTCTGGCCGGTGGCGTCGGCCGCATCCCATGGCAGGGCTGCTCCCTCCGCGGTCAGTCTCAATCAGCACCGAACACAGACCTGGGGAGAGGTGTGGGCAGTGGTCTCCTGCAAGCCAGGGTGAACCGGCTCTGCCCTGCCCCGGGGGAGGCGGGAGGCCTGTGTTAGCCAGAGTGACCAGAGAGAGCCCTGTTATCACAAGCCCTGCCTGACCGTGATGAAGACTGTGTCGGCGGAGGGGGTCATGGGGGCAGTTCCACGTGGGGACACAGAATGTTTTACGAGTGGCAGGAAGGAGAAGGGAGCGGGCGGGCCAGGCAGGTTGGTAGGGGCCTGCCCACAAGGGGCCCCGATGACCGGGGTAAAGACTGTGTACTTTGTACTGCGACCACTGTGATTAATGCCTTCCTTTTAGTGTCCAGTGGGTGTGGCAGGAAGACCTTGAATTTCAACTCCCATACATGCGGTTTGAAATCCTGGTTCTGTAACTTGTAATGCTTGGGACATCAGACTCATCCCTGAGCCTCTCTGAATGTGTCACTTAGATGTGACAGGGAGATCCCTTCATGCTACAAACATCTGTTTACTGCTGACCATGACCCAGATCTTGTTCGGGGTGCTGGGTGCCCGGGGGGGAGCAACACGCATCTCCTGTCTCAAGGACGTTACATGCCAGCAGTGGAAGTAAGTGCAGAAGAATGAGAGGCCAAGTGTGACAAGCACTGGAGGGAGATGCACATAACGTGGAAGAGAGAAATTTACAATTATTCTGTTAATAGTAGACATTGACCTACAGCCTAAAGCATGGGCTAGGACGGACACTGCAGCATTCAGGGGAAACAAACTTTCAGTGAGGCCGTTCAGAGTGAGAACTCTGCAAGAGGGCGGGGCATTTCATTTCAGACTGAGAGGTTGCCCCCGTGAAAGGCGCAAAGTGCTGTGAACAGCATCAGATTGTGAATGGGGGGAGCGTCAGGCTCCATTCTCTGCTGGCGACTGTGCGGGCCTGAGGTCAGGGCTGGAGGGTGGTGGGGCTGCCGCAGGGAGGCCGCCCGTGGCATCCAAGGCGAAAGCCAGCCTGTAACCTGCGGGTGGACCAGTAGAAAGACAGGGTGGCCCAGCGGGGAGTCACCCGTCCAGACCCATCTTGTTCAAGTTCCGACTGGACCGAGTTTCTCAGACAGGAGCTTGCAGTCACTTAGTAGGCCTGCAGGTCAACCGAGTGGGTTTGGAAGAGCCCCCCTTAAACGTAGACAGATGGGGGGTGGGCAGCACCAGGCCGCACAGTGCAGGGGGCGGGGGCGGACGCGGAGTAGGACTCAGCGTGTGTCCCTGGGCATTTGCGCGGCCGTGCTGAGATGCCACACAGCAGGGAGACTGGTTCCTGCCGTGGGTTGCGGTATTTAGAAAGTGTTCAGAAATGATGTAGCACTTGCCAGTAGCAAGGGTGTCTCTCACTGTCCCTCCCTGCGTTCCCCCTGTGTGGCCAGTGCCATCCACGCGGTACAGGTGTTCAGTTGGGAGTTTGCTGGGGGACGAATGTGGACCTTTGCTCTGTGTACTGGCCTGTTCTGGTGATTTAATTGGCACCGTGCAACTTCTAAGCCTCATTCACTCAACGAGATGCTCTGTAGACGGGGCTGAAAACCACTGCCCACCTCCCCGAAGCTTAGTCTGTCACCTCGACTCTGGCAGAGGCTGTGCCGTGTGCTTTGCATACACTGGCTCATTGAGTGTCCATTTGCCCCTGGAGGTAGGAACTGTTACTGTTCCCACTTTGCCAAAAAAAGAAACCTGGGTGGCCCAGAGGGGCTCGGGAATTAATCTGAGACCACACGGTGAGCCAGCGGCCTGACCCTGGGTTTGTGGGAATCCGTATCCCACCACCAGGGCCTATGTGCCCTGACTCCTGTGTGTGGCATTGAGCCACTATCCTAAAGAACGCACCCCCAAAATAAAACGTGGATTCTTCGGCCTCTAGACTAGCAGGACCTGTATGCTGTTGGGCTGTAACTGGAATGGGGGGACCCCGACGTTGAAAGTAGCAGGCAGCACACCGGGCTCCGTGGGCTCCACACAGCTGCTCTCGGAGCTTCCCCGTCTTGCTTCATCGATACTCTGTGCCTGGAGATTGGAAGCTCCCCACCTGCCGACCCCGGACCCCGACCACCAGCACCCCACTCTGCAATTCTTTGAATTGGGCTGGTTTAGCCTCCTCAGAGAAGCGGAATCTCGTGCTGTTTGTCCTGTGACTGGGTGATGCCCTGAGAGTTCACCCACGGGGTCCCCTCTCGCGGAACGTCCCTCTCTCAAAGGCTGAACAACAGTGCCTTGCTCCACACTTCCTCTCTTCATCCACCTGTCCGTGGGCACTTGGCTCTGTGTTTGGCTGCTGTGAATATGCTGCTCTGCACCCGGGGTGCTGCTCTCTCTGTAGACCCTGGTTCCGGTTCTTTTGGACACACGCCCAGGAGTGGAGCCTCTGGGGAGCCTGGTAGTTCCACTTCTAAATGGTCGAGGAGCTTCTGCACCGTTACCTGCAGGGGGCGCACCATTTCTCGTTCCCACAAGGGTTCCAACTTCACCACCCCCAGCCAACACTTGGGTTTTGTTGTTCTAATAACAGTCACCTAATAGGTGTGAGGTCATTAGGTGGATACGCCCCTGGAATTTTGAGTCATTTTGTAAACACATCCTTTGCACAGTTTAGTATGTCCTGGGTCGTGTTTTCACAAGGCCCTGCGGTCGGGGGCCACCTTCCAGCAGGAGATGGCTCCCTCAGGACATAGACTGACTCTCGAGCCCTTCCCGCTGCGTTAGAATCACTTGGTTAATTACCTGAGCACACGTGTGAGCCTGCTTGCACGTCCTGAGCATGTCGCTGTTCTCAGCGTGTTGCTCTGAGCACGTTGAATGCTCAGAGAAAGGGTCCAAGGGTTAGGAAGTTGCAGCAGACTTCCAGGCCTTGAGGAAGGGAGTATCTTCTTTATTCCCTTTCACAGGTTAAGCTCCAACTGGGAAATAAGAAATACAACGTGCACAGTTCAATGTGTATTAAGTGTAAGTGTACAAGATATCACGTACGCACACATGCTCATCTTCATTGGTTCGGAGAATGCTGAAGGAGAGATGGGGCTCGGGGCTTGTGCAGAGTCCTGCAGCCCCAGCTATTCTGCAGGGGCTGGTGGTTGCCACAGCCAGGGATTGAGGGGGGGGCTCCCAAATGCCACAGACAGACAGACAGACAGACAGACATGAGCTGTGCATGCTCAGTTCTTCTCCTGAACTCACAGCCCAGTAACAGTCTCTTCTTCCTCTGTGAGATGACGGGTTGGCATAGAGAAAACCGTGGAATGCTCACGTGTCTCCTTCCGGAAGGGGAGGTGGAAGTAAACTCTTTCCCTTCTGCAGGGAGTAGAGGCGAAGGGAATGAGTGTTTTCTACCAGCCCAGCCTTTGAATGAGGAATTCTGATCATTTCAAATTCTGGAACCAGAGTCCTGCGGGAGGAGGGTTATTTGAGTCCTGGGGAGAGAAGATGGGGCATTTTTAGAACCCTGCGTGGGGAGAATTAAAAAGCATGGTCCCTAAACTAAGAGAAATTACACCCCAGTGGAGGGTGCCGGTGTCCGTGCAGTGAGCAAGAAGGCCACTGTCAATGGTTCTTAACTCGGGTGCCACCAGTGTGCATGGGACCCTGGGTGCTGACGGTGCAGAGAAGTGGGGGTATAAATGGGGAGCTTTCTGTTGTTCCTCCAGAAGGTGAGATTCCTGGGTGCTGGGAGATTTGGCCCCTGTGCCACTGGAATGGCATTTGTCCCGCTCCACTGAATGGAACGTGATAGAGCCTGTGTTTTGTCAACGGTACCGTCCATGGCCTGTGGCCTGTGGCCCCTCTCTCAGTGCCCAGGCCAGCTCCACCACGAAGCAGACCTGGGCTCGGGGGTGGGGTGGGGCAGAGGCCAGGAAGGGTGGGCAGACAAATGGACAATTATTAGCGTCTGCTGGACATTTTCTGGAAGTTCCCTGGGATCAGGCGCATGGATAGGGCGGTGGGTTCACCGCATTGAGCTCTTCCCCAGACGCTCACCTGGCCGTGTGTTCCCCAGGGTCCAGTCCCACAGCCAGCTGTCCCTGGACGTCCGGAGCTCAGAGTACCTCACCGCCATGCCCCCGCTGCCCGCCGAGTGCCTGGACATCGACGGCGACTGGAGCACCCTGCCCGTCATCTTCGAGGACAGATACGTGGACTGCCCTGTGGCAGGTATGTCTTCCTTGTTCCGGAAGGACTCAGGGGCGGGGCTTACGGGGGTGGTGCTGGCAGTTGCTCTGTTCACGTCCCAAGGGCAGCGGGAATGAAGAAGCTCCTTCTTTGTTCATAGAGGAGATGCCAAAACTAAGGCTAAGGGGTTATTGGGAAGGTCTATTTTGCAGTGAAATTCACAAGCCCGTGTAACAAGGGACAATCATAGTAAAGATCCCCTTGTCCACTCCTGGGGAGGGATGGTACCAAGTGCCTAAATGTTTTCACCTGCAAAACAACCAAATCCTCCCTGTGGCCAGGGCGCCATGAGTATCAGAGGGAGATCCTCTCTTACGTCGACGTGCAGTTGAGTGGTAATGTCGTTTCTAGTTCAGCGGTAATGGCAGTCCTCCACTAACTCATCTCAGGGAGGACAGATAGCACGTCTGTGTGCGTTTGCTCACACGTGGTGTGCTTTGCTGGTGTTGCACAGTTTTTAAATGAGCCCACAGGCCACCTTGGCAGAGCCTGGTGCAAGCCAGACAGGCAGTGAGGGCCCGTCCCTGTCCCCTCAGGGGAACCAGCAGCTGGACCACGCCCACGGCCCCTTCGAGGGTCAGAAAATGCCACGCCCTCTGCGGGAGGTGTTACATGTTTTAGCGTTTTGATCCTGCAAGCCCATTTCACGGAGAGAAACTGAGGTGCAAAGCGTATGGGTGTGCCTTACAGAGCAGGCGGCACATCATCAAAACTGACACTCAGCCAAGTTCACCCTGATTCTAAGGCCCACAACGCCTGCCTCACCGCTGCGGTGAGGACTTCTACCCACGGGGCTCAGGTGCCCACACACATCTCAGGGTGTCCGCAAGCCAAGATTGGCAGGGTGTTTAAAAGTCCCGGGGACTTCCAAGGACTTCTGAGGAGAGTGCTGCCTTACAGAAGAAGGATGCTCTTCGCTGTCAGTTGTGCCCTGACACCTGGTGTCCACACAGGGTATGACACCCAAATCGTGGCTGTAGCGATGGCAGCCAACCGGGCTGGGGAAGAAAGCTGGCCTTAGCATTGAGACTGTGTGCGTGTGTGCGTGTGCGTCTATATGTTCCTCTTCCTTAGAGCTTAATAATTTAACCACAGAAAGTTTGAGGAGTTAGACAAGAAACTGAAAAGAAGCCAGCCCTTGCTCCCAGACCCTCTAATGTTACCATTACGAGGCTCGGGTGCAGCTGCTTTCTAGTCTTCTTTGCTACCTGTGTTCACGGGCACCCTGGTGGATGTGCGCCTTACACCCTCAGCTGCTGTGAGAGTCACAGCGCCCAGCTTTGCTTTTACAAACTTGCTGCACTTCCGCAGAGCCCCGCCCCCCAGTATTAGCTGGAGAGTCAACCTGGGCGTGCAGGGGGCTTCCCCGCCCCCCCACCCCACCCCAGGTCAGCACCCTGCAGGCCCACATCTGCCCCAGCAGGTTCTCCGAGCATTGCCCAGATTCACTTAGTGTTTTAGGGCTGGCCTCCCTTTGCAGCTTCTGTAATGTGCTTGGGACGTGGGACTTGGCTGAGACCCGGCCCCCAGCACTGACCGGCCAAGTGCCCCAAGGCCATCGCACCCAGAGGCCTGGCTCTCTCCCAGCACCTTTCACCTGACCCACCCCCACCCCTAAAAAGACTTGTACAGACTAATCCACGTCCCCATTCAAAGCCTGACGCTTCCCTTGGCCTCCCACTTTTTTACAATGTGCTTGGATGGTTCTGCCGTCCCAGAGCAAAAGTGTCAGCAAATCAAGAGCTGTCTTCCATTTCGTCTAGGGCCTGGAAGCCACCTTAATATTTGTAACTGGAAATGGTGTTACCATATCTGCAGTCCATCCCTTAGTGGAGTGAAAAGGGAACTAGAACTTGCATTTGCACGTTGGAGTGGTCACGCTCGTGGTCTGCCACCATACCTCGGCTATAATGCCTACTGTGCGCTAGGCATTCACCCGCTGTGTGCTAGGCACTCGCAAGTTCTGGGTCCTTTACCTGTGGTCCTTCCTCCCACGCACGCTCACTGCCCTGTCCCAACGCAACTGAGCCATTTGCTGGGGGCCTGCACGGTGGGCCAGGCTGCCTGGATTTGCCGCTTGTTCCAACCACTGGTGACTGTGGAACTGGGCCACAGGGTGGCAGCTTCTGTCTACAGGACCCCCACCAGCCCTGGGGAGTCCATCCACAGAACACTTAAGACTGACCGGCACAAAGGAAGTTCTGAATGGACGTCCAAGGGTAGCATTAGTTAGTAGTGAAACTGGACTGTCACTCTGCCTTGGCTGTTGGAGTGGCAGTAATGAATGATACAAGGACAGGACACATTCGTGCAGGGTGTTCAAGTTCATCCAGATCGCAGGCTTTCTCCACCATCTAACCGGTCCCCCTGTTTCCCCTGGTCACTCCTGCTCCCTCCATGTGGGGGTTAGCCGATGCTTGGCCGGACCAGGCACTGCAGACTCCTGGGCCTTTGCCCACATCATCCCCCCTCCTACTAGGACTCCTCACGCCCTTCTCGGTCAGAAGCAGGTTAATTCCTATTCTCCAGGTACGGCCCACATTCTTTCGACAGGACAGCCAAGTCCATGGTTCCTGCATGTGTTTCTCAATGTCTAAGTCTGTGAAAGACAGAGACCATTTGCTGTTATCAGTAACCCCTGCTTCCCCTCTCTCCAACTTGTGGTCTAGTGCAGGGCTCTGCCAGTGGGGTGTGCTAGGGGACCATTCGTGGGGCTACATGAAATTGAACTGGCATTTTTTTAAACCAGTGCAAACAGTCAACGACACTCATTGGCTTTGTTTTGCTGGCATTCACTTCTCAGTTCATTTTATGAGCACAGTTCGTCAGCCACGTGCCAGCCTCGGGGATCGAGGTAGTCCTAAAGGACAAACCCGGCTCTCCCACGGGATCCAGAAATGCCCCGTGGATTGCAGTGTGGTGGTGGGCGTGTTACACTCCGTGTGTGCACAGGGGGTTCGGGGATTTGCAGCGGAGGGTGTCTAGGTTGCTGTGGCACGTGGGGCATTCCCCCGAGGGGGGAACATCGGCTTAGCCTCTCACGATGCAGACGGCGTGTCCGGGTAAGGAAGCTGATCCTGCCCCAATCTTGAACTTCACTTACAGGTATGAGGCGATGATGTTTCAAAGTCCCATGCCGTTTTTACATTCAGTGTCTCCATGGTTTACTTCTGGTTAACATTTGATAGTGATTATAATCCTTTCACTTTTATTAAAACCATTCGGAGGAGCCTTAAACTATAGTACATGGCTTTATTATTTTTTTTGTAGGGCAAAATTTGAATGTTTACCCTCGTTTCGATGTTCCAGCAACCAGTCCTGCAGAAACGTGTCTAAGAGACCCAGAAGAGAACCGTTTGGAGAACAGAAAATCACCTCTCCAGCAGCGCCCCATCTCGCCCAGCCTGAAACCACCGCTCTCAGACTCGGACGAAGAAGAGGTGACTAGCTGCGCGGAGTCAGACAAGAACGTGCCCACACCCAGCCGTGCGGACGTCTGCTCTGAGTCTCAGGTGTACCTGACCATCGGCGAGTTCCAGCAAGAGGCAGGTCCGCCCGAAGATGCAGGCGGGACCAGCCCCGGGTCTGACGTTGGAACGCATTCACTGGCCGATGGCAGCTGGCCCGGAAGGAGCCCCAGCCCAGAGGATGGCCCAGACTACATGGATGTGAAGTCCAGCGTCATGCCCCCCGGAAGAGCTGAACCCACAGTGGTCGTTTTGAGTGATCAGTGTGGGCATGAGCACTTGCAAGATAACTGTGAGTCGGACAGCGAAGGGGCAGCAGGTGGAAGTGGCCCGCACGCCACCTCTTCAGGGAAGACAGTGCCCCAGGAGCTCAGGACTCTGGGAAAGGGAGCCGCCCAAGACGGTAAGATGGTGCCACCCAGTGGGAAGCTCTTCCCCGGTGAGCCTTGCGATCTGCTGGACTCAGCTTGGAGGGTGTCCCCGAAGGACCCTGCCCCGGAGGAGCAGGAGGACGTGTCAGTGTTCTCCGTGGCCAGCAAGAGGTCCTCCTCCGTCATCTCGGATTCCGGCATTGAGAGCGAGCCCAGCTCCGTGGCCTGGTCGGAGGCCCGCAGCAGGGCTCTGGAGCTGCCCGGTGACCGGGAGAGCTTGCACCGGCTGGCGCGGAGACACGCCCTGCACAGGGACTCCTTGGAGGGCGGACGCACTGAGAGCAACGTGAGTCTGCCAAGCGGGATCCAGGCATCCCTCACCTCCATCAGCTCTTTGCCTTTCGAGGAGGAGGAGCGGGAGGTGGCACTCACCAAGTTGACCAAGTCCGTGTCGGCACCCCAAATCAGCAGCCCCGAGGAGTCTGCCGAAGACATGGACACCGTGCCGCAAGGAGGGCGTCTCCCTGAAACTCCGGCCGGGCACATCGAGAGCGCAGAGCCCCCGGGTCCCTGCAGTGAACCCCATGCTGGGTCCCGAATCCAGGACACTGGGGGGAGCTGTCCTCCCATGGAGGTGGGTTCAGATGAGGGCAACCAGCAGGGCCCTGGTTCCGGAGATGTCCCAGAAGGTGAAGAGATTGGCTCGGATTCTCAAGGACCCTGTTTTCCTGATGGCAGAACTGAGACTCTGCCAGGGATTGAAACCAAAGATCTTAATTTTCAAATACCACGTATCCTAGCCCTTGAAGGCCCTGGGGACGGGTCTTCTTCTGGGGCACAAGTGGAGAGCCCAGAGGGCAGGTCTGCACAAGGGCACCTGGGGGCGAGCGCTCCACTGGACAGCGGCAGCTCGGGCGTGGAGTGCCTCACGGAGGGCGGGGTCTCTGACCTGAGTTGTGCACCAGCGGCCGAGGCCAGCAGCCTGGGCTCAACTGGGGAGCCAAGCAGCTCACCCGGCAGTGCGGAGGCTGCGGTGCCCCTGGAGGCGGGCCATCGGGCAGAGGTGGTGTGCTCCGCCCTGGCTCACTCCGCTCAGTCCCAGGCTGCGGGTCCCCAGGAGCCCCGGGCTGGCTCTTCCACCTCGGGGCCCCACCTGGCCCCTGCAGAGACCTTCTCCGTGGACAGCCTGAAAGCCGTGGAGGTCGTCAACCTGTCTGTGTCGTGCACGGCCACATGTCTCCCGTTCTCCTCTGTGCCCAAGGAGACCCCTGCCAGGGCCGGGTTCTCATCCAAACAGACCCCGTTGCCCATCACGCACCAGCCGTCAGGTTCCTTCGGGGTCGTTTCTGCCCCGTCCAGCCAGCTGGAGGAAGAGGTCGGCGAGAGGATGTTCAGGTGAGCTTCCTGGCCCAGCACCCACAATCACGCGTGTCCGCATGCTCCTCAGTTCCGTACATCCCATTCCAAAACCGAAATCGCCATGTCCTCATTGAAACACAACAATGCATCAGCATCGTACAAGTCAGCCGTGCAGAGTAGCACGAGAGGTAGAAAGTATCAGTAAGCCCACTTCTCACGTACAGCTGCTATGTGAGTTCTTCCACCCTTTTTTCTCTCTGGATCTATATCTATACCTTCTTTTTATGCAAAAGTTGGATAATTCTGTACAAACTAAGTTTTTTCGGTCTACTGGAAACACCTTTCCACGTTTAGCCATCTATTTTTGCATTACCATTTTCTGTTTAAATGATGTTCCACTGCATAGATGTGCCAGGATTTATTAACAAAACAGTTTAGAGATGGGCACCTAAGTCTCTTTTTTGGTTTTTATTAGGATAAACAACTCTCTAGCAGTGTCATGCACCCCATGTTTGCGAATTCCGAAGGGACAGTTCTTTCGGGGCCTTTGGGAGGAGCGGGGCTTCGTCAGATTTGCCTCGTCGGCCCTTTTGTGTGGTTCTTTAAGTTGTCCTTCATTTTGTGATGTCCACATCCACCCCTCACTCTTGTGTTGGGTTTGTAGCCCTACGGCTACCTCGTCTGCAAACTCTGTGTTTGGTTAAGCACATCCCAGAGTCATCTTACCGAAGCATCCCATCGTGTCCACTGTCTTGCCAAGTGCTGACGAGGTCACGATAGCTCCGAAAGAAATGGCCCAGGCACGTCCACCTTGGACCGCTGTTCCATACAGATTACCAAATACCCACACGCCCCCGCCGTCAGCGTAACAAACAGCTGGCAGGCAGCTCCCAGTCTAGCTCCTAGTCTCCGGCCAGCGCTGCCCTGGTGGTTACTGCGCCCGTGAGTGAGGGGAAGTAGGTAAAGGGGATGATTTATGGGTGCACAGCTGAGCCAGGGTGGGGAGAGGGACCCCATCAGGCTGGGGACAGTGAGTGTGAATAGAGACCTGGTAGCTGGTTTCAAATATGTTCTAAGCATAATTTTGCATAGATTATATCACTCACTCCACAAAACGCCTGTATTGAGTAGGCGATGAGGTCATTCCCCCTTTACAAATGGAGAGAAGTGGGAGGCAGAGGGGTTAAGCGGCTGGCCCACCACTGGCCGTGTCAAAGCTGAGGTTCTGACCTTGGCACTGTGACCCCCGAGTCTGCGCTGCTAACCACCACCTTGTCAGAGAGGCAGGCCTCCGAGACAGGCAGACCCGGACGCAGGAGGGCATGGAAATGAGGCCGCACCATCCGTGCAGGGCATTGTGAGAAATGCGCTCTTTTCAGAGGCTGGGAGACGACCCTGGGGAAGCAGGTGGTAGCCAAGCCATGGTGGCCTTGGCCAAGGCCAAGAAGCTTTCACTCTGGGGAGGTCTCTGTGAAGATTGTGTGGGCCCTGGGGGCTGGAGAGAACCTCACCTGGCCCGCTCAGTGCGGAGCCACCGAGAAATCTGCAGAACCCAGACCAGGGGAGCCCTCGGTTTTCCCGGGGCGCTGTCCTGTCTCCCTGCTAAGAGCAAAGCGTCCCTCCCTGCTGTCTCCCCGGAGGTCACATCCCTGGCCTCGGTCCCCAGGCAGGTACTTCCTCTAGATGCCCATCACTCCTACACCCCAGCTCATCTCCTGTTCAGTGCGCAGTGCACAGCGTGGCGTGTGATTAACTAGTGTATTCTCCAGTTTCTATCAGGCCAAAGAGAAATTTAAAAAAGAACTGAAGATTGATGGATTTCTGTACAGTGACTTGTCAGTACTAGCTTCTGACATACCGTATTTCCCACCAGAGGAAGAGGAGGAAAATTTGGAGGACGGGATTCACCTGGTGGTCTGTGTCCACGGCCTGGACGGTGAGTTCCTGAATGGTTTCCCCCACGCAATTCTGCACTATAAACACAAATTCATTTGGATCGGGTACTCCTTCAACAAGGGGTCTGTTAGCAACGGCGGGTGGCAGGAAGTATGCTGGGTACAGGGAAGTGGCCTTGCCCCCGGAGGAAAGGTGTGTCTGGCACACGCACCTGTCCTGAAGGTGACTGGGTGAATGGGAGGAAGGAAGGAGTGTCATGAATGAACGGGTGAGTGGAATGCACTCAGGGAGAGCCGGGTCCGACTTGTTTTAGTTACGTTGGCTGCCGAACAGAAAATGGCAAATGCGGGAAAGGGAGGGGAAGGAGGGAGAAATCTCCGGGACGCCCGCTCTGATGGGGTCTGACGTGGGCGGGTTCATTGTCGTCTCAGGGAACAGCGCAGACCTCCGGCTGGTCAGGACCTTCATCGAGCTGGGGCTCCCCGGGGGCAAGCTGGACTTCCTCATGTCGGAGAAGAACCAGGTACAAGGGCTGCGGCCTCAGGTGGCGAGGCTCCCAGGGCCACCCCTGACACAGGCCCCCCCCCCCCGAGGTCACCAGGGCAGCTTGTGCACACGGAGATAGCAGGGGACCTGGCCCCAAGCATGGGCCTTTCTTCGTCCACGGACACGAGAAATGGACCGGTCGGCCTTATTCCTCTAGTGTCTTAAGGCTCAGGGATGGCAGGCGACGGGGAGCTGTGTAGGTCTTCTCGTCACTACCCCCCCGTCCCCTCCCTGGGGTACTCAGGAGGCCTCCTGACCCCAGTGCACAGCTCCAGGCAGCCTGTGACGTCACAGGGCAGCTTTACCTGTGAGAAACTGTCTATACCTTGACCCCAAGTCTCCCCCCCACCGGTCCCTGTCCATACTTCCAAAAGTCAGTCCCTGGAGTTACATGAACCCTTCCAGAATGTCTGCCCTTTCTGATCCTCAGACGTGTGTGACCTTTCTCCTTGGCCTGTCATGCTCTCGTGTCCTCCGACCATCCTTCCTGAGATGCAGATGGCCTGGGGATCCTTGTCACAGTGGACGTCTGTCCCCCGGACAGGGCCTGGTGCTGTGTCCAAAGGCTGAGCTGGGGAGGGGTAGGGGCTTGGGGGGTAGGCGGGCCTGGGTGTGGGTTCTGACTCAGGACACTGTCCCCTCTGAGAGCAGAGTCCTTCCTCTGTGACATGGGGACAGCTGTGCCAGGGGATGGCTCCCATGCCACTCTCCATCTCTTTCGTCTCCCCCTCCTCACCGAGGGCTCTGCGGTGTCCCCGGGGTCCTTCATTAGGGTCCCAGGCTGTGACCTCCAGTCTGTGGCCCAGCATCCGGCTGCAGCACACTCCCAGCATGCACCGCAGTGTTCCGTGGAGGAAGACGATTCGTGGGAGAACCTGGCCTCATTGCCACCCTGCCCGACCCCGTCTCCTTTTCCTCCTTCCAGATGGACACGTTCGCAGATTTTGACACCATGACGGACCGGCTGCTGGACGAGATCGTCCAGCACATCCAGCTGTACAGCCTCTCCATATCCCGGATCAGGTAGGGGCCCCGGGCAGCGGGGTGTGTTGAGCGTTTGCTGTATACGAGCGAGAGCAGCGTGATGCCACCTGGACACATGGACTGGGGACTCTTCACGGTGCAGAGGACTGCCCAGAGGGGAGGTGACACACCCGTAACTATCTCAGCCTGTATGCAGGAGAAGGAACGTTGAAGGCTCAGGAGAGAGAGACTGGGACTCAGTTGGACGCTCCTAGGTGTGAATTTTTGTTCTTCTGACGCCCACGAGCCTGAGTCCCGGCTGTAACCCCGTCAAGCCTTTCAGTCTCGGAGGCTGTTTCCATGCAGTGGGACCGGCGCACTGAGAGGGTGCGTCCCAGAGCTGAGTCCGTTCCCTGCCCACGCAGAGGGCTTCCAGGGGTATGGACGGCGGCCTCCTACAGAGGCAGGTGACTTAGTTGACATGTGTACGTGACAAGCCTGATAGGAACCAGCTTGTACTTGCAAGGTGCGTGGGCGCGGTGGAGAGTCGCTAGATGTGTGCCAGTGCATGGAGACCTCGGGGATGAAACGTCACTTCCTCCTTGTCCCACACGTGAGGACACAGAGGCCCCCAGAGATGCGATGACACGCATGGGACATAGGACAGGGTTTCCACAGCAGTGACTTAGTTTGAAAGGAACACAGTGCAGGATCCCCAGACCGGTGAGGACCGCCGCACTGGAGTGGGCTCGGAGGAGGGGGGTCGCCGGTGAGGACGGAGAGCGGGCAGGGGGACGAGGTTGTCGGGAAGTGAGAGATGAATGAAACACATGGCGACGTGGTCCCAGGTTGGGTCACGAGTGGCCTCAAGCGCAGCTGGCACTGCAGCCCGTGTGTGACCAGGACAGTTGGACGCTCAGCCAAGGCCCCCAGGTGGACTGAGAGGAGATGGGGAGAGCAGCTGGGGAAGGGGGCTGCTCCCACGGCGCGAAGCTGGGCAGCTGCCCACCCGTCTTTCCGACCACACCCGGCACAGCAGCTGCCACTCGTGGAGACCCCCCGTCTTGACCTTGACGCGGCCAGAGTTTGGGAACCTGACGGGGGTGCATCAGTGGCCCCAATCTCGTGGCCATGGCCCCTAAACCTGGCAGGAGGTAGCTGGCGCCACCCCTGCGCTTTCAGGGCCGGCCTCCCAGGCAGCAGGGCTGCTGTAGGTCACGGTCACCGCTTCTGTCTCTACGCAGCTTCATCGGCCATTCTCTCGGCAACATCATCATCCGTTCGGTCCTCACCAGGCCGCGCTTCCGGTGTTACCTCAGCAAACTGCACACGTTCCTGTCCCTGTCGGGTCCCCACCTGGGCACCCTGTACAACAACAGCACCCTGGTGAGCACAGGTGAGGGCCTGGTGTTCGTCGCCGTCCCTTCGGGGACGAGGGAAGTGAAACCAGAGGCGGGGGCTCCTCTCCGTGGAATCCTGTGACTTCGGAACGTCCTCCGAGCGTGGGCAGTGGGAAGAGACCTGGGTGGGGCGAGACGAGGTGTCCAGCTTCCTCCCTTGCTGCCAGCTTTCCGGGAGCAGAAAGGGGGTGCCCACTGTCTCTCTCAATATGTTAACGAAAAGTCACAGTTCAGCGTCGCTCTTTCCCCGTTTATTCCTGCCTGGCTTCACACGTTTGGTTTCGGCTGGGTTCTGGTCCCCAGGCCTGTGGCTGATGCAGAAGCTGAAGAAATCCGGGTCCCTCCTGCAGCTGACCTTCAGGGACAATGCTGACCTGCGCAAGTGCTTCCTGTACCGGCTCAGCCAGAAGACAGGTGCGTGGCTTCCCCTGTGTGGTGTGTCCTGAGTGGGAGCCGGGGCTCCCCTGTGACCCCAGCTGGCATCAGCGCTACTCGGACTCACTAGCAGTGGAGCCTGATCGGGAGGCACAGCCTCTCCCTCGCAGGAGGCCCCCCGAGAACTCAGCCCCCCCGTTGCCAGTCTCCCCGATGGCATGGGAGAGGCATCCCAGACGGGCGCCAGGGTGTGTGTGGGGGGCTCTCTCTACAGGGGGGCTGTGGCCTCCCTTTCTCAGCAGTCCTTTTACCTCCTGGTCACTCAGGCCCCAGGCCTGGGGGCCAGCTCACAGCCCCTTCACCCAGGGGCAGACCCGCCCACCCCAGGGCAGACAAGCACTCTCCTTCATGCTGACAGGGCAAGGAGACAAGTCCTTCCCAGGCAGGCTGGAGGGCACGCCACCCTGCCCCCACCCCTCTGTCTGCAGAGGGAGGGCTCAGAGCTGCAGGAGCCCCACTGTCCTGCCTCTGAGCAGACAGCAGCCAGGGGCGAGGCCTCCGGAGTGTTCCTGGCCCACAAAAACCTTGTTGTCCCGACACCTTGCTCCTGTCCTGTGCAAAGTAGCTTGCTCCCTGTCACCTTAGTGTCCCTGCCCGATGGGCACAACCACACATCCTCCTTCTACGACACAAAAACTCCCCTGCAGCAAATTCTTTTCTCAGCCTCTCGGACCGGAAGGTCCTGCTGCAGGGACACACCTGTGTGTCAGGTGTCTGCTCTCACAGGTCTGTCCAGTGCATGCAAACCGGGGGGCGGGGCACGTGGAAGCTCCCTGGGTTCAGGGCACCCACCTGGCTCGTTGCAGGTCTGCAGTATTTTAAAAACGTCGTGCTGGTGGCTTCCCCCCAAGACCGCTATGTGCCGTTTCACTCAGCCAGGATTGAGATGTGCAAAACGGCCTTCAAGGACAGGCACACGGGTAAGCTGCGTTTCATTATGGCGATTTAAAAGGCTGACGCCTGTTCACGCACTGGACTCTGCCTAGCCGGGCACGTCTGATGTCCTGCGCAGGGACAGGAGCCCGGCGCGCACCCGGGGCTCCTTGTTCCTGCTTCGTCTGCCGAGTTTGGCCTCCTCCACTTCTCTGCTCGCTTCCCCCCTGCAGGGCCCGTTTACGCGGAGATGATCAACAACCTCCTGCGCCCTCTGGTGGAAGCCAAGGGCTGCACGCTGGTCCGCCACAACGTGCTCCACGCCCTGCCCAGCACCGCCAACGCGCTCATCGGCCGCGCGGCGCACATCGCCGTGCTGGACTCCGAGCTCTTCCTGGAGAAGTTCTTCTTGGTGGTGGGACTCAACTACTTTAAGTAATGGCCTCACGGAGCTCGCGGGAACCACCGAAGACCCAGGAGAGCATCGGCCAAGTCACCCTTTCGTAGATCTCAGCCATTCCAGCGTGGAGCTCAGAGCAGAGGGGGCTGAGGGAGGCAGGGGGCGGGGACAGGCTATCCCGGGTCCCTCCGTTCCAGAGACTTGCAAAGGCCGAGCTCACGGTGTTAATTAAAGGCAACGGACTTTATCCGAACAGACTTTAGCCCCCTGGAGTTTCATCCAAGATGGTTTCTAGGGAAAATATGAGAAAACAAACAGTGCTCAGAGTTGGGGACCGCACCTCTGTAAGTGCCAGTGGCCCGCAGGGAGAGCGTGCCCCGTAACTAGGTGTGCCCAGGATGTTACTAGTGCATAGCTTTATCATTTTTGACTCAAGGACGTGCACTCAAGCATCTCAGAACTCAGGTTAACCTCTGTGCAGAGTGGACATACTTGTGTAAATAGAATCCTTAACGGACTCAATGTGCCGCTTGTTCAAGAAAATGGGATGCCACGCTGTCATTCCCTCCTCACGCTTTCTCAGCAAGGGGCGAAGGAATGCTTTCTGAACTCCAAGTTCATGGTATCCGCAGCAGTGGGCGGCTGATTGGCGGTGTGGGAGGGACGGGGGTGATGCTGCAAAGGAAACTGGCTGGGACATGGCGAACCAGGCGCCTTCCCTACTTCTCCAGACGTTCTCTATGCATAGCCCCGGTCCATAAATTATTTTTGTGATTGCTTACATCTCTGTCTATAGTAGGGAGAAATGACTTTGACTTGAGCTAGCAGAGGGGGCACCGAGGTTAACGCACAGGTGTGCCTGGCTCCTGCTGGTGTACTTCCAAAGAGATGCTAGGTTAGCATTTGATGCGATTGCAAAAAAAAATGAACACCATTAACGTGCCAGCTGTTCCTCCTGTCTGTGGAAGGACAAAACATCTAAATGGAGGCGCCGCGCTGGACTCTCAACCTCAGGGGAGCTCTGAGAAGGGTGCTGGGTCTCTTTCAATAGAAATGTCTTCATGCCTTAGGGAAATAAAGGGCTAGGGAAGGTCACCATTGATTTCGACAAAAGAAAAAAACACCCAAGAGAGCAGGGATGAAAGTGAGGTCAGAGAGGACGGTAGCACTTAGGTGGAGGCCAAAACCTAAATCGTTCAGTGACTGCAGGCGGACTTTTGAGACTTAGCAGGTGTTTAATGTGGTCCCAAAGACTGAGGACACTCCGTGGGGCTGAAGGAAGCCCAGAGAGTTGTGCTGGGGGACACACGGACCTGGACGGTAGGGACCGGCCCAGGAGACTCCTCTTCCAGAGTTGTGACAGCAGGTGGGAGACGTGGACAATGTCATCATCCCAGGCCCCTTTTCCCACTTGTGCAGAATTGCCTCATAAAGTGTGGACACACATCTGGGACCAGATTTCCGGTCCCAGCACCTGGACCATAACCTTGGGTAACCCACGGTCATGATCGTAAAACCATGGCTCATCTGAGAACCGGCTCCTCACTTGCTCACAGTGTGGCTTTGGGAAAATGGACGCAGTTGCTGGGAGATGCGCCCTGAGGAGCCAGCGTGCGGGAGGCCAGACCAGGGATTCCTCGAGAAAAGACAGAGGCAGTGGGATCTCCTGTTCTGCTAAGGCAGACAGGCTTCTCTGTGGGTCTGCTTCCACCTCTCCTGGCGTCCTGGTCCTCGCACGGTGGGGCCAGCATGTCCTTGGGTCACTCTCCCACCGGCTGCGTTTCCAAGTTCCCGATAGACGTAGACTCTGTTACCTGTGCCAACCCACGGTCTAGTCCAGGAGGGACTTGGTGCCTGCCCAGCAGCCCCGGGCGTGGTGCGTCCCGGCCGTACGCTCACTGCAGGACCCTACCTTTGTGGCGACTGCCCCCTTTCCGGCCCAGCGAGGGGCCCTGGCCCTCAGACGGGTGCTTCCCATTGTCTCTGTCCACCTCCTGCCAGCCACGCGTGTCGCTCCCTGGTCGTTAGAAAGACTGCGGAGCCGGTGGTGCTGCAGCCAGGGCGAATGTGACCGCCGTTGTCTTTGCCAAACGCCAGATACCATTTTTAACTTCAATATGCTGTCTGGACATAGTGAGAACTCATGGCAATAAACGTCCAGCTGCACGGTGCACCTCTTTTTTCTAGGGGTGCTCTGCTGTCTCTGTAAACACTCTCCGGCCCCTGAGCATCTGTTGTAACTGTGCAGAATGTCCGTCTCTGTATCGTACACAAGTGTCAAGTGTTACGTGTCATGCCTCACCTCAGAAGGGTTTTCTATGTCTCTTTCTATTGAAGTATAGATATCTAATATATATATATACATATAATATATATATAATGTAAAACAGGGACATTCTATTATTGATGATAAAAACTATAAACAAAATGCCTGCCAAGATAACTGTCTAATACGTCTTCATTCTCAGCATCAGTTTTGTTTTTCGTTTTCACAATCTGTCATGTTTCTCAGAACCACTTAGAGATAACAATTGCTAATATAGAGACTAATTGGGGCACAGGAGATGCCTAGTGGCAGGTTGAAAGCAGTGGGAGAGCTTCAGCCCTGGGGGGAAGGCGGAGGGACTCCCTCCTTTCGAGTTCCACACCCCAGGGTCTTCGCGTGAGTCCCCATGGGTCTCCTTCGTGTGACTGCGTCTCCTGGAGCGCAGGGGCCTGTCTAATTTATCAGCGCCTAGTTTATCGCTGCCCAGGCTCGGCCGGCGTTCGCTGAGGGCGGTCAGTTCCTTGAAAGCTCAGTTTCTTCTCTAGCCCCTCAGCCAATCCATCCACAGCAGCTGATGCTTTTGCGGAAGGGCCTTGACTCTGGCTCACGTTGACCCCCTAGGCTTCTGAGTTTGCAAGAGGAGAGTAGTTTCCAGGGGCAGGTGGCCCAGCGGCAGGTCTCTGTGAGGGGCAGAGCCTCTCTAAACGCAGGGGCTTGCTTTCGAGCCTGTGGGCTTGGCTCCGGTGTCCTGGTCTGTACAATTGAATTGAAAGTATCTTCTTCGAAAGGTCACTGAGGCCAGGGAATGAGATGGGGAGGCAGAGTGCCTGGGACAGTGCCTGCAGAGAGGGGGCATTCCAAAATTGTACGGGGTTCCAAAGGAATGTCTTATAATGAGAGGTTTGCTATAAGAACTTTTCTTTGTAGGAAGTTAAAACTTGACGTGACCTCAAAGTGCTTCATCCATGACGGCCCGGAGGCAGGTCGCCTTCCTGAAACTTTAGGCTTGAGCTTCCAGGACTCAGAACACTTCGTTGTGATTCCAGGATCCTCCACCCTGGAGTCATCCAGCTCATTTCCGTGTGTGACTGGATGATCGCTGTAACACCACCATTTCCCTGCTCATCACGTAGAGTAAGCCATTGTTAAGTTGAGAGCGGAGGGATGGCCAAAGCCGGACGCCCAGCGAGAACAATATTACGTCTGATTTAAGGTGTTTGGGAGTTTGAGTTCTGCAGATGCCCCTCAGCCACTGCAACAAACCGAAATGGCTTTTACAACCTGGGCGGAAAAAGGCTCGATTATTGTGTTTGACAAAATACCGAGCTTCCCTAATTTCTTGCTCTGTGGAAGGCGAATAATCATTCAGGTATGTCCAGTGACCTGTGCAGGCGTCTTTGCTAGTTTTGTGTTATTCCCCTGAAGGAGAGCACTTCATTCTGTCCCACACACCGTGTGGGGCAGAAGCAGGGCCATGTCTTCTCTGTAGGGAACTTAATAAGAAGGTCTGTCATTTTTGCCCTCACGATTTCCCTATAACTTATCCTTGAAGGCACATCTTGAAACTAAACGCCCGGTTTTGTGCAAAGCACCGGCGGCTACAGAAACTAGTTAGGTGGGACCCTGCCCTTCAAGAATTCAGAATCTAGGGGGAGCAGAGGCCCCTAAAACTGGGAGACTGTCCAGATAGCTAGGATAATGGGGCAGGAGGGCAGGTGGGAGACACTGAGGACCCTTCTAACCAGCCACCCTCCTGGTGTTGGGCTCGGGCATCCCACTGGGGTGTGGACACAGGAACCTGCCCGGAGAAATGCCACATTGCTAACAGCCCTGCCAGTCGGGTAGGACGTCGAAGTTTCTTCGGGGCCACCATCCTGGGTCAGGTCAAATGAGGGAGTTTGCAGAAGGAGCAGCGGAGTGGAGCACAGTGCAGCCCGGTCTGCCAGGAGCCCCTGCCCCTGAACACGTCACCAGCGGTCTGCAGTACAGTCCTCGGACGCTCTGTGGCTGCTCTTTCTCCCTCCTTTCAGACCGATAGACAGAAGCGGGTTATCAAACGCCACGCCTGTCCCCACACTTTGTCACACTCAGGCTAGACCCGGGAGTGGGGCTGTGGCTCGTGTGCACTGGTCATACGCTGCAGGGCCGCGGGTTATTTCGTTTTGCTACTTTAGGTTTAGGGGAGCTTACTTTAGTTTCCAATGCGACCTGCCGCACTGTAGGAAGTGCAGTGGGGCAGGGCCTCCGGCATGGCCCCTCTCTCCGGAGAAGAACCTGAATGCATAGCTCGATGCCACTGTGAACCCCTAACGCGCCTCATTCTGCCCACCGCACCCTACGCAAGGACTACGGCCTCCCACGCGCTCTCGTAAACCGTCTGCAGCCCAGTGGCGGCTGTGATGACCACGTCATTCGTGTCAACAGAACCCTCCTATTTTTCTACCTTGGCTCTTTGGTTGGCATTTTGTGTTGTTCATGTATATATGAACGACAAGCAGCAACAATATTAATAAAAACTCTTCTGACTTTCTCTCCCCAGGAGTCTTGTTTATGGAACGCACAGTAAATGCTGTTGCGGAATGTGGGCGGGGCTGAAGGAATTGCGCCTGCTTTTGCTCAGAGGGCTCCTGGAGTGTGGGGGTTATTCCGGGGGTGCCCACTGTGGGAAAGGCCTAGCGTATCTTGGGGGGCCAAGCAGAGCAGAGAGGGAACTCAAACTGGACTCTAGGAGGGTCAGGGAAATTCATGTGCCCTGGCACGTGTAGGACTTAAATAAAAATGTGTTGAACGAACGAATGAATGAATGAGTTTGGCTCACAGAAGACCCAACACATTCCTAAGCTAGCAGCCTTTCTGCTCCAGCAGGCTTTCTGCCTGGGGCGTCTTTAACAGCTCTGCCCAAGGACAGGGGTTCCCTGCTCAGGGGAGAGACAATAAATGCAGGGAACAGTTGTGGAGGACCCACGCTTCCCTGGGTCCCCTGGCTGGAGCTGCGCCGCGGACAGAAATTCACGTGGCCTGCAGAGGGCGCCCAAAGGCTGGCCAACAGCAAAATGCTTGCTGGAGCGGGAAGGAAGGTTCAGTTCCCGCCTCCAAAAGTTGGCTTGGAGTCTGAGCAGGAGAAAGTAAAGGTGGTTTTGGTTTTTGTAAATGAGAAACACAGAAGAAGGTAGAATTAGGAAGGGGCAGTGTGACTTTGGGATTTCTAGCTGGGGTTAACTCGATGAATGAAGGTACCCCATTCAATCCCCAGCCCTAGCTGAGGTGTGCGGTAGTGAGCAGACCCCAGGGCAAGGAAAAGGAGGTGAGGGAGCACGCCACTCAGTCATCAGCTCGGAAGTCGCGCTCTCCGCGGGGCCTCCCCGACCCCGCGGGAAGCAGGGCAGTACTGGCTGGCTTTCTTTCAAGGGAACACACTCTCCTGCCACCTGCAGAGAAAAGGGAATCCCTGGATTGTTTCATTCCACAAGATGCTGCCACTCCAGGGGGACCTTGCAGGAAGTCACACAGCTCACTGAAGGGCCGCGAGGGAGGCTGAGGTTCGCTTTCCTCCGGGGCAGGGGCTGCCTGAGTGACCAGCTGTGTCACACTGGGTGCCTTCTTCTGACACCTGGATAGGCATCATATTGCAGCAGAGGTGGGGTGGCTACTCCCATTTCAGAGTTGGGGGAAATAAAACCCGGATCGGCTAGGGGCTCGTCCGGACTGGACTCGGTATCGAACCCACCACTGTTCTCCATCACAGGTCTCGAGCTCCTAGGAGCCATTGTCCCAAAGCAAAGCCAGGTTCTGTACCCCATGGCACCCGGCGGTGTCCATCCAGGCACTGGGTTTCTGGGTTTTGTAATGCAAGTGCCCACGGGAAGCTGTGACAGCTGAGGCCTGCGCCTCAAGGATGTGGCCTGGAGTAATCGCGGGGGCCAGCCAGGACTACGTGAAGAACCAGGCGGCCTCCCCCCCCCCCCCCCCCGCCTCCACCTAGTTTTGGAGATCTTGGCTGATGTCAATAACTGACCACTGGGGCTTGTTGTTTTTCCCCTTTCTGTACTTTAAATTCTTGCTCTTAATAAGTAAAAAGTGAGACCTAGATCCTAGATCCCCAGCCAGGACCCTAATAAAAGCAGAACCCCAGGCTCCTAGACTCTCTCTATGGGACTTCACTCTGTGGCCCCAGGCACCTGTGAGCAATAACACCCCGCCCCACCCCCCAGTTTCCTGATGATTATTGCTGAGGCTGAGAACCAGACGGGCTGGTCCAGCCACAACACTGGCACCCACAGGCTGGAACCAGCAGAAAACTCACCCCCTCCTTAACACCCACAGCTGGCCCTCCATTTCAGTAACGCCCCTCCCAGATCAGCTTCACCTGCTGGGGCAGCCTCTTGACCACACCCCACGGTCAGCCTGGACCCCTGTGGTTCTCCGCCGGCTTTGGTTTATTGAGCTGTAATCCACAAAATCACAAGGAATTTAAAGTGTGCAATGTGGTGATTTGGTCTACATATACACCGTGAAAGCCTTGCCCTGTCTCATTAATTATATTGCCTTGCGTATTTATCTTTTTGTAATGGGGAGAACATTTAAGGGCCACTCAGCAAATTTCAGGTACACGGTAGTGGTACCGACTTGAGCTACACGATTACATCAGATGCCCCAGACTTACTGTCCTACAGCAGCAAGTTTGCTTACATTTTTACCAACCACCCCCTTCCCCCCCAACCCCCTGCCACCAGACACCACACTTCTTTCTGGTTCTGAGTTTGGCCCCTTTCTGGCTGCCTTTTTGATTCCACATATTAAGTGACAACATGCAATAATAAAGTATTTGTGTTTGGCATATAGCACTAAGAATTTAGCATAATAGCATAACATCCTTCAGATTCATCCATGTTGTGGCAAATAACAGGATTTTCTTTTTTATAAAGATTAAAAAATACTCCATTATGTATCAAATCACATTTTCTTTTTTCATTCATCCCCCGAGGGACGCTTGGGGTGCATCCGCTTGGCTCTTGTGGCTAATGCTGCCATGAAATGGGGTGCAGGTATTTCTTTGGGGCAATCATTTTGTTTCCTTTGGGGATATTCCCAGGAGTGGAATTGCTGGATCATGAGGTAGTTGTATTTTTAATTTTTTGAGGAGCCTCCCTCCATACTGGTTTTCCCCCATGGTGGCTGCACCAGTTTACAATCCCAGCAAAAGTGCACAAGGGTTCCCTTTTCTCCCGATCGCAGCCGACACTTGTTACCTTTCTCTCTCTTTTAAAATAATAGCTGTAAATAAATCCAAAAGGCATCAGAACAAAGAAAGGAGAGGCTTTATTGAGGTAGTTTGCAGACCCAGGAGAAGCAGCCTCCTGCAAACAAACACAAAACCGAACAAAAATGTGTGCTTCCCTAAAGAAAAAGACAGAGGGGAGGACTTCTTTGATACAAAAAGTCTCCCCCCAGGGTCCTAATTAGATACTTTTATGTAAATGAGGAGTCCCAATTTCCACAGTTCTGATTGGTCAGAATTATACAGTTCTGATTGGTCGGTATTACCAAGTCCCGATTGGTTGTTATGGAGCAGTTCTGATTGGACGAGGTAGGTCTCAGTCGATTGGTTGAAAGGTGTAACAGGGAAGTGCGGGGCTTTGCGTGGGAAGTGAAGAGTTAGTTGTACCGTGGGTGGAGTTCCCAGGAAGCCCTGCTGGAGTTTCCATTAATAAGCTTTGGGGCCCTCGGTGGAGCACGGCGAGTCCGTCTCAGCAGGTAAAGTCTGTCTCGGGGTTCTCTCTTCCCCGGCGCCCACTAGCCATTCTCACAGGCGTGAGGTGATAGCCTCCTTTTAGTTGTGATTTGCATTTTCTTGAAGATGAGTGATGTCTAGCGCCTTCTCATTTGTCTATCTTCTTTGGAAAAATGTCAGTTCTGGGCCTTTGCTCATTTTTACTTTTTATTTTACTTTTAAAAGATTTTACTTATTTACTTTTAGAGGGGAAGGGAGGGAGAAACAGAAGGAAGCATTAACGTGTGGTTGCCTGTCTAGTGCGCCCCCTACCGGGAAACCTGCCCCGCAACCCAGGCATGTGCCCGATGGGGAATGGAACCAGCGACCCTTTGGTTTGCAGATTGGTCCTCAATCCACTGAGCCGCACCAGCCAGGGCTCATTTTTTAATATGGATTTTTTTGTCGTTTAGTTTTGTTCACTGTCTGTCTCCCAACCAGAATATAAATATCCCAAAAGCCAGGACTGTGTCTTGTTTTGTTCGCCTCTATCCAAGGCATTTAGACTAGGACACAGGGTAGAGCGCACCCATGATAAGCCCTTTGAGGCGTCCTGAGGCGAGACTAAGCCTTTTCCACATTTTCCCTTTGAAGGATGATGCTCTGGAGGAGGCTCACCTGCAAGATTCCTATTCTGTGACTTTCTGCAACTAGAATTCGCTCCACTAGAGGGCAGAGCTCACTGCTTGTTTTTATTTGTCCTTCCAAGAGTCCACCCCTCAACCCCAAACAGAAGGGCGACTTTTGCATCTCTCAGCCATAAGTACACAGGGGCTCTCAGCGGCCACCGAATACATGGTTTAATGCAACTTGACATCATGCCTGACCAAGCTGGAAATTTAAATGATTGAAGACAAAAAAACCCAAAACTAACACTCTATTAAACGATTTCTCTTCGTACAAAACGCTGTCACAGCAATAAAATTTGCAAACCAAATAAACACATGGCTGTGCCCACATTATGCATTAATAGCAAATCAGTCACCCCCAGACCCCATTAAATGAGTGTTAAACAAACATTTAAAGACTGTCAGTTTGAAGAGGGCCAAGTTGTCGCCCTGTCTGTAAAGGGAGCATCTTCTTTACTCCAGCCAAGTGGCTCCCTGTGCCCATCACCAGGTGGCGCCACAAAGCTCTTCTCTCCCCTGACTCTCTTGTGAAATCTGGCCTATTGCCCTGGCCCCGTTCAGGTCCAGTCCTAATCCAAGGGCAGGAGCTTCTTATGCAGCTGCCTTACCTTTATTTTTATTTTTTTAAAAGATTTCATTTATTTATCTTTAGAGGGGTAGGGGAGAGGGAGAGAAATATCAATGTATGGTTGCTTCTCGTGCGTCCCCGGCTGGGAACTGGCCTGCAACCCAGGCATGTGCCCTGACCGGGAATCGAACCACAATTCTTTGGTTCACAGGCCCGCGCTCAATCCACTGAGCTATACCAGTCAGGGCCCCCTTTTTTTTTTTTTTAAAGGTTTTATTTGTTTTTAGAGAGAAGGAAAGGGAGGGAGAGACATCATTCTGTTGCTTCTTGCACGCCCCCTATTGGACACCCAGCCCACAACCCAGGCCTGTGCTCTGACTGGGAATCAAACCAGCGACCTTTTGGTTCTCAGGCTGCTGCCCAATCCATTGAGCCACCAGCCAGGGCACACAGCTGCCTCACCTTTAGTGCAGTGGTGCCCACACTCATTAGAAGACAAGAATCACCAGATACGAATGTTAAAAGGACACACTCTCAGCTTCCCACAGAAGCTCATAGCTTTATCTCTTTCACCAACTAGACCCAGTGAAAAGTGACCTTTTCTCCAACCCAGTGGTCATTGAACTGGAGTTTACATTAATATGACCTAGGAGTTTAAAAGAAAGCCATGCCCACCCTCCCCCAGTTCCATCAGAATCTCTGGGGTGGCGCCCACTTACCACGCTTTAAAATCTCCGCAGTTACCCTGAGGTACAGCCTCCTTGAGGGTCACTGCACTTGACCCTGGAGTGACAGACAGCCAGACACCTGGGCTCCTCCTGTGCCCACTCCTTGGTCCTCGATCCACGCACTTGTTCCCTCCTTTGAGGTGCTGTGGGGCCAGGCGGCCGTGCAGCCCCCCACGGGGATCCACCCGCTGCCCACTCCAGGGCCCGCATGTGCACCGAGCGAACGATGGCCCCCACACTGCTAGATTTTTGTCACGGTTAATGGCGATGATACCTGGCAAGCAGTTGGTGAATGATAAGTGTTCAGTAAGTGGCGGGTATTCAGTTAGTCATTCATTCTGCAGCTCGTGTGTCGCCAGGCACTGTCCTGGGTGGGCCGTGTGTTATGACAGGCCCGTCGCTCACAGGGAGCGTGTCCCACAGTCTTTGGGATCCCCGGAGGTGCCAGTATCAACGCGGCATGTCATGTCCGCCCAGGATGTTGTGAAGGACGATCGGAAATGAGTAGTCTGTTGAAACCCTCTGATGACCCTACTGGCTGTGGGTTAAGGCAATGAACCTGCTGGTGTCTGGAGATCCTTCTAGATGGGAAGGGTCTGTGAGCGGGGACCATGGTGGGACTCAATGGGATTAAGGAACTTTTAACAGAGTGTGATGTGGAGACGCCGGACTCAAGGCAAGCACGTCGCCCTCACATCACCCACTGCGGAGAGTCAGGCCGGGATGGGGGTATGGACATGAGGTGGTTGCCGGGGTCCTCAAGACGCCCCCAAAAAGCTTCACCGTGGAGGGTGAGAAGGGGTCTGGGACAGGGGCCACCCTGGTCAACTTGTTATAAGAAAAAGACGGTCTACTGTACCCACATTTTCAGATATTATTCAAAAATTACAAGTACAACATTTGATGAGAAGTCCCAGGTAGGTGCTTCTCCTTATGAAGCGATGCCGTTTGCTGAGATGCCTGGTGTTCTGGGCCAAGGCCCACACCTCGGCCCTCGGTCAGGGTGAACGTGCACGGTCACCCTGGGCCTGAGGACCGTGTCCCTTATGGTGTTTGGGTGGCATTTCTCAGCTGAAACCACAAGTACAGGAGAGAAACGCAAAGTGGAAACTCTTTGCAGACATTTCTGTGGGGCTTTCAAAGCCTGACCTTCGTCACGATGCTTCAAAAGGTCTTTAAAAGCCAAGCAATCGCTCATCACGAGGGCTTTCTCTTCCCAAAAGGGCAAAACACAATGTCCGTCTGCAGGGCTAGAAAGTACATTTTTTAAAATGGCGCACAATTCCTCGTGACTTTCAAGTTCCCCTAGTTGATATGATGAGTGATGGACGGGACTTTCTGTGGGGGGTTTTTAACTCTGAGATACCAGCTCGTGCCAATCAGCCTAATGGCTCCCTTTAACATCCCATTACTTTCTGTTGGTGGCACCCAAGATGATATGAGCTTCACAACCTGGGAAGGTGAATCCAGCTGGAAAGTAGGAGACTCAAGCTCAGCCAGCCGTCCATTACCACCCAAACTTTGTTACTCCTGCTCAGAGCTTCCTTCCTCCGGGAACACACTACTTACTCACGGCTGAGAAAGATGCACACGGAAGCCACTCTACCTGGGGGAGGCCCTGGTGAGGTCTCTGATTAAGTCGGACATGACAGGGTCCCGCAGGGTTCCTCAGCACTGTTGACCTCTTGGGCTCGATCATTCTTTGCCGTGCAGGACACCCTACACATTGCGAGAGCTTTAGCAGAAGCCGTGGCCCCTGCACCCAAGATAATATGCCCAGACGTGACGGCCAAGTACTGCTGAATGTCCCCTGGAGCCGAGCCGGGCAGCGGGGGTGGGATGGGGGGTGGTCATCCCAGGTCGAGAACCACTGGACTCAGATGAGGTTAATTCTGAGATGAAAAGGTAGACTTGGACTTGACCTGGAAAGCCTCACTTTATTCCCAATGGCACACCCGGAAGGGCTCCTTTGTTGAGGGAAGATCCAGAGGACAGAGGCTGGAGGGTTTCTGTTGGAAGGTCTCCTGGCGTCTGGCAGGGCGGGATGGGGCGGGGCTTCGGTGGAGGAGTTTATTGGGTCCAGGAAGATGGAGAAACGCAAAGTGGATGAGGACCCTAAGGTCCGTTCAATCCTCAGAACTGGCCAGGTACCAACACTTACTGTCCTCCTTTTCCTGAAAAGTAAACCAAGGCGTGCAGCAGCGGCTAAGTGGCCATCCCAACGCAACGCTTGTGCTCCTGGGATTCTCTCCGCCCTTCTAACTGGGAGTCACTTGGTTGTACCTGACCGACGCTGGGAGACCTGGGGTCTCGTGACTGCCTGGGGAAGGGAGGGACGCCACGAGAGCCAAGTCTCCTGTGGTCCGATGACATGGCAAATGCCTGCCACGTTTTTTGCTCACGTGTAAATTGAGAGAAAGGAATTTTGTGGGATAGCTCAGACTGGGGTGTCCAGAGCAGCCTTTGGCGGCCCCCAGCATCTGCGGGACAGACACTGGCAGAGGGGGCAGGTTGGGAATGGGGAAGGGCACCCCTTGGATGCCCATGGTGCAGCTGTCTAATGAGGCACAGACTGAAAATGGCTGGAGACTCCTGTCGGGAAGCTGGGGTGACGGGACCCAGAGGCCTGTGGGGAGTTCCTCCGACTGTGCTCTTCAGTTGTTACCGACATGGTCCCCATGCTTCAGGGACAGCTGCCCCGCAGCAGGCTCACCCTGCTCTGCCACCTCCAGGTCGTTCAGGAAATTGGGAGGCTCGGAGCCATGGCCGAATCAGGGCCAAGGAGGAGGCTGTTTATCTCTAGAATGTTCCTGCTGTTCCCAAATATTTGTACACACACCTGTTACTGTTTTCTGTTTGATTACATCGTTTTCTTATATCGACGTTTCCTTTTGCCCATTTTCTTTGGACTTCACCTGCTTTTTTTTTTGACTAGATTCTGCAAGTAGATATTTAGATTGTTGATTTTTAATATTTCTTGTTTCATTTTGTATGGATACATTTAACTATGAATTCAATTATTTTCCTAGTTACAGGGCTATTCAGTAATCTATTTGTTTTTAATTGAGCTTTTGTGTTTATGTCTTTTAAGTAAATTGTTTCACCAAGATTGTTTAGCGTGTGGGTATAACTTTATTCCTACTTTTTCTTACCCTGTCGATGTCTAGTGAAGTCTCCTCTTTCATTTGTGATGTTGGCCGTTTGTGTCTTCCTCCCTCTGTTCTTATTCAGTCCAGCTGGCGGTTTATCATTTTTATCGATCTTTTCAAAGAACCATTTTCCCATCGATTTTCTATTTTTTTCTCTTTGCAATTGCATTGCCTTTTGCTTTTTATTTTTTTTCTGTCTTTTGCTTGTTCTCATTTCCTTTGCTTGTTATCTGGTTTCTTAAGGTGCAAACTTAGATTGCTGATACGGGAGCGTTCTTCCTTTGTGACACAAACACTCCATGTCATCAACGCCGCTTCAAGACCCTGGTTCCCCGTGGATTCCCACGTCGCATTTTCCTCTCCCTTCAATTTAAAATCCTTGACTCTGCATTTGGTCCTTGGATTATTTATCAGTGTGTTGTTTAATTTCCAAATAGTTGAGGGTTTTTTCTCCCAAACACCTTTGTGTTATCAGTTACTTGTTTCAGTCCATGTGGCCAAAGAATACACAGTTGATGCCTTCCACCCACCCTCCCAGATATGGTCTACTCTGGTGAGCGATTTCCCGGTGCTGGAATAAATTCCGTTTTTTTCCGGGTGTTTTCGGCATCGCTAACGGATCGGGGTGGTGGACAGAGGGCAGCGCCTCTCTCTGTCCTCAGGGCAGCGCCTGGTTCCGAGCTTCCTTCCTGGTGGGACGTCGCCGCTGCCACCCTGGCTGGTCTGAGTGAGCGTTTGCCGTGAATGGCTCCGCCCAGCCCTACTTGCTGCCTCTGTTTACCTTTACAAATGCACATAGTGCCAGTAACACGTGTCTGCAGGACACTGGGACGAAAACAGACCGTGGAGCGTGTGTGACCAAAACACGGAGACTGTTTCCCACCATAACGGGACTTGCTTGCTCATTCACACGTGTTCACAGGAAGGAAGCAGCGTAGCTTTAACCCAGCACTTACCGGGTGCCCGGGACTCCCCCATGACCTTCCTGGCCCTCCCTGGGCTTGCGAGCTGTTGCAGGCAGCAAACAACCCCCTGCCCCCACCCCCGGGATGGTTTGGCCCCATTGAAGGCTGTGCCAGGATGGGGCGCGCCTGAGACAGGCACTGCTGCTCTCCAGAAAAAAGTGGGGTGCTCTGTTCACTGAAAGTACCTGGACTGCCATTGTTTATGGGGGGGCAGAACAATGGATTTCCAAGGCCAGATGACAAGCCTGGTTCTTGGTTCCCGGGTCTCTGCTGTTTGCTGCATAGAAAGAGGCCCTGATTTCATGTAAGGTTTGGACACCAAGACAGCGAGAGACTTGGCTCGGGCACTGAGTATGTTGTAGCGTCGTGGTAATAAAAAACTAGGCAGGGAGGGCGCAGTGCTTGGTATCAACACCCAAAGGAGCTGGATGAGACTCAGAGTTTGCCATTTACATGTCTTCAAAAGGAACCCAATTCTTTAATCTAGAACTTCCTTCTCCCTCCCAGAATGTGAGTAAGAGTATTGATAGTGGAACGTGCAGTGGGTCTGACACAATTGCCTTGGATTCTTAGTCCTGGCTCGGCTTTTTTTTTCTTCCCTTAATTGCCTGTTTCAGAGGCATGTGTGGTCCTGTGGTAGCTGGTGGTCTGTACACTGATGGACCATCCGCCACTGATGAGTTTCAGTCTTTGGAGAATTTCGTTAGGACTGTCAGAGCCCCAGACTTCTTGTATTTAAAACACAAACCATCATTCCGATTTCAGAGGTTCTATGGGAGTTTAATGACATCATGATGTAGGAAGTGTGTGCATATAAATAGCCATTCCCCAGGGCTCGAGTCCCTCCCGACAGGGCAGAGCCCTCGGAAGGCCAGGGTGCCCGCTCTGAGCACGTGGCTGGGAGCACACCTTGAGGGCGTCACCCCAAAAGCTCCCCGAGGGCCACGAATGCATGTTCTACAGCGATGTTCCTGATGTGGGGGCCAGCAGACAAGGATGCCGGCAGCAATGAGGGGTCATGTCTAACTGATATTTGTGGAGTCCGCCACTACAGATTGGCAGTTTTCTGAGCTGTAAACCAGCTGAGCCTTGCAGCCAGGATGCCGCCGACCTGCTCTTACCCATTGGGATTCCCGGTGGGAGTGGAATGGTGAGGCTTAGGAAGGCTCAGCGTGAGTGTCAGTCCGGGCGAACGGTGGAGGGGGAAGGGGGAAGCTGAGGGTTTCGGGGACAGAGGGCAGGCGCAGCCTTGGACATGCTGATGGAGCTGGCCGCTGTCTGTCTGCACGGAGACGCACAGTGGCCTGCCACATCCCAGCTCTGATGGAACGGAGTTCGCAGTGGCTGGTGGCTCCGACCCTGAGCTCACCCCGCTGCGGAGCTCAGTGTGCGGACAGCGGCTTTCTCGTCTTACCCCCCTCACCTGTGCTGGGCAGGTGGAGCTGTTCAGTAGCCGAGCTCCCAAGGGAGAGAACTCACTGTTCTCCAACCGCAGCTGGACATGCACCCTCACTCAAGCTCACCGTAGACACCATATTTTTAATTCTGGAATCACACCCAGGAAGAGGCTGCCTTTCCATTTAATTTGATTTGGTCAACATTTACCAGAGGTCAGCCACGTTCATGCAGTGAGTAGAGTAGCTTCCTCAGAGAAGAGGCTGGAGAGGGAAGGTGCAGCTTTCTGGTGCTCAGTAGTTCTAGTCCAGTTGGAGCCCCAAATAGAGACAATGCAGAGACTGCGTCTCTTAGTGGAACACATCGACTGTCTGTCAAACATATTTAAAGGAACGTCGTGTCTTCTGTTATGGATTGGAAAGGCCCCAGCAAATTCCAGTGAAGTTGGCCAGATTCTCCCACGGCTTCCCATTATGAAATGACAGAGGTAGCGCGGAGGGCGCTTCTGGCTGGCTGAGTGAGGGACGTTCCGGGAGGTGGGCGTCGGGAGGCTGCTGTTGGTTTGTCCTCGAGGTGTGACCGACACCTTCACAGCTTGGCCCTGGAGGAATCGAGACCAGTGCAGGCAAAATTCAGGCTGCACCGCCTTCCCGATCCCAGGGATCGGCGGGGCCCAGGCCACTCCGAGGGCCCGATGCAGGCCCTCACAAAGGCGCTCCAAGGCAGCGGCCGTCCTCACCTCCGGGTGCGTTTTTCCTGGTCACAGGTAGCACAGGTGAGGGCCGTGGGAGCCCGTCCGGGCTGCGGGGGCTCTCACCAGGAGGCTGCCGGGAACCAAGTAGCTGCTTACTGGGTGTCCCCTGAGATGAGAGGAAGCAGGAAGTTTTCAGCTGAGAATGCGCCTCTTCTGAAGACAGAATCCGACATCGAGGCTCAGGGTGCCCTACGGAGTCCCTTACTTCTGCTTCCCGAGGCCACGAGCACACGGAGATGCCAGAAGCTGGGCTGTCAAAGGGCCACGCAGCAGGTGCTGGAAGGACAGGGTGGGCAAAAGTAGCCTTACACTTGTCAGTGTGTTAAACAGAGCTCATCTTGTATTATTTATAATCATTGTTTTTTTTTTTCCACATGAACAGCTGTAAGCCCACTCTTGCCCCACCCTGTGTATTCCAAGGTGGTCCCCAGAATGCCCCCGGGTGCGGTCTGTGTACGCACTCAGTGATGAGCACTGTATCTGTGAGCCTCCCCGCTGGCTGTGGCCACGGCCAGGAGCCCAGTTGTTGACGTCCCTTTTGTAACTCAGCTTGTATCACACCTACTGCCATCCCTTTGGCCAAAGCTCACCCCCGGGTCCCACGCAGGGGCTGTGTGAGGCTTTGATTTAAAGGCAGAGGGTGTGGTGCAGCGAGAGGAGAGTGCAGGCCAGCAAAGCTTCCGACTCAGCTCACACTTAGCACCGTGGATACAGAAGCAGCAGAAGGTGTACTGAGGGGAGAGAAAGGTAAAAAATTGAAATACGCAGGCTGTGGCTTGGCCCGACCTGTGCCAAATGCATGAGAACATGAGTGTCTGAGAAGTTTCCACAAGTGAATTAATTGCAACTGCATTGATCTTGTGTTGTGGGAGCATCTAACCTTGTGGCATCTCTGGGCCACACTGGAAGAAGAAGAGTTGTCTTGGGCCACACATTAAATGCATAAACACTCACAAAAGCTGATGAGCAAAAATAAGGTTTTAAGTACATTTATGATTTTGTGTTGGGCTGAATCCATCGCCATCCTGGGCCGCATGTGGCCTGCGGGCCATGAGTTGGGCACCCTGGTAGACCTCCATTAATTACAACGGCAGCTGACCCAGAGGGTCAGTAGTAAGGACAAAAAGCTGGACACCATAAACACACTGGGAATCAGGACTCCCAGCCTCCAAATCCTCTTCCCCACCGTCAGCCATGAACTCTTGCAAAAGAACCTTCGCTTTTCAGTTCCTTAAGGAACCCATTTAGAAAATGCAAATAATACCTAATTCAGAAGGATACTATAATCAGTAAATTAAATGATCTGTTTGAACAATTAGCTCTCCCATTTGCTTGGGGTCCCTTTTGTTCCTTCTCTTTCTAGTAAATATTGTACTTTTGATTGTAAAGGTAATCATTGCTTATCTTATTAAGTAAGCTTGTGCTGGCCAAGAATTAATGAATTCAAAAAAGCTGGAAGAGTTTTTATTCAAAGTTCACCTGAGGGGTAGCTCCTGGGAGCCAGGATGAAGTCTACACTCCCTCTGAATTAATGCATTTGCTCCTTGCTACCAGTTACTTGCCCCAGATACGGGATGAGGTGCGGTGGGGAACAGCCTCAGTACCTCCAGTTTTCACGAACAGTCCTCTGAGCACATTGCCAATGAGAACCCTCTCCCCATGGTGCTTCTAAAGCTTATTTTTAAAACAAGATTTTATCTCCAGAAAATGTGCTTCAGCTTCTTCATTGTGACCAAGAACCTCAACTCCTCTTTATTCCAGTTTAAGAATAAAATTGAATGACACAGTGCAAAAGTGGTATGTGAAATATAAGGCATAGAACATAGAAACAGTGATTTGAGAAGATGGCTGCACTCTTTAGAGGGGTGGCTCAGAAGAGCATTAACAGTTATTGAGCCACTGCTAATTGGAAACTAGTTTGTGTGTGCTACCGTTGAATTTTGGCAAGAGTGCTGATGAAGGCTCAGAGGAGTGAGCTGTGTTTTTGCATCTCACCAAGCATAAACGATAGTGGGTTTTTGTGGACATTCTAGGGGACTAATACCCACCTCCATAATTCTGGCCCCCTCATCAAAATGCAGGAGTTACTTAAAGATTCCTCGAATTAACCCTTCAGAGAGTAGGGAACACTGAACTTAGCATTCATTCAGTCAGTGAGTGTGTTACCACCAAAGCAGAAGCAACGTGACGTGTTCCATAGCCGTTCCACTCTGTGTCCAGACCAAGAATTTACTGACATTTCCATGGGGCACCTTCTGTATCACACTTGTCATGTGACTCGCCCCAGAGCCCTGAGGGTTCGCTGGAAGTTACCTTTGCTTTGCAAGTTGGGTTACAGAGTTAGGGAAGTTCAGTCACTTGCCCAGTGGTCCCTGATGCCAGGTCTAGACATTGTCCCACCCCAGGGCACCCTGCACGTGTCTTTTCCTGGGAGCTGAGTCACCTCCAGGTTTCTCCCATGCCCTTCTTGATGATGAGTACAGGTGATCAGTTTCCTGAACAGTGTGATGACTTCCTGCTCTGATAGCTCTTAAATCTTAAATCCTTTTCAACAGTTCAGCTTTGGGGATTTCATGGTGGCACCGCTCAGTTTTTTCCCACTTCCTTTCCCACTGCTGTTCTCCAAAAAATTAATGATCTGTTCGTGGAAAACTTCCAGATAACGTTAAATTGAGAACTTCTGAAACGTTAAAAATGTCCTCGTTGTAAATCCAATAATGCACAGAGACAGCTTCGTTAGAATGACTGCCAGTCACCCTGGACTAAGAATAACAAATGCGCGGCGGAGCGCATGGGTCGGACCTCGCACAGCAGCCGGTGATGCTTGGCCAGTGACCCAGGAATAGGCACATACGTTTGTAAATATGCGCAGGTTGCTGGCGTGATGCCGGTTCACTGATCGTAGTCGGAATACTCGGCATTGGGTTCCGACACTGCTGCTAAATGACTCTCTCTAGATCCCTGTGTCTAATATACTTCCTGACATACGGTTCATGAGAAATAACGCCTGGAGCTGGGTTTTAAGCTGTGGAATGGAACACTGCAGGGTTTTTAAGAGATTGAAGACAGACGCATGTGAAGTCTAAACCCTTCAACTCTAAGGGATGTTGAGTATCGCTCTCCTTAAAATAGAGTGTGGGGTTAAGTGGGAAGAAGTAAAAGTCTCATTGAAAACAAACAGGGTGTTTTTCCCCTGGTGTTGGAGTGCAGGGCACTGGGGCCCAGAGTGGTCACCACATAGGGAACGAGGTCCGTGGTAAAGGGAACCTCAACTAACATTGGTTGGCCGGCTCATAGGCACTGACATTAGGCTACTCCAGATCATCCACACCCAGGATCCATGATCCTGTAGAAACGAAAAACCAAAGGACTTGGCAGGTGCCTCATAGGGACTGGCGTTGGCTGGGCGGCTGGGCGAGCAGCTGGATGGGGCTGGTTGGGAGTGTGGCGTGATGGTGTGGTCGGGTGGAGGGAGGGAGCAACACGGAGAAGGGACTCTGGACGTGGACAACGGTGTGGCGAGTGCAGGGGGAGGGGGTACAAGGGGAACTGAATGGTAATGAAAAATACAATAAACAGAAAATGAAGGAGATAGCAAAAGGGTCATAATTAAAATAAAGGAATTGAGGGGAGATTTCTGGCAGAAAGCTAACAGCCTCTTCCACCGCCTGAGAGAAAGGGGCCAGCTTCTCCTTCGTCCGTAGACACATCCACGGTATCCTTCCCCCGGCTCAGGCTTGATTCCCAAACACGCGAGCGAGTGAGACAGGAGAAGTAAACCACCAGGCGCTGATGAGACCCTGGGGGAGCCCCAGCACTGAGGCCCGGGGTGGGGAGGTGGACCCCGCGAGGGCCGCTGGGAGAACACTGGGCACACAGCAGATGTCCTGTCCCCACTCCCTCCAGGAAGGTCAAGTCCTAAGAAATGTCCTGCAACACGAGTCCCCTCGATGGAACTGTTACCACGGCTGCCCCAAGGACATCAGAATAATTAAGTCACCTTTGGGTCAGCAGTTCTGTGGGTTGTTTGGCAACAGGTAAGGGACAACTGCAGGATTGTGAGGGGCAATGCCGACATGGAGGACGCGGTGTCTTCCTTCTGATGCGCGGTGGGATGAGGCATGTTAGGGATTTGGAGACGTTTTGCTTACAGGTCACTCTCCAAGTCCACCTGTCCTGCAGGGTCCCGGCGGCTCTGACAGTAGGGTGGGCGCACAGCTATGCTGGACGACGGGGTCAGTGGGATGTTGAGTGTGTTGAGGGGAACCGATGGGGCGCACCCAGACGGAGGGGGGCAGCTCCGCCTTTGCTGCTGGGCCTGGTGCACCACTGAGCTTCCGGGGGTGGGGGCACTGCTCCCTGAGAGCAACCCCGCCATCGCTAAAGCTCGCCAAGCACAGAGGGAACTGCCCTCGCCTCCGGAGGAGCTCCACTGCCCATGGGGGGCGCTGCCCATGGGGGGCACTGCGTGATAGCTCGTCACACATAATCGCCCGGACTAAAGGGGTATTTCACAGGCTGGAGAAACGCTCCCACACAGCGTTAAAGGAAGGGTGGGGTCCGTGTGTCTCTGCTGGGAGGCAGCACGTTGATGTCCGTCCCGGAATGGAACGAACGACGCCCTGCGGAGGCTGTCCGAGCCGCCCAGTCTGCTCACACAAGGCCCACAGGTCATCGCCTGTCCACACATCGTGAGCTGTGCCGTGTGATGTGCCATCCACCCGATCACAGTGTGTGGTTTCTGAGTATTAGAACTACACTTAGTTTCCTCTGTTTTAAGTTATTTTTATCACAGTAAGGACGTTCCATCCTTACTGTGATAAAAATAATGACGTTCCATCAGTCAGCAAACACTTCCATGCTTGTTTGTTTTGGGTCGTTCTCCCCGTTTTAAACCTTCTTTAGCTCCCTTCAAACTTCCAGACTTTTATCTTTCGCTCCACTTTTGCCCTGGAGATGGGCAAATAAGGACATCTCCAATTTTGAAAAAAGACTGAAAAACAAAAACCCTGCTAAGCATGCATCACAAATCCACACTCTCGTCCCTATGTCTGCTCCCAAAGCGTTCTTTGTTAAAGAGTTCGCTGCACTCTGACTGGCACAGGACAGACCACGAGGGGTCACAGGTGGCGTCTGCTGTGTTTCAGCATGTGTGCACGCCCGTAACGCCCACACCGTGATGGAGACAGTGAACGTGCCCCTCACCTCCGGAAGTTTCCGTGTGCTGCCTTCTAATTCCTACCTCCAATTCTCAGCCCCAGTTTCTGTCACAAGACAAGGACAGACTTGCTTTCTCTGACTAAACATTAACTTGCTTTTCTTAAAATTTTATAGAAATGGAATTGTACAGAATGATTTTTTGGGGGGTTTGGGGAGTCCGGCTTCTATGAACCGGCAGAGGTTCATACATGTTGTGGCGTGTACCAGTAATCTCTTTTCATATTGATGGGTAGAATCCCATTGTATGGATCGACTGTGGTTTGTTCCACTGTTCAGCTGGTGATGGACATTAGGGCTGTTTCCAGTTTCAACGATTACAAATAAGCCACCGTGGACATTTGTTTCAACTGGAGAAAGCTGGACATGACGAAGGTCTCTGTGGACACTCACGCGCTTGGCACCAGCGGTGACGGCGGTCGGAGCCCTCGTCTGTTTGTGGGTGGGCAGAATGGGAAGCAAATAGACGTCCGTTTACGCAGAAAGCAGGCCTGTAAATGTGGGGGTTTTTGAGTTTTTAAACGTCATTGAATTTATTGGGGTGACGTTGATTACTGAGATTATATAAGTTCAAGTGTACGATTCTGTAATATACCATCTGTATATTGCATGATGTGTTCACCGCCCACAGTCTATACAGGTTTAAGTTTTCCAGTTTTAAGGCATGAAACCATTTCTCATGCTATTAGGTATATTGGTTTGTGTTATTTTTAAAGATGAATATTTCAAAATGCTTGATAAATACAGGTTGCTCCGCCTTCGTAAGCTCTCTCTTCATATCCTTGCCCATTTCTCCACCGGAGACTTGCCATTATTCTGTTGATTAATTCTTGAGCCTTTCGTATTATGCAGCACCTGACCCTGGGGAAATTATTTGCTGAAAATAGCAGAACGTGCTTGCCTTTTTGATTGAGGTTACTTTTTGGTAGAAAGCATTTTAACTGTTATGTGTTCAAATCTGTTCATTTCTCCATTGCGTGTATGTGTTTTTCCTCTTCCAGAATGCAAACGCTGAGCCTTTCCTGAAAGGTTTGGCAGACTTTCGATTCTGGTGGGTTTCTTTTTCTGAAAAATTTAAATTTCACCTCTGACTGCAGAGAGATTTATTTTGATGCATGTGGGGAGGTGAGGACCCAGAGTAATTATATTTCCTCTAAGTAGCTAATTATTTTTCCCAGTACCTTCCTGGAGTTATTTGTCTGTCGCTTTGTTATACTAAATTCTTCACGATGGCAGAGCTGTTACCTGCTTTATTTACTCGTTCTGCTTATTACTTAGAAGGGGTCGCCTTCTTCACAGTCGCACTTTTGAAAGCTCTGAGAACTCACCACCGAATGCCTAACGAACTGATCAGTTACCTGGGGACCCTCCACAGGGACCCGTTTATAAAGGGCAGTCGTCTAAAACGGGGTCGCCAGGTGATAATGATCTTGCTCTGAACACTGATTACTAGATGGCCAATGCGTGCTCGCTCCCTGTGTGAGCCGAGGGACTTCACAGTCAGGGCAGAAGGCCGGGGTGTTTCCAGGGCAGAGCCGGGCCTCCTCCTGATTCTGAACCCCACGCCTTTTCCTGGTTCCTCAGGGTCTTTGGCAAAGCCCCTCCCCGTGCGTCCGTCCTCCTCCTCTGTAAAGTGTGTGTGACACCAGTAGCTATCTCACCAGATTAACTGAATTAACAAATTAAGGTAGGTGGAGCCTGGGACTGCTCTGAGAAAGCAACAGTGAAGCTCAAACCCAATTGTCAAGTTCAAGTTGTAAAATCAAACCCCAGGTCAGTGTCACAGGTCACGCAATGGACCCCGGCTGGCTGGATGCAATGGCAGTGGGCAGGGGTCGAGTGCTCGCGAACATTGTTTATAAATATAGGGGGTTCTGGTGCGCGGCAGGGTAGATGGGAAAACTCGCTTCTTCCAGGCAGGTCCATTCCCCCCTCCCCCAGCATTTCTGCAAGCCCTCCCAGTGTTTTCTGGAGAGCCATCCATGCACAGGTAAATGGTATTTTGTCTACCAGGGTCTGGGTATCTCTTCTGTCATCTCAGATTTCTCTCACATCCTCTGTGACCTTGATGCATAAAGACAGACCCGACTTGAAAGTGTTAACGCTAGGAAAACTGGCTTCCCACCTGCTGTTGTGGCCAGTTTAAGGAGCCAGCCAGGCTGGCGGGGTGGGGTGGCTGCACAGGGGCAGTGAAGAAATGCAGGGTCCCACCCAAGCAAGAACACCTGTCGCAGGTGCCCACTCTGCAGGTGCAGTGTGGGGGTGGCGAGGTGTGTGCCGCGTCCCTCCCCATCCAGGTCATCAGCTCTAAGTCATCACAGTTTCTCATGTGTCCGCTTCGTCCATGTTTTCCCTGGGTTCTTGAACTTGCACAGAACGTCTCTGCCCATCTTTCCAAACCCCATTCCTATTTCCCACCTCTAATGAGGCACGGCGATGCCCAGGTCTCGTTTTCTGCCGTTTTCCTGCATTGTGAAGGCAGGACCAGAGCTGAGACCCCGGGTCACCAAACGGTGCCCTGCGGGCCGGTCCCCGCTGCCCACTGCCCGCCCGGCCTGGCCCAGGAGGTGCGCTGGTTTTCACATGGTTACGTGGCTGAAAGATAAAACAAAAGCAGCTATTTCGTGACCTGTGAAAATTGCATCAGATGTAAAGTTCCACCTCAGCAAATAAAGTTTTCTTGGCACATGGACACGTTTGTCCATTGAGATGTTTTCCACGGCAGCCTTCAGGCCTCGTGGGGGGAGCTGGGCGGTGACGGGTGGCAGAGCTGGAGTATGTCCGAGAGTTTACTCTCTGAGGCGTCACAGGAAAAAAGGTCAGCCCTCCGTCTAAGTCGCTACTTTGTTTCTTCAGATTCGCAGGTCCCCGTCGTACACAGGGCCGTGGTGCTCGTTTGGGTGGGCACCTCTGTTTTTGGCAGAGGGGTGCCGCAGCGCCACCGACAGCCCCCACTTGGCTCTCCCTGAACCCTCGTGCAGTAGCTCCTGGCTCACTGTCCCCAATGCTCTGTGATTTCATGTCCACGTAGGTGGCCCTCTGATCACACTGGCCACCCACGGCTGTCGTCCAGCCCGACCGAGCCTGGGGGGAAGGCTGTAAAAGGGAAAAGGGACACTTTCTATTTGCTTTCTCTTCCTGCACCTGCCCCATTCCCAGCAGCGTGGCCCAGCGGTGTTTGTCCGTCCAGGCTGTGGCGGTCCCTCCCCACAGCAGCTTCCCATTCCAAACCCCACATGCAGGCCCGGCGGCCGGCTTTCCCAGGTCTCCTCAGAGACCCCCGGCGCAGCTGGCTGCTGTCACTGGGTGGAAGTCAGGGACGCAGCCCCGTAAAGCCCCTTCTCTGAGTTCACAGACACCGGCATCCTGGACCCCCCCCCCCCCCAAGCCCCTGAATGGACTGGCTCCAACCTCTTTCCCTTGCTCCCCGGCCCCGGGTGGTGGCAGCTTCCTGGGTTCTGGCCCCGAGAGTCCTTGGTGCTTCACCTGTTGCCTCGTCCAGTCTTCAGTGTCTAGTTAGTGACTCTTCCGTTCAAACTTGTTCTGCTCAAGTGTTTGCTGGGTTTCCTGTCCCCTCACTGGGTCTTGAACAGTATAAGAATCGGGCACTTTAATCCATCTCTCCGCCTGAACGTCTTTGCCGGCTGGCCGGCCAGGACTCCCCAGGGCTGTTCATTAACTCTTTCCTCTTCCTTCCCCCGATTTTCCTTGTTCCTCCGACCACTAGCCCTCGGCATGCCTCCGATCTCACACCTCCATTTATTTCTCTTTTCTATCTACGCTCATTCCATTGGGGGTTTCACTTAAGGTCATGGCGATCAACACCAACTAAAGTTCTCAGCTGGCCGAGGACTCAACATTTCTGTCTCAGGAGGACCTCGCCCCTGAACTCCAGACACACACACCCAGCTGCCTCCTGAGACGCGTGCATGCCGAACAGGAACGTCAGACTGAACGTGTCCGACTGCTGCTGAGACGTCCTCTCAACCCTGCCCCCCTCGGGCCCTCACGGCGGCCAGTGGCCCCTCCAGTTCTGCTAGCGGTGACCTCGTGTGGTAGGAGCAAGCAGGTGGCGGGTCTCCCCACCCTGGGACGACTTCCTCTTGTCCAGGTCCAGTGGGTTTGGCTCGCCCTGGGGCACGATTACCGTTTTCTTGTGTCTCCCGTGCCCCCCTCATTCTGTGCCTCTTTTTGCCACCCCAGGGGTGTGAGGAAAACTAATCGAGGGGCCGGTGGGCAGCAGGGGAGGGCTGCTCTCGGGTGTGGACCTCAGGCCAGAGCCCCCACCGTGAGCCGAGGCTCAGAGCCCGCGTGGTGCATCACGGGTTGTAACCTGAGTGGTGTCCATTGCCACCCAAGTGCTAGACAGGGGGGCTTATTCACGGGGTGACACGCTGTGCCATCTCGGTATCTCCCTTGCTTTTCTAGTCTTTTAACACTTAACCAAGTCCTTACATGAAATTATGTCGGTTAAACTTGCTAACGTAGTCTCTGTTTGTTTGCTGGAGCATTCTTCACTTTCTAGTTGTTGAGAACTATTCTTCATGAGTGTATTTTCTTTACCTGCCACAGTACAGTTTTCCTGAAGGCAGACAACAAATTTACATTTTTCTTCCACGCGTCACAGCTTCGCACAAAGGTTATCTGGCTAATTTAACAGACTGAGAAGTGACTTGTCTCAAAAATGTACTGCAGTGATTAACGTCTCTGGCCAAGTGCCCGGCTCTCCTGCGGGGTGTGCAGGTGTGTGTCTGTGGGGCGTGTGTGTGTGCGTTGAGGGTGTAGGTGTGTGTCACTGCCTCACAGAGCGGAGACTAGAAGCTACTTGAACACAGTGACTCGATATTTCTGCTTTATCAACTCACTCTACTCCAGGTTCACAGTAAAACAGTGTCCAAAATGGGCAGTAGGAACTGAGAACCCTTTGTTTTTAAGTCATTTTTTAAAAGATTTTATTTATTTATTTTTAGAGAGAGAAGAAGGGAGGGAGAAAGGGAGAGAAATATCGATGTGTGGTTGCCTCTTGAGTGGCCCGAACTGGGGACCTGGCCCACAACCCAGGCATGTGCCCCGACTGGGAATCGAACCAATGACCCTTATGGTTCACAGGCCAGAGCTCAATCCACTGAGCTGTACCAACCAGGGCTGAGAGTCCCATTCCTGAATGTACAGTTGAGTGGATCATACTGTTTACTGAGACACTGAGGTGACTGACGGAGAGGGTTCTGACTGAGGTGGGTGCGGGGGAGGGTCCGCGGGCGAGTGCACAGTGAAGGCAGGCAGGGTGGAGGCAGATGGAGCTGTTGGGGGGTGAGTAATGAAACAATCGACCCTACAATCACACGGCACAGGGTCCCCGCGGCCGTGGCTTCTTGCTGGCGGCCCACGTGTGGGACACTGAAGAAGAAAGGTCCGTCCCTTTGTCCCTTCTCCTGACACACATCTGAAACCATCTGGCTGCTGGGGCGGAAGCATTTTCCTTACCATCTCTCTGCAAAAAAGACTGCAGGTGGGTGAGCTGTCCTGCTTTGAGATAACCGGAAGGGGTAAACGCGCATGTTTGTTGACGCGCTCCTTCTACTCAGAGCGGAACGGAATGCGGACCAACCGGCGCCACGAAGGCTCCTCCGAAGGGTGTCCAGATTCCGCACAGGACCCTGAGTGGAGGTGCAGTTGGGTTTTGGGGGTCAGCCGGGATGGGGGGCCTGAGCCTCCCCAAAAGCTCTCCCGTCCTTCCTTCTCCCCGTTTTCCTTCTCTGCATCTTCCTAGTCGTCGCTCTCCCGGGCGGCCTCCTCCGAGTTTCAAGCCCGTTTTGGGTCAATGTGGCTGTAGACAGTACCTGAGTTTTACACATGACAGTTTCTGGCGCCCAGGGGACGGATCCCGCTCAGTTTCAATTTCAAAATTATGGGGAAAAAAAGAAGAGGACCTCGTCGTATCGTGTGCCCACCCCCAGGTACACCGCGGGTGGCCTCGGTCCGGTCCCCTGTCACTGACAGTAGCTTTGCAGAGACCGTGTGGCGGGTGGTGTGGGGGTGGGTCCAAGAAGAAGGGGCTCCCGGGAAGGTAAGGCAGTGGCTGTCCCCGGAAACGACATGACAGAACTTTCATACGTTGTATGTGGATGCGCCCGCGGGTTGTCACGTCCTGCTACTTGGTGGTCGATGATTTATCCAGCCATCAATGGTGGAGTCCCTTCGCCACGCTGAACAGTGCTGGCGCAGAGGACAGTAAGACTTACGAAGTGGGAGTCCGCCCTCAACGGGCTCATAATTTGGTGGGGAGACTGCTTGAGCCTCACACTCTTTAACAAGTCCCATCTTTGTAAGTCACAGTTTTCTCATTTCTCGCACGAGCCATCCCTTTGCTGCTTCAAAGAGCTTTTCCTTCTCAATCTCTGTGCTGCGGATGGCGGGGCACAGGTGTCTGCGTGTTGCTGCTTCAGACACACCTTCTCTGTGCAGGGTGTGCATTTCCCATCCACTCAGTGAGAACACCTGTGTCTGTGCATCTGGAAAGCTGGACGAAGGTGCTGGTGCTCTGTCGGAGCCTCCCCCGGGGGCCACGGGCCCTGCGTGTTGTCCTGGGTCCTGCTGGGTGGGCGGCCATGGGCAGGTGACCGCTCTCAGACGGGCATTTCTGGCAGCGAAAGGCAGTCCAGCCTGGCTGAGGGGAGGGGGACAGGGCTCGGGGGGGGGGCAGGTGGCCAACGGGGAGCAGGCGGCAAGGCCGGGCCAGGGCTCCGGGAGAACCCACACGGGCGCTCGCTCCCCTTCTCTGTCAGCTGAAGAGTTTGTCCACTCGAGACGCAGTGCTGCGGCCCTAGCACCTGTCCGGCCCGTGCTGGGTGCCAACGGACGTCCTGTAGGACATACAGGACTCTGCCCTCTGGGGACCCATGGGTTCCAAGCTGGGCGCTGAGCAAAGGCCCTCAAATACTTGAAAAGACAGAGTGTGGGCCAGCACCAGGCTTCATCACGCTGAGGCTGGGGAAGGCGGACAGAGCCGCGTGTTTGGGGCGAAGGGCCATTGAACAGGTGGTGAGACGGACGGACATGGAAAGGGGCCTCGTGATCCCACTTGCAGGTCTTTGTGCCTTCGTGTCCCCCTGCCCTAAGGAGGGAGGCTGGTGACCTGCTCCTAACCACGGAAGGAGCAGGACGGAAGCTTCGTGCAGCCCCTGGCCACAGGGAAGCAGATCCTGCCAACACCCGAGAGAGCCACCCCAGCTGAGCCTCTGATGAGGACCCAGCCCCAGACCACCCTCGGGGACGCCCAGAGTGCAGCACCCAGCTGTCCCTGCCTGGACCCCGAACCGCAGACACTGGGTGACACTGGTGGCATTTTAACCTGCGATGTTTGTGGACAGCAGTGAGGCAGCAAAGACAACGAATACACAGAAACACGGTGCGTGTCTAACTGCTAGAACCGCGTAGGGGCCAGTGCGGGAGATTTCAAGGGTCGCGGCCCTCCAGCCCCGCCCAGCTTGTGGTGCACAGCCCAGCAGGGGCCTTGCGCTTGTCAAGGCAGCCATGAAACCAGAGAAGCGCCTGTGGTTCCATGGGGGCTCAGGGCCGGAGCGCCGAGTCTGCTTCGTGGGGCTCGGGCAGGCTCAGGCTGCAGAACATACGTGAGCTGCACCTCGGAGGGGCTGTTGTCTGCCGGGAACTCCAGGGCTGGGGGGAGCATCCGGCAGATGGCACAGCGTTTGCCAACGCGCAGAGTTGGCACCGGCCGCAGGTCCCATCAGGGCGTCTCCCCCATGTCAGTGCGACTGGAAACCTCGGAGAAGAAAGAGGAGAGACGGCCTCCGTTGATTGAGTGGCTCTGTGTGTATTTAAAAAACCCGTGGAACCACTTGGTTATTCTTCATTCTCGCCTCTCCCCGCCCCAGAGTTCTGTGCCTTTTGCCAGTTTATGGCGGAGTAGACAGAGTTCTCACCTTGCTCCAATGACCACCCCCACGGGAGTTTCTGCTGTTATGAAGCAAAGCGAGCGCCCGAGGCGGGGTGCAAGAACCCGCGTGGCAGAGCGGGTCCCGCGCCTCCCTGTCCTGGCCATGGGCTTTTTATGCTAATGTCTCCGAGTTTCCCACCACCGGGCCCCCCGTGAAACGCCAGGAGAGCACTTGCAGGAGGGAAGTGGTGCCTAGAGATGAAGTCGCAAAGGTCCTAAACGCATTTGGAGGAATAGAGATTCCTCAGTCAAGGAGTTAATGTTCCAGAGAAAGCTTTGTTTTTCCGACAGACTTGATGACTGCGCTGTTCCCTTCACTCAGCACCTTAGTTCTCAGCCGCCATAAGGCCGGGCAGATGTTGGAAATGAAGAACCCGTTTGGGCATTACGGAGATTACCGGGAAGAGAGACAGACGTGATGCTTAGCTACGCAACGTGAATTTCCTGAGTACGTGCCATTTAGCGTGCTCTCTGTCCTCACTCGGCTGGAAGACTGAATTAATCAATCATAGAAACGCGACGCCGGCCTACACACCGTCCCCCTCCAGCCGGCTGCCTTCGCTGCAAGGGAGGGAGGAGGAGGGGAGAGTGAGAGCCGTGCTCGGTCTTGCTCCCTGGTTGGCTGGGCCTTTCCCTCCATGACGGAGAATCTGCTGTCCCTGACTTTCCTCTCCAGACCCGGCATTTGCCCCAGAAGATCGTCCTGTTGGAATCGACCTTGTCTGTCTGTCAGTCCCTTGCCAGCTGCCTCTTCCCATCCCCCGGGCCTTTCTGTCGCTTGCTGGGTCCGTCCAGCGTCTCTGGGCCAGTTAACATTTGCTAACAGGCCAGGGTCACCCTCCAGACCTCGTGCCACTCGAAGGCCCCGCAACTGGCCTGCTGTCCTCAATCCAGGGTTGACTTGCTCGGGAAGCGGGCTGCTCACTTACCTGTCAGTCATTCACTGAGCATGCCCAGTGGACAGACATCGGTTTGGACGCCTGGGAAGAAATGGTTCGGGAAAGGAAAACACATTTCGAGTAAGGCAGCTGATAAATGGGGTCGCAGCCCCAGTTGACTTCTAAGCAGCTCTGTGACTCCTTACCCTCTGCGCCCACCCCCCATCCAGACCACACAGCTGCCCTTCCGCACTGGTCCCTATGTGCCTGCCTTTGTCCCTGGGAATCTCGCTGTTGCTGCATCTTCGTAAACAGATGGCCAATAATGAGGATGGTCCTGTCCCTTACCTGTAATTCCTAATTATACAGCATAGATACAAATTCAGCTTTAATTCGATTAAGTGGTAATGAGGTGAGGAAATAATACTTGCACACATCACTGCTGTTCGGCCTGGTGAGTGATGGACAATAATATTTGTGTTCCGTTAGATTCTGTGTGGCGTTCTTAAAGTCTTTTTGTTTAAGTGCCTTCAAAGTACTCTGGTTATGCTCATCTGTTAGAAGCAGAGAAGTGCTCAGGGAAAAACAATTATGTGTATCTCAGACCAAACAATTACTTTTTGAGCCCCTATTAACAATAAGGCACCGAAGAATATCGACTGTTTTATCATGCGTATGATTTTATATATGTATCTGTAACAGGCCCGGCAGAAGCAAGGCCTGCCTGGGTGTGGTCGGTAGGGTACGTGGGTGTCTCGCATGAGATGGACAGCAACTTGAACATTTCACCTAAAATGTCACGTGGTGTGCTCGAGTGTGATATTGTTATGTTACATAATTGCATGCTTATGGTTTCTTAATAAAATATTTTGTAATAAAAAAGGGCGTTATTTGTACCAGACCCTGTATATAACGAGAGACAGACAGAGAGGAGGAGGAGGAGAAACTGGAGAGGAGAAGGGAGGGAGGGAGAACAGGGGGGAGCAAGCCTCTGATATGGGAACCGGGACGTGGGGAGATGGAGACACTGGGTGACTGATTTCCAGGCCAAATCACAAATGAACGGTTCCTACTCCACGGGTGTGACAAGTGCGCGAGGCGGGTGTTTGAGGTAGGAAGTGGGCAGATGACCTGCGTTTGCGTCCCCAGTGCGTGCTCCAAGGGAGCCACGGACCCCGCACTAGCCATTCATCTCGCGGGCGTCGGGACGGAAAGGTTGTTTGCGCGGGGCTGCTATTGGGTTTGCTGTCACGGGAATAAATCACTATTGACCTTTTTACTTTTAAGGGTTTAATGAACTTACGGATGGAAATTACCCACAGAAGTAACACGTGTAACCTTGGCCTCTATAATTAAAAGCCATCGTCATTAATGTTCACGCTTCGACATGCCAGGGGTCACTGCCATTAATACTAATGAAACAGACCGTGGTAGCAGAGAATCTGAATGGGTTCGATTTAAAGTCAGACCAGGAACTGTAAGAGAAAATTCTAGATAGGGAGGAACTGCAGAGCGACGGAGCGGCGTGGGCTATCATGGACTTGCGGGCCGTGAACTGACGCGTGTCATGCAGCCACCATTTCCCAGGCACCGCGCGTACTGTTTGTATAGCTCCTATGCCCCACTGACTCTGTGCGGTCAGGTGTGGCATTGGCGTGACCCTAACTGTGCCCTGGAATTGGACGAACGAACACAAAAACACGCAGTGGTGTACGGTACAGTTTCTAGAATTTTTTCTATCCAGGTACATTATTGCTTTTGTGACATGTTCATATGTGAAATGAACCAGAAAAATCCTGGAGATCGACATTAACCCCATTGGTACAAAATCACGTAGGAAGTCATTTAAACTTTTATGAATAACAAATGCCCTCAGTGTTGTTTGAGTTGCTGCGGTTGCGTGAGAGAATGCGCTTCGTGTCTTGGTTTTCTAAAGCTCTACAGCAAACCGTCCCACAGTGCAATGCCTTACAGTAACAGCCACTGTTTAGTTTGCTCAAAATTGGTTCCGCCATTTGGGCGGGGGGCCCCTGGCCTTGCCTGGGATCACTCGTTCACTGTAGATGATGGAGCGGAGACCGTGGGGCCCAAGGTGGCCTCCCGCCTGCGTCTGGGGGTTTGTGCAGCTGTGGGGTGGGGCACCTTCGTCCCTTCCCCCACCCTTTCCAGCACGTTAACTCGGACCTGTGGGTGTGGCGGTCTCAACTCCAGCTGGCAGGCCGGCAGCCCGAGGCTCAGACCTCCGTCCTGGCGTTTCTGCTGTGATGCTCTTACAGCAGATCCCAAGGCCAGGCAGGTTCAAGTGAGTGAACAAACAGAGCCCGCCCCTTGGTTGAAGAAGCCACCATGCCTCATTTCTAAGGGGAGGGCGTGCTGAACGAGGAGGAATTTTTGGTCACTTTTGGCAGCTTGTTAGAGCCTGCCCTAAGGTTACAAAATACTCACAATTTGCCCTCAATCAATTTAAGTTCTCGATCTCAGGACCCTAAAAACTTTCCTCCCCGTTAGATCGGAGCCAGGCAGAAGCCCAGTTCCTGATGGGCTGCACCAGGTCTGGGCAAGGGCGGGGCTTCTCTGACCCACAGCAGGCTCCGCCTTCCTTTTGAAAGTGTACCTGGCCCCGCCCCTTCTGCAGCAGGTGTGTTTCCTGGGGAGCCCGTTGGCAGCTAGAACCTCCTTGGGCAAAATAGAAGGTCTCTGCCCTCGCCTGACACTCAATGGTGAGGAGGGGTAAGACGGAGACTCTTTAACGAAGACGGAGGGGAACGGATGGCTCACAGACGTTGCCAGTGCATAGCGGTTCTGGGGTCTAGCTGGGCCTGTGGTCCCATCTCCACGCTCTGACACGGGGGCACACACACTCCCGGGCAGGCCGCCCTGCTCCATGTAGTGGATTTTTGTCCATCGGTCTTCTTGACTCTTGGCTCCACTCTCTGGGCTCCGAGCCCTACCGTCTGGGCCATGGGCTGTTCCCTCTGGTACCTTCTTTCTCTTCCAAAGGAAATACTCCGTTTTGCAGCCCGGCAGCTTCCTCAGCCTGGGTCCTGCCCGTCAACAGTCGGCAGCTTGTTCTTAACGGTATCACTCTCTTCCACACAAGCTCCCAAAGTTTTCACCTGTGAAACTGCCTTTAAGACCGTTGTGGATTTCTGCGGGCTGTGTAAAGTTATCGTCGCCCTGCTGGTTTCAGATTTGGCCAGTGACTCCTTTAGTCCTTCTGTTTGGAACTCAAATTCCACCCTGTGCCTGCCCCACCATTGTGTCCTGGACCAGGCTGACTTGTTTTCAAGGGTCCACAGATGGGCAGTGACTTTGCCTATGGACAGACCCCTGTGCAGGAGGCTGGGTCTCCAGCCAACACTGCTGTGGGCGGGGATTAACTCAGGGGGTCAGGGGTGAGGAACGCCAAGATAAAAGCCTTGCTACAGGTAGCTAGTGTGCCCCAGTCTCGTCCGCCCCTTATCTCGGCGATTTAGGTGAGACTGGGAACTGTGTGAATCTGAAGGTATTCAGATGAGACTCTGGACTTAGCATTAATACTGGAATGGGTTGTGTGGGGATGCTGTTGGGAGGAGGTGAATGCATTTTTGCGCATGAGGGGGACCAGACTTTCAGGGGACCAGAGGGTGCACTACAGTAGGTTGACTAGTGTCTTTGAAAACTTTTGTTCTGCTGGAATCTCAGAATGTGACCTTGTTTGGAAATAGGGTCTTTGCAGATGTGATTAGTTGAGGTGAAGCTATACTGGATTAGTGCATGGCTGAAACCCAATGCCCAGCGCTTTTATAAGCAGAAGGAGGGCACACAGGGCCACATGCAGGCAACAAACCCCTTAGAAATGGAGGCAGAGGCCTGGGTGACGTGCCCCCAAACCAGCCTGGGACTGCCAGGAGCCGTGGGAAGCCAGGACGAGGCAGGAGAGGGTTCTCTCTTGCAGGACCTTGGAGGGAGCAAGGACCTGCTGAAGCATTGAGGTTGGACTCCTCATCTTTAGGTCTCTGGGAAAATATTTCTCTGGCATTTTCAGCCGCAAAGTTCATGATAATTTGTTTTGGCAACCCCAGGAGACCAACACGGGGCAACCGCCAGTGTAGCTCTGTCACTCAGGGCCTCTGATGGCCTTGGCAGGGCCCTTTCCCTGGTCGTTCATCTGGCCACACGCTGGCTTCGCTTGGCTCTCGCTGCCAGCCAGCCAGCCACACCTGTGTCCCTTGCCTGCACACCTCGGTTCTCACTGTCCATCTCAGGCTGAAAAAGGCACCCACTTCTGATTCCTAAAACCAGCTCTCAGAGCTCACCTTTAGCAAGGCACTCATCAAGCTGTCCCCATTAATGAGTCCCTCAGGGAACCAACCCCCATCCACAGCAGAGCTGCCCAGAGGGGTGGTGTCCTGCAGGGGGTCGAGGGCAGGACTGCAGTCAGCGCCTGTCGCTTATCTGCCACGTGACATGGACAAAGTCTCACCCTTCAGTGCATCAGCTGCCACTCCCGTCCCCTCCCTCCATTCTTTTTTTAAAAATAAACTTTATTTTTTATTGAAGTAACCTTTATTTTTAGAGTAGTTTAAGGTCCACAGGAAAACTGAGCAGAAGGTATAGAGATTCTCACACGTCTCCTGACCCCAGGTGTGCACAGCCTTGCCCACTCCCAAAACCCCAAACCAGGGCACTGTCTTTGTTGCAGTTGGTGAACCAGCCCAGGCGCCCTTGGAATCTCCACGCAGATTCAGGAAGGGTGGGAAAAGAGGGAAGAAGTGAAGTAAGAAAAACAGACAAGGGCATAAGAGAGAAAAACAGGACAGAAAAAAAGAACCTACAAGAAAGAATTTTAAAAAGAAAAGACTGAAGATAATAACAGTACCTCCCTTATAGCACTCTCGTGAGGATGAAATAACTTACCATATACGGGGCAGTTAGCACAATGCCCGGCAGGTGGTAAACATTCCATAAATGCTGTTTTTATAATAAATGGATGAGTTGCTGAACTGATCACTCAGGCACGGGCCGGGAACATGGAACAACGTGTGTGTGTGTGTGGTAGAGGGTTTTGAGAAACATTTAGGGATTTGAGGCGAGTGGACTGAGGAGGGTCCACGTGCCTGTGGGTGCGTGGCCCAGAGTGGGTACATTGCACCTGAGCGGTGATTATTCAGGGGCCTCCGTGATACTGGAAATGAACTTGGACCCATCATGCACCTGGAGCATACAGCCCCAATCCAAACGGGAAGGTGCAGCCCACTTGTGTTCGAAGCAGAGACCCTGAAGGGAGCCTATCTGTGCATTGGTTCATTTTGGGGTCCTTCAGAAAAGGAGGCGATGTGCATCTCATGCACAGAGGAGCAGGCTGCCGGGGGTCTTGCAAGCTGACCTCGAGGGGGTGGCTTGGAGCCCTGCTCTCCAGGAAGAGACTCTGGAGCGAGGAGCAACAGGACGAGGTTACCTGCAGCCTCCCCTCCGTGTGAACGCATGTGTCCCTCCGTAGTCAAAGGGCTGGCTCTCTGAAGATTGTTTGCCGGTGGCTCCCTCTCGCCACGGGCAGAGTTCAGTGTTTCTCAGCAGACTTTTCTCACATCTGCTATGCAACACAGGCGATGCACCAGGTATTGGCACTGAAGAGAAAATGAGTGTCATGGTTCCTGCCCTTTAAGAACATGGAGGTAACCGTGGGGGCAGAAGCAGCTCCAGGGGGCTCTCCTGCACTGGGCAGCAGGCAGACTCCTTGGAGCCGAGTAAAGGGAGGTTGGTGACCCATCTTCCACTCGGGGTGGCCAACCCAGGGGGGCCTGTCATCCCCAGCAGGCTGCAGGGTTCATGAACGCTGAGATGAGTTGCATGAGACCTAGAGGTTGTCTGTTCACCCTCTGCCCATTGCACGAATGGCCGCTGCACGGTCCCCGACAAAGCCCCCTTACAGGATGGGGTGATATCCCCACTAGTGTGGAACCTGACACTCCTCAGCTGATTCCTCTCTTTGATAAATGGATCTGGTTTTCAGAAGGTTTTATTTATCTTGAGCTGGAAGCTGCACCCCAGAACTCACTGGCTCTGCTTCATTCCTCTGGAGTTTAGCAGAACAAGACTTAGCCTGTCTGTACAGAGTCCCCCTTCCGCGGCAGCTCCCCTCACCAGCAGCATAGGTTTCCTTCAGGCTAAAATCACACATCTGCTCTCATTCACTGGGGGATAACTTCAGTGGAAGGCAGGGGTTCAGAGAGCACATCCTAGCACCCGACTGTGTGGTCTTCAGCCCTGGCTCTGGTCCTTCTGGGAGGAGGACCCCACCTGTATAGTGGGGTGTCACGGCACCCACCTAGGAGGGAGGTGTCAGGGTGAGTGAAAGTCCCTGGACAGCCTGCAGGGACTCAGAGTCCGGCGTGACGGGTAAATGGAGCTCCTACTCCTACTCTGCCCCAGCCTTGGTGGGGCACAGGCTTATTGAGCAAGCAATACCGGCTTCCTTTTTTCTTCTTTTAAAATAATTTCGTATTTTTAACTTAGAGTTAATGTGTAATGCTATATTAGTTTCAGTTGTACAGTTCTGTGGTTAGACATTCATATAACTTATGAAGAAAGGGAGGAAGAAAGGAAGAGAGGAAGAAGGTGGGGAAGGAGGGATTGAATTTATTGTTAACATATTCCAACACCAACGATTTGCCTCCTTTCAAACCCAGCTGATGCTCACACTCCTACGTGACTCTGGCAAAGTGATAAGTCTTCTCTGGGCCTTACTTTCTTTGTGTATAAAATGACGAGAGAAATAAGGTCTTAGTAATTTCATTGTGACAGTTCCATTAGATGGTGTGTGTCAATGACAAGCGAGGGGTCAGGGGTAGGGTAGATGCTCAGTATGTGTTAGTCCCCCTCTCTCTGTCTGGCTATTCTTCCGTCACCACCACCCCCGCAAAGATGAATGACCGTTCACTCCCCGTAGCCACCCTGTGAGGTAAGGAAAGCATTATGATTGTCACCATCAACGTGGTGATGATGTTCAGATGTGGCCACTGGCTTGTTGACTTAGCCATTCAGTCACTCGCTTGTTCATGAGCACAGTCGAATGTGGCTGGATGTGCAGAAATCAACGGGACGAGGTTCTTCCCACTGAGAAGTTAGTAAAGGTTTTGGGTCGGAGTGATTCCAAAACGAGTGTTCTTTTTCCCAAACAGTTCAAAGAATTCAATAAAAATAATCTTAAAATTGTAAACGAGAAATACAGCATTTAAAAAAGCTGTTAGAACTGCACACAATTGCATCTCGTTAATTAAGGGTACTGTAGATTTTTGAAGCTTTTTAAAAAGTGACATTATTTATTTAGAACTTGAAACTTACTGCTACAGAATGAAAATGAGTGTAATTAAAGAATGTCAAACCTGAGGTTTATTACACATGCTTCCTAGTGATTTAATGTCTGTGGGCCTTAAATTGTAGCCGCTAGGGTCTCTTCCCAGGTTCCTTTGCAGAGGGGCAATATCCGGGGCTCACAGGTGGGGGCCCCGCCCACTTCCCTGGAGTTCGTAAGAAGACTTTTCCTCCCCCCATCCTTGAGGAGGAAGCGGCATCTTTCTCTCTGCACATCTGCCTCGGCCCCGAAGATGACCCACCTGCCCTCAGAGCCCGAGTTAGCAGGTGACCAGCTGTGGTGTCTGTGGTCATTCATTCCCGCTGACGTGTTTCTGGAGGAATTTGTGTGGCCATGAGGTTGCCTGTAGGACAGGGGGATGACGGTTCACGTGCTGCGCTCTGCAGTGCGGACGGGTGGTCACCAGGCTGTGACCTGGAGAAGGGTGGGCGTGCCCAGGCGAGGGATTGCACCGACATATTTGAGTCCCTGTGACCTGCCAGGCACTCTGCAAACATTGTACTGGGGAGTCTCATGTTCTCCTCACAATGGCCTTGTGAGTGGGGGAGTGAGTTGTCCCTGTCTCTCTAACCAAAGAGGATGGATAGATCCCTGAAATGTGTCACGATGAGGCTGTGACCAGCCCAGCCTCCGGATCCCACAGTGAGCTGCCGCAGACCCTTCCACCCACCCTGCTCACCGCCCCTCAACCACTATCTCTGAGCAGAGGGCCCAGACTCGGGCTGCGGGCGGCAGCTCCCGTCTGCAAGTCTCTCTTGTATCAGTATCTTGCAGAATCCCTTCTGGTCCAAGGTCACAGGCGTGATCCATGAAACTTGTTTTCTTCACATCCCGTGGAGACCCATCAGGGTCTTAGCTTCTTTGCAGAATGGTGGACCTGGGTTCTCACCCAGCTTTCCTTCTGACACCCCAGTCGGACTGGGTGCTTTGCCACTCGGGACTTCTTCACTCAACACAGGGCCTCGTGCTCAGTTAGAGTTTGTTTTCCCATGATCATTCCTTCTCTAAGTGATGTCTGCCTATGGTCTCTTCAAGCACTGGCGTGCTTTTATTCCATCTCCGTGCATTTCTGTACACCGAGCATCAGCGCATGCCTGTTCTTGTGCCTGCACACATCTAGACGAAGGGAGAGCACTCGGTAAACAAGTGCTGGAGTTTAATTTCCACTGAACGCCCACACCGAGAGCCCTCTCTCTGGCAGGCCCCCTGAGGGGCTCCTCCGAGGCCTTGTCTTTGTGCCGTGAGTGACGTGGTTGTTGACTCTGCACCAACTGCGGCTCCGTGTGTCAGCACCTTCATTAAAGCAACATGTGGAATAGGGAGCAGAGCCCAGGTTCACCGTGTCCCGAGCCTCCCCCCCTCCCCACAACACGCCGTCACTTACGCAGGCCCCGTGCCTGGCTCACGGTCTGGTTTTCTAAGCCCGTTTTGTAGACCAGGCACTCTGCACACTGTTGTCTATCGTATTGAGGTACTTGGAAGACTTCCGACCACCGGTCTTTGGTCATACCTGGGCTTCACACGTTCTGCATAGCCTACTAAAGTATATTCAAAGTTCTTATCACAAAGCCAAAGAGCCCCGAGTGGGCGCAGGGAGACTCTCAGAGGTGACGGGCCTGCTCCCTGGTTGTGGGGATGGTCTCACAGGTCACGTGTGTGTCCATCATCATACGAATGTACACATTAAGTATGTGCGGTTTTTGTGTGTTCATTCCACCTTGGTAAAGCTGTTATTATTATTTTTTTAATTGGAGGTCTATGCATTTTCCTGGCGGAGCGAGAGAATTTATATTTTTGTCATATTTTCTAAAGGGTCTGGTTCACCATGGCAGATACTGCAGATGCTTCTCCGTTCTCAGGGAGGGACACAGAGGCACCTGTAAACGGGTGTGCTGGAAGCAGTGAAGTGCTGGGGGGGGCCGCCTCCTGGGAAGCGACCCCCCACGCCCGCCTTCTTCCAGCTCTCACTGCGTCTGAGTGCCCTGGCTGCACGTTGGGATGCATGCTCACTGGGCAGTGAGGCTCTGCTTTTCTCCTGCAGGTATCATACCTCCTTCCCACACACTGTCCTCACGGGCCCGTCAAAGTGTCCGGATGAGGCGGGGACCTGGGCAGGTAACGGCTGCATCCAGTACTCAGGGCGCTGCCTCCGTTTTCCGACCATTTGTAAGGCGTGGCCTTCTGGCTCCGCCTTCTCTGGAGAGAGAGTCCTCACCAGAAAATGGTAATGAGAAAGTGCGGTGAACAGCTAACCCCTCCACTGAATGACTCCTGGACTCACTGCCAAACCCTCGGAGAGTTCAGAGCTGCTTGGTGAGCTCACGGCAGCCTTGCCTGCCAAACCCTCGATAGTGAGATGAGGCGGCAGAGACCCCCAAAATCAATACCACTTTTAAATCACTCTTTCTAGACTCAGCGCTTTGACCGCTCCTGCCCTTTCTGAACACTTTCTCAATTTCATAGACCCTTTATGGAGGCAAATCTTGGTCGGGTGCTGGTATTTCTGTGACCCTTTACCTGTTACTTGGTGTTTTCCCTCATTCACTCACCCACCACTCACTGGACTCTGTATGGGGCACTCTCTCTCCCTCAACTCTCCTGTGCACGGGAGGCCGACTCTGACTGGGGTGGCGTCAAACACTGGCAAAGCACAAATGACAGGATGAGGGACCGCAGGCTGCATGAGCCGCGGTGGGTGGTCAGGCCACACGGTGGTGCACGTTCAAAGTGAAGCATCAGGATCCTGTGAGTCCCCCAAGGGTCCTTCTACGTGGAGAAATGATGCACCTGTTAGATGCTCATGGGGACTTTGACTCACACTGAGTGACAGGTCCCATTTCCAATCATTTCAGTTTCCTTTCTTCAAGGCGACCCGCTGTCTTCTTCTCTTTAAGTACGTTGGGCCTCATGTTTGAGAAAAACAAATGCAACCCAATGGATAGAAGACAGGAGTTTTTTTTCTATACCATTTTTACTTATTTTAGTCAGTTAAACCCACCCACAGAGTTGGAAACCCCAAGAAATAAGATGGGGGCACTCTGGCCCACCCTCTACATTTTCCTGGGTGCCCCCTCGATGGGATGGAGAAGAGCAAAGAGCATCCTCGTTGGGCAGGTTCATCCTTAGAAAGCACACCACTCCCTTTCATTGTGGGCTCAGGAGGACAAAGAGTGTGTAAGCTGGACGAGGCCGGAGCCTTCACTGTTCCGTCTGCACTTAATTCGCAGCGCCCGGCGCACGCTGGGTGCTCAGTTCCTGTCTGTGCACTGCCCGGGTGGTGGCACCCCCTCTCCTCCCTCTGCTCTGGCTTCCCTGTTGCACTCCACGCACTACCCAGCTTCCACCTTCACTGCTGCCCCTTCCCTGGCTCCTGAGACGGCAGGAAGTTCCGTGCTGGTCCCAGCTGAGCCCAACCCAGCTTCCCCAGGCTCAGCTTTTCTCCTGACACCCGAGAGTGACGTTAGATGTTCGTGTCACTTCTGCCACTTAGGTGATCACATAACCTCCTCGGTGTTCAGGGCTTCCACTGGCATGGGGTTGCTCTGAATATCTGGTGAGTGACCTGTGGGTACCCACTCGTGAGGTATTTGGTGTGTGCACAGGAGTTGCAACCCAAGCTGCATGCAGGAAATTTGGAGCTAAGTGAGTCACAGGTCTCCCCCCAGCCCCAAGGCTCGGAGACTGGCTGACCATTGTCATTGCTTGAAGACAAATGGCGTTACCAAGAGCCTCGGTCTTCAGAAGACTCAGACCAGGACTTTTTTTTTGTATTTGCGGTACTTCTGGTTAAATTTCAGAACCGTGATTCACGCCAGATTCTGAGAAACAGCACAGCGGGTTGCCGTAAACACCTCCGTGTGCAAGACGACAGGTTCCCCGGCGTTTCCAGGCGTCGAGGTGAGAAATGAGCGTGGCGGGGGCACACTCGGGCGCAGATTCTGAGATTCTAAAAGGCCAAAACATCTTTTTCTGAGACAAAAGAGACTGCACAGCTGCTTCTGCAGCAGGAGGAGGGAATGGGAGTCGCTCCTTCCTCAAGTTTTCACTGTGTAATCCACAGATGCGTGGGACGGGGACCTCTCCCAAGTTTCTTAAGAATTTAAGCTTCGTGAGGACGGCTGCTCTTTGGCATGCTTACCCTACGCACGAAAGGGGGTGTGTGCCTGTTCTCTCTTGTGTAATCGTGATCACTGAAAATCAGGAAGCCGACGAGCAGAGGCTGAAAACAGAGAAAGGCCTCCCTTAATTTAACACATCTGACGATGTCCGAGTTCGGAAGAACGATCCTTAAGGAAGTGCCTCGGAGCTGCATGGAGATGGTAAAGTGGAGCCGCCCGAGGTGGGGCAGGGGGTCAGACGCCTTCTCTGTGACTCCGCGGGGTCGGAGCCCCGGGGGGGGGAGGGTTGTGCGGGACGAGTGTGAATACAACTACAGTGAAATTCCGTCTAGATGTATTGCCAGCTGGACCATTTGGGGATGCTGGGCCATTGATTTACTGGAGTAGATCAGAAAAAAAAGCGGTGCCCTTCCCTCCTCCCCTCCTCATCTGTCCGGAGGAGTCTGAGCTCCTCGAGTGGCAGGGACCTAAGACATTGCAGGGAAACCCCAGGCAACCTCCGGGAGCTGAAGCCAGCAGTCCAGGATCCGCTGTGTGCTCAGCCCCTGCACTGACCCTCTTCTGTGCACCTTGCTTTTCAGCATCGCGGATCCACGGTGGTTCTTCTCCTGCCCCACGCTGTTGATACTTAATGCTTCTTCACTGATGAGTTGAAGACTGAATGTTAAATTTTAAGCACGGAATGCTTGTGGACAAAATGCTCGTTTTGATTTATTTGGAAAGTACTGGCCAGGCAGGAGACTGGGTTAGTGTGAGGAGGAGGCGGTCACGGTCAGCCTGGGTTAGCATGCCTGGGCGGAAGTAGGTGGTTTCAGGGGTCAGTAAAAAGGAGGGGCCAGGGTGTGGCAGGCTTCAGGTGGGCAGTGCTCCCAGCCTGTGCCCCGATGCCCAGCGGGGTGCGGGGCAGTGAGGTGAACAGGGAGGTCACTTCTAGGAGCTCTCTCTCCAGGCGAGAAGGCTGGGCCGAGACGGGCAGGGCGGGCTGGGCGTGTGCGTTTGAGTTTATGGATGGAGGTTTTCCATGGGGTGCGGGCACCACTGGGACCCGGAATCACACCAACTGCACCATGAAGAAGATGTGTAAGGCACAGAAGGCCTTCCAGTCCCATCACCCAGTCACGGTCAACGTCCTGGGGTCCGAGGAGGGAGGCTGGGTACATCTAGGGGGAGGGTTACAGAATGGCCGATTTAAAAATCACAGAGGGCAGTTCCGATTTCTTTCTTCATTATGCTTTCTGGAGTGGAGGCGTGAGGTCGCTGGTGGAAGAGGCTGGCAGCGTTGAACTGTTCTGAGCCGGGCCTGGCATCTGCCTGCTCCCCCGTCCCTCCCCCACACCTCCCCTGATGTCCTGGGGGCCCTTCCTGATGCCTGTCCTTCGCACTCCCCTGGCGGTGGCTTTCTGCCTCGTTCAGCGGATCCGTCCATTTGCTCACGCACGGGTTGGTCTTCCCAGGCTGATGGACCACCCTTGATGCTCTGCGTTCCGTGCGTGGCGTGAGGAGGGTAGAATGAGCAGGATGGACGGTGTCCGTCATGTTGGTGCTGTGGGTACAATGTAGGGAATCGAACTCACACAGACGCGGAGTGCGGGTGTTGAGAGCTGCTGAGGACACTCAGGTGAGACAGGGAGGGAGAGGGACAGAGGCCAGGGGGGTGGGGACGCTGCCCAGGGAGTCCCATGGAGGTGAGACTCCCCGGAATGGGGATGACCCAAGAGCCCAGGATTCATGCGGAGACCTAGGTACAGGGGTGAAGGGCATTTGAAGTCAGCCAGATGGCCTCCTGACACACAGTGGTAGGGAGGCTCTGCACGTGGGGTGGCGGGGAGAAAGGGGTGTCTCACCAGGTACGAGGGGTCGTGCAGGCACACCTGGGCCCTGCTCAGGTGGCAGCAGTGGGGCACAAGGCGCCTAGGGTTGCTCTGACCTCATGGGAAACGGTAGGGGTGCGAGTTTAAGTTCGTCTTCATCATCATTGGCATCTCTGTCCGTATCCTCACCGTTTCCATTAGCACCCATGATTAAAAATGAGCGCCGGACTTGACCCAGCTCCCCCCTCCCAAATTCCAGAACTGCTCTTCAGAAAGTAAGTGTGAGCGCTTGCAGGCAGGTGTGTCAGGATGCTCATCGATGAGCTCCGGAAAGAGCACGAGTCCTCACATCGAGGCCTGTCTTTCATAATTAGAACAAAGTGCAGAAAACCCACACGGCGGAGCCGTTGTAATCTAGAAAGTTGCTGCTAATCAGTGCTGTTTTGTGAGAACTAAACAAAAATAAATTATATATATATGTGAATAAATTGTATGTATACACATGAAAATGGGAGCAGAGCCCACAGACTCGTGAAAAATGGAAAAAGGCCGAAGAAGGAAAAGCTGTCTCTGTGGCTTCAGTTCCACGCAGGGGCTGGTGGTCCTGACCAAGCGCCCCGGCCCGCAGGCTCCTGGAGAGACCTGCTGGGGGCTCCCCTGGCTCCCTCTGCTCTGAGCGCAGGGTCGCCGCCCAGCAACCTGAAGAGCAGAGGGGAGATCCGGTGTGGACTGCTCAGCTCCGCAGGGAGAGGGCGCTCATCAGCCCCAGTGAGTGTGCCGGGGCAGCTGCCGGTTTCACTGGCCAGTCGAATCACTAAACTGCCGTCTGACTCCTCCATCTGCCCCACCCTGGTCTGGTCACTGTGAGTCCCTTCCTTTGAGTCTGATCGCCTTACCTTTGCATGTTTCTTAAGATGGAGATTCAATCCCAGGGAGCCGAAGGGGAAAGTGCAGGGTTGGTAGGATCTAGCTGGGAGGGGTTGAAGGGAGGGCTCCCCAGGAGGTGTGTGGCGGCGTCTGGGGCCATCGGGGGTTGACATGATGACCAGGGTGCCAGGGGCATCTGTGGAGCAGAGGTCTGGAGTTATGCTAAACGCCCTGCGGTGTGCTGAGCAGCTCCGCTCCATACCCCGCAAAAAACTCTGGTCTGATACGTCAGCAATTCCAAGGTCGAGAACTTCTGGGCTAGAGAAAAGCCAACCTCAGGTCCTGGCCAGAGCCAGCCGGGACCTTGTCTCTGAGTTCACTTTGAGTTTGAAACTTCAGTGCAAACAAGAGCTCTTGCATATTCCAACTTGCCAAGTTGTTTTCTCCGCCCCGGCCAGTCCCATTTCCCAGATGCACCGCCCTCGGAGGAGATGCCACGGCCGTGTTAAAGCTTTTTGTGTACATCCATGATGGCACAGGGGACCAAAGCCAGGTCTTGGCTCCGCTGATCTGGAATGCTTTTCTGTAGTCTGGCACCTCTGGACAGTAACCCTTGACCGTTCACTCTGCAGTTATCCCACTGAGCTATCTGTTTTGGGCTGATTAACCACGCTATTGTTCGTAAAGCCTGTCAGATGCTCACCATCAATGGCGTCACAAAGGAGAACGACAAAGAAGGAACGGATTCACTTTGAGAATCCCCTGTGGCTGATGCGCTCTGAAGCCCCATCTGCATATAATTGGATGCTTAGCTTGGGGTGCAAAGATGTTAGTTTCCTTCCTCCGCAAGGATACAGCTGAGGAATCTGAGCCACCTGCTGAAAACTGCCCTGTTTTCTTCTTTTACTTCTGAGTTATTTAATGTGAAGGAGGCGATGATGCCATGTGGATGGGGCGGTGAGGGACCCTGGCTGGGAATGACAGAGACACAAACCACAGGCCGAGCGTGGAGTGTTCTCCCCCAGTGAGAAATGCAGACAGCCTCCCTGCCTGTGCCCGGGGGGCAGGGAGGTGCTTCTCTTGGACTCCCTGGCACGTGCTGCCACTCCTGGAGTCGAACTTTTGGAGTCAGCCCTGACCAGAGACGGCTGATCGGTCGGGAGGAGAGCAGGAGTCGGCCCACCAGATCCATAAAACTGTGCGGTGATGGGGATGGGACGGTCTTTAAGGCCTGTCTGAGCCATGGATCCAAATTATTTTGTGAATGTATGAATGAATGAATGAACGGGCACCTTGTAAAGGCTTTGTCAAACCAGTGTCTGATGCAGGATGGAACTACAATCCTGGAGTAAGGCTCCGAACAGGAAACAGAGTTGTCACCTGGCAGGTGGGACCTCAGAGCTGGTATGAGGGAGGGCAGTTCTGGGGTTTGGGAGGCAGAGGGGCTGGAGCCCAGAGGGCCAGGCTCTGGTTAGAAAGAGAGTTTGCGTAGTGAAGTTAAAGGGGCAGAGAGGCTGTGGAGATGAAAGCAAGTCAGAGCCTGGGGGGCCCGGAGAGTTGAGGGGTGCAGGCCAAGCGTGGAGCAGGGCCTGGGGACCCCAGAGCCTGTGTCGATGGCATCTAGAGGTATACCAGTTCTGGTGACAGAGGACAGACTCTGAATCGCAGCTTCAAACAGCTGTGATGAGCCAAACGGGTGGGAAATTCGTCATTTGCCTATTATGACTATGGTTCCAGTCATTAGCAAAGGAAGCGAGAACGCATACTTAAGTTACTTTTCAAATAGTTTTTGTCTTTGGGGAACACAAATTGCCACTCGGGTACCGAAGAGGCCTCGCGCCTCCCTTTGATCTCAGTGATGCTGGTAAAGGCGTGCGTCGTGGGACAGCTGATGGCTGAGAGAATGTGTGGAGGCATCAGAAGGTTTGCGGGTGGACGCAGGTCCTCTGGGTGCACACGGCCCTGGGTGCGTCAGTGACCACGCTGCCTGACCGTGTCCACCTGCGCTGTGCGCCCCGGCCCTCATAACCACGTGCCCTCGTCCCTCACCGTGTCTGTTTGTCCCCTCTCCCTGCCACACCTGCCCTGCACTGGGTCCTGTTGCGTCTCCCCTGCCTGACTCTGCAGGAAAATATTCTCTCTCTCGATAGAAGGTCAGGTGTCTGGTTCTAGTGCATGTCATGCTGGGTTTGATAAAACCTCAGTGTCTCATTCCTTGAAAACTGATGTCCCGCTGATTTATTTTACGTTCAAAGTTCTTCGTGTTTTTAGAAAGGTCCTCTTTCTGTCAACTCCCTTGTCGCTTCATTCAAGTGGAATGGAACTTGTGAAATTCATTTTCCAAACAGGCAACACAGGGGGTGACTTGGTGGCTCGTACAGGACTTGAACACAGCTTTCCTGAATGCCGTTGCTATCTGGAGGGCCAGCTGCCCTCCTGTGCCACCCAGACGGGCGTCAGCGTCACCCGGAAAGCTTGTTGTCACTCAGGTACCTGGTTCTCACCTGCAGAGCTTCTGATTCAGTCAGTCTGAGGTGGGCTGGAGACCTGGCTTTTGTGATCTTTCCCCAAGTGTCCCCGAGTTGGTGGTCTTAGGGCCACACTGTGAGAACTACTGGGGGGGGGGCTGCCTGGGTTTAGACCACCCGGGTTTGAAGCTGAGCTCTGAGCGTTAGAGCTGGGACTCTGGAAAGTTCACTGAACAAGTTTGGGCCTCCATCTGCTCACCTGTGGAACTGGGAAAATAATGGTACCTACCTGGTAAGGTTGTTATGGTGATGGGTGAGGTAATCTCCCTATGACTGCTTAGAAGAGCCACTGGCCCAGTTAAGCACTGCGCAGAAGTCTTTGTAAAGACATAATGCTAAAACATCCTAACGAATACAAAGCGCACTTTGTTCTTACTCCCAAACATATTGTGGTTTATGGGTCCTAGTAGTCCCGTGTCACGTGGTGACCTAACTCTCACCGAGGCCTCTGTCTTCCCGTGACTTGTCCGGGAGTGTCGGTGACCTACCCTTTTCTGTGCAAGGGCGCTCCTCTTTGGGTTCAGACCTGCCCCTAATACAGGGTAATCTCATCTTGGGACCCTTACCTCAGCTACGTCAACAAAGACCTTTGTTCCAAGTAAGCTCACCCAGGCTCTGGGTCGGTGTGCCTTTTGCGGGGCCATAATTCAGCGCTCTATGGCATTACAAAAGTGGGAAGGGCAAACCAAAGAGAAGGCACCAGCAACCAGATATCCACCCAGACAGTACCTGGAAGTCATCTGAGTATGTTCAGGGACCATAAATCCGGAGTCCCGGCTGGGATTCGGGGGCAGGATTTAATTCTTTATGACGGGTGTCAGAAGAGTATGTCTGGGCCCCGGCCCCAGCCCAGGAACTAGATTCAAATCCCAAAACAGCTTATTGGACAGGTGACCCTGAGAATGCCTCCAGGTGAGGGGGAAGTTAGGACAGAAAGGAAATCAGCGGAGGGTGAGTTACCAGACGACTAACCCTGTGTGTGACTGGAGCTTGACTCCCAAGTGGGGATCCCGGATCCCTGTTCAGAACGTGCCTGAGGGCAGCCCTCCTGGGAGGTGGGAGAGATGGGCACCCCTGCCCATCAGTCATTGGCTGAGAGCTGTTGATTGACAAGGCAGTGCTTTCATTCCGTGGCACCATTGGCTTATCAGGGAGGCAAACCAGAGAGGTTCCTTAGGCAGACAAATACAGATGCTGACAGCTGGAAGTTGGGTCACTGTGCCCTGAAGTGGCAGTGGCGAGAGGGCCACCTATAGCCTACCTCTCTGTGACACATCGGCAATGACAATTAGCTGCGATTTGTATCTGCTTTTAACAAGCCGCAAGGGATGGGTTTAGGCAGAAAATATTAGGAAGAAACTATGTTTGCCAATCTTAGGAGCTCAATAAATGTTTGCTTTTACCCTTCCTTTATAATTTACAGTAGAATTATTTGCTGATGCCAGTTTCTCCCCCCTGGCTCAGGAATTCCGGAGGGGATGACATGCAGAAGTCCTCAGAACAGGTCCACCCCACAGCTGGTGGCGTCCTTGGGGACTCCCTTACACCCTGTCTCCCTGCCGAAAGCAAAGCATCACTCCCAAGACAGGTCCAAGGAAGACAGGGGAATTATGACGACGGCAATGGGAATCCCATGACTTCCTTCTTAAATGCTCATTATTCAAGGCCATGGGCATCTTCCTGGGGGCGCTGGATGCAGTTTAATTTCTATTTGAGACTCTCCTGGATGAAGGTTCCCGGGGCGAAGCCCAGCCAGCACCGGCCTCATTAACACGTCCAGCGCCGCATGCAAACGCCGACTCCGGAGGGAATTTCCATCACTAGGATGGACTCTGTGGGAGCGACGGTCTTTTTGGTGCCATTAGGGTAAATGAGGTGGTAATGGAAATGCGGATGAGGGCAGCCCCCACCGTTCCTTTCTCACTCCCTGTCGGGGTAGCTTTCACAAACAGCCAGCGTCCTTAATTGAAATGTAAATGAGTGATAAATTATGGAAAAGGTATTAGGAAAAAGTAAAACATGGCCCAAATAAAAGCTCAGAAATGAAAGGTTTTATGAAGTTGAGAAAATGAGTCTGAAATGGTAATTGCTTGGTAGGGGGTAGCTCTGGTGGGAGGGCGGGGGGGGGGGGCACAGGGCAGAAACAAGGAAGCGTCCCCCCACCACCCACAGAGTCCATCCCTGCCCTTCCGTTCTCTGCTCCAGAGGAATGGGGTGAGCAGACCCCTGCCAGCTTCCTCTCTTGGAGATAGAATTCAAAGGGGGGGAAAAAAGAAAGAAAAATTAAAATGAAAGGATGATAGCGGAGGACCTGGTGGAAATACTAGTCTTAAGGTGACCAGGATATAATGTCCCCTTTCTTTTTTAAATCGCTCCTTTGGATGAAGTCAAATAATTCCAAACTAGACAGGGAGTGGCCGTGAGCAACACTGGAAAATCGTGTTGGTCTATGGCGCTGCCTTCACCACGAAGGAGCTCACCACGAGCGACCACGTGGCGCCGGAGCACAGCGGTGGCCTCTCTGTGCCGTGTCCAGCTCGTGCCAGGAGGGACGGGACATGCTTGTCCGAGTCGTTCAGGCCCCTGATTATCCACAGAAGACACCTGCGCAGTTCTCCACACTCTCTGCTCAGAAACGCGAAGGTGGGTCCGAACAGACCCTTCCTTCCAGACGCTTGATGTCGAGTGAGGGTAGAGATACAGTAAACGCCATCAGTGTCCAAGGGCAAGTGCTAATAGAAGAAAGGTCTATGCAGAGGACAGTGGGACCAAGCAAAAAAAAAGAGAGGGAGGAGGTAGAAGGGGGGGCTCCATCTGCTGTACCTGCCCACGAAAGGGTCGGGGCAGGGGAGGACGCACCGAGAAAGATTCCGAGAGAAGCCAACACGTCATTTTGGCAGAAATGGAAGAGTCTGCCAGCCAGCAAGGAAGGGAGAGAGCGCCGCGAATTACACCCCAGCTGCTCCGCAAACTTCTCTGTAAACCTGTCGAAGGGCACACATTTTGTTTGGCCTCAGATGCACACCTTGTCTGAACAGGGAGCTGGAGACGCTCACTGAACAGTCGGGAAGCAGCCCCGGTTGGTCTGGGTCTTCGGGAGCCTGTGACGTCCAGCCCGTGCGGCGGGCACAGAGATGCCACGTGCGACCACAGCCCTTCCGCGGCTCTCGGGCCTGCGCCCTCTTCTACCTGCCCCGAGGCTTCATGGCGCCGTTTCTCCCCAGGTCCTGGCCAGCAGCCAGGCTGCCCAGTGATGCCGGAAAGTTGGCCCTTTGGGAGGTGGATGGCTTTTGCCTCCAGAGGTTTGGCTCCCTGCTGACCACGTGGTGCCCGCCCGGCCGCCCATCTCTGGGGAGAACATAATATGGTCAGTGCAGACCCCAACCTCTCCCAGCAAACCGCGCAGCTCCTGGCTGGTGGGGTTTCTCCTCTGCGGGCAAATGTGTGCTTTTGACAAGAAAGGAAAACAGATAACCAACCCAGTGACAGTGAGTGACGTCAGCGGCTGGCAGACACCTTCCAGGACTGAAGGGCAGCAGACCCGTGGGAAGCGCGGGTCCATCTGTCCCTCTGAGGAGGAGACCAGGGCCAAGGGTCAGAGGCCAAAACCAAGTGGCATTTCCAGAGCTTCTTGGGCCACTGGGGCCCTGGGGAGTCCTAGGAAGGGTCACCTGTCTTGAGTAAATGCATTGTTGTTCTGGTGTTTGTGCATGAGTGTGTGTGCCAGTGTGTATGTGAGTGGGCATGCTGGTGTGTGTGTGTGTGTGTGAAGGGCAGGGAGGTTAGGGAGTTAGCCTTTACTCCCACAGATCACGAGAAGACCTTAAATGTTCCAGAGTTTATTTAGCACAGTGCGCGCCTCTGGACGGTCTGTGGTGGCTGGGCCCTGGGCCATTGTCTGTAGAGACAAAGAATCTTAAATGGAATCCTCTGAAAACAGGCAGAATACAGTTGGATTGAAACCAAAGGGATCGCTGGACCACGGAGGGAGGAGATCCCATCCAGGTTTAGTGTAAAGGCGGCTGGTGCAGGCAGCAGAGGGCTCTCCAGGTGCCCCCGTCCCACCAAGGTGGGGCTGCGGCCACAGAAGGGGAGCACCTTGCCAAGGAGGGGTCTTCATGAGGGCCTCACCTATACTTAGTGACAACATAAGGGGTGGAGAATAGTATTATGATTTTCTATTTAAAAGAGGAAAAAGAACTAACTGGGTAATGTAGGTTAACGCTGCCTGGCAGGGAGTAGGTCCCATACAGTTTGTTTCCATTTTAGTTATTATTTCTAATTGATCTAAGTTAACCCAACTAAAACCTGTCAGAACGCGAATTCACATCAAGGTCGCTCTACTCTAGAGTCCTTTTTTTTGAAAAAAAAAACCTCTGCTACTTCACTGCCTGTTTATAGTACATCAACAGATCTTCAAAACAGCGCTGGAAAGGTTGGGACGGCCCTTCCCAGAAAACAGTGGGCAAACTCCTGGCCCACGTCACATTGTTGAAAGTGCTCGGTGAGCCACCCCCACCCCACGCGTTCCTGACTGCACAGCCCCGCGCCCTTCCTGATGTTCGGGAGAGAGCCCTCGTCAGCCTGCCCCGGGGAAGGCAGATTTTGCTCACGAGAGCGGAGGACCCGGAGGCTGAGCTGCATCTCTTCCTGTCTGCTGTCCAGATGACGCCAGTAGGTGGATCAGGGGAAGCCCCCAGCGTTTTCCTTCCTTTTCACAGAGTGGCCACCCGTCAGCCTCCAAACCCATTCTGCTTCCTGCTTAGATGTCATTTATCTTTGTCATTTTCTCTGGAATAATTACTGTGATTTGTCTTCTCAAAAAAAAAAAAGGCTATTAATGTTCGTCTGTAGCAAAAAATAATTAAATAGAAACATTTCAAAAAATGTCACAACTGATTATAGTTCTAATTGTGCTTGTTCTCAAGTTTAGTACGACACTGCTCATTAGTGGGTAGAAACAAACCATAAATTATTGTATTTATGGCTTGCATCGCAGCACAGAATTGCATGCCGAATTCTTATGACAGGCATAAAAGAATTATTCAGAAATACTGCTCTGTGTGGTGCCAAATTCAGTGATAACTTATAGCTGTCTGAATTTCTACACCTGCTGCAAATACCGTATCCTCGCATTTTACTGATTTCCCAGCGATGAAAATTGAAGAGCATTATTTCTTTTTACATTTTATGTATTGAGTTTAGAGAGAGAGAGAGAGAGAGAGAAGAAGGGAGGGAGAGGAGAGAAACAGATGCAGAGAGACATCAGTTCGTTGTTCTACCTGTCCATGCGCCCATTGGTTGCTTCTTGCATGTGCCCCGAGCAGGGATCGAGCCTGCAACCTTGGCGTATCGGGATGATGCTCTAACCAACTGTGCTACCTGGCCAGGGCTTTGAAGAGCATTTTTACCCATGGGGAGCTTGCGACTTCTTCATTGTGTGCATCATTACAAGAATCTAGAAATGTACAAATTCAGCCCTTGCCAGGGCTGCACTGTGGCCCTGTGCAAACACGTCCTGTGTCCTGCGTTCTAGGAGGCAGCTGAGGCACCAGGGATGGTAGCCAGGCGCCTCCCCCTGTTACAGACACTTGGTAAAGGGCAACTCAAAGAGCACCTAGAGATTCTGCAATGGGAATACACAGCATCTAAGGAAATGGAGACGAGGAGGCATGATGAAGGGTGTGGGAGGCACAGAGGCGTGGCTGGGAGCCCCTGGATCCACGCCCCCCAGGGAGTATGTGCCACAGAGGAGGCACGGGCACACCTAGCAGTAGGGGCGTGGCCACTGTTGCCCTCAGCAACCCCAGCCTCGTGCAGGGGCCTTAAAGAACGAGGCCTTGGCGTCAGGAATGAGCGCTATACACGGGCCCTCCAGCACGGGAGTCCCCTTTTTTGTGGCTGCTGCTACTCGTCCTCGGAGAGGACAGTACTCCACCCAAGACACAGTCCTATAGACTCTAGTGGTCCCCAACCTTTCTGGTACCAGGGACCGGTTTTGTGGAAGACAGTTTTTCCTCGGACCAGGGTGGGAGGGATGGGTTCAGAATATTGAAGCGCGTTACATTGGAGCTCCCGTCCTCTGTGCGGCCCAGTTCCTAACAGTCCCGGACTGGTACCCGTCCGCCTCCCGCAGGCTGGGGTCCCCTGCTCTAGACCGTTGGAAAGAGCTTTACTGTTATATAGAGTGACATAGAAAGCCTGCGGAAGGCTTGAGCAGAGGAGTGTAATGATTGGACATCTGTTTCACAAGCGTGGCTTGCTGATTGGTTGAATGCAGGTCACGGGAATAAGTCTGAAGGAAGGAAAACAGGAAGGAGGTGGTGGAAACTGTCGTGGAGGGGATTCGGGCCAGGCTCGCAGTGGTGAGGATAACCAGGAGTGCTCACATTCTGGGGTTTTTTAAGGCAAAGAATATTTGTTGATGGGTTAGGCCTGTGGTTTGAGGAGAAGAGATACATTTAGGAGGGTCCAATATATTTTTGGTTTAACACGGAACGATGGAATTTCCATCAACTCAGCCTTCCAAACAAGAGACAGCTTTGGGTGTGTGTGGGAGAGCAGGTCCCGGAGTTCCGTTCAGGGCATTTTAAAGTGTGTGATGCCTGGTAGACATTGTGGGGAGGTGGGTGGTCCGGTCCGTTGGATGTGGGGTCTGGGGTTTGGTCATCTTAGACCTAAGATGAGGGTACAATCGTGGAGGACGTTAGCACATAGGAGGCCTTGAAATCCGTGATATCACACATCATTGGGAGTTAGTAATGCAGTTTTCAAAATATAAAGGGGACAGACCAAACACCGAGACTTGCGGTACTCCCACAGTTTAAGGTTATAAAGTGAGAGGAAGCTAGACAAGGAAAATGAGAAGGAGTGGCCCATCAGGTGGAAGGTAAGCCATGGGCAGCGATGCTGGGAAACTCAGTGAGGACTTTTAAAGAGGAAACACCAGCTCTGTCCAATGTGCCAAAAGGCCGAGTGACAGGAGGACTGAACCCTGGCCACCCGGTTCAGCAGAGCGGCCTTTCCGAAGGTGTCAAGGACAGAAGTCTGGTAGAAAGCAAAGCCTGACCTGAGCGGTTTAAAAAAACAGCCAGAGAAGATGGAACCTTGATACCGAGAGAAGTGCGGATGGATGTCAGCTGAAGGTGGAGAGTTTTTCACTTCATGATAAGAGAGATTACAGCCTGTTTCTAGGTGATAGAAACAATTTATTAAAAATGGAAGCAACAGTGATGGTCGATAGAAGATAATTGTTTGAGCAGTGCCCTTGAGTAAGGGAGATAATGCAAACTTTCCTTTCCTCTTTTTTTAAATATATAAAATCAGAGCACAGCGCCTCTGTGGATAATAAATTCTCCAAAGTTGGCGACAAGACTGTCTCCCATCCCCTAAGCTTTCCTGCAGTGTGATCTGGTAAGGGGCCGGCAGGGGATGGAGCCCACCAACTCTTGGGGTTCTGTCTGCTTTGACCGACAACACACAGAAGTTTCATGGTGCAAGTTGAAGGCACAGCACCGGGCCAGCAGCCTGCGTGCCCCACCTGTGGGAACACGTTCCAGCTCAGAGCCCAGACCCTGTGTTGTGAGAAGGTCAAGTGTGTCCGAGAGCAGCATTCAGCCGCCACTGCTGGGCTGCTGGCTCCTGAGTGAGTCCTGGCAAAGGTCCGGCCACCTGAGCCTGCAGACGACTGTGGAAACTGTCTGAATAGCCTGAAAGACCCCACCTGTGAACCAGAGTCCCTGGAGCCCAGACAGCTCACAGCATCACGAGAAAGACAAGAGCAAGTAGTATTTTCTAGACACTAAGTTTTAGCGTGTTCCGTCACACAGCAGTCGGTGACTGGAGCGGAAATTGGCACCAGAGCTGAACCCCAGAACTGGTGGGCAGGCTGTATGACCATGCCAGCGATTCTTGCAGAGAGGGCTGCTGGCGGATCTGAAGGGGCAGTGAGAGCACCCCCAAGGGGGCTGGAGAAATGGGGGGGTGCGGATGGACAGCTGGACAAGGAAAAGGCCGCTCACAGTGACTTGGAAGAATCGCCTCGTGTGTTTGGCTGAAAAGATTATTGGTTATAATGGTGGAAGTACCAAATTCCTTCTTTTTACCACAGATGATAATGTAAACATAGAAAAGAACAAGCTGAAAATGTAATTGTTCCGTTTTCCAGTAGAATTTAGATGAAATAGAACTTGGGACCCCTTGGATTAAAGAATAAACTTGTTTCTCATGACCAGCTTCTCTGGGCCACGAAGGTCCACCCCCCGAATGTCCACAGGACGGAGGTCATCTCAGGTGTGTGGTTGTGAAATTCTTTGTTAGGATTTCAGAAAAAGAAATTCAGAATTTTTTCATAGTTCTCCACAATACAGAAAAGACTTCTAAGAAAGTTCTGGGTACTTTCCCTTAGACCCTTGGCTCTGGGTTGAAGCCGGAGAGGGGCTCAGAGAGAGTTTTTACGTGACTTTTTTCTACTGGACTGACCCTCAGTCAGATTCACTTCAAGCCCCTAATACCGATAAGATATTTATTTGGTTAGTTGTTATTAGTTACTTTTGCTGCTGTTCAGACACTGACACTGTCTGCTTGGACAGAAGTGACAGAAATTGTCCCAAAAGGAAAGGACCTCCTTACAAATGGACCTCAGACGTGTGACAGGCAGGGAGCAGCGGAGGCAGCGCTGGAAAACAAGCTAGTTGTCGTGGGAGCTGGTGGGCAGTTCGGCTTGGACGCCCCCCCACCCCCGAGAACCATTCCGGAGGCAGCAGGATGGGTCTTGTGTCACGGCTGTTGCGGCGAGCGGCCCTTCTGGAGACCAGTGCCTGCCAGTCTAGCTCTGGGAGTGCTCTGGCCGACGGAACCCTGCAGAAAGGCTGCTCGGCCAGCTTTAGTCCTTGTGCTTGACCTTCCCAGGAGTACCTGCTCTCTCCCTCGCAGAATGCCTACTCTTGGGACGCGGGCTCCCCAGACCCACATGTCGTGCTGGAAGACCACCCCGTCCTGTCGAGAGGCCCTCCCTAGGCACCCCAATGGCCTCGCCTGAGCGCCCCCATCACCAGCACGAACTGCCAACCGGGACATCAGCCTAGTGCCAGCCTTCGGGGGACTCTGTCTGCAGCCCTGTGTAGCTGCAGCCACATGGCAGCGTCCGGGGGACATCCCCATGGAGCCCAGTCAATGCACAGCACGGCGAGGAAAAGAGCAGCAAGGGGCCGTTAAGCCAGGGAGTCCGGGGCAGCTTGTCACGCAGCCCCAGATCCCCGCGCGTGGTCTCTGCATTCCCGCAGAGTGATGGTTCCTGAGCGAGGGCACGCGCAACACCGACCGTGGCACTCGGCACAGAGCAAGGACTTAATTTGTGTTCTGTTTCCCCTTTTAAGTTCAGATCAGTCTGAAATGAAACTGAGTTTGATACCGGAGGAGCCTGAAATCATCCACGTCTGCTACTCGTGCCTCAGCGGAGATTCTCCCATTCTAAAGATCAAACCCAAAGTTAGGAAAGGTTCTCTGACTTCCCTTCCATACGTAATGCCAGTCACTCGGTGATTCTGCAGTGGGGTCCCGCCGGCCAGGACAGGGTCCCGTAGGAAGGGTTCAGACAGCATGATGTCCGGGGCACGTGCAGGAAGCACGGCCAGTGTCAGGTTCAAGGTCAAAAGAAACACTCAAAATGGAAAGAAATGTATATTACAACACAAAGGACACTTCCAGTCCTGGAATAGAGTGAAATAAACTTAGGAATTCGGGCTGAGTTTTCATTCTCTTACTGTCAGAAGAGTTTGTTTACAGAAAGCCGGTGTGTACGGAACCCCGTGTAACGGTGCAACGGGAGGTAGTTCTGTCTGCCCACTGACGCTGCGCCCCCCCCCATAGTTTCCCGGTCTGTGAAATGAGCAGGAGGGCAACAGGCATGTTCTGAAGAGCAGTCGCCCACAGAAGAGGATTTGGGCCTTCTCGGTCAAGCGCAAAGTCAGTGTCTCCCCTTTCCCTGCAATGACATCTGACGTCACTCTGTACTTACACCTGTGAGCAACATGGCAGAGGTTCCTGTCTAGGGGACAGACGTGCCCTTGGAGACTGATCACAGGTGGGAGCGTTTGCACGCTGTAGCCGACTGGACCACTGGAGGGCAGCAGAGGGCCGTGGTCCTGAGCCAGAGCTGGCTCCCAGGGGCACCTGCCTGAGCCCCCAGGAAGTCTGGAGGATTCACTGATCTGGTCCAGCCTGCAACGCCTGGAGACCTGTTTGTACCTTCGGCTGGCCCATTTTCCGAGGGGTGCATCGGTGTTACCTGTTTGTCCGTTCATCTGTGTATGTATCCATTCAGGCTTCATGCCCTCACCTCTGTGCCCGGCATGGTTCCGAGCCTGTGATGCACCTTTGACCGAATCTGGCACATTACTAGGGGCCTCCTCCCAGCCAGGCCTGCCCGGTGCCACTGCGACTGGTCTGCAGTGTCGTGGGGCTCGTGCCCACCTTGCATGTGCCCGGTCTTCCAAGCTGCCTCTGATGCTCGGACTGCGAAGGGAATGTTGAGCACGGAGCAGGGCTGGTCTTCTCCTGCAGGGGGGTTGGGGGGGCAGGGTCCTCTCAGCGGAGCAGCCAGAAGATGGCCTGTGGGAGGGGAGAGGAGGGGAGTGGAGGAGGGCCTCCTGCCACTGGGATCAGAAACAGGGCGTCGTCAGGGAGAAGTTACATCAAACCGTCCGTCCTTCACCCACTTGCCTGCTTGCTCGTCGTGGTGCCCTCAGTTGGGGACTACTTGGCATAGGCCAGGGACGCCGAGACAAAGGGACACGCTCTATCGTCAAGGGCTCAGAGTCTTCCAGAAAAAGAAGATGGGTTTTGTCCATTTGAGACATTGTTGCAAAGCTGAACATGTCTTACATTTAATTATGTAAACTTGGTATATTTCTTTAAGTCTCTTTGTGCCTCCGTTTGCATAAGTGCAAAATGGGGGGAAATAACTGTGTGTCGGAGGTCTATCACCAGGCGGTGCAGAGGAAGCACTGGGCCAACTTTATGACGTAGCAAGTGCTCCAGGAAAATCGGCCACAACAGTCGTTGTTATCAGTAGCATTTGCCGAGCCCTGGCTGGGGGGCTTATATGGCTGGAGTGTCATCCTGTGCATCAAAGGGTTGTGGGTTTGATTCCCTGTCAGGGTGTGAATGGGAGACCACCGATCAATGTTTCTTTTTCACACTGATGTTTCTCTCTCTGTCTCCCCGCCTCCCTCCCCGTCCCTCTCTTCCTCCTTCCCTTCCTTTCTCTAAAAAATCAGTAAACGCATCCTTGGGTGTGAGCATTGAAAGAATACAGAAGAAGTTAATTACAGTGATTCATGACAACCACTTCCTGTAAGGACAGAGGAAGGGGAGTAGACTTGGGAAGGAATACAAAGAGATGTTTATCTGTAATACTCATTTACTGAATTTATGCTTTAACTTTATTATTTATTTAAAACTCCGAAGCAAGTGAGAATGTTGACCTCTGTCAGTGCGCCGTGGAGGGCACAGGGGTGTCCGTCACCTCCTTACAGCTTTGCTCTTGTCTGTGGGATTTCCTGCGTCAGGGTATTTGTGTCAACAATGAAGGACCACAGGCCCCTCCAGGCCGCCGCTGGTCAAGGTTACCTGTTAGGTGCTGAGAACGCCTTCTCTGCAGCCAGCGGTGGTCTCAGTGGGTGCTACTGTCCCAGAGCAGCAGGGAGGCGCCGTCCCTGCGGGGCACCCACGCAGAGCTGGCTGCAGGGTACCTTCCTTAGCTTGTGCCTGGTCCGCTCGTCCTCTGGGGGCTGCTTGGCCTCTCTGATCGGCGCTGTCCCTGTCCCCTCCGCTAGGATGTTTTGACTCATGGGGACTTGGGGCAGGGGAGAGCTGAGAGGCAGTAAACTGGGTGCGCCCCGCATGAGCCCCCATTTTGTGGGCGCCCTCACTGGCTCCCCGCTCCTCTCTGCTTTGTGCCCCGGGCTCCTGTGCGCCTGCGGTTTGCCCCTTGACTGTCTCGCTGGCTCACTGGTCTCAGGGACATCTGCAGCAGGAGGGAGCCTCTGTGGCAGGGTTCCTTTGTCCCTCTCCCGATGTCCCTGCCCCGCCCCTGGCAAGACTGCAGGGCACTTCGCTCCACCTTTCCAGGTCGCCAGCTTGTGAAAAGGTCACGGGGTGGTAGGGGCTGCAGTATATGGAGTGACTCCCATGGGGACGCTCCCTGAGAGTGAACTAGGCAACCAGCCTTCTCATCTGAAATGGCTCGTCCACTCTGCATGGACGTGCTGGTTGCTGGCTCTGGGGCTTGCGGTGGAGGAAGGGAAGGGGAGGTGAGTGGCAGGTTTGGCAGGGAGAGTACAGCCCTGTGACACCGGACTGGTGGCTGGGAGCTAGCTGGGGATCCACCGAGGGCTTTTCCTAGTGAGTGCCTCTCAGCGGGACTTTCCCTCCCACCCAGCCCTGCTCTCCTCCGTCCCCTTCGAGAGTTGCTGCTGAGACCACGTCCTCAGTCCCCCCCTGCATGCATGAATGGCCATTGCGGAATGTCTGGTCTAGAAGTGGTTCAGCAAACAGGCTCTAGACCAGCCCTCCCGGGTCCAAGTTCAGTGTTACCACTGAGGGTCTGCGTGACCTTGGGCAAGTCGCTGAACCTCTGGGTGTCTCCTTTTCCCTGTCTGCTAAATGAAGATGGCAACGCCTCCCACACCAGGCTGTGGAGAATATTAAGTCGTGGAGACATGAAGAAGCTAGCGTCCTGCCTGCCACACAAGAGACTGCAGGGGACTGTTCGCTGTTGCTATTGGTGGAGGGGTTGCTATGGCCACGGAGTGTATTTGTTTATGCCAGAGCTCTGCACTCAGCCTGGGTTCGACCACAGGCTCTGCTACAGAAGACCTGGGTGCTCTTGACCTTGTCTAGTCTGGTGTTGTCTTCATCACCTTCACCATAGAGTGGAGATTGTAATAGTGCTCGTTCCAGGCAGTTGTTACGGTGACAGTTCCTTGAGTGGTTTTTTGTTGAAGAACACACTACTCAGTTAACCGCCTCACCCTTACTGAGGCCTCCATGAGTACTGCTGTGATTAGGAGAGTAATAAAAGCTAACAGGCGTGGAACAGTTACTGCGGGTCAGGCTGTGCGCCTCTCATTTAATTGTCAGAGCCGCCTTCTCTGACAAATCACTTCTCCCAAACTTTTCAAGTTGCTCGGAGGGGAGGAAGGCCCCCTCTGAGACCTGCTGCGGCTCCGAGCATCCATCCCGGGAAGCCTGGGGCAGGCCCGCCCCCCAGGGCGCACGCTGGGGCTCCTTCGCACTCTCCTGCTCTCCCCTCACCCCAGGTCCTGCCGATGAGAAGCCTTCCTCACTCTTGCGTGATATTATTACATCTTTGTGGGACTTTCTCTTTGCGGGCAGGGGCTCCGCCTTATTCATAAACTTCCGAACTGCGGGTTCTGCATCCAGCGCCCAGCAGAGCGAGCTTCCTCCAGTGTTTGTTGACTTGCTCTGCGTTCAGTGGAGTTACGTTTTATTACCTGACTGCATGTTTAATCCTTGTTTTGCATGCACTTCAGGGTTCTCCTGAGAGCACTGTATTGAGCTGTTCTGAGGGGCAGGGACACTCCTGTCAGCCTCCTCCGTCCCCCTGCCCCCACAATTAGGGACTGAGATTTCTCATAGGAGCATTGAGTGGCTGGGGCCACTGTCCAGCCCCTCTCCTGACTGACACCTGTCTCAGAAGCTTGTCCTTTGAACTCAGGAGACAGACTTTCTCCTGGGCACCCTCCAGAAGGGTTTCCATAGCAACCACCGCCCCTTCAAAGGTGCCAGCACACCTCCCTCCTACACCTACTGCCCCCTCCCTGTGTGCCATGCAGGTGACATAGGCAGTTGGACTGAGCCTCAGGGCCCCTCACCAAGTGTTTCACAGCTGGCAGGAGCAGGTGCACCTGTTACATAAATTACCGAGGCTGGTGCGGGTCACCGGGACAGTCCAGGGAGAGGCCTGCTGTCCTCGGTTCTGCGCCCCACAAACACCCCCGAGCAGAAGCAGAGGGTGTGGTCCAGGGCAGGGCCGTGGGCGGTGGGGCATCGAGTGCGTGGATGCGGTATGGGGGGCTGTGTTGATAATGCGAAACTACACGTAAATATGCTAGTCTAACAGTATAAATTGCATATCCTATAGCAATTTTTAAATTATATATGTAATTATATGCTACATAATAGTATAAATTATGTAATTATAACTTATGCAATTATATGTTACGTATTATAGATTATGTAATTACCCGTATGCTATACATGATAATGGACAACGCAAAGTTATTATTTATTATTTCCTTTACTAGTTGTTGAGCCCCTTATGTTCTAGACCTGGTCTGATGGTACATAATACTTTTCAGCGCTTAAATGCAAAGTATGCACACAAAATACAACATCACTTTCTCGCAGTCAAGAGAGACTGAGGTTACGGGGACGAATTTCCTCTCCTTGTCCATTGGAGGGGGGTGGTTAATACCACTTGAAACCTGCTCATCCTGTTAGCCTGGAGCTCTGGTCACACAGTCCCCACGGTCCATTTACAAAGTTGGGTGCCAGAGAACTGCCTGCTCTCGGTCGTGGTGTGACGGCTTTTTGTGGGTCCCTAGGACCCTTTGGGTATCCCGGCCAGTCAGGGTCCTGCGGGACCTCAGTGGGCCCCCCAGCTGGTCTCGAACGGCCCCTGCGCTCCCCTCCCCGGCACAGCCCCCAGAAAGCCTCCTTAGGCAGTGGCCCGGGTCCCAAACAGAAGGACGTGTGACCAAGCTCTTTCCCAAGCTCCTGCCAGGCACACGGCAGCCGAGCCCAGAGTCCCATGAGAGGCCGCCATCGGTCTGTCGCCCTGTGGCTCCAAACATGACCGCACGAGAGCCAGAGCCTTGTCTGATGCCAGCACTGTTGCATCTGGCTTTAGGGTGCAGAATGGGTGAGATTTCTTTTAAATTTATAAAATTTTGTTAATTATGAACAAAAGCATGATCTCCGTTGGTTGAGGAAGGGTTCCACATGTCCATTAATCTGGTTTCTTTAGTCTGTGATTCAGATCTTATCCATCTACATCAAATTTTGTGTGCTTGACAGTAAATCATTGAGAAACATGTCAAAAATTTCTACTAGAGTGGGAATTTATTTTACTCCCCTTTATTCTTTTAAAATATTTTATTTATATATTTTTAGAAAGGGAGGTCTGGAGTGAGAGAGAGAGAGGGAGAGAAACATCAATGTGTGACTGCCTCTTGTGTGACTCCTACTGGGGACCTGGCCCACAACCCAGGCATGTGCCCTGCCTAGGAATCAAACTGGCCACCCTTTGATTCACAGGCTGATGTTCAATTCACTGAGCCACACCAGCCAGAGTATATATTTCTCTCTATTCTTATATACTGTTTTGAGACTATTTTATCAGGGTCATTTAGGTATGAAACTGTATTTAAGCATATGTAGTCATAACTATTCTTTTGGTCTTAAAGTGTGTTTTGTATGACATTTAAAAACTAAACCAGCCTTGTTGCGATCACTATTTTTGTGGTATATCTTTTTTCCATATGCTTACATTCAATATTTCTGGGTGGTATCTCATAAACAAAACATAGCTGAGGTTAATTTTTAATGCATTTGGAAATTTTTTAATTGAAGAGTTTGGTCTATTTATATTATTAGAGTAACTATACTTATTTTTACAATTTTCATTTTATTTGTATGTTTTTTAACTTTTAAATGAAGTTTCCTCTGCCTCCGTTTTGAACTGATCACTGTTGTTTTATTTATTTTCTCATTTTATTTATTTATGGTGTTTTGTTCTCTTGGGTATTAAGTTATACATCTCACTCATGTTCTTTCAGATGTTTCCACTGTGTCTTGATACTGTGCAATTAACCTCACTCTTCCTGACAAGGGAGATTTTCATTACTCCTCTCATTATTTTTACACATGATAGCTGTTCCAAATTTTGGTTGTGACTCATTTTACCAACCACAAATTTAACAGAATTCTTCTTCCTCCTCCTCTTCTTCTTCTTCTTATTATTATATTCAGATCATGTTTATATTTTCTCATGTTTGCAAAAATGTTTGCTTAAAAGCTGACATCTTGCTTCTTCGATCTTCCTTCTGGGTTGTTTTTATTCTTCAAAATAAACAATTCGGTAACATTTTATTTGGGATAAACTGTTTTCCCTTGTTTGTCTGGTGGACAGTGCCCTCGTCTGTGAGAGAGAGACTTGCTGGACTCCTAACGCCAACTCGGTCGTGACTGTATCTTAGTGCTTTGAGGATAGTTCATGGTTTTTGGCTTCTCTTCTTTATTATGTTTCTCTCTCTTTTTTTCACTGTTGAGAAGTTGCTATCAGTCTAGTTATTATTCCTTCCCAAATGATTCATCTGTTCTCTCTGGCCGCTTGTACCGCTGCGGGTTTGTTTGTGGTGGTCTGTTTCTGTGATGGGTGTCCAGGGTTGGTTTCTTTGAATTTACTCACTATGCCTGGATTTCTGATATTCATGGGTTCATGCTTTTCAAACACCTATAAAATTATCAGCAATAGCTTCAAAAGGTGCAATTTCTGTTCTATTTTCCGTCTGCAGGACGATGATTAGATACAAGCTTTTCGAAGCCCTCACACTCTCTTTAGTGTAGTTTTCTCTTTTCTGTTTTCCTCTCCTCCCGGCGTCCCGAGCCCTTCCTGGGAGTTCCTTCAGGTCCGTGTGCTGTAACGAATCCTGGCCCCTGCTGTGTGTATTCTGCTCCTTAGCCTCCCCGCTGCGTGCTTGGCATCGGCTCAACAGCTTACCCCCTCGTCACCTGCTGGCTGAAGACGGCCAGTAGCCAGAGGCTATTTAAAAAATTTCAGCAAAACTGGGGTCTGGCATGTTTTTGCATGAGGTTTGAAAGCAGGACGTGAGGTGGGCTCTGTTTGTCACCGCCCGCCAGAAGGACCCTCCAGTGGCCCTCCTCTGGCTTCCCGACTCGGTGGCAGTGGGGGCCGAGCCCCGGCAGGGACCTGGGGTGGGGGCCCAGGAGAACTGCTGTGTGCTTTCTCCCCTGGGGGTGGCCTTTCTCCAGATCACTCCTCTTTCCAACCACCCACCTTTGTCCTTGATGGTCCCCATCTTTGTTTTGAAGGTCAAATGAGGGGTAAGGGACCAGTCATACTTCTGAGAGAACTGTGCTTCAGACGGGCTGTCTCTCTCTTTCTCTCTCTCTTTTTTTTCCCCAGGAAACCACTCACACCTTCAGCCTCATCCCCTCCAGCGTGGAGAATCGGAGTTGTGTCCCCAGAGTCCCCGAAGCTCGCCTCGTGCCGCATGACTCCCCAAGGTAGTGTGACCTTCACCCACTTCTCACCAAATTCAGGGCGTGGCCGAGGCACGTGCTGCCTCAGATCCCGTTCACAGAACGCAGTTTGGAAACGTTATTTAGAAACCACCCGTGACGTGTACAGCGTGTACTGGGGCTCGTAGGGTATGCAGGGTGCTTTCTTGTCTGGTTTTGCTTCCTCTTGACTCGCCGAGTTGGAGAGGGTGGGTGGGAACACGATCGCTTGTGTTTATGATGTGCCCAGGACAGAGGTGACAGCTGTTGGAACTGCCCCCCGAGGGGCTTATATTGTGGAGAGAGCCCTGCCAGGGAGGGAGAAATGAAGAGAACGATAGAGGCCAGAGGGTCAGGAGAAAGTTTGCTAACACGTCACGTTCAGGATAGATAGCAAGTGGACCTATTTCACAGAGTGCCTTTGGGTGAAATCTGGGGAACAGACATGTACAAATAAAAGTACACACACCTCATTCCTGCTTAAACTGCTCCACATGGAATGTTGTCTGCAATGTCAAGTGCAGAACCAGTGGGTGGGATTCACAATGCTGTGTCCCCTTCGCTGTCCGGCATCCCCACCTAAGAGTCGCTCTTTGAGACCGACTCTGACTACAACTCTGGAAATTGAGTAATTGATGGTGGTGTGTCGGGCGATGGTCCCTGGTTCTGAGGATCAAGGGGTCCCAGTGTGGTGGTCGGCCGGGTTATAGATGGCCTCAAAGTGCCACACTCTGACAGGTGGCCCCAATTAAACTAAAAACCCCGATTGAGGTGATAACGTATTTTTGTTAACAAATCCTAATTCCAGCTCAGGTGGATAGCATGTGTTGTTTAGAGAAGGGGTAGACAATAGAAATCCCTAGACTCTTGTCTCATTAAAAATTCTAAGCCAGCATGTAATCAGACTCCAGTTCCTTGAAGTTAGCCCTGCCCTGAATCCCGTAACTTGGAGGCAGAGTGCACCAGCCCATCAGGTCCTGTGAGCCAGGGGCTGTGGCGTTGAGGCTACGTGAGTGGACTGATGATTGCGTGTTAAAGATGAGTCTGGATCCACGAAACACAGCTGCGTGTCCCTCTGAACCAAGTAGCAGGACGCCTTCTCCTCTCAGTAAACGTGTTTCTCCTGTAAAGTGATTCGCAAATTAGGTTCTGAGAGCTTGGGTGCAAACCCCCTGGGTTCTATTTTACAACCTTCCCAGCCTCTGCCACGAACCCGGGTCCTCCCCGCGCCCCCCAGCCTCTCTCTGTACCTCTCACAGCCCAGTATATTTGCTCCAGTCATCAGATTTTCACTTGTGAGAACAGGGGACAGCCAGTTCAGGGGAGAATGTTTTGAGAAAGTAGCTTGCCTATAAATCCATTTGCTTCACGATAATTAATTTGAACAAACTCCAAAAATATGCTTTAATAACTTCTCAGCTCCCAATTAGGGCCAAATAAATGGCTTCCGTTTATGGCAGAGCCTGTCTGATTAGGTTTCTCGTTCTGTGGGCCGCAGGCATGCAAAACACCAGCCCCCCGAGGGGTGCCCAGCAAAGTCCAAATCTTCAGATTTATTGAACTGCATATGCATATTTATAAATTGCAACAGACTTTTCTAATTAATTTTGCATCATGCTAATGATTTTTCTTTGTAACAACTGATTATATCAGGAGGAACCCCAGCCAAATGGAGAGCCACCGTGGTCCCTGTTAGTTCGGGTAGAGAGGGAAGGAAGGAATAAAGAAAACAATTTTCAGGGCCCTGGTTCCTGAGAGGTGATTACCGACCTCACCAACTGTCCGCTGAAGCAGTCCAATGGGGGGCCGCCAGGTAGTCAGACCCGTGGCATTGGCCATTCACAGCGCCGTTTCCTTGAAGCTGAGATGTTTTCTGCCGAGGACAATGGTGTTCTCAAGGTCAGGGTCAAGGCCAGACATTGAACTGTGTGAGCCCCTGATTCTGAGAGAGAGGCGTTAGGAGGACAGGTGGTGCGGCCATAGAAGGCGTCGTGGAGCGGACGCTACCTGAGGAGGGAGCACACCTGGGTGTCGGTACACCTACTAGGAGAGCCTCTTCGTTGGCCACCCGGAGGCCCCGACGTGAGTCCACGTGGAACGGGGTGGGGCTGGCTGGAGAGGACAGACTGGGTTGGGTGGCAGAAGTGATATTCGTCCTCAGCAAAGGGAGACACGAGTGGTTTAAGGGAGTTGAATCGACCCGGAATGGTAACCAACCGAAGTCCTTCTGGAGGTGGGTGGCAGGGATGTGGGTGGGGGGTGGTAGGCGCAGTTCACAGTATCCCATGACAATCGGCTAGAAAAAAGCCATAATTTTATGTGAGAAGAGAAGCTTCCAGAGCTCCTGGAAGGCTTGAAAGGTATCTGTTTGGTTACATCGAGTTAAGGAGGTAATAAGTAGCACCCGAAGTGTTTCTGATGGAAAATCTCCGTGACCCCATGTGTCCCCAGCTAAGACAGCGCTGGAGGGGACGCTAACTGCGTTCCCGGGCCGACGCCTCACAGTTTAGGAAGAACGCTCCATCAGTAACACATTCCTGCTTCTATTCTCTAAAAAGGCAGGAGTAAACCGCCTGACGGAAAGAATTGTGGGGCATCAGTGAGAGGCAAAGACGTTAGGATCCACCTCGTGCTTTTTTTGAAAACGCCTCTAACTGCAAGGGAGCATCTGGGCAGAGGCTCGGAAACCGGGGGTTCACAGCCGTTTTCCGGAGGGCGTTGCAGAGGCGAACTAGACCGAAGATGCAGGTTCAGTCAGTGAGGGTGAAGTTGGGTGGAAGTGGGATGTGTTCCCCAAGTCGTCTGTTTGTGGAAACCAGTCCGATCAGCAGGCTTTGGGTTGGGATGGAAGAGGAAACAGGGAAGGAAGAAGCAGCAAACTGTAATCTGGCTTTGGCGAGTGTGCGCGTGACCACGTCTGGGGCACCTGGTCCAGTAGCCTGCTCCCTCTCGCTCGGGATATGAAGGGCAGAAGCCCTGGCTAGGGCACACACCTCGCCGTTGCAAGAGCAGGACCGCAGCTACACCTGACACGCGGACTGAGATCAGTGCAGCCAGTGCCGCTGTTTGCCAATCCATGGGGCCCAAAGTAGCTGCCAGGCACCAGCTGCCCAGACTCACTCCATGGGGCACTCAGCGTGGTTGAGGTCTCTTGTTTTGGTTTGCCCTTGCTGGGATTTGGAGCCTGGTCTTGGATCACCCGCTGTTGGGTGGGGAGGGAGCAGGGCAGCTGTGGCTTCAGTTTTTGTTTCCTGTGGCTCTCACTCTCACCACGGGGACAGGGCCTGGGGGTGAGTGGGCCCCCATGGCGGCGATGGAGGTGGGAGGGTGCATGCCTGCTGGACAGTGGGTGTTCACCGTGCACAGTCGGCACCCCTAGAGCCGGCGCTGCGGGTCTGGAAAAACAGGCAGCAAGACCCAGGCACACTCGACACTCCGGGAAGAGGACAGCCTGACCCGCACCTCTGAGCCCTCCCACGACAGCGAGGGGCAGGCCCTCAGCACACAACTCCTACCGGAGCCCCAGGTGCCCCGGAAGGTGTGTGGGGTGGACTCGCGAATTGTGGGGAAGCGGAGCTAGCTTGGGGCTTCTTTAAAAGGAGAAACTTTTGAAAAGAGGGGTGAGTAGTTTGGGTGCGGAGGTAGAGGAGGGTGAGGAGGGTAAGGAGGGTGAACGGTGATGGAAGGAGATGTGACTTGGGGCGGGGAACACACAGTACCACGTACAGATGACGTGTCGTAGAGTTCTGCCCCTGACGCCCGTGCAATTGTGTTAACCAGTGAGGGAAGGAAGCAGGGTGACTAGTTTATTCGTGGAGAAGAGTGTCTCCGCGGGGCTGCGTGTGGAGCCGCCTGGGTTGCCCAGACTTGACCTGAAGCGGGCCAGCGGCTCTGCTCGTGGAGCAGAGGGGGCCTCGAGCTTCGCTCAGCACCCAGCTCCGGGAGAGGCACTGGGGTCCTTCGCTGTCGGATGAGCCCTCCCACCTGGGGACAAGGCTTTCTTTGCTGAGACCGTTAAAGGTCTGTTTGCGTCACACGTGTTTCTTCTGCATCCAGGTTCGCTGGGTCAGATCCATCCACCGCTGGCCTCATCTGCTGGTTCGCAGTTACCATCTGGTGATTCCCAGAATCGCTGCAGCTAAACTCGCTGGCTTATTTATTTATTTATGTCCGTATTCGCTGCCTCTCGTGTTTTTACCTTGGTCAGCATTCACGGACACGGCATCCTTAGAGGGCCAATAAATCAGTAGGTGCCATTCTCATGGCCAATTGTGCTGCCAGATATCAAGGGGGCGGGACTAGCGGAGGAGGAGGCAGGGATAAGGTAACTAATGAGAAATTCTCCGAGATCCCATTTTTTTTGGAATCTCTGCTATTCCTTGATTCATGGTCCAGATGGCACTTCTCTCTTGCAAGCTGTTTTCAATTCTAGTTTGAATTTTCAAGCATTTTGTGAATGTTCCCTTGGAGGACCTAGTAGATACCAGCCACCATGTATTACCATGTGACATTGACCTTGGGGGCTTGGGGAGGCTCCTGGATGTTATTTTCTTTGGCAGATGAGCCAGCGAAGGCTCAGACCCAGTGACCTGTTTAAATCATCGAGCTAATATAGAGGAATGCTTTTATCCTGAGTTTTCAAAGCTCATATGTAATTCTTATCTACACACTGAGGACCACGGCTTTCAATGAGTATGCACCTCCCACCGAAGGATCCCAGGACTGAGCGTATCCTAGAACCTTCTGTCTGGTTCCTTCACCTTCTTGCTCTGCGGCAGCCTGGCTCCCAGCACTGAATGCCGGATGTCGTCATTTCCAGTTCTCCGTTTCTCCGTTTCTCCTTTCACGCTCTCTAGGCAGCCAGGCGTGCCTTCCTTCCTCCCTGGGCTGCTCTCGCAGTGACTTCTCCGTCCCCCTCCTACAGCAGAACAAAACAACCGTCAGTCAATCCAACAAGCCAAACAGAGACCCTCTTTAAACAGATGATCACGGTGCCCACCCAGGGAAGGAGGTTACGACATTCGTTGGTGGGAGTTAAGTGCTTACCAGGGGTTGTCACGGTGCCGACTATTATTAGTAGCATTAGAGTTATTTTGTGTCAACTATGTATCTTAGAAGTAACACAACCTGTAAGTCTGATCATATCAAAGAGCCACGATGCTCTTTGGAAAGTGAACAAAGCAGTTGCTACAATGCGCCTCACCCGTTTGGGGTGATTCTTACCCAGGCAAGCTGGCTTCATATTCATGACGAGCATTTTCGGTTTTAATGAGTTTGCTTACACGAGATGCAGATTGTAATTTAATGGCAGGCTGTTTAATTATGCCTTCATTTGTATAAATTGTAATGTTGCTCCTGAATAAATGAAATAAAAACCTCTTTAATCTCCTTCTCAATATTTAATTTAAATCAATGATAAACAGCGGCCCTTGCTTTGAAACAATGTTAATTATTATTCAGAAAACTAAATTTGTTTTTGGACGTATGGTATATGCGGCATGTTGGCTTCACAATTGAGCTGGAAATAAGATTGGGAGAATTAACCACTAAAGAGAGGGAAAAAATACTGTACAAGTTGCCTCGGTCCATTTCTAACCATAGAAAAATGTACAGTGCAGGCTTTATATTCTCAAACTGTTCTTATAATTATTATCCAATATATAACTGGGGGTTCAGCTTTAGAAATACTTTATACTTATACCATATAATTATTCAAATTGTCGGAGCGTTTTTCAAAGTCTGTCTGGCCCATTTGTACACCCTGTTAAAGAATTGATAAGGAGAAGAGGGGGCGGGAGCAGTAACTTCGCTGAGAACCTCTGTCCCAAACACTGTGTCTCCTACCAGGCACGTAACAACGAGTACGATAGAACGTGGCCCTCAAGGAGCGTGCCATGCAGAGTAAAGGTCCGGGAAAACGGGCGGTGTTAACACTCTCGGGACGCTGAGTGTCCCTGGGGGCCGGGGCTCAGTCTGCTTTGTGTCAGGGACTTGGTGTGGTGGCCTTTGTTACTGCTAGTGATTGCGCATCGAGTCACCACCAGGTGGCGATGTTCCAGGTGATTCTTGTCGGCTCCTTCCATCTTTGTAGGGCCAGAGACCTTCAGGCATTTGTCTGGTAAAAAGACACAAGTGGTAGACAGCGGCCAAAGGACTCAAGTTTTGGCGGTCTGACTTCGTGGTCCCTATAGTGAACTGTCCCCTGCTGTGGTGAACTTCACAAAGTGCGCGTGTGGGCCTGATGAAGCCGGTGGGTTTGGGGGGTCGTGGGCTCCACGAGCCTCTTCCCGGGCTTGTGCTGGGAACGGCGGCAGGACAGCTGCGTGGACACCAGAGGTGGCCGTCTGCAGCCTCGCACAGACCTTCTCAGCACAGTACGATGGTGTTGCGTGATGACCGGATCTGAGTGGGGCCAAGGGAAGAGTCCACTGTGCAGCCATGGAGCTGGAAGGCACCCGAGGTCCACAGGGCCCTGGGAGAAGCCGCCCCTCTTTGCTTACTTTGTGTTTTAGTCATCATTTACCTTCAGTGTTATTCCGAGTTCGTTTCAGTTGTACAGCACAGAGGTCGGAAACTCGTGTGCTTCACAGGGCGGTCCCCGGTATTGCCGGGACCCACCAGGCCACCCACACAGTTACTGGGATGTTCTCAGCTGGGTCCCCCGTGGTCTGCACCCTGTGGCGTTCTGTGACTCCCGGTTTGTCCTGCTCGGTCCCCGCCCCTTTGTTACTCAGCCGCCCTTCCCTCCCTCTCCTGCCGGGCTGTTCTCCACCCATTTTGAGCGTGACCCTCACTGCACGTCTTGTGAGTGGCCACTACCCAGCTGTCCCCCGCCCCCTTGTGCGTCCTTCTCTCCCCAGAGGGCTTGTCACGTGATGTTTCTCACTGCCTCCCGGGTCCTCTGGGAGTTTGAGCTTTTGGCCCCAGGACCTCAAAGCTTCAGAATGTCAAGCTGCGCAGCCACAGTGTGGCATCGGCTCCTTAGGGATGGGTACATCTGTTTCCCCAGCTTCCGTAACAAGTTCGGGAGGTCGGAGGTCTGGCGGCGGCGTTGGCCGGGCCACACCCCTTCTGAAGGCTCCTGGGGAGGAGTCTCCCTGACTCTTCAGCTTCTGGGGGCTCCTGGCGCCCCGTGGCTGGTGGCTGCATCCCGCCCACCCCTGCCTGAGACTTCACACGGCCTGTCCCTCTGCACGTGTCTGTGTCCCTGACGAGCTCATCTCCAGCTACATTTGCAAAGACCCTGCTTCCAAGTGAGGTCACCTTCTCCAGTTCTGAGTGGGCAGGACTTTGGGGGACACCGTCGGCCCACTGCACAGAGCACCCCGTGACCTGCAATGCAGTCCTCGGCCCCTTTGGTTCTGATGTGGTCTCACCTGATGGGCGGGGCGGGGACGGCAGGGAGCTGGCGCCCTTGGCTGACCTTCCTGTCAGTGAGTGAGAAACCATCTGTATCTGAAAGAGCCCCGTGTGTTTTCACTACTCAGCCCAACCCGTTCTTGCTCTCACCTCGTCTCGTGCGTGTGCTCGACAATCACCGGTTAGGCATTCAAAGTCCCACCAGAGCCAGCCCACTCTGCCCGGCCTTCCCCGGGCACCCTCGGCTCTTCCCGCGAGCTGCGTGCCTGGCCCACTCCTGGAGTCCATTCTCGCCTCCCGGCCCCCACTGCTGTCCTGTCACTCTGCACTGGGTCTTGCCTGGGTTACTGCTCCTGCTTCCCAGCTGCTTTTCCTGCCTCGTGCCCTGGCCCATCCTGTCATGTCTCCGTCATGTATGGCTGGGTTGATCGTGCAGAGTTTTAAAGAGCATCCCCGCTCTCCTGGGTTTCCATCCTTTAATGCGTCTCCGCTGCCTACACGTTGAGGCCAGATGACTTACGGCACAACTCACAGACCCCACGGGGGCGAGTGCCCACCTTTGGGCCCTAACAGCTCCTCCCCCTGGCCCTACCGCCGACCCTGTCTGGGGGCCCCTGACCCGCAGAAGCATCTGTCTAGCTGGTCTGCGCAGAGTCGGAGGGCAGAGCGGGTCGTTTCATTTCTCAAACATTTACATGCTGGTAATGGCATCTCCCTTATGTGTGGTCCAGAGGGTTAGAAGTGGCAGCATGCGTGTCTTGTCACTCAGAAGGCACCCAGCGACTTCCCTCCTCATCATCCTGTCTGACCAGACACAGCTCTTGCCCTTCGCTGGTGCTCACTGCAGGTGGACAACAGTTGTACAAACATTCGAGACCTGCACGTCCTTCTGGGAGCAATTGCCATAAATTCACTTTATAATCCCAAAAAAGCTAAATGTCAACAGGGAGTTTATTCTTTTTTCTCTTAACCTCCTCCCCGTCCTCCTGCACAGAATGCTGGGTGTCCTGCTGCAGCCCCGAAGCTGCCTCGTTGGTCTCCTCCCCCGCCCCCTCTTTCCCCACTTGAAGGGCAAGACACCAGTGGTCTTACGGGCCATCAAAGGTCACCTCCTACCCAGGCCCAGGTCCCCTGTCTAGAAGGTGTGATGTTGTAACCTTCCCAGTGTACCTGGTTTCATGTTGTAAACACGTGTGTAGGGCCTCACGCGGCCGGGCTCTGGGGCTGGGGCTCTTTGTCAGTGGACAAGTGGTGGGATTTTAGGAACCTGTGTGGTCTGGCCCCACCCGGGGCCTTGGCCTCTATTATCACCCCCTCTGTGCGCCTTCGTGGATGACACGAGTCAGTCTGGACATCCTCCTTCTCTTCCTTGAGAGCGATTGCATCCCTGCAATTCAATGATGTGCCCATTTGCCTGATGCCACGCCGGCAGGGTGAGCCTTGCCTCCCGTGTTTCCCAGGCAGGCCGTGGGCACAGCTGTTTAGAGAGCTCCCACTGGTCGAGTCCAGCTCACCGCACACGTGTTGTGCTCAGTAGCCAGCCAGCTCCTTAGCGCATGCGCCCCCCTTCCAGGGATGTGCTGCGGTCTCTGTCTCTCATCACAGCAGCTCACGGGGGGCAGCCACGGACTCTCAGGGGCACCCTCTCCACTTCTCGGCTGCCTGGCCCTGGCCGCGAACAAACAGTGATGAAGCAGCTGCAGGGGCCTCAGAAACGTCCCCACAGGAGATATACCTGCCCCCAAAGGGGACATCCACCTGCTTCGGAACAAATCATTCAGCTTGTCAGACTCCTGAAATGCCTCTTCTGGGAGAAGCGCTGCGGCAGCCTCTGGAGGCGTGTGCCCGGGTCGCTGTCGGCAGGAGACCACACCTGCGCCCGGCACGAGCTCTCAGGATGGAGAAGGAGCACCTCCCCCAGTGCAGCTTCCGAAGGCGCACTGCGGAATTCCTGCGTGACTTCAGCCGGTGACATCAGGCCTGCTTCTGCATATTCTGCCCCCCTAAATCCAGTAGAATGATTTCAAGCACATAAGTGGATTTTGGTCCGCGGGGGTGGGCGAGAATGACAGGCATCCCTGGGTAATCTCTGCGCTTATACTTATGACCTAGAAGTGAATGATGCCGGGACTCAAGGAGTGTCCATCCGGGTCAGCAGGGCCCCTGCTGAACAGTGGAAGAGGAGAAGAGCCCAAACCCGGAGAAGGGTGGGCGGGAGCCTGTTCCAACGCTGACTTGAAGGGCCCACCCAGCAGCACCCGGTCGGGTCAGTGGGCCGAAGGTCAGGCGGCCCACCCCTCTGGGTAGGAAACTTGGGAGAGAGAAGAGTGAACCCAGACCCAGGTTCTGGTGACACTAGGCTTCCTAGTGCACAGCTGCTGGCCGGGACCTCTTCCCTCCATGTTTTGTGTTTGGCGTTGAGGGGCCTTTGTTGGGCTAAAATTCCTGCTGTTCCTCCGTTATCCGGGGGAGGAGTGACTTCTGCTTGGGGGTGTCGGGGGTGGGCTCACCACAAGCTCCCTCATTGCAGGCAGTTCATGTTCTCGAAGCTCCGAGGCGAGGTGTTTAGGGGCAGGTGCATGGTCTCCTGGGGCCCCTGAGAGAGGTGGGTGAACCAGCCCAGAGCTGTGCTATTAACCCGTCTCCTTGGCTCGGAGCCCTGATCCCACCCTGCAGTAAAGCCTGAACAGAACACAGTGGGCATTTTGATGGACTCCATCGTTCAGTTGGTTCTGACAAACAGGACCATCACTTTTAATGCCCCTACAGCCACATGCCTACCACACTTCAGCCACAAAGTCACCAGTATCAGCAATGCTCACCCTTGGGTTTAATTGATTGGTTGGTTGATTGATTGATTTTTATGTCCTGCTACTTGAGAAGCAGGGTCATCCCTGAGAACAGAGAGTGCTTAGAGTTTAGGAGGTGTTGTGATGAAATATTGGATGTCAGTAAGCAAACAACCACACGAAAGTATCGGTTTCTCTGAGCCTCACCTTTTTAGTATGTAAACAGGGGATAATAATAACCACTGTATAGGTGCTTGCGAGGCTTCTATGCAGAGTTCCAATGGTCAGGCACAGGGCCTGGTAGAGAGGTAGACACGGAATGTGGGCTTCCCTCCCTCCTTCCTTCCTCTTCTTGGGTGCTGAGCGATGAAGCCTGAGCACTGACTCCAGTGTGATCCTGACGGAGGGCTTGGCGGTCTCTACCTTTAAGGGACGTACAGCAACACAGGGGCCAGTAACGCCCCTAGTTTATGGGCCAGTAATCTATACGAAACCTATTATTGCAAAATCATAAGTGTGCAATTCTATAATATAACAATATCACACACCAGCCCAGCTTAGGATATTTTAGGTGAAAGGTTCAAATTACTGCCCATCCTGCGAGAGATAGTCACGTGCCCCACTGACCACACCCAAGCAGGCGTCACTTCTGCCGGAACGACCCTGTATTTCAGGCTGTGTGGGCCCCAAGCCCCTGTTACGATACTCAGCTATGCTGTCAGCCCAAAGCAGCTGTGGACAATACAAAAATGAATGTATTCAGTTGTGTTCTGATAAAACTTTATTTATAAAAACAGTGGTGGGACACAGTTTGCTGGCCCCTGCGGTAAAGCCCTGTTGAAATGTTACAATGACTGTTACTCAACTCCCAGCTCTGCCGGCTGGTGTTCTGACATCTCCAGTAGCCAGCAGAAGGCTGGGGACCAGGAGGAAGTGGCAGCGGGCATGGGGCGGGCACAGCCCTGCCCGTGGGGCCCCAGAACCAGCAGACCCAGCGAACTGGTGCTTCCCAAGCTCTTCACGTGTTCGGATCCCAGGGACATGCTTTTCCTAAGTGGACAGGGCAGTGCCGCCATGACAATTCCAACATGGCATTCCAGTTTTTCCATAGCTTGACTTTAGGGTCTGTTTTTTCCTTTTCAAAAAGAGATTCTCGAATTATAGTTTTGTTAATGGGGATTTTCTAATCATCCACTCTCAGTGGGATTGTGTGTGGGGTCTCCACCTGCAGGGTCCCCGGTCCACCGCGGATGAGAATAAGTCTGCCAAGACATGATCTGCTCTGGGAGAAAAGGTGGCCGATCTCTCAAAGGAGAAGGGCCAGGAGCCTTTTCCTCAGTGGGCTTTTATTGGGTTCAATTTGCACAGGAAAAGCTCATCAATCATTGTCAGGAGTAAGGATCAAACAATGAACAACATTCAAAGAACCAGGAGGGCTTATTCTGAGTCAGGGTCAGTTAGCTAAAGGGTATAAGACTTTGGGGAACAAGCTCATTTCCTGCTTGAACCTTTATCAGAAAACTGAGGGCATTCTTAGTAAAGCAGGTTTTTATGCATTGTTTCTTAGGTCTGATCACCCCGGGGAACCTGCCCTTTCCAGCACAGGGCCACCCTCTGTCATTGTTTCAGCCTTAAGCCAGGCAGGGGAAGTAAGGCAGCCAAGAGATTAGGAGACTTCTTGCAGACAGAATGAGGACTCAGAATGAGCTATGTCAAAGCTGAGGGGCGGGGGTCCATCACCCCCCTTTTCTATAGCCCCCCAAGTCCTTCTCTGAGGGACCCTTTGTAACCATGCCTGTCTTAGGCTGTGCCTCCTTAGAGGAATCTTACCTGTCGTTGGTTAACCAGTCATCCACTTGGGGCCAGGCAGGGAGATAAGCTTTGTCTCCTTAGGGGCTGAGGGTCCCAAGGTCTCCCACTCAGCCTCAGCCATGGGGGGGTTACAGCTTCTGAAACCAGGCAGGGCGGTTCCCAACAGATTGGGACACATGAAAATGAACTATTTTAGCTAGGAGCCTTTGGGAAAATGCATGTTGGAGCGGCCCTACGTCCCCAGTCCTAGGATAAGAAGCACAAACCCAGCCCCATGTCCCCGCTCTCACCTCCGGGACGGCTTCCAGTGGCAGTGAATGTTGACATTTTCTGAAATGCGATCTCTGGATCTGACCCCTAATTTTCACAAATGTCTATCACCTTTGGAAAACGTTACTTCAGAGATCCAAAGACTTTCAAAGCTTCGTGGCAATGAGCTCCTAAAAGAAAAAGTAAATTTACCTTCCTGTTTCAATATGTTTCAGAGAGAGTGTGTCCCTGGGACACATGCTCAGGATTTGAGGTCAGTCAGTCCCTTTTCAGTCATAACAGCCTAATCCAAGGTGAAGGGTGTGTGTGCAAACACACGGGTGTGTGTGTGTGTACATGTCCAACAGGCTTCATTTAAATTAATCTGATCAGTTTGTAATTGAATTTCAGGATTATATGGCAAATCACTCATTGTGATTCTGTTGATTTTCAGGGTAGGCAGGGAACAAAATGACCGAGCAGCAACGGAAAAGTAAACATAGTCAGCAACTCGCCTGCTTTTGTGTGTGACCAGCGGGAGGGAAGACAGCGACTCTCCGTCCAGCGTCAAAGGGGAGACGTGCAAAGCTGCCCCCGACTCCCCTTTTCCCCTAAGTTGGTCCCTTCCTGCTGCCTGTGTGGCTTCCGTGTTCTCGCTGCCTCCACTGCTGTTGGCGACCAAGCAGACCCGCCTTAAAGCTGAGAACATTTACCGTTACTTCACAGGTCTGCTTTGTGGCTGGTGGTGTTGTTATTTTAATTGTAAAATGTGGCCGCAGTGGTTATTTTGAGGACTAACTGGCATGGGGTGGGTAAAGTGTTTTGGAGAATATATGTCAAGTAAGCATTATGAACGGAAGCTGTCATTACCCATATTTGTATATTTATCGATTGGATGGACAGTGGTTGAACGGACATCCCAGTTTGCAAACGTCAGGATCTAAGACCAGGAGAGGCCGGGCAGACAACGAGTTCTGTGGAAGCCAAGCACGAGGGAGAATTTTATTCCTAATGGGGCAAAGACTCCTTCCCCAAATGAATAATGCCCAGGGTTCTGTCACCTACTAAGTGTCACAGAACACCAGGAAAGTTGACTCTCAGGGGGAGGGAATTCTGTAGGTGACTGGCATAGCATTTGCTCCGATTTGCAGGAAATTAGACATCGGACCCACTTGGAGCCGATGAGTGGGCTGTGGAAATGCACCCCGTGCCGTGCAGGTGGGTTTGGTCAGGCAGGTGGATCTGGTCCCACTCGGGTAAAGAGTCGAGGTTCATTTACTGCTGTGCCCCAGTGCTGCAGAGCAGAGAGCCTGGCGGGAACAGCTTCACTGTTTCCTAACTGAAGGGTAAAAACCGCATCTGAGTTGTAAAGGGCTGTTCGTCAGTTACTCACCCGCCCGTGGGAGACTTGGACACAAGTGTCAGTTTCGGCCTCCAGTAAACGGCTCCCCGGTAAACACACAAACAGGAAGACTCAGTGGCTCTGGGGTCCATCCAAGGAGGTGACGAGTACTTGATAAGAAGCACACCCCTCTGAAGGAAGGAGCTCAGGCCCGTACGCAGCCCTGAGACTGGCCGAGGGGGGCAGCCTGGCCCTCGAGATGTTCGCAGTCCAGCAGGAAAGAGTGACAGGAACCGAGTGCTCTTGTAAAGTGGGGTAGGTATGGGGCCGGGGCCGCGCCTCAGTCATGCCTGAGGGATGCCTGCTGCTGGCACCTGGGGCAGGTTGCGTCCCCAGTAAGGGTGCCCAGGCCCCGGCGACGGTGGGATGCCGCCCAGGACCAGCTGCCAGGTCATCTCCAGGAGGCGGGGCCTCATCCTTCCATTCTCACAAAGGCCCTGGACTTGTGTCCAGGCTCTCGTTATGGAGAAAAGAAGAAATAAGGAGGAGGGGGAGAAAGGGAGAAGGCCGAACAACATTTAACACGAATCTGAGTGGGCAGGAGGTAGAGGAGAAGGGTCACGGGGACGAAAAGGGAGAAGCGAGGGTGCATTCTCCCCCAAGTCACCGCTGCAGGGGTCCTTAGCCACCCTCTGCTCGGCGATCGGCACACTTCCTGCAAAGGGCCAGAGAATCATCATTCTGGTGTTGAGGGTCGTGTGGTCCCCAGAGCGACCCCAGCCTGTGCCACCGCAGTGGACACCGGGTAAGGAAGTGGGCACGACCACATCCCAGCCTGAGCCCCGGCTCCATAGGCAGGCAGCCGGTCTGCAGGCAGCGGTATTGTGACCCGCAGTTAGCAACCGTCCAGCGGAGCGTTTCGGCCCCCACCTGCAGCCGGGTTCCCAGTCACTTTGCCTGCCTTCTCTCACTTCGTCCTCACGGGCAGCCCTGTGAAGAAGGCACTGTTTTTCTCGTTCGGCCAATGAAGAAATAGAGATTCAGAGATGTTGTGGGGGAACAGTCTCCATCCCTGAGAGGGAGCGAGTCTTTGGCAGGCGTGGCTCAGTTTCCGGCCACCGTCCTGGCTCTCCCCTCTGGGACATGTAGCAGGTGCTCTGTTCTCCACCTGAGCAAATGCAAGTCTCAGGCCATCAAGCCAGTGCTCAGGGGCTGTCAGCAACCTGGGGACAGAGTGGGGGCCAGCTCCCCAGGGTCCTGAACCCTGCTCCCGCCCTTCAACATGTGCCTCAGTGGGTCCACACCGGCCTTGTCTCAGACACCCGGGCTCAAGGAATTTGGCTGGGCCTGGTGTTATTTAAAATGTGAAGTTGTAATCCAACTTTTTTTTTCACTGAGAAAAACATATTCTTTTCCCTGGGCTGTTGAAATGAAATGATTGCCTTGAATATTGCGAGAGGCTGGCGGTGTGCCAGGGAGAACAATGTAATTCTAATTTGATGGGTTTTCAAGTTTTCTCCTATAGATCACTGGGGGGGCGGGAGGAGAGGCTGTATTTTTCTTTTCTGTTCAAGCGTGAACAGAATATTTGCAACCTGAGATGACAGTTTTAGCAATTTGAGATGAGTTTATCTCCAAATAAACCTAATTTTCAGTATCATCGAATAGTCACAATCCATTCGCTCTAACCATTAAAACAAATACTGAGCAACGATGAGTGTCGCGCCCGGGGATCCGTGAGGTTCTCAGACTGGCCAGAGGGGAGCGCTGTGCCCGCAGCTGGGCCCCCTTTCCTCTCTAGATGAGCCCGGGGGGCGTGGGGAGGGCATCAGAGCACGTGAACAGGACACGCGAGAGGACCCCCAGTCAGACTGAGAAGAAGACCGACGCGTCTTCAGAGCAGCCTTGCTCTCTATCCCGTCTCGTTCCCACCGCATCCGCTCTGCCCACTCCATTCACTTCATCCATCCCATTCCGTGTCATTTCATTCCATTTCGTTCCACTCCATTCACTTCTACTTCATCCCACATGAACCCCATTTCATCCCTTTGATGAAATGCGACCTGGCTCTGGACTAGCCGTGGCGGGGTCGACCCTGAGAATCTGTGAGCTCACACACACTGCCTGGTGCGGTGTTTGGGACATTATGTCTCTGCCCCTTCTGGGTCTGGAAACGATAAAACAACGTTTGTAGTTCAGTCATGTCATGTCTTCTATATGCCTGATGTCAGCACAGTTAGACATCTCACCTTTAGTAATGTTACTGATGATTTATTATAATGGTAACAATAATATTATTGAAAATGGTGATACGATTATAATAAAAGATTTAATCAAAGAAGACATCCCCATGGAACTACAAATATTTCCATGGGCTATGACTCACCATTTCTTTGAAAGTCAATCTATTGAGAATATAATAATATTAATGATGATGATGGTAATAATAGCCAGTACTTCCTAGTGTTATTTACTGCCCAGTATTGTGCTGTACAGCACTTATTTCACTTCTTGCTCACAATCAAATTCGATGACAGGTTCCAGGAGTTTCCTCATTTGACAGGTAATGAAATTGAAGCGCAGAGAAGGTGGGCGGCTCTTCCAAATTCACAGATAGTTTAATTGTCCGTCTCCATTTGGTGCGAGGGCCTGGCCGCAGGCCCCGCACTCTAGAGTGCACGGAGTGTGCCCACGCGGGGCCAAAGGCTTGGCCCCATTTCCTGTCCTGTGTGTGCCTTCGGCCCTCTGCAAAATGTGCTCGGCTGTCCCCTTGCCTCCGGTCCTCTTAACTAGATCCCTCCTGGGTGCGCGCCCTTGGCCCTCGGAGCCCAGCCCTAATCGAGAGGATGGGCCTTGTCGGCAGAGAATTCTGATCTGCTCTCTCCTCTCTGAGCAAATCCAGTTACCCTGCCGTCATTTTTTGCAGCACGACATGTAGATGATCCATATGTTTCTGATTACAGATGCTTAGTAATGAACGACACCTAACATTTCCAGACCTTACTCTCCTCTCAGATAAAGGCTGTCTGTCGAGTAAACAGTTAAATGGTCCACAGGACGATAAAGCTCACTTCCCTTGTACTGTAACTGTTGTTTAATTTAATTAACAGAGAGTTCGTAAGCATTTGGGGCTTTAACAAGCAATTGTTCTATCTAATTTAAGTCAGCCTGGGGACCCCTCTGGCCCGGCTGCTCGCCCCCTCTCTGCACGATGGGTAAACTCAAGGTAGTTGAGGCTGGGACACAAAAGTGCAGTACAAACCATCAGACGCAGGGTACGTCACAGGAGGGGGAGAAGTGCGACTCTCTGGCACTGGGGACGTGCCTGTGGAGAAGCAAAGGGAAGGCGAGTTGGCCCCGGATTCTCCCGCAGCCTGAACTTCAGCCCGAACTTCAGCCCTCTGTCCTCACGGATAAGCCTGTGCAGGCCACGCTGTCCCACCATCAGCACCCAGAGTGCAGGGAGAGCAGGAAACTCAGGTGCCCACGCCCCCCACCTCCATGCTCAGCTCCATTTTCTCTAGTTTCATACGTGTCTTACAAAATAAGTCAAAAGGGCTTGGAGTGTGTTATGCTGTCTCCAATAACTTTTTCATCTTTTGTCTCTCGTTGAGACAAAGGACCTCCTAGCATAAGCCCAGCCTGTAGGTGCTCCCACGCCCCGGTCTTTGTTCCTGGGGCCTGAGCACCTCACCCTTGTGTGGAATAAGTGCCCCACACCTCACAGATGCTTCTCCCTCTCTTCCTCCTCCTCACCTCCAAAGTCAGGTTCCAGAGTCAGCGGTGCTTGAAGGGATGCGGGGCTGTGTCCAGGGGAGCTAACTGGAACATGCGGGGTCCGGGAGACGCAGTTCTCCCTCCGGCCCGGAGACCCAGCACCCAGGAGATGGGACTGGGCTCAGTACGCAAACACAAGGGCAAGGGAAGTGGTCCTGGACGCCCCTCTGGACAGAGCTGGGCCTCCAGGCTCCGGAAAGGTTATGTGTGGGGGTTTTTTTGGTGTTGAATCACTGCTCATCTCTAACCTTCCCAAACTGTCACTTTCAATCAAGGGCAAGAGCTCATCATGGAATTAAGAAATGCTAAGGAGGGAGGAGAGCTGGAGGGGAGAAGGGCTCTCTGTCAGAGTGCAGGTGGCCGGGGCAAGCTCTGTTGCTGTGAACGGTATGTTGGAATAATTGCCTAAAACCTGGGCGAGTCGCCTCTTGCATCCCTCTGGGTGTGCCTGCGGGTCGTGTCTGTGTGTCTGTGGGAGAGGGAAGAGGAGGGGGAGGCGGGAGGGGAGGAGGAGAGGGAGAGTGCGGAACGGGGTTCTGGGAGGGACTCTCTCCTCCTGGGTAAAGAAGGTTCGCGTGCGTTCTAAAGTCTCTCTCCTCAGTGGCATTTCCCAGCGGGGTGTCCTTATGCCAAGCTGACTGTCTTGGTTCCCAGTGACATTCTGTGCAGTGGGGTAGTTTCTGCAAGTTCTCTTTGACCTACCAAGCGGCTGCCGTTCCCCGCCCCAAGGCTTGTGCTCTGTTGATGTAGGGGTATCTCAGGTTCCCGACGCAGCTTAGATGATTGAGTTTTGTGTGGTTTATGTGCTGATGGTGCCGGCCTCCAGGCGCCTGAAGACCAAGGGGCCCTCGCCCCTGGGACCCTGCCGGGCCTGCCAGAAGGATTTGGGCCCCTCCCTGGGCCCCACCGCCACCTGTCCCAGCAAACGCACTGCAGGGGAGGACAGCGGCTGACAGTCACTGCCCAGTGACCTTAGTCACTGTCCTGTCCTTAGCAAAGATGCAGCCAGGACAGGACAGTCCCTCGTCCCCGAGCCTGGTTTCTTCCTTCTCCTACTCCTTTCTGCACGCTGGTTTTCAGGAAGGTCGCCATCCTGCTTGTCCTAAGAGAACGCCCCCCCCCCCCAGTCTGCAGCTGCTGCTGGAAAGAGAAGAAAACCCGTGTCAGAGCGACCGCTTTGTGTCACGCCGAACCCCGTGACAGGCAGGCGCCCCACTGACAGAGACGCACCTGGGGGCTGCATAAATGCTTGTCAGGCCTGTTTCCGAAGGCTGGCTGTTTGGGGGGGGCAGAAAGCTTCAAGGTCTGGAACTCCCAAACCAGAGGAAGCCCTGGGGCAAACCAGGGGCAGAACACGGGGACTGAGGACGGCCCCCCGCCCTGCCTGGGGATTTAGGATACAGCGGCGGGGGGCATTTCTGGCCACAGCCACTTTCGGGTACAGAGGCCTTCAGAGTCGACACGCATCATTGATGCCCTTTGTGTTCATTTTTCAGAATTGCTCACGGCCTCTACCTGCTTTGACACACACTTTTCAAGGACGTACTGTGCAGAATACAAGGGCATTAAAGGCGGGCAAAGCCACGCCGCAGACCACAGAGGGGGCGCCTGCTTTTCTGCAGCCACACTGTGGCGTGGGGAGGAGAGGGCATGAACAAGGGGCTGTGTCTCCGTGCCGTCACAGGGTGACGTGGTATAACGTAATGGTCACGCTGTAATGGTACACTGCGTCGCAGTGACAGTGGGGTGACGTGGAATATGCAGATGGAGTGACACGCAGAAGAGAGGAGGAGGCCAGAAAAGCTTTCTGGTAAGGAGACATGTGAGCAGCACCCGAAGGGACAGAGAATGTGACCCACACGTGTGCGGCCGAGGGGCGGGCAGAGGAGGAGGGCGGAGAATTCCCTTTCTGCGGCCCACAGGCCAGGTGAGCCGCCAGTGTTTGCCTTTGGTGACCTCCCTGGGCATTTGCAGGTGGCCTTTGTGCTAACGGGCTCAGTGTAGAGCAGTTGGCATCTGGGGATGCAGGAGAGTCCTGCCTCTGAGTTGGGGGCTTCAAGAGGAAGTCCGGTCAGGTTCCTGGCAGCTCTGTAGTCTTGTTGCCGTCTGACTCCGGTTGTAAGTCGGGAAACAGCCTGGCCCCGCGGTTCGAAGCAGAGTGGACAGGAGTGACCACAGCCTCCCTCAGGACTCGTTTGCTTCTTTTTGTGACTTCCTGTTCTTGTTAGCAAGCGGAGGAGAAAGGGGTAGAGACAAGGACCGAGAACTTAAAACTGGGTGGGCAGAGACCGCCAACCACAGGATGGCAGATTCTGGCCCTCCTGGGACTCCACTGTGGTCTCGGCACCTTCTCAAGTCTGTGCTGGGTCCATGTTTCCGGAACGTGAAGTGTAGTTCCGGAACAGACGCTCCCCGACCCCCTTTCTCATTTGGATATTCTGGGATTTAAAGTCAAAGTGCCCAGATGCTGCTGAAAAATGGGAACAAATGGGTGAGTTTCTGACCTGCCTGCACGGGAGCTGCCGCCTCGTTACCAGGCATGGTGAGCTCATTACCCGGATTCCACAGATGTCTCATGTCCTCATTAGACAAGATACTTGGATCGCAATTTCTTAAAAGCATTTCGAAATAGTTTTCGCTTTGTCTGTTGCCGGATCCCTCCCATTTGCAGTGGTAGAGGGTAAAGTGGAAGGGGAAGAAAGTTACCGCCTCTGCTTGTTAGGGAAACGATGCTGGCTTGTGCGGTTGGTATTCTCTGCGAGGTGTTGCAAAGGTAGGTCAGACAAAGTGTCATTTACGGCTGCCCGTCGGCGATGAGCTTCGCGCCGGAAGTTGGGGCATCAGAGGTTGATGGCATGCGTTCCACCTTCCCAGAGCTCACCACGGGCTGGGGAGGAGGGTCGCCAATGGACTGTGGGCCGCTGAAGCATCCAGACCAAGAAAACAAAAGTCTATGGGATTTCAGATGGTGCTCAGCCTGGTGTGGGGATTAACACGTGTGCCCCAAGAAGCTCCCATGGCTTCTGTGACTCCAACAAGGTCACATGCACAGCAGTGCTGTGCAAATGTGTCCTGTCTTAATGAACAGTGACAGTATCAATGTTTGCACATTTTCTGCTTGAATAATTGGCTAAGGCCCTTGCAAAGCCGGGCCCTGAGTTCCAGCTGTATTGTCCTCCTGACAATTGATCCGGGGCTGCCTACCTGATGTACAGGGCCCAGGACGGAATGAATAAATAGATGGAGTGCTTTGTTCTGGAAGCGTCCATGAAGTGCTCTCTGGGAGCATGAGAGAGAGACCCCTGAAGGCACTGACCCTGCGCCCACAGGTAACCTCAGACCAGTCTGTCGTCAGCTGGAGTGAATAGAGCCCTACCTCTCTCACACGCTGTCAGCTTGCAGTGTCCAGGGTGGGTCCCAGGCAAGGAGCCAGGGCCCCAGCGGCAGCTCTGTGGAGGGCTGAGAAAGCATGCGTGGCAGCGGGGGAGGTGAGGGGAGCCTCCGAGCCATCGCCTTGGTTTTCGCTGTTACCGGCTTTGGACTTCCCTCCCTCCCTTTTCCCTTCCTTCTCACAGTCATTAGGGGCCCGCATTGTGCCAGCCGCTTACCCCAGTTAGGAAACTGTTCCAAGGAGACCGGGGTCCAGCTGGAGCACAGGGCACACGCCAGTACCCTGGTGACGAAGGCCCAGTGATTCTCCCTTCAGTAGTTGGTGGTGGAAAGTCTGGGAAGAATCCAAGGCCAACGACATGGAGAGCAGGACACGTGGCAGCCGTGGGCCCGAAGTCACCTGGGTCTCCTTCCTCACACACAAGTCACTCGGCGTGTGGAGCCTCAGAGACTAATTCTAGGACTGGAGCTTCTGAACTACCTCCTGCGCCGCTCCGATTGGGTTAGAGGGCTGCTCAGGTGGGTGGGTGTCAGGCCATCAGTGCCGCGGAGCCAGTCAAAGCACAGCCAGGGGTGAGGCAGGATCCCCAAGGGTCAGGTCAGAGGCCACCTGTGTCCATGTGGACAACGATGGGTCAAGCTGATTGGCCTCTCCTTCCATGAGGCGTGTCGTGATGGACGCCTTGATTTGAATTCAGGTCCGATGGATTTTGTGTTGTGGGATATTTCTGAACACTATCTGTATGAGCTTCAGACGCTTCATCTGAAAATCTAGGAGGACGACCGCAGTGGCCTGGCCTGGGCTTCCCAGAAGTCAGCCCTGAAATGAAGTGTCGACTGCGTTTAGGGAGCAGGGGTGGGGAGGGGGTGTGGGGGCGCAGGTGTGCACGGAGCTGAGTGACGGGTCCTCCGATCCCACATACCCACTCCCAGAGCCTTAGGAAAACCATCTCAGGCCCTCCATGCGAGAGGAGATGGGAGACATGTATTCATAACTACGGTATGAGTCAGCCCAGGCTGCTGTAACAGAACACCAGACACTGGCTGACTGAACAGTAGGCGTTTTCCTCACAATTCTGGAGGCTGGGGAGTCCAAGGTCAAGGTGCCAGCTGATTCGGTTCCTGGCAAGGTCCCTCTTCCTGGGGTGCGGGCGGCTCTCTTCTTGTCCTGTCCTCACATGGCAGAGAGATCCCTCGTCCACAGCTTCTTACAAGGGCACTGATCCCATCACGAGCCCCCCCCCCCCCATGACCTCCTCTAAATGCAAGGCCTTCCAAAGGCCTCACCTGTAAATACCAGCGCAGTGGGGGGTGGACTTCGGGAAATGAATTTTGGAGTTGGGGCACAAACATCCAGTCCACAGCAGCCCCCGCTCATCCTTGCTCCAAGTTGCACCCCTCGGCCCTTGTAATGGAGTCAGCAGAGATGCCCCAGGAGCTCAGCCCGGCAGGGGTCCGAGGCTCTGGCAGGACTCACCTAGCAGGGTGGGCTGCTGCAGTGGTGGCGGTGGCGGGAGGGTGGGACAGGCGATGCTGGGAGGACTGGAAACCTTGAACAAGGTGGAGTCAACACCAGTACCTCTTAGCGGGTTTGTTTATTCTGCATATTCATGTTTGAAAGCAAAGGTACAAGAATCGCCCCGGGCTGGATGAGCATTAACTCCCTTCTCTACCTCCTTTCTTCTCTGTAGACATTTTTCATTTTGCACGATTAAGGTCAAACTCCATTAGAACAGCAGCACTTAGAACCGATCTTGAACTATTTATTTCTGCAGCCAAGAGTTCACTGTAATGGCAAGACCTATTCAGTTCATTGCTCTGTATAGAAGGTGCCTTCATCATCATCGAGACACTGGCTGAATCCTAATCATTTTTGCATAACCCTCAGCCTCGGAGCCTGCGCCAAGCCCTGTCTCAGCGGGCTCCTGCCCTCCCACGCTCTCTGCCTCAGGGAGAGAGCCGCCAGCACAATCAGCCTGCGCCGTGTAATCTGCTCAGTGCACATCACCGGGCTTCATTGAATTCAGTTAGACACAAATCGATAGACATCGATTCCAAGTGATTAGCCTCCACATTCACTCATCGATACAATTAAATGCAAATGAATTTAGGGAAGATTTACCTAAATGGCTGACATGTTTCTGAAATGTACTGCAATTGACCGTGGTGTAGCATTGGTGGTGGGTGCTACCGGGATGAGGCTGTGACTCCCGGTGGGCTGACGTCACCGCGGGTGCCGGGGAAGCAGGCACAAAAAATAAACACAGGATACGCTCTGCAGTGTAGAGAACCTCACAAATGGACGGTTGGTCTTCCCAACCCCTGGAAAGGCGGGTCAGACTAAGCGGACCTGCAACAGGAGGAGTGGTGCTTTGCTGTGGCAGGTGGCTCCCCGATAGACGGCCAGAAGGCTGGGGTGTAGCTGCCCCTCTGCCGACACCAATGTCTCCACCTCCTGTGGACAACGGACAATATTTGTAACCCATCTTCCTGCGTCTGTGTTTGTTCTTCGGCTGTGTGTGCACTGTCACCTCTCTTACAACATAAGCGGCCACAGCAGCCTCTCTTACTAACATAATTGCCATTGACTAATTTTATGGATGCCATGCAGTGTGCATGAAACCCCATATCAGAGAATTTGGACCAATCTCCCACTCACTGTGGGACTTCCCTTACGTCATTTTGTGTTGGAGGCTAGTAACTCAACTTCTTTCGCTGACATCAAGTTCACTGTCTTACACCTTTGGCACACCCAGCCTTACATTGTGTGGCTTTGACGTGGTGAGTGAGCCCTAAAATTCCACACCATGTGTTTTTAGTCTACTTTTCTGCTCCCTGGAAGCCAAAAGCCTTCCTAAGTGATTTATTTCAGAGTTCTGTTGAGGACGTCATGGGGATTGAAAGGAGACACAGACTCGGGGTGCGGGGGAATGGGTGGCACATGGGCCCTGAAAAACTGCTCTGTGAAAGGGTGTGAGAGGCAGGCATTCGGGGCAGGCTTGTGAGACGGCCTGTTTTCCATTTGCAAAGGTGCGATTTGGGAAAAGTCTCTCTCCTGCACTCACGGGTTCACGCGTTGAAAGCATTGGGGAGGCAATAGGAGACTTGAGCAGGGCGAGGCTGAGGGGGCATCAGTCACCCTGGAATGTTCATCTGCTATTCGGGTTTTGTTTCCAGGGCTGTGCAAACATACCCAGGATTTTCTAAAAAATTTTCAAATACCGGAAGGCACTTGCCACTTCTCTCTCTGATGAGTGAAGTGTGTGTAGACACTCACATGCCTCGGCACGTGAGAGTTTCTAGGCTCCCCACCACATGGTCACCGTCTTCAGATTTACGCTGGGTGGGTGGTCCCCACCCGACTGACCCCCAGCCCTGAGGCAGAACACACACACAGGAGAACAGCATCCCGTCCTGTGCTCGGGACCAAGGACCTCCACACGTCAACAGAGAGACTTCAGTTTGGACCAGAGGGGGCGGGTGCAGTCTGGTGAATGACATCGGGGGGACTGCCTTGGGCAAGGGGAGACCGTATTTAACGAGAGGTAGGGAAACCTTTTCAGGGAAGAGCTCGGTCCGTGATCTAAAACCTGACTTTGGGATGGCCGCCTGATCTCTCCGGGTCTTTATCCATCAGAGGCATTGAAAATGCTTGTTTCTCAGTGTCGGGTGAGGAGGCAAACAGGTTTTTTTTTTTTTTTTTTGCTGTTTTTAAAGTCACACAGGCTGTAAGCAGATGAGCTAATTTAAAAAATTATTGCTACCTGGTTTGTTTTGAGGCTCCAGAGTACCAGGAAGGAAATATGGAAGGCAGGTGGAGGAGTAGCTGTTAAAATGATGTCACAGTGAACCTCTGAACACCTGCAGCTGCCCACGATGGGCGGCATTACCTCCCTGAGGCGTGAGCACGTCACCGCAGCGGACGGGCAGGGACAGCCTGGAGGACGTGACTGGGCTCACATCTGGTGACGGTCATTTTGTGTCGGCCAGGCCTCTGCACTGTGTGAGGTCAAGCTGGTTTCCTACTGACTGTCTTCCCCTTACGTGATGTGTTTCAGGGAAGTGGACAACAAGCGTGGAGTTAAACTGGGAAATTTGCCTTTCAAAATGTGTTATGTTCAGTGTGTTGGGGAAGTGACATGGGGTCCTTTCAAATTGTTAAACTTAAGACACGCATGTCACGCAGTGGGGGATTCTGGTACCAACGATGCTGAGTGTGGTTACTCGATCACCCCGGACTCCAGTTCCCTCGTTGTGAAATTGGCATTCCATTAGCCTTTACTTGAAAAGATCGATGGCATTTATAAGGGTTTATAAAGCATGTAGCTCAGTGCCTGGCACGTGAGAAGCGTGCAAAAGTGCTCGCCAAATTGATAAAAACAGGGATAACAGCCACGGCGATGCTAACACTGCTGATCCGTAGTGTGCTCACCCCTGAACTGGATTTAGGCGTGTTTCTCTCACCGCCTGGAACATCGTCCAACAGCAGGAGACCAGCACACAGGGGCGATTTCACAGTCCGCAGAGACTTTGGGCCGCAGTTCCTTTATCAGAGCGACTTAGTGAGATGCTGTGTTCACTTCCTCTCTTTACAAGTGAGGTAACCACGCCCAGAGAAAATGAGTGACGGGCTTAAGGGTCACAGGTAACACCTAACCCCGTAGAGGATTCTCCTGCGAGGAGCTGACTTACCCAAGAAGCGACCGGAAACTGAGACTCGCCTGGCAGACTCCGCGTGCAGGGCCAGACGCAGGCACACGCGAAGCGCAGGCCCAGACGCAGGCACGGCCTCGCCCCGCCGTCCGCCTCGCACGCTTCTCCACATCAGGCACCCTGTGCTCACATGCGTCTCCCTGGGTTTTTCACGGATTACAGAACGTGAGTCCACAGAGGACTTTAAATAAGATTGAACACAACCCATTTACAGATTGGAAACATTGAAGGACTTTCTCAAGGTCCCTCCACGAGACACCGCTTCCCTTCTGAGACAATGTTATTTTTTCCTATTTTTGCGCCTGTCTCGTGTCTTCTGTCAGAATTGATCTGTCCCGATTTCAACTGTATTCTGTCCCGGTTCTCAGCGGGTAGGTAGCCTAAATTTAGCAACAAAATATATGTCTTTACGCTCTGTGAGCAGGAAGCAACATCCCTGTACTTGGCGGGGTGCGACTCATAAATGTGAATTGTGATGCTGCCGTCTCCCATCTCTGTTCACAAGCTAATGAGGACAGAAGGCAAGCGGAAGCCAGCCTAGCTTAATGTTGTACTCGTTCTCTCGTTTGCTCGCTCGTTTCGTACGCCTTCCACGCTGTACTCGGTCCGGATCCTCTTAGTGATGGGCACGCCCCAGCACAAGGGTCAGACAGTGTCACTGTTCTCATCAGTCCACGCTGTGTGGGGAGGGGACAGCGAATACACGAACAGGGACTCCAGATGACACGCAATTTTAAGAAGGAAATAGATGTGCGTGTGTATTTGTGTTGGTGTTACTTTATACGAAGAAAGTGCCAGTGTCAAGGTGAAGTTTGGGTTGATATTTGAAAAAAGGGAAAGACGGCTATGCGGCGAGACAGAACAGAAGCACCTCAGGCCTAGGGAGACCACAGCATCCCCGACAGAGGGACCCCGAGCTGGGTTTCAGGGGCAGGAGGGAAGCGAGGTGTCGGGCCGTCTCGGGAGGAGCGTGGGGCGTGTTGCTGAGGGCAGTGCCCCAGGGCCGGGTCCGTACAGGCGTGCTGAGGAGTCTGGGTTTCATTCTGAGGATAAAAAAAAGCCATTGGAGAGTTTAATCAAAACGGTCCCGAGACACACGGTGTGTTTATTGGAGATCCCGCTGGGGGACAAGGTGTGTAGGAGGTGGGGCTGGAAGAGGAAAGCCCAGGTAGGACACTGCTGGTCCCTCATCAGGTGAGGACAGTTGCCACTCGGGCAGCCTCGTGGCGGACAGAAGATGGCAGATTCAACACACCTTTGGCCTTAGAGCCTTTAGAATGTCTGGTGTGCTGGGTGTTGGTGGAGAGGAAGACGGAGGGTGGTTCTTAGTCCATTTTAGTCAATTGGCAGAAGAATGTATCCATTCACGAAGATAAGAAAGACATGCAGGGTAGAGGAGGTAGCAGGGATAAAGGGCAGAGAACGGGCTTCAGTAGAGCCAAGGAAATGAAGCCCGGGGGTGGGGGAGGAGTCAAAGGGCGCGTGGGTAAGTAGGGTTCTGCTCCTGAACACGCTCCTAAGAAATGTTACTGTGTTACTGATACTGTTCTAGCTCTGAGTTAGAATTTGATAGTTTTGGAGAAAGACAGCAGCTACCAGGGGAAGCTCTTGGGTAGGTAACTGTGGCTAGAACCCTGGGTGCTCCAATGCCAAGTTAACTGAGTGGCCTTAGATAAAAGTTACGTACGTACACACATATCTGTGTCTGCATATATGCATCTGTATCTACATCTGCCTGTCTATCTATGGTCTGTCCAGACAGTATCCAGCCAAACAGTATGAAAACAGAGACATTTACTGAAGAAGATACAAGATACAAGAAACATTGTACATAGGAGGATGATGCCTCAGTCCCCTTCAGTGTAGGCACCTTGGGACCTCACACAGCTTCCAGTTGCCATCAGCTGCCCTGTCATATTTTCATTAATCTCATCGATGGTCTGAAATCTCTTCCCTTTCAAAGGTGATTTTAGTTTTGGGAAAAGCCAGAAGTTGCAAGGTGCCAACTCTGGGCTGTACGGGGACTGAGTCACCTGGGTGATTTGATGTTTTAGTAAAAAGTGCACGAGACGTGATACATGGCAGGCGTGTTTTCGTGATGAAGCTGCCAATCTCCAGTGGTCCAGAGCTGCAGCCTCTGAATCATCTGAATAGTTTCCACAGAGGAGAGTTCAAGAATAACGTGAAATTTGATGCAGATCCATTGCTGTACTCGCTCAGTCATTTGTGATGTGACGGCCACACAGTGCACATGCTCACTCAATGGCATCCACTGCCCTCACTGACTAGTACAGTGAAGTCGTCACTGTTCACACATGCGCATTCCAGTCCACTCTCTTTGGTGGCCAGGTTACATCATGTTGTGCAAACTGTTCCAATTATATTAACAATGGCTGGACTTTTCCTGACAAACTTCAGTGGCAGATTCTTGACAGTGAAAATTGCACTAGACATGAAGGATATATTAATTAAAACAACTGTCAGATATAATTTTCAACTTATTAGGTGAGGGATTTAAAATTTAAAATATTAACACCATCATCATCTTTGGGTGGTAAAATAGGTTCATTAATATGTGAAGATAGGAATACAGATTTCAGAAGCACTTTTAGAAAACAATGGCTCAGCATTTTTTAAAATTCAAAGTGTGCTTCCCTTTTGTTCCATACATTTCTTTTCATGATAGCTACACCGAACGACCATTCAGATGTTTCTCTCTGCCCTTCCCTCCCTCTCTCCTGCCCTCACTGGGAGAAAAAAAGCTAAGAAAAAAAAAAAGTTTGCAAACTAAGCAAACAACTAGATCAGGAGCAGAACCACAGAAATGGAGGTCACATGGAGGGTTAGCAACAGGGGAGCAGGAGGAGGCGAGATGGGGAGAAGATACAGAGAATAAGTAGCATAGACGGTAGGGAGAAAATAGACAGGGGAGGGCAAGAGTAGTGTGGGAAATGCAGAATCTAAAGAACTTGAGATACATGGACATGAACTAAAGGGGGGGATGTGGGTCGGAGGGGGTGTGCAGGGTGGAGTGGAATAAAGGGGGGGAATGGGACAACTGTAATAGCATAATCAATAAAATACATTAAAAAAGAATTAAAAAAGTTTGCAAAGGGTTTCTAGTTTTCTTTGCAGGAGAAAAAAATAATTTCTGTTAAAAATAATGGTTATCTTGGCCGGTGTGGCTTAAGCGCCAGCTTGCCAAACCAAAGTGTTGTGGGTTCGACTCCCAGTCAGGGCACATGCCTGGGTTGTGGGCCAGGTCGCCGGTAGGGGGCACACAAGAGGCAACCACACACTGATGTTTCTCTCCCTCTCTTTCTCCCTCCCTTCCCCTCTCTCTAAAAATAAATAAAATCTGTAAAACAATGATGGTTATGATGCACAAATTGTAACCCGCACTCCAAATAAAAGGGAAGCGCATGGAGGTCCTTCTCTGTCTGTCCCGTGTTCTTCCGTCAGTCCGAGGTGTGCTGAGTGACTGCCGACAGAGCGTGTCTGCTGTCCCTCTAAAGAACTCTTCCCGCCCGCTGCCTTGTTCTGATCCGTCCCTGGCACACGAGATGCTACCTATTAAACAAATTAGCCGGGCTCCTTTGGTATAATTAATAAGCAGTAACCATACCGTTGTTTGAGGATGCTAAAATTTTAATGTCCTCTTGTTATCTGCCTCACTTGAATTCTGAAGAACACAATGATTCCACAGAGTCATAAAGTGGCCCAGACCCTTTTAGCTTTATTGTTACTGCCAACTCTCACATGTTCTTGGCTGTGGCATTGAACCATTTCGGATAATGGAGACAGTTACAGGCACCAGGTAAGAAACAGTTATGGCACGAATGTGAATACAAGGTGATCACATTTATTGCTTGTGTCTTCACACGTAGAATGGGAAATTTAGGGGGAGGGATTGTCTCTAGTTCAAAATTCTTTGATTGTTCTAAAAATTAACTCAGTACCCAGAGGCTCCCAAAGTTTTGCTTTGGTATTTGTGAGTCAACAGGTGAGTTTAGGGCGCCCGCCAGACAGATAGCTCCCTGGGGCCTGGGAGGACACTGGTGTGGCCACTCCTTGTTCGTCCTTCCGGAGTACCCACACTGTGGGCTGGGCCTCGACTGGAGACCCAGGGTCAGTCTCCACCTGCTTGTGGCTTTCCGGCACAACCCTGGATTCTCAAAGTGGGAGTGAAGATGGAAGGTGTCTAGTTAACTCCTTGATGGATGCTCGGTGCAGCGTGGGGCCGCCACAGGACTTTCCAGCCTGCGATCGGCCTGTGTAAGTGGACACACATTCTCCATGCTAGACCCTTCCGTGTTTTGAACAGCTGGGTCATTGACAAGGAACTTTTGCCTTATTTATTTCAGCGTGGGATTTTCTCTGAGGTATTACAGGAAGTCTGCCCACGCTATCACAGGAGATGTCTCAGTTGTTACGCTGACGTGGTTTCCCCTTGCATGTCTGTCTTTCTCTTTCCTGTACAATAGGGTCACCACTCCCTTTGAGACACTTTCTACCTGAGTCCGCATGTTCTGCGGATCTATCTGACCTCCAGGGTCCAACCCCTAACGTGGAAGCCCCTTGCCCTGGTGGGGTCTTATCCATGGAGTGACTGTCCCCTTTATTATTCTAGATTTGTTAAAATTAACGTTAACGAAGTGCATGATAGAAATAAAGAGACAACATGAAGACTCATCTTGTAGCGAGCGGCCACGAAAGGGTCCTCAGAGCCTGCTGCGGAGGCGGGGGCCAGGCAGAGCTCCCAGGGCATCCGGACCATCTTCCCGGCAGAACGCAGTTTCACTGGGCCTGGACCATGGGAACGGACGGACCGCAAGATGTTTTAGTGAGAGGGGAACTTCTGAAAATGTCTGATACTAAAGACAGAGGTGGAAAAGCTACCCTGAGTTATCCAGAAAAGTAAGTAATTCAAACCAGAATGCACTGGTCCACCTGAGATTCTGTTGGCTCACACGCTGGCCCCTGGACCAAGAGAGCAGGGGCAGAAGGGAGAAAGGGGTGAGCCGCTGAGGGTTGGGAGGCTTGGTGTGAGAAGCAGGGGAACTTACGAAGGAGGCTTGTCTCAGGGGGTCCAGAGAGTAGACCCCTGGCCCTGCCCCTGGAAGTTTAAAAGTTTGTCTAGAGGCCCCAGTGGGGCTCAGCCCCATGGATCATCCAGATGGTCTCCAGGCCACTTGGCTGCCTCAAGGCTGTGTCCTCAAAGAGTCCCACTATGGGCAGGGTGGGCAGAGCCTCGTGTCAAGGTCCAGGGTGAGGGAGAGGAGCCTCCGATGGCCCAGGTCCAGCTGGAGGGACCTGTCACGTCCCCTCAACGTCCAAACCCCACCGGTCCCCCAGCGAGGCTGCAGCCTGCTGGGATGGTGCTGTGCAGATATCTAGAGGTGACAAAGACGGGGAGCAGGTCACGATCGGCCACTGCTCTTTGGGCAGCACCCAGTTCAGGGTCGTCGGCAGTTCTCCCTGCCGAGGACTGGGAATGGCCGCCCAGGGAAACGCGGCAGCGCCGTGAGGCGCCCGGAACGCACGTGCTGTGCTGAGAGCGATGCCGCCTGTGTCTCGTTCTCCGCCTGCAGTGGGGAGGCGCTTTTACTAGTCCCACGTGACATGTAATGAAGTCAGGGGTCATCGGGGTCACGACCCGCTAGGGTCCCCCAGTGAGCACCTGGCCCAGCAAAGTGAGAACCCAGGTAGTTTGGGTCAAGGGCGTCCAGTCCCTGAACCTGACATGAACCCTGTTTTATACTTGGCCAATCAGTGACTGCTGGTTTATGTGACTGCGGTTGACGTTCAGTTTACCTGAAATTCCTCCCCAGGGTGGCAGAGTGCTTGCTGCTGACCCCCCCGGGTTTCCACTGTGTCCTGGAGCCTGGCTACTCAGGGGTGGGGGGGGAGGGGTGTCTGTGCGTTAGAAGTGTCAACATTGCCTGCAGCTTGTTACAAATGCAGAGGCTTGAGTCAGAATTCGAACCCTAACCAGATCCCTGGGGTCTGGTGTGCACATTAAATCTGGGACGAGCACCTCTAGAGGCATAGCCCCCGCTGGTGCTGCAGACTTGAAGGGACAGAAGGCCCAGAAGTCACCCTGGCCGCACAGGCTCCTGTCCTGGGCAGGGGGCCGGGCCGACCGCAGACATGGAGTCAGAGAGGTTTAGTTCAGTTTGTCTCACCGAAGAAGTTCTGAGTCTAGGGTGCCACCACGGAACTACGACTAACCACAACCACCGCGAATTTCCCCGAGTCCCCTAACCCCACACGGGCTGGGACGTGGAGGCGAAGGAGACTTTCTCCATCATCAGGTGTTCTCGCTGCAATGGCATCACAGGGGACTGTGACTCTTGGTTTGCATTGTCCTTTCTGAAGACGCAGAATGAATGGGATGGGAGAGAGAACAAGGTCTGCCCATGGGCATCACAGGGAACCTCACAGGGGAGCCTTTTAAACTTGACATTGAAGGATGACAGAAGGTCATTGATGGTGACCGCGGATTCCTGGCCCTCCCTGACCCCTGAGCTTCTTCCTTGACTTCCTTCCTTTTGCCTTTCCCTTCCCTCCTCCCTCCCCCTTTCTGTCCTTCCTTCTTCCCTCCGTCCCTCCCTCCTGGCAAATTAAGATCTACTGTGTGTATTCAGTAATGGTTTAGGCAAGGTTTTATACCTGTATCAGGAGGAAGATCAAACAGGTATCTTTGCTTTATCAAGTCCCCAGCCTAGTAAGGGTGACAGTGATACAGGGTGCAGCGGGGGGGGGGCTCCAAAAAAGATTTGGAGTGGTGTCCAGAATTCAAAGTGTATAGGAATATTGGAGAGACATATAAGATGTCCTCACCGCCCCCCCCCGCCCCAGGGGAGAGACAAATGGAGCCAGGCCATTGAGAGCTGTTTTGCATAGCAACAGTTTTGCAGCTAACCTCTGGAATGATTATTTAACATATCTATAACCTTTAACTGGTGTCATAGATATGTTAAATAGCTGTGGCCAAGTTTTGGCCAGGTAGAAGGGGGAGCAACTGGGGTTTCAGGAGGGTGAAAGAGTACCGCTGGGCTTTGCTAGAATGGGGACCCCTGCAGCCAGATGAAAGGGAGAGCCACATGGTTTCAGCAAAGTAAGGGTCCCCTCTTGGCCAGGTGAAAGAGAGTCATGTGGTTTCGGCAGAGTGCAGACCCCCTCTTTCCCAGGTGAAAGGGAGAACCACGCAGCTTTGCCAGAATGGAGATCCCTGCAGCCAGGTGAAGAAGAAAGCCACATGCTTTTGGTGGAGTGCAAACCCCTGCAGCTTTGGTAGAAGAGGCCCACGCGGCTTTGGGGTGCCCCCTTTGGCTGCCTGGCCTGGAAAGCAGGAGAGACTTTGACTGGAACTCGGTACAAAGAACTCTTGCCAGTGGACCATGAGAGGGTACCACAGTACTCTGGATTAACTCGAGATTCTGCCTGACACAGCTGATGATACCAGCGGCCTGAAACACAGGCGTGTGCTCTTTTCCTGATTTACGGCACCCGGAGTTGGGACAGTGGGAGAAGGGAGCGCTGTGTGGGTGTAGGTGCATACCCTAAAGGCCTTTGATATTTTAGTCGAGGCGTTAGGCCTGAATAGCATTAAATAAACATTTTGTTTCCTTTTCACAAATCTCTGGCATTGAGAGATGTCTTTCCAATTGGCGGCCGACAGAAGAGCCCAGTAGATATCAGTATTCTGTCTTTGGGAGGGGCCCTTCTTCTTTAGCAGTTTTTGGCATCTCTAGGTGGGCCAAATATCGCCACCCCCCCCCCCCGCCGGACCTCTTGTTCGGTAACAACAGAGAAATATAAACAAAGCAATGTACAAATGATAGTGAATTCTTGTAAGTGACAGGAAATCAAACAGTGGGTTGTAATAGGGAACAGCCCAGGCTGCTGGTTTTGACGGGATGGTTGGAGGGAAGGACATTTAAAATGAGGAAGGAAGATGAGAGGGAGCCGGGTGTGTGAAGAGCAGGGAGAGAACACTCTTGGCTAAGAGAAAGTTCCGGATCGATGCAGAACGTGGGAAAACTCCGTAAACCGAAAGAAAGCCACGGAGGCTGCTGTGTGGTGTGAGAAAGACAAAATGGGAATTAGGCAGCAGGGACTAGAGGGTGACTTACCTCCTAGCGCCTGGGGCGAGTAAGCACTCTGTGTCTTAGCCTATGTTCAGTGGGGAGAAGGGACCTTCTATTGTTTTATGTTGTAAATTGAGGCCAGAGGTTGCAGTGACTGGAGAACTGAGCCAGGAAAGACATCAAGAGTGAGTGAGACCAGGGTTGGAGCTGCTGGGCCAGGGTGCCGGCCGCTGCCTGCCGTCTAGGACCCCATTGCGCTTGTTCTGTTGAGTGGTTGTCATCTCTCCGCTGTGAAACATCGGTCTTCTACGCGGGGTCTGGACCCATGAACTCAATACTGAGGTCCCCTGTGTCCCCACCTGCAGCCTAGGAAGGATCTTTCAGTGACAGCTCTGACTGGCTGCAGGCCAGTGGGGAGCTGCCTCAGTCCCCCAGCCACACGCTCTGCCTGGAGCCCCCCAGGGCCACACGTCACCCACCTGCACCTCCCTTGTCGTCGAGGAGAATCTGGTCAGCAAAGCCTCCAGTCCCTGGGCAGCCGCTTCCCTCCAGGGCTGACTCCTAATAGGGCCGTACAGCTATTTTCCTCCTGACCTACTATGTGCCAGACTCTGAGCCCTAGGACCACTGCCAAGAGCGCATCAGACAAGTTCCTTGCATTTGGGAAGTTATCACCATGTAAACAGAAATCCAACAGCGTCCTAGGAGAGCTGTGAGAGCTAGGCTTGGAGGCGGGGACTCATGGCAGATCCCGGCTGGAAATTTCCACCTTGAGGAGGGGTCTGCATCCTGGGGAGGAAGCCAGGCAGCCCAAGTTCACCGACTTGATTTCCACGAGAATGTGTATTCTAATGATGCATCGCTAACCTGAGGCTTGGGACGCAATAAAATTGTAAAGCCCCATAAAGCCGCTGTAACTGTGGTCTGAGAACGATTGAGCAATGTGACAATAATTGTCCTTCTCAGTGTTTTTCCAATCATCCGCCTGGCTGAGAGTGCTCACAAAGAATCAGTCAGCTGAAGCTCCGCCCCCCGGGAGGCAGGTGGGGGAGTATAGTGACCTGCGTTGGACTGGTGAGCTACTGATGCCCCGGGACACTGTGGAGGAGGGGGAGTCAGGGATGACGTGTAAGTAGCACTGGGGCTGCCCCCTGCCCCTTCATCACACCTCTGCCCCCTGGGGCTGGCAGACCTCCCCAATTCATCACAGTCCTCTCTGGGACACCTTACGCAGCTTCCGCGTTTTATGCAGGACCCTGGGGACGGGGGCCAGCCGTGAGGCTCTGTCTATAGAGAGTTTCATACTGAGTCTCCACTTCTCTTTCCAGGAGTTACTGACTTGTAAAATGCTAATGAAGTACTTAACATTTATGGCCATGAAAATGACAGAGGAAATTCCATTTTCAGAAGAGGTTGGAATGTCTCCAGCAGCCCCCCTAAGACTGGGGAAACCCCTGATCTCTCTGTCGTAATGTAAGCATCCGAGGGCCATTAGGAAAGGAGTAGAATTCGTCTTTCTCACCGACATCAAAACTCCTACAGAAAGACTTGCAAGCAGCCACCCACACCCTGTCTGATTTGGGACCTTTCTCCCTCAACTCACCCAGGGCTTTCTTTACAATGATTCATCTCTCTGCAGCTCAAGCCAACACGCATTAATTAGACACCCACTGCATACAAGTGTGTGCAAGGACAGCGTGTGGTTTGCAGCCAGGCTGGGCCTCAGTCCAGTCCCTCCGCGCCCGGCTCTCTGACCCGGTGGCTCACTGGCAAGGCTGCGGCGCGGGTTGGCGCTGACTCAGGGAAAGTGCAGAGCAGAGCGTACCTGGTGACAATGAATTCCGTCAGTGCTCCGACCTCGTCTCCACCCACCTTCTCATCTGGCAAGCTCACAGGCCAGTCCGAAGTGCGCTTCTCCTGACATCGTCCTGTGACGCTCCACCCTCTTCCGGTTTCTCATCTCCTTGTTCCAGCCCTAACCCCATCGCTTTCACTCCCTTGCTCGACTTCCACGACAGCCCCCCCCAGAGCTCCATGACCGTGTGTTTCTTCATACAGTCATCTGCCCGGACCCTCCTCCGAAGTTCTCTAACATAAGCACACACACATTTATGCACCTACACATGTGCGCAAATACATGTGTGCATGCATGTGCATATGTACCAGTGTGTGTGCACACACATGCAGGTAGAAACACAGACGTAACTCTGTTGGGAACTGTATTTGGCCTGCAGCTTCATGTGACTATGTGCGTGTATTCCATGCTCAGTAAATAGTTGTTATGTGAGGCACGAGACAACAGCAGTAAATCAGAAACTGTTAAGGATGATAGAGGACAGCTACTAAGGGAAGAGTCATTTGAAGGATCAATTAACTAAAACTGATGAGCTCCAGCAGGAGCCCAGGACGCCAGCAGAACATCAGACCAGCCCCGGGGCCTGCAGGTGATGTTAACGCTGATCAGGAGGCACTCGAGGAGTCTGCCTCCTCCAGGGCTGCGTTCGGAGCCCATGGGGTGCGAGGGACCCGAGAGACAGGGTCCAACAGAAGAGTCGGGTCAGTACACCCCAAGCTGGGAGTGTGTGGGAGTGTGGACTTGTGTGAGTGTGTGACTGTGCATGCGAATGGGTGTGCACACACGAGTGTGTGAGTGTGCATGTGGGTGACTGCACACGTGTGTAGGTATGCAGCTCTGTGGGTGTATGTGAGCATGTGTGTGTGATTGAGCGTGCATGTGTGTGTGAGTGTGCATGGCCATGGCGTGGGGCGTGAGGTAGGGAAGCAGGGAAACAGCCTGGAGATGCGGAGAAGAGTGAGGTCAGGGGATTCTGGGCATAGCACCTACCTGGGATTCAGTTTAAAAATACTGGAAATCCACCGACAGTTTTTGGAAAGGCCTTTTAAAAAATATTTATTTAGAGAGAGGGCAGCCTGTCTGGGATGAGTGCAGCTGCCCAGACTGCAGCTCGGAAGAAAGTTCAGTGTCTGAAGCGGGAGAGTAGAAAACCCAACAGCCTCCCGGAAGGCAGAGGGAGGAACTGAACGTGGTACTACAGTCAGTGCAGACACGCCTAGAGCTGCGTTACCTCCCACGTGCCTGGGAGATGGCCTTTCTGCTTCCTTTCCCTGAGCTGCTTCCCCGGGAATCATTCCTGGGAACGGGTTGCGTTGGGAGTGACATGCGTGCCCCTTCCAGCTGCAGCACCAGGGGCCGGGGCTCGGTTCTCCAGGTCCCTTTCTCTTGCTCCAGCCGTCATGATGGCTGGGGCAGAGTGGCCCCAGATCGGAAGCATCCCTTCTGGCAGCGTCACCCCCGTGGGACACACCCGGCCACCAGCTGATCGCACCTGCAGCCCACACTGCGGGCACAAGGAATCGGTGTGTGTTGTGATGGACCACTGGGGTTTGGGTTATTGGGTAGCAGCCCAGCCTCTCCTAACGGATGCGCCATCTTGGCACTTGGCCCTGCAGACATCAGGGATCACAAGTGACCACGAAGCCACCTGCCTGCTCAGGGAAGGCAGTGGCCGCAGAACCCCTGCTGCAGGGGCAGAAACCAGCGGAGTAGCAGGAGCTGCAGATGCGAGCTGGGGCAGCACGTGCTGGCTGGTTAACGGTGTGTAAAATACACCAGCGGGCGGGAAACACCAGGGGCGTGCCCACAGCTGGTCTGCTTGCCACCCAGGGGCTGCCGTCCCGCAGCCTTCTGTTCAGAAATTGCTCTTAGGTGACCAAATGCCTGATGCGGCAGGACCCTTGAGGGGCTGCGTCCCCCGCCAGCAGGAGGAAGAGGTCCTTTTGAGAAGGCCAGTGTCTCCTGGTAGAGCACCCTGGGTAGACAGTTAACGTGTGGCTGTGTATCCTGGTGAATGCTGCAAGTTCTACTGCTTAGTGCTTTCACACCTGTTTTAAAAAGTGTGTTTGGCCTCTATTTTCCTGTATCATGACACTTGAAACCTGGAGATTTGCCCTGGTTTTTTAAAATATGTATTTCTAAATTGGTGAGCTGCCTTGTACAAAAACCACAATGACCTTTCAAGGCCTTTTTTTAAAGGCAAGGGAAGCTGAGCACATGCCTCCCTGCCCCGCCTCCCAGACCATGTTTCTCCCTGTTGCCGAGGGGCCTGTGGGTTGGTGAGTTCAGTACGGGTGGTGCCAGGTGAATCTCACCTGAACTTCAGGTAAATCACACCTGATTTTCAAAGGCAGCGTGAAAGAGTTTTGGACAGATGAGCTGCCCCTGGAACTTTCTGTCTTGGGAAGATTCTTCCTCTTAACACACCAGAGGCTGTGCTTGCTTCTTGAGGAAATGACCGTGTTGTTTTCTTTGTTCTTGGGTACGTCATCTGCCAATTTTTTACTTTTATTTTTAAATTAAAGTTGTTGTGGCGACATGTGGTTAATACAGTGATAAAGGTCTGAAGTGTAGATTTCACGGCACCTGAGCTGTCTGTGGCACTGCGCCCCCACCACCCCGAGTCAGGTCTCCTTCCATCGCCATGCCTTTGACCCCCTTCCCTCCGGGCACCGCCATGCAGTTGTCTGGGTCCGTGAGTTTTTCCTGTTTGCTCCTTCGTTGCTTTCATTTTATATCCCACGCATGAGTGAAATCCTGTGGCTCTTGACTGTGGCTCATTTCTGACTTACTTTGCTGAGCACGACGGTCTCAAGACCCACACATGTTGTCTGTCTTTCTACATGAACATCGATGTCAGTGAAATAAACAGGGACCTGTGTTCCGATAAGAAATCTGGGGTGTACAGTGTGGCCTGGCTCACACATGGCTCCACTTCTGGGGTACAGCCTTCACATATTTGCCCCGGGGAGCCTCCACCTCGCTGGGCAGTCACAGCCCCAGTAGCTACAGGGGGGCGTGAGCGTGGGTGTGGGGCTGCAGAGCCCACCCCAGGGCCGGGGATGGAATCAGGCTCAGCCCCAGTGGGTCCCCCTCCGTGAAGAGAGTCATCGGCGACTCCCAGCCGCCCTTGCGGTGACAATCTGATAACCTTCCTTCAAGTGCAGAGGGTGGGGGCGTGCAGGATCAGGTAGGAGAGAATGGGTTCTGACAGGCGTTTTCAGGTTTCCGAAGGCAGGTCTTCATTCCAGCCTGGCGTTTCATCTGGATTTATTATCTCCCCATTATGAGAAAATCAAAAGAGGTCATTTGGAGAGGTTTTATCTTCCTTTTCTTCCGAGGAGGCCTCATGAAACATTTATGCACCCTGACAAGATCAAACCGAGCTTTCCTGGCGGCTCTGTCTTCCCGAGCCCTGCCCTTCAGAGGTGCCTGGCCCGGTCCCCTCCCTGGTGACCGCTCAGTGCTGTCTCTGGAGGTTGACTCGTTAACGACAACGTCGGTTTGCCTTTCTGCAAATGTCCCCACACGCATGACTCCCAGCCTTCTGAAATAAAGTGCTAGCTTAGTCAGGTTGCAGCTCGCGAGAGCTGAGCTGGTTTCTTCATTCGTACACTCCAGGCAGAGTTGGGGCTCTTGGACCTGAGCACAAAGTGGGAATACGATGTTGCAAGAGCAGTTTAAATATGAAAGAGGTTGTCAGTATTAGTGACTTAGTTTTCCAAATATTTATTGTCTGTCACTCAAGTCCTTTGCGTCTCATGCCACCGTTACAGATACATAAGGCCTCAGACAGGGAAGGAAGAGTAACAGGCTAAATATTAAAGTCAGAGTGGAGATGTGGACAGAAAACTATCTGTTGACTGGTGTCCCAGGGAAGAAAAGTAATTCAAAAACTAATTGAGTACCTACTGTGTGCCGGGAAGTTAAACAACCCTTCACTTCATGTAAACATTTGGTCCAGCAGGTCTCGTTACGTCCATTTTACCGAGGAAGGAGGCTGGTACTCAGTTGAGCAACCAGCCCGCCATGTCACAGCTCGCAGGTACAGAAACAGTTGAAATGACTTGTGTCAGACCCCAAGTCCGTTTTTCCCGGCGAACTGTACTTTCTGGTGTGTTCATCTATTTTGTATAATACGACACCATAAAAAAGCTCACCTTCTCTCTCTCTCTCCCCATATATAATATTTATTCTATCATACAACATCCGGCAGAAGTAACACCTGCTCCAGTGTGGTTGCTAGGGGAATAACATGGGTGTAATTATTTATAGTTCTAACTTGGACATTTCACCTAAAATGTCATGTGGTGTGTTGAGTGTGATATGGCAGTGTTGCAGAATGACATGTTTATGGTCTTGTAATACAAGATTTTGTAATAAAAAGGGGCGTTATTTGTGCCAAATCCCATATCTATAATAAATATACTATATTATATTATAGTATTGGTCTAGCCTCCTATAGGTACACACACACACACACACACACACACACCACCTCCATTATGTCATATACATAAAGTGTAGGTGAGGGATGTGATTAAAGAATTACAAAGTGAACATGTGCTCAAGCCAGTTTGCATGCAGCCCCAGAGCCAATCAAAGGGGCTGTTAATTATTGATACCAAGGTGGTTTCCACCAAAGGTCACTTAATTACCTTTCATTACAAAACGCCTTGCATTGTACTTCATGACTGTGTGGGGGTGTTTTTTTAAAAATCTTTTTAACTCTTCCACACGTATTTAAAATGTGAGCCTTAAACTTTTTTGAAAGATGTGTTTCCTGTTCCCCCAGAAAAGCGTATGAAGGAAGTCCCGGGTTCTGAGCAGGGTGTTAAGTTGGAGGGAAGCAACCGTGGAGGTCCCAGAAAGCAGGGTGCCCGCCTTCTGGCATCTGAGCCCCACCGGAAGAAGGGTTGTCCTGGGCGGCAGGGTGAACACGTTGTAGCACGTAATCACGAAGCATTCTCACGGTGTTTTCAGTAAATGTATGATTTTGTGTTGGGCCACGTTCACGGCCATCCCGGGTCAGGTGTGGCTCGCGAGCTGTGGTTTGGACACCCCCGCCCCTTGTAAGGAGGTATCACAGCAAGTTTAAAAGTGCTCGGCTTTGAAACACTAAGTGAATCTTAAGTGGACCCTGTGGTAGCAGATTGTCTTTTGCCAAGAAAACCCCAGAAATACGTGCCTCCCACAGGCTGTTTTATAAATGTATACTCCCACCCACCCACCCACAGATGGAGCCCTGTAACCCTGCATGGACACTGGTGACTGACGTAGCCAAAACAGGACGGCAGAAGGGACCCTGTGGGCCATCCACAGTGCAACCCAAATACGCCATTCCCGTCTCCCTAGAGGTTTCAGGGACCTCCATCTTCAAACCCAGCCACCGTGCTGTGAGGAAGCTCCAGAGGCCCTTTGCAGGGCCTTTGCGGAGAGGCCACGGGGGCCCGGGGCACATTCTCAGGTGTGGCTCCCGCGCCATTTGCCCCCCCCCCGGCGTGTGAGCTCGGTCTTGCCAGTGGCCCCTTCGTCCTCCAGCCCGTGACCCGCCAAGGCTGTGAGGGGCAGAGACAGCTGTCCCATGGAAGCCTGTCCGTGCTGCAGACCTGCAGCTCGAGCCACTTCGTCTTCGCAGCCTTCAGCTGCTGCATCGGGAGGTGGTTTGTTACAGTAGCAATGGCTAACCATTTACTCCCTAAGGGAAGTGCCTTGCAGACGCCCTGCGTGTGACTGTACTGGGATCGGCTGTGTTCTATCCACTGGTAACTGATCATACTCGCATGCTTTGTTGCACTTTGCTGTGGTCTTGCTGTGGATACAGATTCGAACCATGCGTTTTATCTCATTTTATGTTTAAATTACACCTGATATTCAAGATTACATTAGCTTTGGCGTACAGCACAGTGATTAGATATTTATATGACTTCGGAAGGGATCACCCTGGAAATCTAGTGCCCACTGGTCGTCACCCACAGTTATTACGATGTTGTGGACCGTGCTGCCTACCCTGTACTTGACACCTCCCTGAGTCAGTGAGAAACAGCTCAAGGCATTAGGAAGTACAGTTTGGCAGTTACAAAATATTCACACATTCTGTGCACTGAGGTTAGGGGCAGAGGGCAGGCTTATTCCAGGCGCGTCCCAGGTTCTGACATTGTGAGCAAACCCGCGGTCGAACACTGACCTCCACCCACTCCCGCAAACTCTCCTCCGGAAAACCCGCGCCCCGGGGAAGACTGCCGGTTCTTAAGGAGCGAAGCGCCCAGTTGTCTGCAAAATTAGGAAAGACCCGGAGACTCAAAACGCATGTTACCTGGTGGTAACCTCTGGGAGTCCTACTGGGCTGGGCTTTCTCTCATTAAAACTTAACTCTTATGTAGTATTTAAGCAAATATATTCCACCAAACATTTTCGTCTGTCTCACACACTTTTTAAACGATATCAAGGAGGTGTCATCGATGGACAAACAGTGTGCGGGCTTCAGTCACGCAGCTAGCTGTTCTATTACATATGAACGCTGAGGGGTCGTCCGCACACTCAACGTGCAGCAGTGAGCACGCCTGTCACCCCCAAACCTGTCCCCACGCCCTGTGAGTCCCCCCTCCCGGATCTCGCCAGGCCCCTCCCACGGGCAACCACTGGTCTGTCACCAGAGTGAGAAGAGATGCCAGCTGACCCGCTGAGCCTCCGGACAGGACACATGGAGGATGGAACATGACCCGTGTTCTTGTCAAAAACTATTTAAGGAGGAAGTAGCTGGGTGAGGTCCAGATTGTGGGGAATCCTACCAGACCCTTCAGAAACGGTGATGTAATGAAAGGCCAACAAGAGACGGGAACACGGCTCATTGAAAGGAAAAGAGATTGAAGACTAATAACAGCCAATCACCAAACATGATGCTTGGTTGAATTTTGAATGAAAAAATATATGACATTTTGAAAACTTTAGGGACATTTGAATATGGACTATTTCTAGGAAAATCATTGTTTTAATGTTCAATTTCCTGTGCACGTGAAGGATTATATGGGAGGCCGTTCTCGACGTTCCGAGACTCAGGCTGGGATACCTGGGGGCGAGCAGCAGTCAGCAACCTCCTTTGTGAACGGAGAAGGAGAAAACGCAGCAAAACGTTAGCACTGACAAATTACATGAAATTTCTGCGGCTCTTGTGTTGTAGTATTAAGTTTCCCACAGCTGAAAATATTTCAAAAAGATCAGACGTTTCAAGAGATGTGATTTATCAGTAGCCATGACTGAGGCCAACTGAACCCTGTGTTGGCTACATAAAGAGGAAGCCGTCGATTAGAAATTGCTGGGTAGTTCCGGCGTGTCCAGGAGGGCCAGGCGGTGAGGTGAGGCAGCCAGGCCAGCGGGTGCCGTGCTGGTGACCTGACCCCAGGCACCTGCGTGCTGCCCCCAGATGGACGGGTGGCCGACACCACGAAGCGAGACCAGTGACGCTGCAGCTCACCGCACCTCCCCAGGTACGGGGCAGGGGGGAAGCTGCCTTTTCTCTCCAGAAAATGTCCTGTTTGCCTCTAAGTTCTGAGTTGAGGCCCAGCTCAGGTGTGAATGAGGAGGCCGAACTTACTCATAATGCCGACCCCGAGCTGCCCGGGCGCAGGAGAGAGCTGCAATGTGACTTCTTGCACGGCGAAAGGGGGTTCGTGCCCTGTGCTAAAACTCACAAGTGTGGGATTCAGTCCCACGAGGAAGGCAATCGGCATGCTGGACAGATGTCAATGGCAGAAGCCCAAACGACCAGTGCTCACCACTCGTCCCAGGGCGGGGATGTCCAGGGTGGGGGTCCCCTTCAGGGAACGCTCTTGGGGGAGGAAGGAGTTAAACTGGTTCCCGAAGTATCTGTGTGGTCCAGCACAGGGAACCAGCACAGGTGAGACCCGGAGGCTCTGCAGTGTCCTGGCCTGGGGGAGCCTTCAGCATGCGTGATAGATACGCCTCAAACCTCAGGTGAGCCGCCCCAGCCTGCTGTGCCTGTTAGTGCTGGGGCCGCGAGGGGCGGCCCCGGACTCTGGGCGTCTCTGAACTTGGTGGGTGCGATGCACTTAGTTAAAACCAGGTGGCCCTTGCAGAGCTACCCCTTCTTATGGGAGCAAAGCCCCTTCTCTCTCTTTACCCAACAATCTGCATCTGCTTCAGCCTTCAGACTCACAGGGAGCCATCTGGGTACTGGCAGCTGCCATGGCTGAAGGACCCCTCTGTCTCACGGAAGACAGGCCCACTTCCTGAAGCTTCCCGGCTCCTCCAGCCAGCACTAGCCTCCCCTCCAGGCTTTCTCCAGTCATTCATGCAGAACTCCTCTGATGCTGGGCTTTAGGGAAGGATTCCCTCCTAAGTAATAAACTTTTTGTTAAAAAGCAAGGCATGTCTTTTTTTCTTTTCATCCCACATGTATATCACAGAGAAGGCACACACTAAACGTTTGTGCTTTTTAAGAAATATTTTAATAGCATTTTCCCATACTTATTCAAAGAAGAAGATAGATACAAAAGTTCCTAAGATTTCACAGTACATCTTAATGTTGATATAATGCTAGAGAGTTTTACTCCCACAAAGCCACCTCGGCCTTGTGCCCAGCCTGCCGTGAGCAAGGCTGGTGGCCTCTGCTGTGTGTCCTGTACTTTGTGTGTAAATAAAAGTAAGCCTTCCTCTCGAGGACACGACGCTTGCTGAAGCGCAGCATACTCATTAAATAACATATTTATACTCAGCTTTTAAGTAACGTCAGGTCCTATTTGAACTAACGAGCACACATGCACGTACGCACTCTTTTTACACCTCACAACAGCCGTAGAGAGTGACACTGGTTTTAGTATTTTACTAATGGGAAAATGGAGGCCCAGTGACCTGGGCCTCGGATAATCGAAGGGTTCTGATACTAGAGGCCGAGGAGTCTGCCTTCCAGCTGGAATTGGCGTAGCTGGCGATGGCGTCCTGCTCGGGGCTCCTCAGTGTGACCGGTGCGCCTGTACGTCAGGTGTCCGAGGACAGGGACACTGGGCACGGACCACGTGAGGACTCTCTGTGTTACCTTCGAGGTGGTTTCTGTCAGTCTGAAGTTCTTCTTAAATAGAAACAGTGCTCAAACAAAAAAAAGGAAAAAAGCAATGAGAAGGATAATGCATACAGTGTAATTCATGTGATAAAAATATTTGTAGCCATAATATAGAGGGTCCAGCACAAATAATGCCCGTTTTTATTACAAAATCATAAGCATGTAATTCTGTAACACGGCATTATCACACTTGAGCACACCATGTGACACTTTAAGTGAAATGTTCAAGTTAAGACTGTAAGTTATTACACCCACATTGTTGCCCTGCCAACTACACTCAAGCAAGGTATTACTTCTGCCAGTCCCTCGATATGCACACAAATGCATAGAAAATGACCCCAAAATATACACACCTAAGAGTTTAACACTGTGTACACAAAGTGTACATGCCTGAGAATAATGTATGTACAAAATGCCTATATCCAAGAGCTTATCAGTGTATACACAAAGTATACACACCTAAGAGTTAAAGTTTAATTCAAAGGAAGAAAATGTATGTATTTCTATAGTGTTTAAATGTCTTGCAATGTCCCAACAACTTTTACTTAATTGAAGTAAAATAATACCATGGCCATATTTAAGGGTGTTCAGAGAGGAGTGAGAGAACATTTCAGACACTGTAGGGAAAAAAGTCAAAGCTTGTAATGTAACTGGATCCAAGACTTTTCTCTAAAGAAGCAGTGAGGTAAGTGGAAAATACAAAAATTATCTTTTTTCTGCCTGAAAATCTGTCATATTCCATTAACGAGTTCCCATCCCACTCCCTCCTCACCCACTCAGTCGACTTGAGCCCGGTGGCCGCGCACCCGGCGTGCTTAAATCAGGGACGCACCTGCTGGGCTGAACTGCCGGGTGGGGCGAGGGGGACTCAGATTGAGAAGCACCAGTTACCTTGGTCCATGGCGGGCCGTCTTGGACATGGAGTGAGTGGGAAACCCTCTTCCACCAGTGGCCTCTCCCCAGAGTCTTCAATTATATCTGAGACGTCGCTGTAACGACCAGCATGTGAGCAATAACAGATCTTGGCAATTTTCTCTCTGGGACTGGAAATTCATGAATTATGCATGTCTATGCAGATTTTTCACCTGTGACAGGTGTAGTATGGGCAATTTCCCTGACGTATTAAGAAAACCAGTGTGGTACCAGTAACGGATACAAATGAGGTGTCCTCATCGTCTATTTAACCATTTCCTGCCAGGCCGTGGCAGGGGAAGGCCGTGGCGGGGAGCTCAGCGATGGGTGGGACCCTGCGGACAGCAGCTCCCCTGGGGGGCCCTTCGTGGAGAGATGGGCAGGTCGTGGCTGTTTACTGCTTCACTGGATGATTTTTTTCCTGCTGAGTGGCAGCACCTGAGTGGTGGCACATCCTATCTGAACAGCTAGCTGGTGAGCTCAGCAGAGCACTTTCCTGAGGGAGGAGACAGACGTCACAACAGGGGAGAAATAATCATCTGTGACCAGTGCCCCCCCCCCCCCCAGATGAGCTGGCAGGGCATTGTTGCCCAAAATGCTCAGCTTCCACGTATCTGGGCCCCAAAAGCCCTGTTCCAAGGCCGCCCATTCTCTGAAATCTCATTGACCTGGTGACGTCCCGAAGAAATGAAAGTCAAGGACATCAGATACTGCTTTTCCTGCCCCCTGTAAACCATGCATGCTGAAGATTAAGACAGTATTTTCCTGGTGAGTGGTCTTGAGGTCAGGGAGAGAACTCCGGACTGGGAGTCTGCAGACTCCAGGCACGAGGGACCGGGTGCTGCCCACCGGTGTTTGAAAGAGTGCTCTCTCTCTCTAGACATAGGTATAGAATATATATATATATATAGTTACAGATATAGATAGATATGTATACAGATATAGATACAGACATAGATATATGTATAGATATGGTCCATCCAGAAGGTATTCAGCCATGTAGTATGAAAAAGAGACATTTCTTAAAGATACAAACTACAAGAAACATTGTACATGGGACAATGACGCCTCAGACCCCTTCGAAGTAGGCACCTTGGGACCTCACCCAGTTCTCCCAGTCACCATCAGCTGTCCTGGCATATTTTCTTGACTCTCATCAGTGGTCTGAAATCTCTTCCGTTTCACTAAAGGTGATATTAGTTTGGGGTAAAGTCAGATGTCACAGGGCACCAAATCTGGGCTGTAGGGGGGCTGAGTCACCTGGATGAGCTGATGTTTTGCCAAAAACTCCATGTCGGAAATGATGCACGAGCGTGTGTGTTATCATGATGAAGCTGCCAATCACCGGTTGCCCATAGCTGCGGCCTTCCGAATCATCCAAATAGTTTCCGCAGAGGTATGTTCAAGTTTAGTGCAAAATTTGATGCAGATTCGTTGCTCTGCTTGCTTGGGCGTTTTGAATGTGACAGTCACGCTGTACACAGGCTCACTCAGTGGCATCTACCACCCCCCTGACTAGTACAGTGAGGTTGTCATTGTTCACGCATGTGCGTTCCAGTCCACGCTCCTTGGCTGCCTGGTTACACTGATGTCGCACAAACTGTTCTCGTGGTGTTAACCATGGCTGCACTTTTCCAGACAGACCTCATGTATATGTGTATATGTATGATCTTTGCCATGATCCAAAAGGTCGGCCCATCGTCCCCTCTGCTGAGGGTGGCGGCGTTGATCGAGAGGGAAGTTGATCGATTTTCGCCGTCACACACCTAGACAGAGAAGAGCCGGGAGGCGGACCAGCCAGAGCCTGTGCCCCCAGCTGCCGTGGTCCCAGCCTGTCTGGACACGAGGGCCCTGTCCCATCAGGACCATTTTCTCACGATGTGATGTAACTCAGACACCAGGAGCATTGACCCGAAACCAGCCAGGTCTGTGGGCTTGCCCTCCCCATCATCTAACACTGAGTCGCAGGGATTTAGCTCCTCACAAAGGCAGCTCTCACGCAAAATAAGGCAGAACTCAGCCAAATACTCTGACCTGGCTTGTTTTTCTCATCCAACATCAGAGAGTCAGGCTGCAGCTGGAGCCTCGGGGTGTTCTTCGGCTTGTCTGTTGATTTGGGGTCCGCTGTGTCTGATCCAGGATCACATCCTGGCTTTGCCTCTTATTAGGCACCGAACTTCGGGGAAATCAGTCTCTGTTTCCCAGACTCCACAGGAGTAGACGGGGGATTACCTCCTGTGGAGTTAGGAGAATTACATGGTTACCATTCACAAAGCACTTAGAAGTGCACCAGGTGCACTCAGAGGCTGCGCACGTGTTTCATTGTATTTCCTCATCTGAGGCCGAACTGCAAGCTTAGCCTGTCTGCCCCCCATCTCCCCTTGAACATCCACACTCACGTTCCTTAATGAAAGGTGAGGAGCTTGTCCTGGCAGAGGTTATGTGACCTACTTTCCCTAAGAAGGGGTGCGGCCAAGTTCAGGTCCTTGTCTTTTCTACAAAATTGAAATTTAAAGTGGTGGCATCAGATGGACCCGAATAAGGATAATATACCTGAAGGTATACAAACATTTAAAGTTGTAGCCACTCTGTTTATGGGGGACAGAGAGAGAATGAAGCTGCATATTCTGCCTTTGTTTGAGGTGTCCAAGGCAATTCCCAAGACAAGAGATTGATTTGGCAGCCTGTCCTGGGGTCACTGGCCGCGCAGCAGGGAAGCGGGAGCAGGTGGAGGGGAGAGTCGAAGCCAGCGCCGTGCTGCTGGGCGGGCGCTTACTGTGGCTCCTAGTCGGTCTTGTCGGGACCTGTGGGGCGCAGTGTAAAGGATGCCTCAGTATCACCCCAGCTTGTGGGGACTGGCTGAGGACCGCACTACATTCCACGGTGCTTCCAGAGTGCCCGGTCCCGGGTGAGAGACAGAGAGAGCTATACTAGGACATCATCAGGAGAGACACTGGCTGGGCGTTCACAGAAGCTGTGATAGAAATACGGATACAATGTAGAGATGCAGACAAATGTTGCGCAGCAGGTGGATACAGATTAGCCAGCGCTACAGGTATCCAGGTTGGGAGCAGTCTGCTCTGTGGTCGCCCACTTGCACGTGGACGGCAACAAAGGGCATGGGAAGCCCTCTGCTTGTCCCCATGTCTCCCCGCTGGGTCCCCAGGCCTCATAATCCTCCCCCTGGTTCATCTCATGGTCCCCAGGGACGAAGCCCCGAGTTCCCCTCCTGTCTCCCTGCACGGCGAGGCCACCTGAGGCTCCCTCCAGTACTTCTTCTCTTCAGTGTTACTGTCGCGTGTCTGTTCAGCCCCCAGGAGCGCAGTCACTGCTGTCTCCTGTCGTCAGTGGCTCTCACCCGAGGACTGTGCTGTCAGGAGGTCACATGCTGGGACAGGAGGTGGCATAAAAGACCTGAGAGGGAGCATTTTTACTTTCCAGTGAGAAATCAGCAACATGGAAATATCAGTGACCCATCAAGTAACGGATATCACTTACAGTCTTTGGGTTAATTTCTGCCACCAAACGGCTGGTGAGTGTACAGATCGCATCGCTGCCCTTCACCTCTCAGAGCGAGTTCCCGGAAGGCCCTGTTCACCAGCGGGGCTGAGTCGCACCCGAGCCGTGTGTGAATCATGTGGCGTCCACGGTGAGTCACTGCTCACGGGGTCCCGGGCGCCTTCGGCTCACACACAGTATGGAGCTTGCAAGGCAGTTTTACCAAGGTGGCATGTGTTTGACTCGAAAGGAAGTGTGTACGCCCTTTGAGAAACAGCGAACCGGGCAACGCCAACAGAACTCATCCCTCCTCGGCCTCCTGCTGCTTTTCCTGACGGCCACCATCGGGGGATGTTGTGCGGTTTTCCGGTTGGAAGGGGCTGCAGCCACGCCCGGTGACTGCTGGTGGCACAGGTGGACACGTGTGTCCCAACATGGTGCCCTGCTGGTGTGTGTGTCTGGGACCTGCACGCCTGCACGTGCTTCCGGTGACCTGGGTGGGGCGGCGCCTAAGTCACAGAGACGCTTCCGACTTCTGAGTTCGCCGCGCGGTGGGAGGAAACGAGTGTCTTCGCTTTTCTAACGTGAAGAAGGCCTGTCCGAGTCCTCAGGCCCAGTCCTTGTCCTCGTACCTTCTAGTTTAGGGTTTGCAGGTTTAGTAGCTGTAGATCTAGAAAGCTCCCCCAATGAGAATTGTATATATGTATATAATTTTACACGTGTATGTAAAATACGCACAGATAAAAATGTGTTCACATGTGTATGTACATCATATATGCACATATACACAACATAGATTCATTTTGGGATAAGTATGGTCTGAGACACTTTGGAGATACCAACAATATTTATTGTTTTTCTGAAATTCAGCTTTTTTCTCTCACTCTCTATTTACCTTGCAGCTATACTGTAGCTCCCGCTAACCCGATGGGGGTCTCAGCACCTCTCAGCACTGACAGGGGTCAAGGGTAACTCTTCGGGCCCAGCCCCTCAGTCTCGGCCCACACCTGCTCCAGGTGACCACACTGAGTGGGCCTCGGTGCCTTTGCCCTCCCATCCCATAGCGGGGGGTTGGGGTGGCGGGGAGGCAGGGCCCAGGCAGCAACGTTTGGGTGGGTGGGGCTTCTGCTTCCTTAAGGTCTGGCCCCTCATAACCTTGAAGGGGCATTTCAAGGGCGTGTCCATTCTCTCCAGTTCTCTCAACAGTCACACACTCCTGTCCAGCACAGTACCCATCCCACTGCCTTTCCTCCCATCTCCGAATTCTTAACACGCCACCCACGTTCCTCTGTTGCATAGGGGACTCTGAGCTCTGGGTATGGGCTCGGTCTCCCTTTCTCCAGGGTCTTTTTATCACTCCCATTTGCTCTGACTTTGTTAGGGGTGAGTCTTGATTACCATCACGGAGCTCAGGGTCGCTGCCCCGCAAGGGAAGAATCAAAGAAGCTCTTGTCCACTGCCCCCCCTGGATGTCCAGGCTGTGTACTGGGGGATGTTAGCTCATTAGCAGGGATCTTTTGCTGAGGGAGCCGGCATTTGGGGGCTCACATGGTTGGCCACCAGGAAGTGATTCACGGCCAAGTGGGAAACATAAAAGTGGTGGGACCCCCACCTCTTTGGTGCGTGTGGGATGCAATGTCAAGTGTAAATAGAAACCGAAGCATTTGTCTTGTCACTTCAGTGCTTTGATACCTGGATGATTTGCCTCCCATTTTTAAAATGTAACAGTTGTGACTATGTGGGAGAAGCACCCAAATGAGTGCCGAGCCGTGCCGCTTCCCACCTGTGAATTCACACGGTGATGATCGCATAGCTCTCGAATTGCAGACAAGTTCAAAGTGACTCCATACACCTGAGATGAAGATTCCGGGTCAAAGGCAAGTGCTGGTAAAACCCTGAGCTCACGTCCTGGCCCAGAGCTTAGCTGCCTTCCCCGGCCGCCCTTGCAGGCAGGCAAGGAGTTGTGACGGGTCACGTGACAGGCACGCCCCGAGGACTGTGTACGGGCAGCGGGGATGCACCTCCAGAGCATCCCAGTGCACTTGAGGTGTCAAGTGCATCCCAGTGCACTGGAGGTGCATCCCCACTGCATGGGGATGCAGCCCAGTGCCGCCCTAGCTCCCCGACCTCCCAGTCTCTTGCTTTGTCTGCAGGTGGCACGAAGAGCCGTCTTCTGCAAATCTCGAAGTTGGGGGGCTGCAGAAAAATGAGGCTCAGTCTCTGTTGCAGGGCGGTCTCCCAGGGCATCCCCCGACTGGGAGCAGCCACGTTTAACCGAGATGTGAGCATGACGTTGGCTTTTAAAGAATAAAGGCTTTTCTTTTTTTTTTTCAAGAGCAGCTAGCTTTCACAACTAATAGAAGACACATTCACCAAATTATTCACCCACGCAGTAAGTCGGTGAGGAGTCCCTCAGATCTGTTTGGGTGCCTGTCACATGTCAGGGACTCTGGAACCAGTCACCGTGTAGACTGATAAATGACACATGCACACCCCCTGCCACCGCGGGTGATTTCCTGAGGACGAGGGACAGCAAGGAACAACTATGTAAGTGTGTGCCTGGGACAAATGCTGGGAAGGAAGCCGGAGTGGGAGGCTGTTCCTGTTGCTAAAAACCTCCCTGTGTAGGATGGTCCTGGCTGGCTTCCTGGAGGAAGCGATGGGTGAGCTGAGAGGGGGTGGATGGGAAGGATCTGCGGGACCCTGCTACGTGTCCAGTGCACCGGCCGGCACTGACGTGGTGGAGACACCGGCGGGGAAGAAAGCCCCCGTTGCTGAATCATAGAGGGAAAGCTAGAAAAGGGGTGATTGGGAAATAGGATGCGGACTGCATGGGCAACCGGGCTCACGTAAGGGTGTGGGAATTCCGTTTAAGTGCAAACTTGTTGATTTATTCCTTGAAAGGAAGTTAAGCAGGGGATTGGCCTAGAAGGTTGGTATTTTAAAACACCATTCAGAATGCTGTGCCCAGAGTTGCTTACAAGGGAGAGAAGTGGAAATGTGAGAAGAACACATGGAATGTTCTGGTAGTGATGGTAACAGAAAACGACAGGTTAGAAACTAAGAGAGGTGGCAGGAAGGGCGGGGAAGGTGCTGCTCAGAGTGGAGGCCTGTCTGAGAGGTAGACCCAGCAGACTGAAGGCAAGGTGCACGTGGGGGGCCAGAAAGAGGGGGTAAGATGGATTTCCAGTGTTACAGCTTGGTCACATGGGTGAAAAGTGGAGGGACGGTCAGAAGAGCAGGTGCAGAGTGAAGAGGAGGTTTGAAGAGCAGAGTATCTTCAGATGATTACTCTGGCCTCCTTCAGGGTGAGAGGCCACCGTGATACATCGAGTAGTGATTTCAGTTCAAGCAGTAACATCAGGAAGGACTCGGAAATGGTGGTTCAGAAATCGGCGAGAGGTTTAGGCAGGAGACATAAATGTGGAGACAGTGAACATTAACATGTGCTTGAAAACACGAGAAAGAAGGAGGTCACCAAGGGCAAGGAGCAGGAAAACAGGGGGGCTGGGAGCTGAGCCCTGGGAAGGTTGGCGTGACCCGCACCCTGGCAACGTGCGACGTACGGCATCTTCCTGTCCCAGTTCCCTCGTCCCCCCGTGGTTCACGTCCGGGCGGAGTGCTCTTGCTCCGTGCTCCTGTGGTTCCGTCTGCAATGCCAATGTCCATGTTACATGGGGACATCTTTTTGGCTGCCTCTTTTCCTGGAATTTTTTTCTTTTGGCTTCCAGTTTTTGATGGAAAGAACTTGTGTTTATCCATCTGTGCTTCTTCAGTGGTAAGTGTGCTATTATACCGTACAGCCTTAACAGGTAACACATACTCAGAAGGATGGGTAGGTGACCCTTTATAATCACATCTGCATCGACAGTCCTCAATATTATGCCTTTTTATAAATTGAGAAATACTACAGAAGATAGAAATACTACGGAAGATAGAAATTATAGGTGCTAGACCCCAGCTATGGAGACCAAAGCCATAAAAACTAATTTCTGTCCTCTGTTCACGATGATATCTCAGTGAGAAGCATTTCTGAGAACGGGAAGTCTAAAATTTGCCCAAACACTTCTGCATCTATGGAGATGATCGTGTAATTTTTATTTTCATTCTGTTCGTGTAGGATATCACCTGAGTGATTTTCATATGTTGAGCCATTCTTGCATCCCAGGGAGAAATCCCTACTTGGTCCTGGTGTCTGATCCTTTTGATGTTCTGTTGAATTTGGTTTGCTCATATTTTGTTGGGGAATTTTTCTGCGATGTTGATCAGGAATATTGGTCTGTAGTTTTCTTGTAGAGTCTTGTCTGGCTTTGGCATCAGGGGGCTGCTGGCCTTGTGGGGGGTTTTTGTTTGTTTTTTGGGAAGAGTTTAAAAAGGATTAGTATTAATTCTTTTATAAATCTATAAATGCTTGGTAAAACTCACCTGTGAATCTACCTGGTCCTTTTAAATTTCTTTCCATTATAATTTATATTCAATATGGTTCTGAGTTTTTCTTTGTTGAGACGTTTCTTATTCCAAATTCACTCTCTTATGTGTTGTTGGTCTGTCTAGGTTTTCAATATCTTCTCGATTAAGGGTTGGTAATTTGTATATTTCCAGGACTTTACTCATTTCTTCTGGGTTGTACAATTTCTTGGCATATTTTTTTCATCCTAATACATCTGTAATATTTAAAATTTTGGTTGCATTAGCTATAATGTCTCCCTTTTCATTTCTGATTTTATTTATTTGCTTCTCCCTCCCTTTCTTTTTTTGTTACTCCTGCTAAGCGGTCTCCGGCATACATCCGCACGACCACGTGTATTGTAGCATTGCTCACGGGAGCCGCGGCGTGGAAACAACTGCACTGTCCATCAGGTACTGAGTGGATAGTAGAGACTGGGCAGGCACACGATGAAATACTAGCCACCCCTGAGGACGCAGGCAGAGCTGCCGGTCAGAGTGTGCAGGGCGGCAGTCCCGCAGGCCGGGCGGACCCGGAGCTCTGCGGACGCACGGGGCCTGCGGGAGGCAAGGCTGCGTTGTGAGCCTAAACCGTTGCCGTGAGGATAGGCCTCAAGCGAGGCGACCTCATCACAAACACACAAAAGTAATAATAACAGCCAAAGGGGGAGGGAGGAAGCTTTTGGGGCCGTGGGTGTGTCTAGGGCGTGGACTGTGGGGGTGGTTTCGTGGATGTGTACTGATCTCCCAACTCAGCAAGTGTCAGACATGAAGTATGTATAGCTTCTGAATGCCAGTCAGTGCTCAGTAAGTGATGGTGCAAATTAATAAACAGATATCTTTATACGCCCTGGAAAAAAGTACCTGAGAAGCTTTTTGGCACAGCAGAGCATCCCAACTTCTCCCTCTGTTCTCCGGGGTTAGTGCACTGAAAACATTAGTAGCACTGGGGAAATACATTTCCTGGGCACTAATTGTGCTGTTAAGGGGAAAGTGACAAGATCTGCTTCAAGGTTGAATTACGGGAATTAAGGAATTCATTAAAGTCTCTCCATAAGCCCTCCTGGGAGGAAAAACCTCACTCTCTTTGCAGTCGGCTCTGTTCGTTCGCTCGCTGGAGATGTGAAGGAACATTACCTCTTTTATGATTTCTGTTGCAAACATGGCCCCTGAGTGAACGTAATGGTTTTTCAGCCCTTTTTTTCTCAAACGGATCTCTGTCTATCTTCCTCTCTGTGGAGGCTCCAGCGAGACACCGTTTATTTCCCTCGTGGTTTGTCTGCAGGTGTCGCCCCCTCTCCCACGCTGTGCAGACTGTGGCCTCGTCTACTTAGCAACCCTCTGCTCCTGCTGCACACCAGACCCCGGGCCTGGGCTGGAGGCGGGGAGGGGGCCCTGGACGTCGCTCCCTCGTCGTCAGAGAGACAAGCTGCAGAGTGGGGGAATGTAGGTAAGGATGGTGTTTTAGCGGGAGAAGGAAGTTGAGGGAGGAACTGGGGAAGGTCAGGTGCTTGCTGTGATATTGGAGCAGACAGGACAGTGACGGCCCGAGACTGGGCCCGCCGGCGCGGCGCAGCCTTGACAGTTCGGGACATGTCTAAGTCGGAATGTTAGAGACGGCATCTGAGTGTGTCTGACGGGCAGTTAGTGTGTGCGGGGTGTGGAGGTTGGTGTCTCCTCCGCTGGGTGGATTCAAGTAGCAGCCCTAAGCCATGTCCTCTTGTCGGCCCTCCCTGCGATCAGGAAGGATGAGAAACATGCGGGCAGAGAGGGTTTAACACGGGTTGAGCATCTAATTTATACACCGTCTCGTGGTAGCGCTCCCGGGCGCGGTGCTGTGCGTGTCGTAACCTTTACTCAACGGGAGAACTGGGCACTGGGGAGCGGAGCCGGCGGCTGGTGTGGGACTCACCCCCAGTCCGGTTTGCCCCGGAGCCGAGTCCTTCACTGTGCTGAGCAGGGCCCTGAGTTCCTCCCAAGGACCTGGCTGATGCCGGAGGCCCTCCGTGATGTATTCATCTCGGCTGTACTGCAAATAGCCTACAAGCGTGTAACTTTAGAGCACCTTGTCTCCTACAGGAAGGGACTCTGAGGCTTGCTCAGTGGGCAGATGGATAGAGAAATGAGTGGTAAAGGGTTCGGTTTGACCGGGCATCACAACGTCTAGTTATGGGAACGTGTGAGGTGCGGATTCAGCAGATCACACTGTCCCCCAGTCGGGAACCTGCTGGGGCCCCACGTCGATGCTCAGAAAGGACACAAACCTTTTCAAAGGGGAGTGGGCTCTTCTCCACCTGGCCCAGTACGTCCTTCCCGATTTTCGTCCTGTGTGTCCTGTTTATTCACTGTGATTTGGTATCTTTTTTTTTTATCCTCCCATTGTTTCCCTTACAGATGGCTTTTTGTTTATCATTTTGCCTGGAATAGTCTCCCCTAGTCATTTAAGGCCCAATGACCGTTCTACCTTCCATGTCCACTGTGGGACTTTCCAACCTTGAGACTGTCCAGCCTGAAGCATCCTTGAAAAAAGTCACATTCCTTCCCATGAAGCACCTGGAAGGGAAACACAGAAAACAGTCATTTTTTCTCAACTTTGACTCAGGAGAAGCAGACTGTCGGTGTGAGGATGAGCGAGGCTGCAGATGGAGGAATGGACACACGCAGAGACGGGTACGCACACTCACGTGCGCACACTCACGTGCGCACACTCACGCACGCACCTGGACCTGCGCCACGGGCTCTCTGGGTCTCCAGCCTGCTGACTGCGTCAGATCTCGGGACTTCTCCGTCTCTGTCATCACACGAGCCAATTGCTTGTGAGAAACAGCTCTCCCCGCTCCATCCCTCTTTCCCCGTCTCCCTCTGTGGTCTCCTGGGTTCTCCTTGAAGAGCGTATGTGAGCACACACATGTGGGGAGTTTATTTTGGAAACTAAACCCATGGGATAAAAGTAGGTGGCCTGAGAAGAATGACAGAAAGACCCATCCAGAGTGAACAGTTGAGCTGGTCACCGTTCAAGGCGCCTGGTGCTGACTTTACTGGGACCGTAGAAGAGACTTCTTGGAAGGTGGCCCAGAGTGCCGCACCCACGTGAGGCTGGGTGGAGGAGTGTTTGTGGGTTGGTCCCACGCTGCCTTCCTCAGAGACTCCGGCAGTGGTAACCCCGACTGCTGCCTGCTGCCACAACAGAGCCAGAGGGCAGAGTGGACAGGCACAGCACGTCCGGCACCGGGGCCGTCGCACTAGCCGGGGGTCTGTCTGGTCGGTACCACAGCAACCCGGTCAGAAACGAGGGCCCTGGGACGGTCAGTCAGGGTATAAGGTTTCTACCACTCCCTGCTGGGGCCGTGCCAGTTTTGTACGAAGAAATAGGACTTCGTGGAAGAACCACCGCTTTTGAATCAAGCCTGGGTTGAGTCACAACAGGGTAAAGCAAAAGGATGCTTTTGTCGTTTGTTTCGAATGAGGACAGAGGGCGATCTGAATTGACACCCTTTCTCTGCCACAGACTTTGTTGTCCCTCCCAGTCGCTGTGGGAGGGTCCTGTGCGTTTCAGGTCCCCTTCGGTCAGGGCGGCTGGACCGAGGTGACGTGTTACTCCCCACGTGTGTAGCCTGTCAGGTGCACCTCGCAAAGAGCCAGGAACCGGGACCCTCGAAATTCAGGTTGGCTCTGCCACTGGCCAGCCCCATGACCTTGGTCCACCCCCCTGTCCTCTTTGCGCCTCTTTTGCAAACGGGAAGACTTTTATAGACCCTGCCCGACAGGAGTGAGAAATGAGTCTCGTGGCATGGCCCCGGGAGTGGAGAGACGCAGGCCACACCCCCTTCCCACGCCACAACCAGTCTCACCATCTGGCTCAGACGCCAAGCCTGGCACGATGAACCTGGGAAAATGCCGCCTGCTCCTTAACGCAGTCCCGTGTGAAGAAAACCATTTTCCCACATTAAAACAGGAAACGCAATGAGTCCTTCCCTCCTGGTGACCAGTGTGTTTGTTTAGTAAACCTCTCCTCCCCAGAGGCCCTTCGTCCGTCCCGCTGTGGGTCGTCACTCCACATCTCCTTCCGTGAAGTCTGGGCAGCTCCCACTGTGGGCTGACGGGAAGGCAGCTGGTCTGGTCAAGGGTGCAGTCGTTAGCTGCTAATTGCAAAAGGAGTGTCCGGATTAACTCCCACCTCTTCTGTTTGTGTATGCCTTGGCTTGGATGGTAATAGCTAAAAAAAAAACCATCTGTCTCCATGGTAACAGAGGAAGCTATAAAGAACCAGTAGAGGTGGACCATGCCAGGGAGAGAAAAATCTGTAGGTGGGAAGTAATTGCATTTTAAACAGGGTGTCAGCGTTCAGCATCAGAGCTCTGTGCTCAGACCAGGACACCAGACAGTGTGTCTCCCCAGGGTTTGGTGGCCGTGTAAAGGGGTCCCGGGTGGAGGGTTTAGCCAGTAACAGGCCAGGCAGGAAAAGCAAGTGGTGGGTAGTAAGCCTTTGAAATGCAGGTTTCAGAAGGAAGAAAAGGTGGCTTGGGTAGCACTGATCCATTCTGTCAGGCTGGCTTGGGTGTTGCCGGTTACTTACAAGTAAGCAGTCTACGGCCTGGGCCACACTGACCAGACAGACCCCCACGCGTGGGTCCGGCTGTCACAGGGGTCACATTCTGTTCAAGGAGAGGAGCAGTGTACAAGCTGGCAAGAAAATACATAATTATATATCTCAAGAAGTGTTGACAAGCATAGGAGAAAGGCAGGATACTGACTTAGGGAAAAAGACACAGAGCAGGCTCTTTTTAGTCTGAGTGGACAGAGACCCTTTGCAGGAGGGCCGCAGGGTGAGCCGGAATGCCTAGAGCCAGGCGGAGCCGCTGGCTTGAGAAGTCAGTAGTCAGAGGTGAGCGCACATGTCACGGCTTGTGGCGGGGAGACTGCCCCCGTGTCGCTCCCGGCCTCTCCGGGGTTTGTATTCCCGGCCCCGCCCAGCCCCCAGTTTTTCCTGGTCAGATGATGCCCGATACTGAGCTGGAGGGCCAGTCAAGTCATCTCTGAATCCGAAATCATTCTGTTGACTGAACCTTGGCAGGTGGGGTCAGGGAACGTCTGGTGACAGTGCTCAAGGGCGAATGATCACCCATGAGAAAATTCACTCACACGGGGTTCCCAGCTGTGGCAGGGAGCTGGGACGTGGGTGGCATCCCTGGTTGGGTGGCATTCGAACCTTTTGGAAATTGACAATGGTCACAGGTATCATGGTGACCCCGTACCTGTTTTGCTCCTGCCAGCTGAGATGCCGGAGCTGGCAGCCACAGGTGGAGCCCTGGGAGGTCATCTGAAGCATCTAACTATGTGGACGAGAGACAGGGAGGGTCACGACCACCTCTCACCATCTTCCAGGGCAGCGGACCCAGCAGCTGAGGTTGGGTGGCCTGGGGACCTCAGATCTCCTGCTTTTAGCTAATGGGGGTGGGGCAGAAGCAGGAGGGAGAAGGGTCTCAGAAAAGCACCAGATGAGATGTGGTGGGGGTGTGCTGTGGGCTCCCCTGTGTGATTTGCGAGAGCTAGTATCTTAGCTAACGATCAGAGGCTCTGACAAGGGTTCGCATGCCTCGGGTTTACTTGTAAGGTCATGTGAGGAAGCCTCGGTAGGAGCTGAGAAAGAGAGCGGAAAGGCAGATACTTAACGATGTTACTGAGCAGGTTACTACTCTTCCGTGGGGTGGGGGCCGAAGTCCCTGGAACCCCAGGAGGCCGGGGTAGGTCCTGCGTCCGGACCGTCCTACCCGAGGACTCTCTGCGTTCATCATGGACTGTGGACCACTCAGGGAACCCAGCCCTCTGCGCCCCCCTGCACGGGCGCGCTGCAGATCTGTAGTCGGTCAGCAAATATTGTCCTTTCAGGCCACGGAGATTTGTAGGAGGCAGCGTGGCAGCAGAAATCTGACCAACTTGTCCAGCAGGCAGCGAGTTCGTTTGATAAATCTGACTTCAACCTCAAGGTTCTCTGCCTTTGGCACTGGGGACACAAGGCCAGTGGTTGAGCTGGTTGTGTGCAGATGATGCATTTTATAAAACATTGGCTGACCAAGTAACGGAATGACTCTCCCAAGAAGTTTGCCATTTCTATTTTAGATATTAAATTCCTTGACTTCTGTGTTGTTTGGTGAAACAAGGAGATGTTCCTTTATCCTCTTCAAATTACTTTCCAGTTAGAACTCTGGTCAATGACAGACTCGAAATATATCTACATCCCTTGCTCCAGCAAAGTGGTAATTGGGCATCCAACCCGGCGCTAGCAAAGGTGGGAGCCTGTCAGCTTGGGGTGGACGCCAAGGAGGTAGGAGAAAGCTCGAGAGTCTCGGACTATAGGTGACATCATGGACCGTCCTCTGCACAACAGTTTGGGAAACCCGCTTTCCTGTCTCAGACTTTGCACCAATTAGATCTGAGATAGAGGAGGAATTCATATACATTTTCTGACTTTGATACTTTCAGCTGGGTCATTGAATGAGTGGAACAGAGCTGTGGATTTTATCCTTCGGTGCTTTGGTGGCATTGGCTTCGCCAGTTGAAGAGATTGGGGGAGCGGACTGGGCTGTGGGACAAAAATTATGAAAACTTCACTCTTCCACCAAATAAAATACATTTTAATAGATGTTTTAAATGGAGATGATAGATAATTTATCAATGAGCATTCCATGGCCAAAACCAAATTTAAAATACAGTGTCCTAAATAATTTTAAGCATCTTCTTATACTCCAGCCCTCAGACCCAGGAAAGGTACAGTAGAGATTGTGAGTGAGAAGGTAAAAATGGCTTGTTTTGATCCTTCCTTTTAAGTTCAGTTTAAATTTCACTTTGAGCAAATCGTAGGTGTTCATCCTCGCAGGCGTCTTTCTCCCTGGTCCCGTCGTTCGGTTTCGGTCTGTGATAACCTTCCCTCTGTTTATTGTGTCAACAGAACGCTGCCGAGATGCTGTAGACGTTTATTGTTGGAGGGGAGTCTGTGAGCGATTACAGCCCACGATTTATGCCAGGCCTTCCACGGTAATGGCTGTGATTCGTTTTAGAAATGGCTGTTATAATCGAACCATTAAAACTGCAAAACAAGCTGCTCTGCGCAGCCATTAAACTGAAACAGTGCATGTTTGGAGATTTTTTTTCTAACAGTGAGAATAGTTCCGTTGGCTCTCTGCTCTGTGGGGAGAACGTGAAGCCTGTGGTGACGGGGGCCTGTCTCTCTAAGGCCGTCACTTCGGCAAACATTTGGCAATGAACACGAATGACTGGGGTATTACTTTCTTAATTCCAAAGTTCTTATTGAAGACAAAAGGGATGTTTCAAAATACATACCATTATTTACAATAAATTGACCAAGATGATGAAGCCAAGAAGTTCCGGTCCCGTGATACAAGGAAGGGCCCGACTTGGAGACAGAAGGAAAGTGAACAGGTGTCGGAGGGTCGGGCAGGTCCCCGAGCAGACGCAGCCTGTCCCCCTCACACCAATGGCTGTTCATCTCTCTTTGGAAGGACGTGGAATTTCTGCGTCCGGGTCTCTCCCCCGTCTGCACTCACCTGGCCGGAGTACCCATTCATTCTGTGACACACTTCTAGATGAAAACGCGTGGACCTGAAGTGGTATCATTCTTATAGTAACAGAAACACATTTTCTTTGGCAGTGAACTCAGATCTTACCACGTCCGCATTGTGTCTAAACATCCCTTCAACATATCTCCTTTGCGTTCAGCATGAAGGCTCAGCACCTCACGTGACGTGCGTGGCTCTCAAAAGGCGTGAGGGGCGAGTAGGGGGGCCTGTGTGTGGATGCACGAAGATCTTTTTGAGGGTTGCAAGTGCAGAAAACAGGTCCCTTGTGTTCTGCAGTTTTCAGTTCTAGCATCTAAACCTGGGAACATCCTGTCCTGTTTGAAGACACTTATGAGGAACAGAGTAGATGATATAGAGTAACGGGCATAATATAGGCGCTCAATACATTGTGACTGTTTATGGTGTAATTACAAGGTGAGCCGCATGAGGAACTCTTGCACTCTCTCCGTTCAGTCATAATTATTGTGGTCGTTGGACTTATTTCATTGTTTCCGCAGTAACTTGTAACAGCGTGCACTGTCCGGTGTTAATTTAAGATGCCCGCGTGCAGTGAAACATTTATCAGCCTGGGTAATGGTGAAGGGCAAAGGCGCAGCGGGAGGCCGTTTGGTGAAGGAACTCCCTCCCACCTGTTCTGGTTTGGTCACCGGTCACCTTTGCATCATCCCATTTGTTGTCTTCGTCCTCTCAAGCTGCTTTTGTCACGTGGGTGGGACTTGGCCTCCAGGTGTACCTCCCGTCCGTGACGTTCCTGCAGAGCCCAGCAGACCCAGGCACGTCCTGCATAGTCAACGAGCAGCCCCTGGAAGAGAGAGGGTAGCGCCACCCCGTGGGCGTGGAGGGACAGGCACAGCGCTGTCCTGTGGTCAGACACGCAGCTGCCACTTCATAGGCATTTCCTGTATCGCTCGTCACCGTGGAGAAATTGACAGGCTTTGATTTCTGGGAACTTAAAAATCCACCACAGAGATTAGAAGGAGGTTTTAATCCCAACTCCTTGTCATTTGTTTTGCTCCGTGACAAGAGTTCCTAGTCTCTGCCTGTGCCGGCTTCTCGATACAGGCACGAGGCTTCCCTACACTGTCCCCCACTCAGTGGCTCGTGTCCTAGGAGCTGTCCTGACCGTGTGGCGTGGGGAGCGTCCCCTACGGGGTGGCCCAACTGCTGGCTTTAGGGGAACGGGAAGCGCTCGGCTGCCGAGAGTTTCACTCCGAACGTCACCATCATCGTCACCCTCATCTCCCTCCTCGTGGGCACAGCAGCGGTGACCATGACAGCCAACACTTTTCAGGTGTTGGCTCCGTGGCAGCTGCTGATGGAGGAGCTTCACTTCAGTCCACACAGCCCTTCGAGCCAGTTAGTTCCCTGTCCCAGATGAACAAGGAACCGAGGGGCGTAAAGGGAGACTCAGCGCTGTGCTTAAGTCGAGGACGAGAAAAGCTGGACGGGGGCCCACCCGAGGACCTGAGAGGGCTTGCCCTGCTGCTGGGAACAGTGACACAATCGTCACCATTGGGTGGCTTGTCACGGGACGCCAGGCCCTGGTCTCCCCCGTGTCCTGTTTAATCCTGGTAACTGCTGTGCAGGACAGTCTCTTAGCTGTGTGCAGGAGGGTAGGGACCCACAGGCAGGAAGGAAGGAGTTCACGGGCTGGGCTGTGCACTTGGCCGGAGTCGCCACCCAAACGGCTTCCGCACTCAGACGCCGCCTCCTGCAGGGTGTCCCTCAGTGGCCCATCCCGAGTTGCTCCAGGGTCACTCACACTCCGACAGCCAGCCTGCTGGGCTCGGCGGCCCTGGGTCTATGCCCTCCCCGCCAGTCTCTACTTAGATCGGTCCTTCCTGGAACCAGAGTCTCCCCCGCAACATCCTCTCCCTTGTGTTCCTGCTGCAGTGCGCCCACCCGCCCTCCCTTCTTCCCTGTCTTGCTTCCTCCTCTGAATTCTTTTTGGAAAATAAAGAGGTCTTGGTCCTTAGAAGCGAAGTCCTTGGTGCCCCTGCCCCTTGGTTCTTTCCCTCCTAGTGAGAGACTCTGTCATCCTGCATGGTGCCTTTCAAGTGTGAAGAAGTACACACACACACAGGGACACACACATGAGGACACACACAGACACGCACAGGGACACACACACAGGGACACATACACAGGGACACACACATGAGGACACACAGACACACACAGGGACACATACACAGGGATATACACAGGGACACACACATGGGGATACACGTGGACACACAGGGACGCACAGAGGGACACACATGGGGACACACATGTGGACACACAGGGACACACACAGACACACACAGGGACACACGCAGACAGCCTTTCCTCGGTGCTGCACAAAGGGCTTCTGTAGCATCAAATCATTTCTCTCCTCCTCAGAGCCATCACGGGACACTCAAACCGCGGCAACAGTAGCGGTAACAACTCAGCGCATCGCCATCCTCTGCCCACCCCCGGGATCTGGGCTGCGGGGTGGCCAGCAGGACCTCCTGGGAGATCAGTGGCTGAAGTTTCCTGTGCAAGGTCAAGTGTCCTTTCCGCTGCACCAAAGTCACCGTGTGAACAATTCCAGAGCCACCTGGGAACCGGAGAGAGACACGTGCCACCGCGGCCCACAGGGCTCCCGCCTCTGTGTGGAAAACGTGCCCAGCACAAATCAAACCACCCATGTCCTTCTAAAGACGGGAAGCAGTTTAATAAGGCGTGAAGGGTAAACTGAACCGTAACAGAGTGAAGATTTAATTTGCTAGTGACCGCGTCAGTTTTGCCAACACACGTGTTCGAATGAGAATAGGAAATGCCTTTCGGAGAGCATCACGTGTCCGGTCTAAATCTCTAGCTGAATTACAATTAATGCTATAAAGCGTGGCAGGCTGAGAAAACTTGGAATAATAAAATAGGATAGCAGAACCGAGTTCCTTGATATCAAAGACAGAGCGCAAAGGAGCAGAAGAGATCTTATTTTATGGACACATCTCCGAGTGTGTCTGTAGCAACTGCAGCTTCCACCCCACAAATCAAATCCCACTGTAGACCACCCGCTGAGACCCACTTCGAGTGTCTCCTAAAAATGGAAACTTTCAAGGTATAAGGGGAAAAAAGGTACTAACATAAAAATTCAGGAATAAAATGTAGTGCTTCCAATAAATCCCAAGTCTTAACCGCCTACGTGACGCACTGATCTCGCGGTGTGTTTCTAAAACGAGCAGTATTCGCGCCGGGGCAGGGCAGGAGAGAGTAACTCTCCACCGAGCTGGTATTTTGGATCTTTACAGACGGCTGCATCCAACAGAAAATCTACATTGTTCATGATAATTCATGGTATGTGACGGGAGGCGTGTGGGGGGTATTACTTCATATTCTTCCAAGGTGTCTGGTGCGTTTGGTTTTGTTATTCCCAAGGTCATGCACACGGAGCTAAATGATGACGAGGCCACCGGAATCCATGCCACCTGAATGGCTTCTCAAAGAGAAGCAGGTGCTCCATTGAGATCTACTGGAACAGCTGGGGTCCTGGGGCGGTCACCATGCAGGAGTGACTGTCACCCTTCTGGGGTCATTTCCAGCAGCCTCCCCTTTGAACCCTTCTTTCCATGGCCACCATCGGAGTGACCCTTGGGCATGCTTTTCATTGTGACGGGTCTTCCCTGGTTGGGCAGGTGTCTCATTCCCGAGAGACAGGCACTGCAGTGCCATGAAGAATAAACACCCTTCTTAAAAATGGGTAATCTTCCCCACTCGCAATGAGATGCCCTCCACCTGTTGCATCGTCGGCTGTTCAGGGTCTAAGGCATGCAGTGCAGTAAGTGCTTGACCAGAGTCGCATTCTCAGTGGGCCGTGCACCGCGCAGCATCACAGAGAAGCTACCTAAGTGCATGCAGAGAGGCGGGCTCAGGAAGGCCTGTTAGACCGGGGAGTTTTCTCCTGTACCTGTGGTACTAACACACCCACTTCCCTCATTCTTCTCCTCTGGCCAATATGTATTCCCCGTTCTCTATTGATTTTGGAGCAGTTTTTAATTAGAAGTTCATGGTAAAATACAAATTTGTAATTGCATAAAATAATTCATATCAGACACAGTATTTATTATCTATTGTACATCTCTTTCAAAATGTTTTGGGTAGCTTTTTAAGTGAGCAAGTTCTGCTTATGCTTTTGATTTTACACTTTGCAAAGGACAGAATACGAAATGAAAGCTCACAGGCGCTCTAACGTCTCTCCTCATGTTCCAGATTTCAGCCTCATTTCAGTGCCCCTGGCCTTTTCAAGCCCAAAATGGGTGTCATTGAAGGGGTACATTGTTACTTGCACTTCCCAAAATACAGAGGTGGGCAAAAGTAGGTTTACAGTCGTAACACTAATAGACAATACAAAAATTAGTAAATGATAATACAAGAATAGCTGTGTTTCATGTACTTACAACTGTAACCGTACTTTGCCCACCTCTGCATGCCGTTCACAAATCCATTTCCTCGGCTCTTTCTTTATTCTCCTCCTCTCCCTTCCTCTGTCTCTCTCATTTTGTTAGCATAATAACGGTAAGTGAGGCTTTAAGACTTTCTTGTATCTCTTTTTTTTCCACCAGGACATCGACCCTTAGAGCATTCCTGTTCTTGCTTCGTAAGATCAGTGATAATTCAGACTATATTCCCACGCCCAGGGATGCAGAACTCACTTCCCCTTAGAGAGGCTGACTTCCTCTTTCCAGAGCTCTGGGGTGGAAGTGGAGATGTGAATACCCTGTTGGCGCATGTAAACTCCTCCAAGTAGAGGAGACAGGTTCAGTTTTGTTCCATAGTTTACAGAAATAACAAGTGTTAGAAAGCAATAGCACCTAATAAGTGATGGATCTTGAATTCTTCCCAAGTGGAATCCAATGAATCAAACATTTCTTCTTTTACATGGAAGCACTTTTCTTTCCTTAACAGTTAAATACATACCAGAGTCTGAGACTCCAATCAGTTACCCCATCTGTGTTATTTCTTTTGTTTTGTTTATAAAGTAGCAGCAAACAGTGATTATTTCAAATCTGGCTTCTCTTTGCATGTTTTCTGGACAGTGATGGAACTCTGTCTTTTTGAGGCACGGTGCTTGCTGGATAGGGCCGCCTCATGTAGGCTGCATGATTTGATACTGAAAATGAAAGCTCCACAGGTGGATGGACAGTCATTGTCACTGGCACCCATTCTCCAGCAGGGCCTGCAAGCGTTGGCGCTGAGTGATTGATGGGTGCCTTCCTCTGATGGAAACCTTGCAAACAAAGATGTGTCTGAAGGTCCCGAAGCTTCCAGGTCCCTATACTCTCAGTGCTTGGCAGCAGAATAAATTGCGCGGTTATGCTTAGCTTACAGTGAGCTGTGAAGCTCACCCCTTTGCTCTGAGCAGGAGGCAACCGCATCTCCCTGCCACCTGGGTGCTGCCCTCGCCATGCCGATTCGCTCAGCAGTCCAGCCTCACCCAGTGCAGCCCCTCTGGGGTAGAGGGGGACTTAGCAGTGCCCTCAGGATTCCTACAGGAATGAGGTCAGAGGCTGCACTTTTGTGTAAGTGACACAGTTGGGGTTAAGAGCGTAGGACACTTGTGCTGAAGCTATACTTAAATAACCATGGTGTTTTTACCGATATGGCCAGCTGGAGGTAAATAAAAGTACTGAGTATTTTAACAATGCCCTTTATGTCATTTTTGTGTCAAGATTGGCACATAATCGACTTTGGTAAGAACACCAAATGCTGCCATGTCAGGGCTTAGAGAGGGTGACAGAATCCCCACCCCCAACCTTCGGTCGTCACTGCCATCAACTGATACCCAGAATCTGTCTGGAATATGGGAGAATATGGGGAATAGGGGAGAATATGTAGCATTCTCTGTCCAAGTTCAGTCCTTTTGAACGTTTGACATTATCTGCCCCATGTTTTTCCTGTCCATCTGTTAAAATTATTTATGCCAAACCAGAAATATTAATTGCAATATACACATAGAAGTAACAAAGTGATGTTTTCACCTAATAGCGCCGTTTTCTCCCGAGAAGTCCTTTAAAGTCCAGAACTGCGGAGACTCGGCGGTGCACCTGGGATGCTCGCTGACCTGGGATGCTCGCTGATACAGACTGATGAGGGCTGTTCCTGCCGCGGTCCTTCTCTCTGCTGCTGCTCCTCGACTTCACTGCTCTTATCATCCCGTCCAATTACAATGTGTCTCCAATACAGTTCGTGTCTCCGAAGGTGAAAGATGGCATCTAACTGTCGTCTCTCCTCACGGGGACTTTGGCTAATCCGTTATTCTACCCAGTTACCCTGGAACATGATGTCGGGTGCTTTTATTACCGGTGTGTGGTGTGCGATCATTGGGTGTCAGTGTCTTTATTTTTGGCCCAGTTTCTAGTGGTTTTCTCAGAATGATGATTTTTCTATTAAAGTGCTGCACCTATTTTTCTCATCTCCCAGGTAGAGGGGAAAAGATAGCTATGCTAATAGATGGGTGTCTACTGAATATATGAAACAATGGCTACACACACCTTTCTGGGAAGTCAAGCCCTCCCTCCCTTGGCACACTTACAGTCAAGGGGAACACACCAGGATGCATGTGTGTCAGCCATGATGAGCCTTATTTTTCTTTTGTTTCTGTGCATCAGTAGAAGTTGCTAAGGTTACAGTTTTTTAAGACTGTTAGATCACCATATGTCTTCTATTCTCATCTTAGCTGGCTCTGTATGCATGTAAGCCCCAGGATTCCATAATTAGCTCGGACTAGATTGTGGAGGGAATCCGGGACAGCTGTGGGAGATGTACGTGTTCATAGTAATAGCATCTGTGACTGACTGCCTTCCTACCATCCCTGGGTGTGGGGTGTCTGTGAGATTGATACCCTGTGCCAGCCCCGTTAGATTGTCATTTCTGCCATCGCTTGTGTGCATCAGAGAGCGTGTTTCCTGGTTGAATTCCCTGTGGGCAACTCTCTGACGGTGAACAGCTTCGTTATCCGGCAGGTGGAGGAGGGGGTGGACGGCTCCCTCGGGTGGATGTTGTGGAAGTTTCGTTTATTGGGACGCTGATCCAGGAATTTCTTACGCCTGCCAGCCCCATGAGCTCAGAACGTTTCCCTCTTGCCAGCTCATGACTTTCCATGTCTTTTCATTCCATTTATTTCTATGAGCAGCCTGGCTTTTGGGGCAAAGGTCAGTGCATGTGTATACATGTAGGTACCACTGATAGAACTAAGTTATTTATCAGTCCTAGTGGGCAATGTTACACACTCTCCATCCGTCAAACAGAGCATCAGCAACACATTTATTCTGAGTAAAAATCAATCTTACTCTGTTTTTCGTTCTTTCGTTCCTGTGCTTGTGTTATTTGAATTATGTATTTACTCTGGAGCAGGCCCTGGACTGGGCCCATAAACTGACTGACAGATGAGACCTGTCCTGTGCACTCAGCTCCTGGGGGGGGGGGCGGTAATTATCTCTTCACAATCAGCGTTTTGAGCCCATAGGCTTCATGAAAAATCGCATTTCCTAGCAAGCTTGAAAATGGCGTTTTTCAGCAATGCCTGTTGCATTTTACTTGTGGAAACCTGCTGGTTCTCCCCATTTTGCAGCCAGTTATGTGTCTGTCTGTCTGTTCTCTTGTCTGTTCTGATGCCAACCTTGACGTGAGGACCTTGAAGCAAGTTCTTTATTTGGGAGATGATTCCAGAAAGTACTGGGTGGGCCAGAAAGTTCATTTTTCCCCCCGTGAGATGGCTCTGGTGGCCCTTAACTGTCTTTAACTTCATTCAGCACAGTTTTGTCAGATTGTATTGTGACAGCTGTCCTATCAGCGTGCATTTAAAAAAAAAACTTAATAAAAATTGGTGTATTTTGTGTAGCCATTTTAATATAGAAGATGGAAGAAAAAATGTAACACTTTCTGGCATTTGATGCTTTATTATTTCAAGAAAGATAAAAATGCAACTGAAACTCAGAGAGAGACGTGCACGGTGTGTGGAGCAGGAGCTGTGACCGATCGAACGTGTCAGAAGTGGTTTGCGAAGAACGTGCTGGAGATTCCTTGCTGGGCAAAGCTTCAGTGGACCAACTGAAGTTGATAGTGATCAAATCAAGATATTAATTGAGAACAATCAATGTTCTACCACGTGGGAGAGAGCCGACATACTCAAACTATCCAAATCAATAAAGTTATTGGTGAAAATGAAAAAAAAATGTGTCTTTTATTTTACAGAAAAATAAACTAAACAGACCTTGTGGCCGACCCAATCAATACAAGAGAGGGAGAGAGAAAGTGAAAAGGGGAGTGGATAATCAACAAGGAGTGTACGGAGGGACAAGAGTGTACCACTCGGAACAACTGGAACTCCAACCCACAGGTCTCCCTCTTAGTGTCTGGAACCTTAGCGTCTTTCTACCAAAAGCTGGAGAAGCCGAGGTCTTTTACCACCGACCCCCATCCCCTCGCTGGGGGACGTTGGTCCTGGTGGTGTTGGAGTAACTCTGCTACTTTCAGGTTGTGGTCACTGGGCAGAGAAACCTGGGTGGCCACACAAGTCCTGAAACAAAGAAGTTGCGAGGGAGACACAGTCATCTTGCTAGTAGTTACCTCCCAGAGCTGCAGGCGTTCAGACGTGTGGGCTGGAACAGACGCTCTTGCTATGCTACCTGTGCGTTCTTATATTACATGGTGGTCCACAGTTACCTCTGCTGGTCGGAGGAACGGACGGGAAGGAGAGAGGAGTGGGAACGCAGTCTGTACCAGGCAACACAGAGACCTGTGGGGAACAAGGGCCAGAGATGGGAAGTCCTGGATTTGGTCTGTGCTCTTTCTGGGTGACAGCGATTATTCTCTTTTGTTACGGCTCCTTCTCCCACTATTATCTGAACTACGACTATCCAAACTACAACGCGATTACTAAGTATTACACTACCACTAAGCTTATTTGCCCTTCTAACCTCCAATACCTCCATTCCAGTCCGAACTCCAGTGTGAGAGATCCAGTGTGAGGGACAGCCAGGCGGTGTTTAGTGAACTGGGTGGTGATGGGGGAGAATCAGGAAAATGGCTGTGGGAGCTGCAGACAGGGGAATACATGAATCCAGTGCACTCTGAGAACAAGAGATATATGCGCGCACGCACACACACACACACACACACACGCGCGTAAACCTTAAAGCCCTCCCAGTTAAGACACCGAGGTCTACGCCTCTCCAGTGCACTCTCAGGTATTTCTGCCTAAAATTCCCACCAGGCACACGGACCCTGCAGAGACCGCAGTGTCCCTCCGAGAAAGCACCTGGCTCTGCACCCCACTTAGGCCAATGATCCAGAAAGGCAAAGCTCTGTGGTTTTGATGTTTGATTGATACAGATGATATGCTCAGAGTTCCCAGCTGTGTTGATGTGTTGCTATTTGACTTTTTGGGGAAAAAAAAAAAACAGAACTATTTTTCTTTTCTTAAATGGAAAAGCAACCAGCTGCTTTCCGATGTGCGATAAGAAAGCACAGAATTTCCCATTGCCACCGGGTACTTCATGGGCCTGGGTTATTCACTGACCCAGCGTCTCAGCTGGGACACAGCATCTGGCTGCTCAGAGAAGTGACATTTTACACAGTTTCCACCCGGGCTCAGCAGAAAATGCACACCTGCACCTGAAATAAATGCCTCCACTCCTTCTGGTCAGAATGAATTAGTTTCCAGACTTTTATAAAACTGTAAGGCTACCAAGATGCTCCAGGTTACATTCTGGTCCCGGTCCCCACCTTGGCCACATCCTTATGTCAGTGTGGGTCCCTGCATGAGCTTGCAATGCTAAGGAAAAGCATGTGTGCAGGGAAGGCAGTGACAGCTGTCTCCCCAGCCCCTCGAGCTCACCTGGCCTCCTGCTCCCCCTGCCCAGGGTTCCGGTGCTCGCCTGTGTGTGCGGTGCTCCCTGGGCCCCTGTAGCCCTTCCTTGGTGGCGGAGCTGTAAGACACCACGGCACTCTGGCCACAGGCTCAGAGTCTGGCCACGTGCCTGACACACAGTACGCACACATTACGTGATGACATTGAGCACACAGGTGATTGTCCCCAACCGACTCTACATTTGATAGTTTTCACCTCAACGAGACCGAGTGCCCCCGAGTGGACAGCAAAGTGACCCCTCGTCTGTAACTATAGACTCTGTGCTTAAGGGCAGGGTGGGGTGTGAGGGTGAGGAGGGCGTAGCTGTAAGACACATGCCTGGTATATGAACATGCTTAATACATACCTAGAAATAAACTCAATGGCTACACCATGTTTTGAAGATCAGAGCAGTGTGTAAATCCTCCACCTCACCCCCAGTTTGGTATTCCGTGGAATCCTAACTGAAATGTCTTCACTCCCTGTGGCCCACACTTTGCAGAAGTCCTTACACGAGGCAGGTACTGGCAAGACACACCGTCGGCTTTCACCGGGAGACAGACTCACGCATTGTCGGCACCCCGAGGTGGTGAAGGGTGAACGTGGTGCGGTCCTCCAGTAACTGAAGCCCCAGAAGGACACGGATGGTGTCCTTCCAGGTCCTTCCTGGGCCTGGATGGTGAGTTTGTTAGCCATGCCACCTTGGATTGTGTCACTGAGCTCCGTGTAAACGTGAAGTTCCTCATGAGAAAATGTGACAATAACTAATAGATAATAATAATAAAATTGAAGATTAAGTGACAGTATGCACAGAAGTTCCTGAGCAACACCTGACGTATAATATCTGTGCATAATTTGTCTGATTAACATTGAAATGTGTAAAATGCACATTTCATGTGAATACATCTTAGTGGAGTGAACCACATACTGTTTTCGGAAAATTCATCTGGCCTTCAAGTGGCAGGTGGCCCCACCTCTGTCCTCTCTCTGTCCCCTTCAGCCCTGTAATAACCCTGAACTCCATGACTTCTCACTTTTTGCAGCTAAATTGAGGGTCACAGGAATGACCTTGTTTACACATATTTATCCATTGGAAAAAATTACAATTTCAATCCCTTTCTTTGTTGTGTTTCCAAAACCATCCCATCTAAAAAATATTCTACCCAAACTCCCCTATAGTAATTGCCCTTTGCCCTAGCTAGGGGGAAGTCCTGAAAAATAACCAGTTATGTGAGCATCATTTTTCCATTACTTTTTTAAAAAATGGTATAATTATAAATCACATGCAACTATAAAAAGTAATGGGGAGATCCCGTGTGCATTTTCCCGTGTCACCCAACCGGAGCTCCTTGCGGAACCGTAGGGCACATCACACCCGGGTGCCGACTGTGGGGGCCGAGGCGCAGGCCCCAGAGCACCTTTGTCACACGGTCTCCCTCGTGTTGTCCTTTTACAGCTGTCCCTTCAGCCCCACACCACGCCCGGTCCTTAACCCTTAGCTGCTGCTTGTCTCTCCCTGTCCCTGTGACTGTATCATTTTGACAACGCTGCGTGAGTGCAATTGTGACATTTGTGACATTTTGGGGTTTCTTTCCTTTAATCACATTTTTGTGGAGATTCATTCAAATCATCGCATGTAACGATAGTTATTTCTACTGAGCAGGATGCCGTGGTGTGGATAGACTGAAGTTTGTTTAGCTTCTCACCTGTTAAGGGACCCCTGAGTTGTTTCAAGTTTGGGGCTATTACAAATAAAAGTATTGCAAACATTTATGGACACTTTTTTGAAACATAGGTTGTCATTTCTCTTTGATAAATTGATGGGTCATAGAGTAATTTCATGTTTATCGTGAGAAAGTGGCAAACCATTTCCCGGAGTATCTGTACCCGGGCAGCCTCGCTAAGAATTGTCAGCAGCCTGTTTCCTTCTGCCTCTCCTGGCCTTTGGCTGTTGTCACGCTCTACACTTTAGTCTTTTGATAGGTTTGCAGTGATGCACTTGCATTTAATTTGCATTTCTCTAGTGTCTTCCAGTGTCGAACACCGTTTCATGTGCTTACTTGCTACCTGTACATACTTTCATAATATCTCATTTTATGTATTCTACAATTAGATTATTTTTACTATTGAGTTGCCAGGGCTCTTTATTTGTGCTAGCTACGTGGTTTGCAAACATTTTCTACCCACCTGTAAGTCACTGTCTCGCCCGCCTCGCAGATCGGGAGTTGTTTTACTTTTGATACTGGTCTGAGGCACCAGTATTTTATATTATGAGTCACGGTCTCAGGGCCAAGTTGAAGGGCATTTTGCCTAGTTTGAGATCTTTAAGGTTTTCCCCCAGGCCTTTCCTCTAAAACTGTTGTGGTTTCACACTTTCCACTGAAGCCTCTGGTCCATTCTGAGTCCATGTCTATGTAAGTCGTGACATTTATAGGTCAAGGCCATTTTTTCTCAGTTGCTTCAGCACCGTGTGTTAAAAGACTGTCCTTCCCCATGTGAATGGCTTCCATCCTTTTGGAAAACATCAGAGACATGTCCATGAGGACTCCATTTCCGGGTTCTCCCCTCAGTGCCATCGATCTGATGTGCCTGTGTCCCTGGCCACCAGCAGGCCCCCTTCCCATTAGCTCTGCAGCGCCCTGCACCTGCTGGAGCGTCTCCTCTGATGTGGCGCCTGGCCTGCAGTGTCTGCGTCCTTACCGATGACATGAGACATTCACACGGACTACCGAGTCCGGTGGAGGAAAAGGGTGGGCATGGCTTTTCTCTCAAGAGGAGCAAAAGCTGCGGCCCTTACTATGACCCGCCTTTATTGGGTTTCTCTGCACATTACAGATGGTCCTCATTTACTGTGCACAGGGTGCTTTAGGTGGTTACCTTTTACAGAAAACAAAGGAGCCCATGCCACTAATCACATCACAGAGGAGGGATATTTGCAACTGAAAAGGCAAAAGTGGTTGAACCGGTTACACCCTCCTTGGAAGGTTTAGTGCGGATTTCAGGAAGTTACTTTTCTGTAAATGTTTGCCACAAATCCGGGTGAGGGAGTTTTTAGCAAAAAGCAAGACTCAAAGCGGCCTGGGCATATTGTAGGCCTGATTCCCCACGGGAGAACCTAGCCTTGGGCGTGGGTCCTGTGCATCTCCCAGTGGGAGCTGGGCCCACGCCACGCAGAGTGGTCTCCTACACTCCTCCCATTACTTTATCCTTTCTCAAAATTGTGTTGGTTATCATAGTTTATTTGCCTTCCCATATCAATTTTAGAATATTATATTTCAATGGGAATTGTGTTAAAGCCATTTTTCAATTTGGGGAAACTTGAAATATTTACCAGGCTGTGCCTTCCAATTCTTTAACATGGTATTTCTCTCCATTTCTTTCAATTGTCATTGATGACTTCAATCACCATTGTAGGGTTTTGAGTGCACAGGTCCTGAATATGTGATATTCGACTTCCACCAAGTATTTCATTCTTTAGTGATTTTCAGTGGCACCGTCGCCTTAATTTTGGTGTCTGGGTATTCATGGCTAGTGTATGCAAACACATTTCTTTTTCTATGTTGATTCTGTGTTCTGTTATCTTACTGAGTTCACGTCGTACTTCTAGGAATTATTTTCTGTTGTTTAATATCTCTATACACAATCATGTCACCTGCAGATACAAACGGTTTTGGTACTTCCTTCCGTATCTGTAACCCTTCAATTCCCCCTTCCTGTCTCATTATACTGAGTAAGAACGGCCAGACCGAACGTCTAGGCCCCACTTGTGATCTTAGTGGGGAAACATGAACTGTTTCACGGCATTTCCAAATATCATAACGCCTGTAGGTTTGTTGTAGATGTCATTTATCAGGATGAGGAAGTTCCCGGCATCCCCAGTTTTCTGAGCGTTATTACTGTGAACGGTGTTGAATTTTTCCAAATGTTTTTCCTGCATCCATTTCCTGCATTGTGTTATTTCTTCATTTTCACCCATTCAGTGTATTTTTATTTCCTTGGGACTTTCTTTTGGCTCATTCATTATTTAGTCTCTGCTGTTCAGTTAGTTCCCTAACATTTCAAGGCTTCCTGTTATCTGCCTGTTGACTTTGAGTTTTATTCTTTTGTGATCAGAGCACACATTCTGGAGGATTTCAATTTTTAAAAAGCGGTGGAGGTTTGTTTCAGGCCCAGGGTCCCCGTTGGCTGCCAGGGTGGGGGTGGTATTCCGTGGTGCTGGGAAGACTGCGCCCCCTGCTGTTGTGCAGTGGGTTACTCTGCACCTGTACGTGAGGTCACTTTGGTTGATGGTGATTGTGGAGGTCTTGCATGTTCTTCCTTATTTTCCATCTGGCTTTTCCATCATTGTCGAAAGAATTTTCTCCGTCTTTAGTTGTGGGCTTGTCTGTTTCTCTTTTACTTCTGGCTGTTTTTCCTGCTTGGTGCGTCCTGTACACACATTTGTAGCTTCTCGGTCTTCTTGGTGTGCTGACCTTTTTATCATCACGCAATGCCCCCCTCTCCTCTGATAATTATATTCGCTGTGAAATAGACTTTATCTGAAATTAATGTATTAGTCTTACTTCATGCCGATTAGTGGTGACAGAGCATATCTTCCAGTCTTCTATTTTCAGCCTACACATATCATTATATTTTCAATGAGCCTTTTCTCTCCGACAACACATGGTGGAGTCAGGTTTTTTAAATCTACCTTCCCGGTTTCTGCCATGTAACTGGCACGTGTAGACCTGTGTGTGCAGTGTACGTGTTCACATGTGAGGGCTTATGTTGGCCCTTTTATTTTGAAGTCTCTCTTCTCGGAGTTTCTTTTTCATGTCATTCTCTTGGTTCCTCGACCGTGTGGGGGAGCGTTTTATCTGCAGCGGGGCCCTTTGTGTGGTTTCTGCCGCGGCGACTCTGGGTTGGCGTTACGTGTACACGTGACTTACCACCGCGCCCTGGCGTTGAGGTCTCACCTGTCCCTGCTAACAGGGAACCCTTCCGTCCCTTTATGTTCCTGTTCCCCGCCCTCGTTCAGAACAGAATCACCTTAAATACTTCCCTCTGCGCATTCATAAACCCCTCAGGGTGCGCTACAATTTCTAACAAACGTAACTTAGCAAATTGGATGAGGAAAGAAAAGGTCTATCGTCCTTCCTTATGCCTTTGCTTCCTATGTTTTTGCTCATGGATTGTCTCCACTGGTTCCCACACTTTGCCCGAACGTTGACAAGAAATGGCTATCAAGTCCTTTCCCCGGCAGTGGTCGAGATGTTACCCAGCGAGTCTGCCCCAGCTCAGTGGCTCCAAGACGGCAAAACCAGAACTCGAACTCCGAATCCAGAGCTCTTTTTGCTCCCACGGACTGCCCCCCTCTGCAGAAACCCTGCAGGGATGAAATGGGGGCCCCGCAGGGTGGGCAGCCGGCTTGGGGTCCCAGCTCTTCCACGGGCAGGTTCTGTGACTCAGTGAAATGAACTTCTCTCTTCCTCTCTTTCCATCTCTACAGAATAGTCATGAGGACACACGTCTTATGGAGTTGCTGTAAGAATTAAAACCCATAGGGTACAATATCTGGTGTACAGTGAGTCGGTTTTCATTACAGCTGGGGCCAACTTTACGTGCACAAACTCTAAGGATAGCGTCAGGGACCCCATCCTCTGGGGTCTGGGACCCCAGAGACTGGCTTGGTGGGAGCAGACGGCAAGGCCGGAGGGTCGTCCCCAGCGACGGGTCTGGTCAGTTAACCTGAGCCACAGCAGGTCCTCTGACTTCAAGTGGGGGGCAGGGGGGCAGCCGAAAGACTTGGGTTGCAGTGGGAGGAGAGAGGCCACGTTTTCCAAAGATGAACCGTGTCGGAGTGTGTGCGGTTCAACACTGCACTGGAGGCCAAGAAGCCCCTCTGACTTCCCACACCCACCCACGTCCACCAGGTCGACCAGTGTGTCTCCGTGGTCCATCTTGCCTGAGAGCCTTGGGATAGATCGTTTTTTATAAAAATCAAGCTGCATTTCCAAATAGCATGTCTGAGTTTAAGGATTCTTTGTTCATTGCAAATAGTCCCAGCAATACGAAGATTAATTTCCAACCACTCTGCATGTGTGGCTGTAATGTGTTCCCCAGAAACACAATTTCACATTATGCCACTGGAGGGGAACAGATTGAACTCAATTATTTCATTCTCTCCCTTATTATTGAAATATTGAAGCAGAAGAAAGACACCTTTTTCCTCCTAATTGCTTGTTCTCTAGCTGCTGCTGTATTGTTGATTTTCAAAATTTCAAATGTTGGTATTGAAGTGATGATACTTATTTCTGTACCACACACAAATGTCAGAAATAAAAGAATTATAAGAGAAAGCACATGATAAATCAAGAAATCTCCTACCCGGCACTTCCTCACCAGGAACAAACACGGATCAGGGACAGAGAAATAGATACCCTTGGTCTTTGAAGGGATCATGGGGGGCCCCCCACGGCCCCCCCGTCATCGCCGGCCAGCAGGGCCGTCTGCGGGGCTCGAGACGGCAGCTGGCCGCCTGGCCCGCGTGGAAGGCTGAGGTCAGCAGGACCTCGGCAGCAGCGCAGTTCTCAAAAACCGAAGAGAAGGTGCTGCCCGCAAATGGTCTGAGGCCGGTTTTGCCCAGCCTATTCCTGGCGTCTTGCCACACCAGTGCGGGGTGCCTATAAACACGACTAAAGAAAAAAATAACGGCAGAATGAGAGGGAGAGAGAAAATGTATGTGGGCACCGCACTGTTTTCTTACTCTGCCCGGGCTCCTCGGGGTTCTCGGGCGGTTATGAAGCTTTATTTAGGGAGGAGCCGCCAATTAATACTTTCTTAAACGAACACTGTCGTCTGTGTAAATAGCACCTTGTATTTGTCGGGCGCCTTACAAGACCTTGCCGTCCACCAGTTCATTGCAAAGAGTCCGCAGGGCTGAGATGCGTCTGGACCACTGATGACGTACAGGTGGGATGCGTGAGCTCGAAGAGATTCTCCAACCAAAACAACGCAGCAGAGACCGTAATTTCTAAAACGGTCCCTTGGACCACGGTCTTAGGCTTCAAAACCCAGTGCCTTGCTGCCACTCTGTGACTTAGGGGTAGCGGTCGCCTGAAATGGGGAAGTCGGGAACGGAAACGTCAGTGTGGTGATCCAGGAGGGTGACGGGACGGTTCATTTAGGTGTCAGCCCGACTGGGCGAAGGGACGCCCCAGCAGGGGGCAGACTGTTGTTTGTGGGCGTGTCTGTGAGGATATTTCTGGAGGACATGAAAGGTCTGAGTCAGTAGATCCTTCCTCCCCGATGTGGGTGGGCATCAGAGAGAAGGAAGGAGGCCGAGGAAACATGAAATTGCTCTCATTCTCCCCGAGACGGGACATCCACCTTCTCCTGTCCTTGGTCGTCAGAGCTTCCGGTTCTTGAGCTTCCAGGACTTTCCCCAGTGCCCCTCCCTCTACTCAGGCTTTGACCTTGACTAAATTATATGACCGGGTTTACTGGTTCTCTAAATCGCCAATGATAGATCTTGGACTTCTCAGCCTCCGTAACCATGTGAGCCAAGTCCTGTGATAAATATCTTCACAGATATCGACATATAATTTATTAGTTCTGTTCCTTTGGAGAACTGTGACTAATACTGATGATTTTTCCAATTTTATGACTATTTCCCCATTCATAAGCTCTCATTCTCCTCTAAAGATGTGATTTCTCTTCTCCCAGCAACCACCTCACTGTTTTGAGTATTTTTGTGAGCTTCTGGCTTTTTAAATTCCCTGTGTTATAACATTATTATGGTGATTTTATTGTGATTATTATTTAAATCGTTCTACGTTTGGCTAGGGTGTGGGCTTCAGACAAATGTCTAACTACTTAACGTGTTCCCATCAGCCTTCACCAGCTCCGGTACTTTCTGGCACAAGATGTCCGTGGCCCACCCCAGAGTTTCCCGACCTCAGACCTAAGCTCTGGCCTTTTCCCCAGGAGCCCTCTTTTTCTCACGGGAAACCGTATCCAGACGCCAAAACCTGGGCGCCCAGGGCGTGTTGCTGCTGCTGGACTGTTTGAGAAGCTCCCACTCCCGTCCGACCCGTGGACGTACTTCCCCATCTCTGTGTCTTTCCTCTCAGAAATGAAAGCCTGGTTTCAACAGTATCAATAAATGCAGTCTTTTTTTCCCACCAAAACAGTTTTACTGCACAGATACCACTGTCAACTATGGTGCAAATGTAAAGTTCAAGAATTTCTGCAATGTTTTAAAAATCTCCTTGGATTCTATTTCACGACAGGAGCAGCTGCAGGTCAAGGGTCAGCCAGCACATTTTACCTCTGAGAGCAGAGTAGTGGCTCTCGTAGGCGTTTCTCATCACAAGCTCTGTAATCACACCTTTTTCTCTGTGTTTCCTTCTCTCCCTCCTGGTTTATACCCCATTACAAATGTGAAAATACTCTTGGCTAGCAGCTGGACAAAGCAGGCTGGGTTTGGCTCAGGGCCGTCATTGCCGGCCCTTAACCTAAGCCACTGAAACAGCGTCGCTGTCCCCTGCTTTTTTCTGCTATATTTTAAATATCCAGAGTGATTTTTCTAAAATGCCAGTTCGATCCTGCGAGTCCCACTTTTTAGAAGCAGTTTGGAAGAGGAGGTGGCCCCGTGAGCGAGTCCCGCTGTCTCCATGGACTTGGACCAGCGCCCAGGCTATGAACTTGGAGGGAGCAGGCACCAGGGTAAATGTGGGGAAGAAGAAGTGTCCCCCCCATTCTCTGCAGTTCTTCCCATGAAGATCGAGTGCACTTTACTGGCACTTGAAAGGAGCCTTGGACGTGTGACTTGTGTTGGCCAGAAACTACAAAGTCCTTCCACATTGGCACAGATCCCTGTTTGTCACTGGGCACCTTGTGATGATCATGAGAATAGGGTTATGCGGCCTCCTGGAGCTTGGGAGGCTGGCCTGCGGGAAAGCCCAGCCAGGCCAGCTCAGACAGGTATGTGGACGAGAACATCCCAGGTCACCCAGCTCCAGCCAAGCTGTCCCACGCTGGACTCCCCACAGAAGCCAGAGTCATGAGAAACGTAACACTTTTAATCACTATTATCCTTTCTTTATTCTAAGCCACTGCGCTTTGGCAGGCTGTCTTTATGCAGTGGGATGGCATTTTGATGTGTCAGCTTGGCTAGATTGATCTCCATTTGACAAAATTCCCTTTCCCGAGGGTGTCCTGTGAGGGATGGGCCACAAAGGAGATTCGGGCAAGATGTGGCAGGCAGAAGAGAGACGCTGCCACTTTGTAACTGCCATACATTGTTGCTGGTCCACTCTCACCCCGGTGCCACGTGTAGGTTTCCGTCCCTCCTCCTGGGATTCTGGCTCATGCTTGTGGGGTTCCAGCCTGCTCGTGACACCCCTCCCTGACTCCCTGCCCCACAAGGACTTCAGGTCCATCGCTGGCCTGGGGACCCAGCCCTGGATAGCAGCCCCAGACCTGTGTAAGCCAGATCCTGGTGACAAATACCTTCTGTGTGTCCCTGTGGCGTTTCTTTTGGCTGTACCCTGACTGATTTTATATATATATATATCAATAGATAATACCAAAGGCTTGGAGAGAATACAGGGGTCATGGGTCACGTGGCTTATTTTGGAAAGTTTTGGGGGAAAAAAGACAAATGTGCACGTGAAGAATTTTCAGACTTGGAGATTCAAAGAGGAGCTTTTTCTACATCACAAAACTAGAGAGACCTTCCCTCCTTGCCTTCTGTCGGGAGTTGAGGCGATAGAATCTGCACTGGACACTATAGACATCGTGCTCTCCCGGGTCAGCTTCTCAACCATCAGTAAAAAGGGTGAGTTTCCAACACCAGCAGTAGCTCAGGTGAGCTGCTTGGCATTCGGGCCAGTTAATTGCAGATAACAGTCTGTATCAGGTCTCTTATAATTACAGGTTGAGCTTCTCATTTTATTATGATTGCTGTTATTACTCCTGATGAGTTCTGGGAAGGCAGAGCTCTCTGAAGAAGAGAAAATTTGAAGGATTCCGAGCTGTGAGGAGACACTCAGACCCCACGTGCCGTCCGTCACTAACGCATCCCTCAGCTTTGCGACCCGAGAGCTGGCTTCCAGTCTCTATCCTGAACCTTTGGCACTTTGAAAGCCCTCGGAGCCAGCCTTCAGTGTTGTGGGGCAAACACGGAGATTCAGCACCCTGAAGGGTCACCTTAGGGACATAACGTGGGTCATGTCGGGGTCACTGTGGGTCGATGGCTGGAGTCTGAGATCCTGGGAATGTGAGCCGGACCCCAGTGCGTCGAGAAGTCGTACACGTATCACAAGCAGACTCTTTGCTCCTGGTGGTTTTTTTCAGGGGGGGTTGCAGCAAACTCGCTTCCTCTCAGAGAGATCAAGTTCTATTCCTGCCAGACTCCACCCCGGTCACTCCACTGACAACCTCATTGTCTGCTCGCTACTCAAGGACTTGAGGGTAATAGGGAAAAGTCCTCTGTGAAAAGCTGGAAATTACTGTCTTTGGCGTCTTTTAACTATGGACTTAATGTATTTTCAGGAATTCAGGGTGCCTTCCTGAAGAGAAGGTAGAAATAAATATGAATATGAATATGAATATAAGATATAAATATAAGATATAAATATAAATATAAGATAGAAATAGAAATAAGACTCCCTGGGGTGGAGGTAGCATAAGTGATCACAGCTACGAGTCCTGGGCACACACATGCCACCAAGTCCTGGGTCCTGGCCAGGACACTGCCAAGTGGGTGCTTTGGGGGCCCTGACGTGTCCCGGTGAAGGCGGGACTCGCATCCTTGTCCCCCTCGGCTGCACCAGTGCTAGGAATGGAACCACAACGACACTGATGAGCTCCTCTGAGCCTTGGGTGTCTCGCGGGTAACATGGCAAGAAAAAAAAACACACACTCCAGAGGGTTGTGATGAAGATAAACTCCTGCTAATAATTACAAACCTTAATTTCTCTTTAGAAAGAATGACATTAAGTAACAACGAACTGGGACAAGTTGAGCGAGAAACCACAGGAGACAAAGTACTTTTCGAACGAGGGGACTTGCGAGTTCATTTAGTCGCCGACGCTGCAAATTATGTAGCCGGGCCTGCCTCCGGGCTAACGGATGAGGCCTCCACGCACATTTCCAGGTTCAGCTGGAGCTTTGCGCCCTGGAAGAGGCCTTTCCCGGCCCTTCGGTCCCGCTTGTTTCCTCCCCCTGCAGGGTCCCCGGTCACGCTGTGTGCAGTCCTGTCCTTATGGTCATTTCTCGTTTCTGCATCTCTCTTCTCCTCTTGACTAAAAACACCTCAAAGTCAAGGGTGCCATTTTTTTTTACTGTTACATTCCCAGTTACAAACAGGGTATATAGCTCAGTTTTTTTAAAAATAAAGAGTGAATTAAACACAGTAAATTCACAATTGAGAAGTGCTAGGTTTCATTTTCATGAAGGAAAAGCAACTTTGAAGAAACACGAGTGGACTTCAGCTGGGATTTGCAGTCCAGCTGGCTGGAGGCTGACTGAGAGCCCCTTGCCTGCCAGGCTCCTTAGCGCTGGACTTATCCTGCCATAAAGGGGTTTTTAAGGGGGTTTTTACTTACTTAAGAAATGCCATTGAGGGTCTGCTACACGTTAGTGACTGTTACTGGCAGGTGGGGTACATCAGTGAATGCAAAAGGCAGAGTCCTGTCCCTGGGCGCTTCCGTTGCGTGCGAGTGGCGTGCTCAGCTTGGTGCTCTCAGGAGGCCACCACGCAGGTGTGGTCGGGAGGTCTCAGCTCGGTTCAGGTGTGCTGTCACGTTGAGATTTCCTTCCCAATCTCACCTTCTTTGGGGGAAAGTTCAGAGTCTTGTGGCAATCAGCTCCCGCCCCTGACCCTGGACGTCTCGAACCCTATCTAGGAATTGCAATCTTTGGTCACCAAATTAATGACCGACAACTGCATTTGCCTTTCTTGTCTAAAAGGAAAACTAAGGTGTGTGAATTCCTGAAAGGCCATTTACGGATCTGGTGTCCAGACACAAGCTGACGATATGGGTTGCCACGTGTCCTGGGATTTGAGAAGTGCAGGGTTTCACAGGAGAATTCTCCACTGCCCGAGGGAAATGAAGCACAGAAGAATCCAGAACACGGGCAGCTGGGAGCGTCCTCGGTGTGCAGACCTCTGACCTCTCAGCGAGTGTTGGGCTGGCCTCACCGCAGTTCCATCTGACGGTCCTGGTTCTTCAGCTCCCAAACCAGCAGCCTGCAGGTGACAGGTGGAACCGCAGGAGGAGCCACAGCTACCCCACAAACCGCTGGTGCCATGAAGGGAAGAAACTGGGATGAGGGTGGGACCAAGAAGAAAGCGACTGCTGAAGCAGAAGCTGGAAGCAGACGCAGCAAAGGGGGTGGTGGGGGGAGCCGGTGCACCCACACTTTGGGGAGGATGGGCGGAGGTAACTTTTCTTGGTTGCGTTCTTGAAGTGTGACTTTCTCCTTAAGTGAAGAAACATAAACATGTGGTTTCCCAAACTTCCAATCAGATCACCTGAGAAGATTTTAAAGGAAATGGTTGCAAGACCAGAAATAAATTTTTTAAAGCAATGCCCAGGATTCTGATGCACAAGCCTCAATAATATTTGGTTATTTTATTTTATTTTTTTGCATAGCTATGATTCAGAATGGCTATAAAGTAGCACCATCCGGCAACTCGGAGTCGGCACAGAACACAATATTACACCAAAATCTAGCAGGAAGCATACATTTTCTCATTAAAGCCCGTCACCACGGATTGAAAAAAACTAGAAGAACAGGACAAAATAGATTGAGTCAATAACGAGAGATGTTTTCATAGCTGTGTAAATGATGATTTCAACACAGTCCTCGGAGCATAATGGATGGGGAATTGGGCATCAGACTGAATTGTGGAAGATGAGAGTAATGAATAATTGTGCAGGCTTATTATTATTTTTTTTTATGCAACTTTATCAGCCAAGTGCTCCTGCATTCTCACTGAATTTCTCAGGAGAGCAAACGCTGCACAGAACCCTCCATCTGCGGAGGCGACTGCACTGCGCGCTGGGCCCGGGGAAGGAGTTAGCAGGGCAGGAAATCAGTGGGTAGAACCCGGCAGGGTTCCCCACCTGTGGTGTGGAAGCTGGGCTCTCAGAGGAAAACGGGGCCGACCCCAGGCGGCTGGGAGGCTGTGCCACGCCACCTGCAAACGTGTGTCCGCCTGGAATCACGTCCTTCAGTGCAACTGCCCTCCTGAGCTTCCGGTGTGGCCTTTTCCACTCCGTCCAAGGTATCGCCATGGAGCTTCGCCCAGGCAACATGGCATCCAATGTCCACACGGAGGAACGGTCCCCCAGCTCCGCATTTCGTGTCTTCCTCCCCTTGCAGAGCTGGTCTGTAGGGTCCAGACCTGCATCTGTATCCACTGCTCCTTCACGCTGTCTCCCAAACAGCCCTGAGCCCTTTCTCGAAGTTCATCCGATGGCCAGTACTTTCCCCTATCTCACACAGAGCGGCTGGCTTAAGCTGCAAGATGCCAATCCACTCAAGGTAATACTCCTGCCCCACGGAAAACACACAGAGAAGTGGAAGTCTGACCGTTTCTTCCACAGCTTAAAATTGCTCAGTAGCTGCACCCAACGGTGAGACCCAAGGCCTTTGCTGTCCCAGCTCCTTGGAGCCACGCTTGCCACCCCTCCTGACCCAGGGCCCCAAACATCCAGTGCAAAGACCAAGAACCCCATCCTAGATTCGAAGAGGGGTGTGGCTTCCTATGCTGGACCTGCCACTTATGCTTTGGCTTAAATTTGATGTTCCAGTTTTCTCACCTGTGATGGAAGGGTGAGGCATATTAATGGCAGAAGACCCTCAAGGCTCTGGCTGGTAGTAGTTAATATATGCACGGACTCAGAAAAGTGCTTCGTCAGTAAGTGCTTAAAGACTGCAAGGGTTATCGTTGCTTTTTAACCCCCTCTGTTCACCTTCATATTTTGGAATATGCCTCCCTTTCCCATATTTTCACAGGTTTACACTTGTCCCTTCCTTTGCCAAGAAGGGAGGGTCCCTGATCTCTTAGCTCCGCCCACACAACCCCCAGCCGTGGGCTTTAAGTGCCTGACTCTGTGCTCCGCCGCAGGGGGCCTGTGTTTTGCTCCATAATAACGGAAGTTGCAATGACAGATTTACTGGCCATCCCTGTCCCACGTGTGTGCTTCGAGCACATCTGGCCCTAGTGCCCTCGCTGTGGAGCACGCGGCACACTCTCAGGGTGCTTGTTACCTGCATGCACGAGGACAAGACTCGTGGGGCCACCATGGTGAAGCGCAGAGAAGCGAGCTGAACCGGGGATTGTCTCCCACCAAAGGGGACCCTAAGGTATACAGAAGAGTGGCCAGTGTTTTGTCCATCTCCTCCCGGGGGTCAGGAGTCTGGCCGGGTGAACGCAGGCTCTGTGAGATTTAACCTAGTGGGGGGCTGTCTGTCCTTCGACCTCCAAGTGCCCCAGTGCTGAGGGCCCGTGGCGTGGAGAGAGGAGGGTGAGTTACGCCGACGAGAATGTGGAGATGGGAGACCAGAAGAAAGTGGAGAGCTCAGACAGGTCCCTCGTCTTGAGAATGAAGCCAAAGGCTCTAAAGGCCGGGAAGACAGTCTTTCAGTAGCAGCAGGTCTCTCCAGTGAGGGGGAGGCTCGGTCCCACGTGATCAAGGGTCCGAATGAGGTCTTCCCGTCAGCTCACCTGTTCGTGCAGCACGAACCGAAGATCAGGGCCTACGCTGTCAGTCCTAGGAGAGGGAGGGCACCTGAAATGGCCTGACGAAGCGTGGGCGTGTGTGTGTGTGTTTGCGTGTATGAAGCTGGGGTCTCCCTCCTGACACATACAGGCCATAGTGACGCCTGCCTGGATTCTGGTAATGAGGGCTCACCCATGACAGTTGTAATGTCCTTCACCCCACCTTCTCCTTTGGGCTGAAATTCTCTTTCTTGGTGGTTTTGTGATGTGTCGTCTTGGCAAGACCAAGTGACATGTCTCAGAGTCCTTCCCGATTCTTGATGTTTGCTCTCAGGTTGAACCCCCAAAGGCCTCTATGGGGGGGGTTGGAGGAGAGAAAGGCAGCAACAAGTGATCTCAGCCTACGTGTTTTGGTGCTGGTCGGTCAACCTCACTGGTGTGAAGTAGCGCAGCTCTCACGCCCCCCTCCTCCTTCAGCTCCTCCGGCGCTCAGGTCAGGAGTATGCGCACTCAGGTGGGCGATGCAGCCCAAGCAGACTGTGCAGAGAGCACATGTCACCAGAGTCAGAGGGAAAGCAGCTGATCGGCGCTTTAGTCCCTCCTCGTGGGTGTCCTGCTTCTGCTCGGAGGGTCCAGCCTGCCCTTCCCTGCCCCCTTTACCTCTCCTTCTTTCTGACCCCTTGACCTGTGGGCTCCGAGCTCCAAGGTCAGAGGCAGCGACGCAGAGCGGCTTGCCAGCTCCACAATCGCGTACCCCAAAATCCTGTTAGCAACCCCTGTCTCCATCTCCGCCTCTCTATTTTCTCACTGCCTCTCTTTCTGTGTCCGTGTGCACACACAATCATATACGCATACACTTACACGCACATGCATGCACACATATGCATATTACATATGTATGAATATTCATGAGCTGGTGCTGCTTCTCTGGTTGAATTCTGACGGACACGGCTCTGTCTTCTCTGTCCTTCTTTAAGGCGTATTCTCTACATAGAAGAAAAAAGCCTTTACTATTATTTAGTCACGTTCCCAACCACAAGTCCCCTCGGAACTTGTCACCCTCCCTGCACATTCTCACATCCATTCCATTCAGTTACAGTAACACAAACAAGTGTGAAAACTAGAAATCTCACTTGAGTGTGTTCGCAGAGGTCATCAAAAAATGCTCATTGTCCTAAATGTAGTAAGTACTTAGGGGGCTCAATAACGATCGGAAAGCCCACCCATTTTGGGTTATTTTTAGTAACTAGCGATTGCCCAACTTGTGGTGACAAAAAAGTCATGTTCTGATCACTTTTGTCTAAGGATTTTGGTGCTCTTTTCTGGAAAACAAAAGAATAAGTCTAAGCTATTTTTTTTTTTGCACGTCCATCCTTCCAAAATCTCAAAATAGTCATGGTGCTCCCCCAAGTCACACATTCTCCAGGGCCTGTCGCTGCCCGGACCCTTTGGGGGGTACAGGGCATCCCCAGGGCTTTATTCTCCACCAGACAAACCGTGCCTCCCTCCAGAACACGAGGCCTGAAACGATCCAAGGTCTGCGGGACTCATCCTCAGAGAACAGAATCCTGGTGCCCCGTAGTTTTGTAATACATCACCATAAAACCTGTGGCTCTTTGTTCGAAGTGAATGAAGTACTCAGTAGCCCTGACATCACAGTAGTGTGTATGTGATGTACTTTGAAATTAAGTCAGGAACGCAGTTTGATCGTGTTAACTCCCAGGCTGGCCGTAAAGAAGCGTGGCAGCTACTTGGAGAAGCGGGACTTGATTTGTGGCGACCTTGTTGGGTGGCCTAGCCGCGACAATGCATAACCAACTCCCTAGACATAATGGAGCAGCAGCTGACAATAGAAAATCAGTGATGCATGGAAACACCCCACGACTGACCGGTGCTTGAGCCGTCCCCGCACCGCAGGGTTCACAGCCTGCTTGGAAACCACTTTCCAGGACCAAGCGGTGCGTGCGTGTAGGCCGCCGCTGTGGAGGGTGAGGCCATCAGCTAAATTCACAGTCATGGCTTAATCCTTACTAAGGTGACTCGATTCCACCGCATGGGACGGTCACAGGGATGAGTCGGCCAAAGTGCCCCCCCCCACTGCCTTCGCCCCTGGGGAGTCAGGAGGGAAGCAAGCACAGGGCTACCCTGGCCACGGAACAAGGTCTCCTTGAACACACGACTGACAAGGGACAGACGAGCGGTGAGCATCTGCTCTGCAGGGTGGCAGCTGACTCAGGGTCCTCGAGAGGGAAGGCGGTTCCATCCAAGACGAGGGCCGAAGGGGACATTATAGAAGGATTAAGAACAGATGTGAGTCTGAAGAGCGATAAGGGAGGTCGTGGGGGCTGACCAGGAGGCCCTCGGAGAGGGGGAGCAGATCCGGACGCGGCTGTGTCAAAGCGCGACACGAGCGTCATTTGAACCCCTCCGTGCTGACTCCATTCCAGCCTTCTCCTTCTCTTCAGCAGCACGCCTGTCTCCGTTACCTCCAGCTCTGCACCCCGGCCCTCCGCTGTGCCTTCCTTGGCACCTGTGTGTTCTCTGCCTCTCGCTTCCTCGGTGCTGCTTGGTTTGGTTTCCACCTGCTGCCTGGCCGTACCCCGTGCTCGGCCCTTTCTCTGGAGGGTCCAGGGTTCCGTCAGGGCTCAGTGAGTGGTACTCAGTGGGACCATCCCACATTCCCCTTGCTGAACAGCTCTGAATCTTGGTTGCAGATGTGACGGAACCTGGACCAAGTCCACAGGACCCGAAGGGACTCCTCAATTGGCATTTTCTGCCTTTCTCACCATGGGCAGCTTTTACATCCCCACACGGCTCAGATCTCTGGTCTCTCTGCACAGCCCAGGCTCGGCTGGTAGCCTTGGCCCCCAGGCATAGAGAGAAGGAGACCACAGCTCAGTGACCTCTCAAGTTCTTTTGAGGCACTGCTGCTGAGCGGGGGACTCGGAGGGAACGTCTGGAGCGGCTCAGGGCGTCCCCGCCCTCTAAGGTTCAGGCACCCTCACGCCACGTGCTCAGTGACCCCCGTTGCCTCCCCCTCCACACAGACGGGCGCCAATTTCAGTGGTGTCCTCTGCACTCGCCTCTGGTGACAGCACACATGCCCATCTCGCACCCGGGTCCCCCCAGCCCCACCCGCTGCTTTCCTGCTCTCTCATGGCCACGCTTCTCCACTGAACTCTCTTACTCCCTTCCCCTCTGCTCAGTCCACTACTAGCAGACTATCTTGAAGATTTTTTAAATGGGGGGGGGTCTTGCATATCATATAATTCAGTTGGCAGTATTTATACCAGACAAAAATTTAAATCTTCTACGATGAGAATTTGGGTAAATAAAATATTCTTCACTAGGGTCATCTTTGCAGCCATATGAATGTTTAATAAAATATGTAATGCTATCAGAAATGACTTTGAACAAATCAGAGCCATATGTACAGTGTAATTAGAACTATGGAATAATGTATGCTTAACGATCCTAGAAGAAAGCGCACCAGCCCGCCCTAGTAACGCACCTCCGCCCTCCCAAAGAGGGACCCTGCCCAGGCTTCCCCCAGACATCATCTCTGCCCACAAATATGTCTGCGTCACAAAGACAGTGTGCCTCCCGCAGACTTCACCCACACCTTGCCTGGGCAGTGTCTGTGCTCCCAGAGACTCTCGCATCCCTGCCGAAATGGTCCAGGCTCCTCCTCAAAGCCGTCCACTAAGTATGCGTCACACCACACAGAGCTGGCCCAGAGACAGACGTCCTGGAGTCTGTACATGGGATTTAGATTTGCTGGCTCCATTATGTTCAGCGGGGACACGCCTGCCCCTGTGATGCCCCCACGGAAGGGGCCAGTGCTGGGGTCAGACGAACTCCACAGCCCATCGAGAGAGGCAGGGCATACATCTTCCTCTCAGCCCATCCATTTGATTTATGATGTTTCGATATTTAGAGACACGGTGGCCGGGCCTCCAGTTTGATGCTGTTGGCACCAGTCCAAGTGTGAGCACAGCTGCTAAGGCGTGAACGGTCACTTCATCTGTGACGGGAAGGCTTCTGCTGCTCTCTCTTTTCCCCCTGCCTGCCTTCTTTCTTTCTTCTCTCTTTTCTTCTTCCTTCCTCCCTTCATTCTATCACCCTCCCTCACCTCTTCCTTCCTTCTTTACTTCTATTCCTAAATCCCCATTTTTTTGAATCTTCACAACTTAAGTTTTATTACATGTATGGTTAGAAAAATGGCAAAATAAATGTTAAAATATTTGCAGTAGTCAACAGATAGGATGCACAAAACGCTTTAAGACAGGCTAGCCGGTGAGAGAAACTGTAAATTTGTAGCTCCGGGAAGCGCTGATACAACAGCCCGGGAAGTGAGGGGCGGCCCGAGAACCGGGGCAGTTGGCGTGGCGCTGGGAAGGAGAACTCCGCAATGCGTGCTGATTTCCCACGTGAAGCCAAAAATGCTAATCCCACAGCAACAGAGCACAGGGCAAAAATAAATTAAATCAGTATCCACACAAATATCGCTGTGCAGGCTGATTAGAGAGCCTTTGCCAGGGCCGCTCTCAAGTAGACATGATGGACAGGAGGCGTCTGTAACAGTACTGAGCGTGAGAGATGAACGAGACCCCGGTTTTGAAGTCGGGGATCTGTCGGCGCTGGGATGATGCTATGGGAATAGAAAAATGTGACGGTTTTGGTGCATTTGTCCCAACACCTCATTTTATCCTGTCTCCGTTTTTCTCTTCCAGCCAAATGAATTTCTCCGATAAAAATGTTCTAAGACATTCACCTGGGCATGATGTTAAGGGGGTTCCTTTTTTTTTTTAATTGCTGTCTTGCTTCTGAGGAAGGCAGAGGAGATGCAGTTTGAAGTAAATGAGGAAACTTTTTGAGGACAGACCGGGAGGTGGCAGAAGGAAGGTCAGGGAATGGCGAGAACAAGATCCCTGTCCACTGGCCGAGAGCTCAGCAAGTTCTGGAAGGAGGGCCGGTTGGTAGTGCGGGTGGGCCTCTGGCTGCCCCTTAGGGTGTAGGGACAGCTCGGGCAGTTGCCGGTGGTTGCAGTTTTATGTATTAGGTGCTGGTAAACCTCCACCCAGGCTCTTCCACGTGCCACTCTGCTTCAGCGCTGTCCACGTGCCGTTTGGTAGCCAGACAGCAAGTCCTACGCCACGCAATCGGTTTATGGCCCAATTGTATCTAATAAGTCCAGGAAGACCCCAGAATGTGATTGCTTTTGATCACTCTTATAAAAGATGCACTCAGTGTTCTTCTGCATGGGGCTTTGGTTCCTGGGAGTAAACGATAATTTCAGAAGTGCTGCCGCCCTGGCTGGCGTGGCTCAGTGGACTGAGTGCTGGCCTATGAACCAAAGGTTCACTGGTTCGACTCCCAGTCGGGGCACATGCCTGGGTTGCAGGCCGGGTCCCTGGTGGGGGGCACTTGAAAAGCAAGCACACACTGATGTTGCTCTTCCTCTCTTCTTCCTCCCCCTCTGATTAAAAATAAATGAATAAAATCTCTTTTAAAAAGTGTTGCCGTTTTATGACAGTGATTGGGTTTATCAAATGTTCTCAGCTTCTAGAAACATACAGAAGAAGGGGCTGTTTTGATCGCTTCCGTAGCAGCTGGAGAGGGACGAGCAGAACAGATGGCCTCAGAGCCTTGGCAGTTGTGTGATCATGGTCAAGTCCAACACAGGGGAGTGACACCTCTCTTCCGTTCCCTCATGTCCACCTTTACAAATACAGACTTACGTTAACAGGGGAAAGAAGGTAGATGAGTGAATCTTGCTACAACTAAGGTTTAAGGAAATGAGGTAAATGGTTTAAGATGCATTTCCCTCTGACTTTCTTGCCTGGAATACCGAATAGCCACTCGCTGAGACCTGGGGACAGGAGGGAGGGAGGGCAAGCAATCAGCCTACCCACGTCTGGACCCTGGTAGGACTCCTATGACCCACAGTCCTTCACACTAACGTGTCACAGTGATTGTTTCTCGGAGGGAGAACAAAAGATAGATTATCTTAAACCTCCACCAAAGTGCCAGCATGCACCCAATTTGCTTTGTCCCTCTGCACAAGTAGAATTCAAGTTTTCATCCCAGAGACACACCCGAGTGCCATCAATAAATGTGTGGCTTCACTACAGGTCCAGGTTATCTTGCAGGCAATCATGGATGACAGTGCACCCTCCTCAGAGTTGCTTGAACATGTTTTCGGGGCTTAGTGTTAAATGGAAAATAATAGCAATGCGTCAACATCCAGGAGACACATAGGGTTGGCCTCTTCAATCTGCTTTCTGTCTGTAAGTATTTAGGACGTTTTTATTCAGTTGATATGCATGACTGCTGTCATTGTTCATTATTGCAACTCACCTGTTAAGCATTGTCCATATTTCTCAAAAAAGAGCTGATGTATTTAGAGAAATTGTCCTCACTGGGTTTCAAATCATTTTTCCTTAAATATTGTATCTTTTTGTTCTAACAGTTGCCAAATATTTTTCTAAAACAAAGAGCTAAAAATGAAACTCCTGTTACAAACTTTTGTTGTTCTCAATGCCTCAGATTATCTGAGTCCCACCGCTTGGTGTCCTTGGCAAAGTTTACTTCTAACTTAATTTTTCCTAGATTATTGAGTCTGTCACTCAAGGCCTGAGCTGCACCCTTGAATCTGGGGCTGGCTACACAGGAAATTTTCCTTTTAGAATCAATCAGTAACAACCTTCTGTTAGTTTGTGACCGAGTCCCTCCGTCTGCATTTCTCAGGCGTGTGAGAGCTTGCAAGTGCCTGTGCGTCCCACGCAGGCCGTACATCTGGTTGCACTGCTCAGGAGCCCCTTACCGCATCAGCCTCCCAGAGTTTCTGGGGAGAGTCATTCCAGACCCAAAATTCTAAGGGCAGAGTCTGAAAAGAAAAAGGTTAAGAAAGACCAGCTTCTCCAGGAGGGTGCTGCCGCCTTCAGATTCTCAGACTGAAATCCAGGCGGCCAGGTGTGCCTTTGCCCCGGGACCCCTGCGTGCTGTCCTCCTTCTAGGACCCCGTGAGAGGCCAGGCAGACATCCCTCACCTCCCTGTGAGGGCCACCGTGCGTCACAGACACGCACGGGGACACACGCACTCTTGTGTGTGCTCATATGTAGAAGTTCATCTGCGCAGACCTTGGTCATTTATGTGAATGGATATGAATGACCCCAGATGTTCTGTGTCTGGACGCATTTGTGTGGGAATTTTTATTAGAGGAAACCACGGGAGACAGAATCCTTCCCGTCCCCTCGCCACTTGAATATTAGGCTCCAGGGGGTACCTGTGCCAACAGGCAGTACAGGACCCAAAACATATCTCAACACTGAACACCTGTGACCACGATTTACACGGAGCAGCAGAACCCTCCTCTCCCGGAACAGCATTTTTATAGCCACTTCGCCCCCGTCCAGCAGCAACGTGGTGATCATGTGGGTTGAAGACAACAGCGTAGAGATAATACTCGGAAGAAATATGAGCGCCCGTCAGCCACCAAATGGTGTCGCCCGCAGTTTAGGGAGATTTCATCCCATGACTCCCTTTGTCACTTTGGGCTGTAAACCCTTTTGTTTGAAGTAACAAAGGCTCCGGGTATTTATAGGAAGAACACCAAGAATTAATTAGACCTGAGTTAACAAAAGGTGAAAAGTAGCCTACGATAGTTACAGTGAGTAGATTGGGGCCGTGTAATGGAGCGAGAGGTCCCCAGGGCCACACAGTCATTGTCATTTTGCCGCCTAGTCACCTCCAGTCTGCACTGATTCAGGGGCTAACTGGCCCCTTTCTGGGCACCAGCTGGATCTGCTCCAGGTCACGTCCTCTGTGCTGTGGCAGTGACCTTATACAATGCAGATCTGTCTACTGTCCTCCCATTCAAAGCCTCATTCACTTGTAAGAAGAAAAGTCAGCTCCTTATCTTAACACAAAAGCACTTGGATCCAATTCCGAGCCCTTCATTTGAGAAAGGACTTTGACAGACAAGAGTGCATCCAGAGGACAGTGATGAGGCTGACAGAGCAGTCGGGGTACCTGTCACAGAGAAGGGAAGACCTGTGGTTGGGAAGAGAGCGGGAGAACCAGCTTACAAGGGGATGCGGGACGAGGCAGCTTGGAGGCAGGGGAAGGGGGTCCAAGGGTCCTCAGGAAAAGTCCCTAAGTGGTTCGCGTGTCAGTTGACAGATCTCTAGAGTGGGCTAACAGTGAGCCCAGTTCCCGGGCTTTAGCAGGCAGTCAGTATATGCTGGTTTTGATGGCTGCAGCCCCCCTTCCTGTCCGCAGAAGCATTGGTTGTTTTGTTGTTAATTTTTCGATGGCAGGTGACGTTCAGCAGTGCTTTCTGTTCCTTTCTGAGATGCACAAGAGCATTAAAAATGCCATCGACTGCCTTGTAAGGGAGCGAGGTGCCTACTGGGGGACACAAAGCTGCCGGAGCTCCTTGGCACTCCCGGGGGAAGCCTTAACATCCCGAGACACGGGAAGGTCTGTGATGGAAGGGCAGCGGCTGCTTTGATTTCCCCGGGGAAGCATTTCACCTCCCACCCACCCTGAGATGTAGCTCTGGAGTCATTTCCAGGTCAACTGCTCTGCTCTCTTTCAGTCCTGCGGAGGTCCTGGGGTGGCTATTTCCAACATTTTTCATCTCCTGGCACACACGAAGTATTTACTACACTCCTGTGGCGTACTACACTAAAAAACACACTTTTTACCAACCGGACAAAAAATAGGTGTATTTCGATTCATTCACACCGGACACAGCTATTGTTGTGTTGGCTGTTGTCATTTTTGTAACGTGACAATCTAAGGGAAAAGAGGTCGGTGCCCTTGACTAAATGGTCAGGTACTGCGTGTTTTAAAAAATTCTTGTGGCACACGGGTTGAGAGTCGAAATCCTAGGTTAAGACCCGAAGTGCCAGAGGGATTGGAGGACTAGCCTTGCTGACTGCATCTCCAAAGGCGCCCAGCTCCGATCTAGGAGACGTCTTCAGGCCTTAAAAGGCAGAGACCCCCGGGCCGCCTGGTCCTCGGAAAGACAGACCGACCTTCCGCGATGTGGGGTAACGTGGGAGCCCAGGTTCCTGCCCACTTTTCGACAAAGCAGGGTTCTTCCTCTTCTGGGGAGGAGGCCGATGGCTGTGTCTCTCCTGCACCAAACGGGGAGAACCCACAGTTCTTTATCTCCCCTTCGGGGTGTCCAGCAGGCCTGGCGATGTTTCCACTGGCTTCCATCTCCTCGTCTCAGTGGTGAGATTCAGGGCAAAGGTCACCAGTGTGAAACCAGACTTTGTTGCTTAGGCAGGTGAACCCCCAAAACGATGAAACTGCGATTCTTCACCGATCGCTTCTGGATGCCAAATGTCTGAGTAGGCAGGAAAGCAAATAGTTCTCCAGAGTCCAAATTATTCCTGAATAGGATGGAGGTTTTTGGTTAACTTAGTTTCTAACTGAAGCTGCCATCTGAAATTGCATCAGTGGGAAGAAAATCTAATAGATCACACCCTGCAATCTCGGATGGGTAGACGCAGCCAGGCCTCCCCCACTGCCCCCCCACCCCCACCCCCGCCCCTCATGGGGGCCGCTCTACAGTTCTCCAAGAGAAATCACACTTCCTTCCCTCTGAGGGAGGGCGCTGGAGGGCCCTGGTGTAGTCAAGGGGCTGTGTCTCCATTTGAAGAGAACTGCCGAAATACAGAGTTCTGGTTTTGTTTTGTTTTATTGAACTATGCTGAAAACATTGTCTTTCCTACAACAGAGGCAGCCGAGAGGTAACGAAGAGGGTGCTGCAGTTATAAGATACGGTTTCCCACAGGGCATCTTGGATAGTCTCCCTCTCAGTTCCTGTTTCCAAATCTCTAAAAAGAGGGCGGCAACCCTTGGCTCGAAGTTGGATCGGGAGGGTGCGTGAGGTGTCCAGTTACTAGATGACCCATTCAGTACGATTCCAAACACCAGGCGCCAGACTGCTTCCTGCAGTTACCCTGCTCACTTGGGGGGACCGGGTGGATGACAGGGTGGGGGCACGCACCTGTCACAAGGCCTGGGGCATGGCTCAGAGTGGCCGTGGGCCTTAGCCTGCTGAGGGCTCTTGGTGGTGAACAAGACACGGATGTCTCTAGGCAGAGGCTGCTTACTCAGGAGCACTGAAGGGAATTATTACTGTGTTTTCTGTATTTTGTGATTCAGAACCCCCGTAGATTGAAGGAAAGGGTTCTCATTTGTGGGAGGGGGGTTGAGGGGGAAAAGGAGGGAGCGACAAAGAGAGAGAGAAAGTCGAGCTGAGATGATGGGTCTAGAATTCTAATTTTGATCTGTCTTCATTTGTACATCCACCCAGAAGGGAAGAGAATGCATGAAGAAAGAAGGAACCAGGTAAGATGTGACTAGCAGTTTTCAGCCCAGGATTTGCTTTAACTACGTACGGAACATAGGCAGCTCCCTCCCCACAGACTGGTTCAGAGCCGCCATGACATCCAGCCGGCAGTCCCCCCACACCCTGGATGCCCCATCTCCTGCAGAAACGCCCGAGCTTCCCCCCCTCTTTAAAATGCCTCGGCCCTGGCCCTCCGCCTTACAGCCTGCCCGCTGCCCTCAGGTGTGGTCCCTAATATCTGTTCAAATTGGTCTTCAGAACCTCGTCCAAACAAACGGCGGTTGGAGGAAGTCGTGGCCAGGAAGCCCTGTCCGCGGCTGCCCTGCTGGTCCTACCGGGACTTTGACGGTCAGCTCCGCCCCGCCCCAGGTGCCGTGCTGCGCGCAGGGCCACGTGCCCCACCCCCGCCCTCCACGCACCGCGCCTCTGCGCGCAGCCCGAGCCCGTGGTGCCCGGCACGCGTCACGTTTACCACGTGATTAGTGTGGAAATCTTAGGTCCCTGCCAACTCAGAACCACGGGTCACGTGGTAGGGTGACACCGAGCAGACTTCAGCTTCACTTTGGTGAAATCCCCACCACGTGGCGCACACACCGAGTCTGCCCCTGGAAACACGGGTGGAGGGACGTATTTCCATGTGACCCACCCACGATCTTCAAACTGTCCAAGTCGGGAGAGGCGGAGAAAGGCTGAGAAACAGCTCCGGGTCGGAGGAAGGGAGGGACGGGACCACCGAGTGCTGCGTGCGAGTATCAGCCAGAAGCGTTCACTCTAAAGGACATTATTGGGGGGTTGGGGAAACTTGGGGTCCGAGGGTGAGACGTCAAAGAGACACGTGAGGGATCAGTGGCCACTTTCCTGATTTTGGTCACTTGCAGGAAATACGGGCTAAAGAAGCTGGAATGGTGAAGCAGCAGGCTTAGGGAAAAAGCACTGGTACTGCACTAACAAATCTGCCGTAAGTCGGTGATTCTTCAAAGCACACGGGAAGTGTGAGATTCGTTTTCACGCGGTGAATTTGTACTTTACATTTTAATGTTAGTACACAAGCTTGAATACATTAGGAGTAAAGTACACTTTGAATATGTACGTTTAAACTTAATCTTGAATTCTATTTAATTTTTAATGCCAATATGTTGAAATCTATACTTTTTAAATATAATTACATCTTAGTTTTGATTCCTAGATAATTAATAATGGGGATGGTTTTGATCCTGGTAAAAATAGATATACCAAAGTGATTTGAGGGCAGAAAAATTAATGGTTAAAAGAAAATGAGGTCCTCAGAGAATTCCAATTACATTTCTGAGAAATTTCGAACTGTGAACATATGAGGAGCCTTCTACGGGGCACAGCCCTGTAATACCGGCTCCTGGGATGTTACAGATGCTTAATGAAGACCTAATTACCAGTTAAAGCCATGAGACTGTAAAAGAATTATTCATATCATAAGCCTGGCTTTTCCATTATAAGATGAGGCAAATTGTACTCACATTGGACAAGAGAAGCAAAACACCTGAGCTCTGGCAAACACTCACTCTGGGTGAGTGTTCTGGCAACTGGCCGTCAGGTCCTTCTGAAAGTGTGAGGGGGTCCCGGGAAAACGCAACTTAGCTCTTATTTAGATTAGCGAGAAATTTCCCATCTGAGGAACATGCCAAAAGTCCAGTGCTTAATTGCGTAGAAAACACGTTTTTAAACGTGGACAGTAAGAGGCTGTTGCACACTAACTTGAAAGCAAACAAAGTTGTTGCTACTCTTGTGAGTTTCACAGTAAATCTTCAAGACAGACTGTCGTTAGTGCAGAATTTGTGACTGGACACCCTAATATATTTGTGCAAAATAAAGCATCCATACAATTGCTAGAACAGAAAAGCCAATGACGGATAAATAGCAAATACTAATATTATTCAAGCAAGACAAACACTGATCCGGAACATTAAATAATTCAAAGCATCAGGGTCCTTGGGGAAAGCCTGGCAAGGATCTGTGTGCTCGGAGAGCCCGATGGTCGCAGAAAACAGCGTGAAGTTCCCGGATTCAGTCGAGTCGATGGTGAAATCCCCTCCTACAGCCCCTCCCCCCTCCCCCCCTTCTCTCCTCTTCCTCCATTTCCACCTCTGCTCTGGCCACAACACACCACCCTAACTCTTAAGAGGTCTGAAAAAAGCCTTCAAGAAGGAGAAACATTGGTGTGTGGATCGAAAGAGGAGGCCAGGGTCCTTATGCAGAGAAAGTGGGACAACCAGGGAGTGTGAGCTCAGGGATGGGGGACCTCGGGAGCTCTCCAAGGCCCTGGAGTGAGGAGGGTTGGAGTGACCAGCAGTGGGAAGGAGTCCCCACTGTGCAAGCCAGAGGAAGAGGGTGGCAGCGGCCATACAGGAATGCCTCCTACCAGCACCACCACCGACCCCCCCTCATTCCAAGGCTTCTGTTGCTCTTGAGAAGGTGATTGGCAGAGTTTGAACCAGAGTCTGGAAGAGGTAGCTGGCCATGCTGTAAGGGCGGGTGGTGGAAAGCCAAGCCTGGGGTTAGGCTGTGGGAGGGCAGGGGTCACTCAATGTCATTGCCGATCCTGCTCACCCCACGAGGGCCCTGCTCCCTCGTCATCCGTGGCATGAATTTCAGGAGCACCAGCCCACAGACCTGACTTGCCCCTGGAAAAGCTTCTGAACTAGAGAAGAGCCTAGAAAGGCCAGCGACCGGACCCTGGTTGGGGGAGTCATCCACACCTGGACTGCTCTGTGTCCCTCTGTGATGGAGAAGCCGTGCGACTTTGGACAGATCGCTTAACTCTGTATCTCCTCCACAGACGAGAATGCCACCCTCAGGTGCCTGGAGCCGAGCCCCTGACACAGCAGATGTGGAATGATGGGTGTTCTGCTTCACCAGCAAAGACGTGCATCCCTACTTGCTCTGCAAAAACGTTTTTCCAATGTCCTTTGCCGAGAGCCTTCCCCAAACCCTGTGTCCTAAAGCAAGGACACTCCCTCCCTTCTCTGCTCCCAATGCGTCGTTCTTATTTGTCTCCTGGACCAGGTCTGTTTCGCCTCCTGCCCAGGCCTTATACAACTACAGTCCATGGCGCGGCGCTAGTGAGCCGTTTGCAGGAAGGTACTGCTGGGTTACTGAACCCTCCAGATGCACGCAACCTTGCTTCTCATTTCTTCCTATTCTTTTCACTCTGGGTTTTCTGTCCATTTCTCTCCCCACCCCTCCCCCTTCTCTGTACCCTCTCTCTTTCCCTTCTCTTTCTCTCTCTTCCCCTCCCACACCCAAGGCATAATAATGAACCAAGGCAATGTGTCAAACTAATCTTAAATAATGGGCCGTGATTGCTATGAAATTGTTCTACCCCACACGCTGCCCGTCTGTGATGTGTGATTAATCAACAGCATCTGACTGCTGGAAGGATGCAGCTCCTGCCAAAATAGTCTTTAATTCATCCCAAACAGAAACAAACACGGTCTGAAAGGCTCATTTGCATCATAAAGAGCTATGTTGGGGAGAGATTAAAAATATGCATCGATTAAAGAATGTTGTGATGAGCCCTCCTGATAGGCAGACATCAGCCCCAGGATCCTGGGGGACAGCCAGGGGGTCCCTTTGGTGACTGTCTCCTCCGCTGCCTCCTCAGGGGCTCCCTCCTCCACCCCGAGCACGCTCATGTCCTGCGGGGCTCTCCCTATGGGGGGCCTTCCATTCATGACAGCAGGCAGCAAAGACTGTTTCCAGCTATGGTGCCAGAACAGGCACCTTCCACAGATAAAATTCTTGAGCTGTTTTAAAATGAATGTTTAATAAAGACCAGCTGTGCAAAAAGGCAGCAAGGGGCAAGGAGCTTGGGAGGTGATTTTCACGCAGGAGGAGAAACCACCCCTAATCTGTTGGAAGCAGTCTTCGTTACAAAAGGTGGCACCCGTGCCGTACGGAGGAGCCATTTGGAAGGATGATGTTGTGAGTTGAGTTCAGCACCCCCACCCCCCACCGCCCCCCAAAGAAGAGTTGAATCCTCAGCCCTGGCACCTTTGCTCAGGTGTCAAGTTAAGAATAGATTGGGGCGGGATCTAATGCATTCACCCGACCACTGGGGTCCTGCTAAAAGGGTAATTCAGGCCACAGACAGGCAAGGAACCACAGACAGGCAAGGACACGGTCATGTGATGACAGAGTCGGGATTGAACCCAGACACCTAAAACCAGGAACAGCAGGGATTGTCAGCAACCGGCAGAAGCTGGGAGAGAACGTGGAACCAGCTCCCCCTCTGGGCCTCCAGCGCTGGGGGAGAATGAGTCTTCACTGGTTTAAGCCTCGGGGAACATGGCCCTTGGTTATGGCAGCCTTAGGAAATAACACAGATGGGCAAGCTTGAACATTCAACTTAGTTCAGCCAGTGTCTTTGTGAGGTTGCACATTTGGTGGAATTTTGAATACAGTCACATGGGTGCTAGCGGGAGTCTCCCTGGTCTTGACAGCCTTATTTAACACTGAATTGGAAGCAGAGGACCAGAGAGGTCGTAGTCGCTATGAGCTGGAGCTGGGGAGGCTGCAGGGAAACCCAGCCTCGTGAGCGTCACAGTCCGGCCAGGCTGTAAGAAGTGACGGGAGGATGGCAGTGGCTTGTGGTCCAGGAAGACCTCCCGGTAACCCGAATTCTAGACATAGCATGACTTCTGGGAGTCGGGCCAGAGCCCAGCGACAGCCAGGCAGGTCTCCGAGTCCAGGTCCCCTGAGTGGCACGTGTCCACCCGTGAGTGTCCTTCTGCCTCCTCTTTCCCATCTGACCCAGAAACACAGCACCGGTTACGGTGCAGATGCAGAGTGGGCGAACAGATCGCTTGAAGACTTTCTGCTGGGATTGTACCACGTTTGGAAAAGGGGACGGAGGCAACGGAACCTTCCAAATCTGCGGCTCTGACGTGCCTGACACAGCACACGCAGCACGTGTTTGGTGAACGAATAAATGTGTATGGAAATGCTGGGCACGCTTACGGACAGTAAAAACAGCATTGGTGTACAACAAAGCACAGCTTTCTGTTCTTCACGTGTATTATTTTTTAATTTTTTAAAAATATTTTATTTATTTTCAGAGAGAGAGGAAGGGAAGGAGAAAGAGAAGGAGAGAAACATCAATGTATGGCTGCCTCTCATGTGTCCCCTACTGGGAACTGGCCTGCAACCCAGGCATGTGCCCTGACTGGGAATCAAACCGCGATTGCATGGTTCGCAGGCCCGCGCTCAATCCACTGAGCTACGCCAGCCAGGGCTGTTCTTCACGTTATTATTAACGCCAGCAAACAAACAAAGTAGCCAGTAGCTACTACTGGTCCCATTTTAGAGATGGGACAACTGAGGCCCAGAAACCTAAAGCAGCAGGCTCGGCTTTCATGGCCAGTGGCTGTGGAGCTGGTCGGTCTGACTCTGATGTGCCCCGGATCCCTCTCAGTGCCCATGAGCCCCTAAAGGGACTGAGGCAGGGGACGCGGTGGAGGACGCCCAGGGAGGCCACGGGCTACCTCCCGGGGGCCTGGAGGACCAGTGCGAATGCACGACGACATTAGTGAAAGAACAGTAATGGCTCGTGCAGTGCACAGTGTACAGTGTGACACGCGGGCTCAGCTCAGAGGTGGTGAGTGGACTTCTCGAAGTCACCTCGCACCCGCATCCACTGAACATTGCACTGTGCCCCCCCGAGTGACGCTGCCCCTCAGGAGTTGGCAGGACTTGGTCAAAGCCACGGAGAGGGAAAGCATCGTTCAGTCCGGGCTTTTGGGCTGTGAGTCTCCTCTGCTGCGTGCGTCTTTATATGTCCTTGGAGAAAAGGCGGTTATTGTTCCAGCCCACCAAATGGAGGTCGTTCCCCCTCTGATAAGACTTTAAGAAGAGCTCACTGAGCAGTTCAGAAGTAAAGGCAAATGTGGACGGGTCATTAACTCTACCCATGATCAGTCTGCTGGAGAGAATTCACTCGTCGAGAGGGATGGGCTGATTTATGGTGCGAGGGAGTCAACCCTGGCCAGGAAGCTCACTGTCGCCCTCCGTTGGTGGGTCTGAGCAGACTCTGGGGATGCACTGAGCGGGATGAAATGCCGGGGCAGCAGACAATACAGCCATTGGTCCTCTTTTGCATTTTCAAGTGTCACCATGTGTCCCCCTCTATCCTCTCCTATGCGCACACCCCCTTCCCTTTGGTCACCACTGTTTTCTGTGTCTATGGGCTTTTTTTCACTTAGTCCCTTCACCTTTTCCACCTAGTCCCCAACCCTCCCCCTGACAGCTGTCAGTCTGCTCTCTGTCTATGAGTCTGTCTCTGTTTTGTTTGTTAGTTCAGTTTGTTCATCAGATTCCGAGTATGAGTGAGGTCACATGGTACTTGCCTTTCTCTGGCTGGCTTATTTCACTTAGCACGATACTCTCTGGGTCCATCCATGTTGTCATATATGGTAAGATTTTCTTCTTTTTTACAGCTGAGTATTCCGGTGACTTTGGGTCATAGACACACAGTACAATATACAGATGTTGTATCACAGTGTTGTACACTTAGAACCTGTATACTTTTATTAGCCGTCACCCCAATAAATTTGATAAATTAAAAAAAAATCCATCCCTGAGATGTACAAAGTCCTGCTGCTCTTCACGAGCCCCCAGGCTCCTACATGGGTAGGTGGACAGCTCTGTACTGCCGGACCCTTGGAAAATTCTAGAGCACTTGTACTTGGAAGTCGATCTCCTTTTTATCCAGAAGCTGAGACAGGTATCTAAGGAGAGAATGGATGTGCCCAGGGCCACACACACTAGCAGATTTGAGGCCAGGGTGCGAGTTTCCAGAACTGAAGGCGGAGCCTTCTAAAGCCAGCTCCTCGCAGCAAAATGGGCAGTATTTCAAAGCTCCATTTTTTTAAATCTCAGAATAAATATATGTTAAAAGGTATGATATAGTATTTAGTAGAAAGGGGTGATTTACTTGTAGCACAGAATATGATGCTAACCTAATAAAATGTAATAATATAAACAAAGCCCCCCCTCCCCCGTGTATGAATATACACCTGGAGGGTAGTACCCAGGGCATTAACGGGAGTTATTTTTGTTCTCTGGAAACAGAAAGTTTTGTTTCCTTCTTTGTACTTTTCCCATTTTCTCTAAATTTCTAAAAATTACATGTAATATTATTTGTGAGTAGGAAAACAAAACCAAATACAACTAATAAAAGTTTTTTGTTAAAAAAAAAGACTAACAGAGAACTGATATTGCCTTTTCATCCTAGCCTGCCATTTTTCTCATACAACAAAGTAAAAACATAAGAATTCTCATATCATTGCTTATTATTTTCGAAATGAAATGTAACACAGTACAAGCTGTTTTTCCCAGGAGCATCTTCTTTGTGCACTAACATTTTAAATCACTTTTAAATGATCATTTTTTTGCCCTCAAACTGCTGCTTTATATTCTCTATATTGTAATATTCTGGGAAATAAATAGTTTTCTAACTTTCTAATATAATGAATTTATATTATATTTTATATGTATACAATTGATGACCAGCAGTATTCCTGTTAATTCTGAACCATTGAAGCAGTGAATGATTTTGGATATTTAGCAGAGGACCTGCCATAAAGAAGGTGTTCAATAAATATTCTAGAAGGGGAAAAAGGAAGGGAGGGAGGGAGGCAGAAAGGGAGGGAGGGGAGAATATTTAAAATAATAAAATCCATAGCCGGTAATGAAATGTGAACAGGAGATTTTGGAAAGCAACCACAAAACCACCCGAGAACCCGAGAGTTGTGCTGTGGGGACCGGAGTCCCAGTCCCAACCCTGGCGCGAAATCAACGACAGGATCATGAGAAAGTCATTCAGTCTTTTGAGCCTGTTTTCTCCTTGATAAAGTTCACACCATAATGTCTGCAATATCTTTATAGATGTGCTATGACTAGCATATAAGGTAAATCATGAAAATACTATCATTCTAAGTTGGAATGCATTGATATTATATGAGTCACTCATCCAAACTCCATGACTGGGGTTACCCCAGCCCCGGGCCTGGGGCGCCAGAGTACACCCAGTGCGTGACTGCTTTGGTCGGCGAGCAGGAGCTGAAGCGACCAGAAACTTCGCCGGGACTGTTCAAACAGGCACAAGCCAGGGCCATCTTCTCCGTGTTTGAGGTCGGCGAGCCATTCTGTCTGGGTCCCCTTCTCACTGAGGCATCTCCTCACCAAAAGCGCTTGGTAGAGTCTGAATATCGGATTCAAATACACAGTTTCTATCTTAAGCATTGTTTGAGTAATTGAAGTTCTTACTACTTTCAAGTCAGGAGAGATGAAATGTTGTTCAGTTAGGTTTCTTTTCTGTAGATAATGGTGCAGAGTAGAGCGCAAATCTGGCAATCTGGTCTTTTGCTAATGCAGGCGTAAGCTATTATTAAAATAACAGGTTTCCCTACTACCTACTGACCTCATGCCAAGCGTGTTTATTTGTTAATTTTCTGCATGTGTTGGCTAGTTTGTATGGACTATGATTATGAAAATTGCTCTCAAAAGAACATGGGTTGAGCCCATAGCAGGGGCCAGGGTCAAAACCAGGTCTCGGGGAGACAACAGGGGGGAGGATGGTGCATCCCAGGTCTCAGGCCGCCGAGGGAAGGACGCGGACCCGCGGGGGTTCTAAGGGCTGTGGGAACAGGTCCGGAGTAATTACGGAACAGAGCGGAGAAGGAGAAGCGGCAGCAGTTTTATGGAAGCCACCCTCCAAGCGCCCATTGGCAGGCAAGTGGATAGCGAAGCTGTGATGCGTATTTAAAGGACTACTACTCGGCCTTAACGAGAGAAGGAAACCTTGCCACTGGGGCAGCCTGGGTGGACTTAGAGGGCAGCATGCTGAGTGAAATGAGTCGAGAAAGACCAGTACCCTGGGCTTGCGCTCACACATGGAGTCTAAAGAGCGAAGGAAATGAAGAGACACAATAGAAACAGACTCACGGATACAGGGGACAGACCGACGGTTGCCGAGGGAGCCGTCTGAGAAGGCGAAGAGACTGAGAAGTGCAGACCGGCAGACACAGCAGTCACGGGAGGCGAGGTGCAGCACAGCAGCACTGTGACAACTCTGGGTGGGGCCAGGGGGCGCGCGAATCACCAGGGAATCCCTCATAAGGCGTAGAAACGTCTAATCCCGATGCTGTACTCCTGAAACCAATACAAAATAATACTGAGTATAAACTGGAATTGAAAAAGAAAATTAAAAAAAAGGCAGGGGCAGCATGCACTAGACACCACGCCCGAGACACCTGGGAAGATTTGCTCATCTTTTGGGAAGGCGGACAGAGAAAGGCTCCTGGAGGTGGTGCTTCCTGAGTTCCGTTTGCCGCACAGGTAGAGGTGGTGCTTCCTGAGTTCCGTTTGCCACACAGGTAGAGGAAACGTGGCCAAACAGCGACGGGGAAGCGTGCTAGACCCGGAGGCAGACCGGAGCCCACGCCCGGTGGCGAGGACCCGACAGAACCCAGGTTCGTTGCCGCAGGGGTGTGAGACAAGAGGTGGAAATGGAGGAGGCTGGAGGTCAGATCAGGAAAATCTATGCTCTGTGAAGAGAAGGCGGGCTTTCTTCCAAGGTCAGGAGAAGTTCTGAAGGATTTTAAGAAGGGGATCGGTCCACACAGTATGTTTGCCGACTCTGTGGACAGGGTGAAATCTCCAGGCCCACGGGCTTTTGCAATCGTGCGAAGCACTTCTTCCCCCTATTTCTCGAAGTATGAAAGTGTCAGATGTCAGGTGGGGAAACCCTCCCCGTGTGTACCCACCGATGTGTGGTCAGCGGCACCTCTATTGGTGTAAAGGAGGGTTTGTGAAGTCAGGTACAGAGAACAGAAAAATTAGGACTTGGCTTTCAGGCTTCTAATTTGGACTCTGGGCTTCTAATGGTCTAGTTTTCTAGATGGAGCATTAAAAAAATGGGTTCAATAAATTCTTTTTTTAATTACACAGCTAAAGGGGGAAATGAATCGGCGTCCTCACCGCTGTCCCCAACAGGCAGCAGTTAGCTCAGGTGACCCCCGGTCTGTTCCAGGAAGGAGTCTGTGTGACGGACAGCGGAGATGGCTTGGCCGGGGCTGGGAGAGTGCAGGCCATGCTGGCCGGCACCTGCGAGGCTCTCCGGCGGGGCACCGATCCTCAGTCTGGAAACCGGTCGGAGAGCTCCGGCTGCAGTCCAGGCCTGCCCCGGCGAGCTCAGGTCGGGGGAAGAAGGTGCAGCGGGATGCACCGTGTGTCTGCTCTGAAACCGGGGCTTTAACAGCACCACCGTGAATGATGCTGCAAGTGTCCGCAGGGGCCCCTGGGACCCTCCCGTGCACAGCCAAGACGTCTCAGATGCAAGCCTTCTCTGTGTCCCTTCCAGGCACAGAGCACACAGTTCCAGCAAGCCGTATGTTAAAAAAGATGTTACTTATTTATTTTAAGAGAGAGGGGAAGGGAGTAAGAAAGAGAGGGAGAGAAACATTACCGCCTCTTGCGTGCCCCCAACTGGGGATCAGGCCTGCAACCCAGGCATGTGCCCGGACCGGGAATTGAACTCACCACTTTTTGATCTGTGGGACGACACCCAACCCACTGAGCCACACCAGTCAGGGCACCGGCAAGTCGTACTTTGAAGTGCCTAAGGCCCATTTTCTAGGAACATTCCCAAAATTACTTTAAAAGGTGACTAATATTTGACATATTTAAACTAAAACTCCTGCATAACTACAATTTCCTGAAAACTGTAATTTAGTATTCTGTCCAAACCTCGTGGTTGCTGGGCAACCCCTTGTCCGCCACGCCGCAGATGCGTCTGTGCACGCCTAATCAGAGGTGGCTGGCTGGGCTTCTCGGAACTCTGCTCAGAAGCACGTCGTCTGTCCTGCCTTGGGCGGCCGAGGGCCTTGATTGCTGTTATTTTGGAAGTTATGAATGTATGCGGTGGATTATGGTCAGGTTTAATTTGCTGATCATTTTGTCCCTGCTTAATGCTTGTGCTTCTAGGACTCAGTCCTATTTGTTCTTTCCCACATCTCTAACATCCTTGAGTTACTTCTCTTTTCCCTCCATCAGAATCGGAACAGAGTAGGGAAGATGGTCGTGGAGCAGGCGAGGGCTGTGCGGAGAAGAGGGCTTCGAACTCCCGAGTGTGGCTCCTGCCCTTTCCTGCAGAAGGGGGACGATTGGTGCAGGGACACAGGCCCTGCTTGGGTGCTAACAGCCCGTGACCAGTGGCTGGAGGGTCTGAACCCTTTCATTCCAGGGAACATGGAGCATCAGTGGACCAATACACTTGTTCCCTCTGACCCCGTTCCCTTGTGTCCCTGGGCCTGGGGATGGCTGGTGTCCAGACAAGGTGACCTTTCTTTCTCCCCATCGACCCCGCACCTGCATCTTCAGGCTGCCGTGAGGGTAAGTCACGGAGAAGGACTGGCACCTGGCATTCAATGAACACCTCTCCTTGCTGGCTTGCATGGCACAGTTGTCGGGACTCGACCATCATCCTTTCTACAAAGAGGCTGTTTCACCCGCGTCCTCCGCTCTTTCTGCCCATCACCAAAGGGCCCACCGTCTGGGTTCTCTTCCTTCTTTGGAGGCCGAGCTTGCGATCTTTGGGGACGGAAACAGTCCCCCCTCCCCCAGGTCCTTGCTGTCCTTGCTTCCCGGAGGACACCCGTCTGTGTAAGCAAGGAGGGTGGGAAGAGGCATTTACGGAGCTTATGTCGTGTTGTCAGGCCCCTGTCCTGGTTTTCCCTTTCTGAGTGTGTTTACTTCCTCGTGTAGTCCTTACAACACCCAAACAAAGTCACTGCGGCCACGCCCAGGAAAACGGGCGGAGGAGGAGAGGGTTTCCCGGGCTCCCATCCGGCCGCCTGACTCTGCTGCCCGCCACCTTCCTTTTCCACTCGGCGGCAACGCCCTGCGAGGACCGGCACCATCGGCGGCATCCCACGTGTCACGGTCCCACGTGCAAACAGCAGCATGTGCGAGGCCCATTTAAAACCTCATTTGGACCGAGGGGAAGTAGTGGGTACAAAGGAGGCCATGTCGGGCGCGCAGATGAGGCAGGAACCGCCCGTGATGTTTGAAGACATTAATTAATCACCCTTCACATCACCACCATCTAAATACCCAGGCATTTGCTCTCTGGCTGTGTCTGATTCTGATGATGTCTCAGGAAGAGATTCTTGTTGAAAATGACCATTTCCTTCATGTCTGGGAACACGCTTTCCCGTGTCTGTCTGCGTCCGACACACTTCCCCCGGGAACCCGGGGTCAGCGCAGTCAGGAAGTTGCTCGGTGGGCAGCCAAGACAGGCCGACTGTAGAAGCGCCCCCCTCACCGTCCCCTTATCTTTGCTGTAATTACCAGAGTCGGTCCCGAGACGTCTGCCCGTGGAAGAGAATTGGAATGTGGGAATGTGCTCCGGGTCAGGCAGGAACGGCATGACGCGTGATGGGCTCGGGCTGTGCGTGCACTGGCCGCCCTGCGGTAGAAACACACGCTTACAGTTCAGTGGCAGCATCTCTCCCCAAATCTGCCCTTGTTCACCCCCACTGATCCTTCCAGCCTCCGCTCAAATGCCCTTTCCTCCGGGAAGCCTGCTCAGACACTCGAGCTGACGTGGCTTCGCCCCTTTCGGAAGCGAGGCCCACAGAACTCGCTGCTCTGTACCAGGTTGTCCGTTTTGCCTTTTCTCTGCATGCAGACGTGGGGATGACAGACGACAGGAAGTCAGCCCTGGGAAGGAAGGAAGGGTGACTTGCCAACACTTGGTAGGGAGGCACCTTTCCCCTGTGCGCCAGCAGAGGGCAGCAGACTCTGTCTTGGAAAAGACAAAAGCTCCGTGAACATTGTCTAGTGAAGCCTCCACAGAAATCAGAGGAGAGCGGAGAGGGTGATTATTCTGCCCCCTCCTTCCCGAAGCCCTTCTCTCCTTCCCTTGTTGGGTCCCCTCCTTCCCCTGGGACTGTGTGGACAGCCCGGGCAGCAGGGCACTGCCACCGGCTCCGATCTCTCTTCTCTTTGCTCCAGGGTGACCGCCCTGCCCGAGACGTTCTCAGCCATCTCAGAGTCTGAAGGACTCTCCTTCCCGGCCGAGGTCAACCACATGGACACAATAAAGTGCAGGGAGAAGCCGGTGGAGTTTGGCAGAAGAGTGAGGGCACCAGGTCAGAACCGACAGGAGGGAGAGGAAGATGGGAAGGGGAAACGTGGCGTCCAGAGCAGCGGCGGTGGTTCAGGAGGAAGCCCGCGGCGTCCAGAGCAGACGGGTGCTCCCCTCTCAAAGCCCGCCCCTCCGTGTGCGGTGCACCTCTGCGTCTGGGCCCTCCCCCGGCAGTGTTGCCCGCCTGGTCGGTGCTGAGGTTCGTGAAGGCGGGATTACTTAATTTCGCGTCTGAGCACCCAGCACAAGCTGAACGGAGATGAAGAACGACAGGGGACGGGGAGAATGGGGGCGGGGGGAGCCTTGGTCCTGGCAGTGACCTATGGAAGCGGTTGGTGCTTTGGGGAGAAGGGCAGAGCTTTGGTTTGATGGGGGAAAACAGAGACGGAACTGAAAGGGGACGTAGCAGTGAGCACCGGAAGGGCAGAGGAAGGCTAATGACTCGGGGATGGTCAGGGAGGCCTTCTGGGAGGGGGAGGCACTTGTAAACTCGCCCTGTTGGTACTCTGGTGCACTCTAAGGGGCATGTCCGTTTTTGAGAAGACAGAAGTCGTGCTTAAAGTAGTGGCCGAGCTTCCGCAGTGGGCTTGCTCACCGCACGCCCCACCCTTCACCCCAAAGAGGTCACAGAGGATCGCCTGCAGCACCCCACAGCTTCCAAGCCACCCACAGACGCCCAGACTTTAGGGTCAGTTTGATTACCAAGGGGGTAAAGGCTGTTGAAAACGACAAATGAGCCTATCTCACTGCCCTGGGGTCCCCTCCACCAGGATGGAGGAGAGAGCAGTGTCGGTGACAGTCAGCTCTGTGACAGTGTTGGGGCACCGGCCCCGAGCCCCACGCTGGGCGGAGCCTGAACACACACCGTTCCATCCAGTCCCTGCCGCAGGTACATCAGAAAGCCTGCTCCTATTTCCAGCCTGGAAAGGAGAAAACAGGCTCCGAAAGCAGAAGGAACCAGCTGCAGATTCTGCAGTGTGAAGGGTGGGGCGGGGCCTGTGACCGCCTGAGAGCAGAGCCTGCAACCCTGTGCGGACCCTGGGCTACAGGGGTCAAGTTCTCTGTTGGGCCTCCTCTTGCTACTGATCAGCTTCTCAGAAACAAGGTTCCACCTTTGACTGCTCACAGACCCCCACCTCCTCAAGGGGTCACCCCGAAAAGGTGGAATGTTCTAGGGGCGAGAGCTGACTGGGAAATCAGATGGAGACTCTGAGCCTTGGCCCTGTGCGCTTGGGAAATGCAGCCGAGCTCTCTGGGTCTTGGTTCTCCATCCCTCACAGTCCCTTGCCTGGGCGGGTGGGGATCCCAAGTGGGAAGGCTTGTTCCCAATGCCCAGCTGCCCCCGGCCCCTGCCCGCGCCTGGGGCAGCCCGTTAGATGTGATCAGTGATCATCGAGCAGCTCCTCCAGGGCCGCCACCTCAGGTCTGATAATCGGCTGCACAGCACCGCCTCCATCGCCACCCGTGTGGCCTGGAAATCGCTTTCCGTTCAACAAAGTTAAGTGGCCTCCGACACCGAGTCCTCGGGCTCGACCATTCGCCTGATTTAGGGGAAGAGGGAAAAAAAGAAGGCGAGGGGGCGAAGTGCCTTCTGGCTTGTGGGGCCCTGGCAGGACATAAACCAGGAGCTGTTTCAGGGAGGGGACGTTGGTGGCTCTCTGGTGGCCTGATGCTTCTGTCCTCTTGGGCCCTTCCAGGCACCAGCCCTGATTCTGAACTTTCGGAAACTGGGGTAATGAAAGCAGCCACCGGGGGTGACACTGTGGGGGCCACCGGGGTGTGCAGGGGGGCACAGGGAACGCTCCCTCTCGGCAGGCAGGGCTGCCTTGGAAACCCTGCTCCGCACCTGGGAACTCCTTCTTAGGGAGGGACTGGACGTGGGCGCGGTGCTGGTTCAAGTTCCACGTCTCCCGGCTGGGCTGCGGCGCCTGGGGGCTGGTCAAGCACAAGTATAGGTGTTGCAGCCAAGGTATTTTTTTAAAAGATTTTATTTATTCATTTTTAGAAAGAGGGAGAGAGAAGGAGAGAAATATCAATGTGTGGTTGCCTCTCATGCACCCCTTATTGGGGACCTGGTCCACAATCCAGGCATGTGCCCTGACTGGGAATTGAACTAGCAACCCTTTGGTTTGCAGGCCAGTACTCAGTCCACTGAGCCACACCAGCCAGGGCAAGTCCGGGGACTTTAAGTTGCTGCATGTTATTGCTGAAAGTGGTCATCATTGTGCCTGTCCTCTCTGGTTTCTCCAGGAGCACAGGGAACCGAGAGGGCAGGTGACCAGACCGGGGTCACCAGGGAGTTGGGGGTGAGTCCAAGCCGATGGGCCCCCACCTTCCCAGCGCACACCCTTTGCAAGCTCAGCTGTGACAGATGAGGCCACTTACCCAGCTGGCAGGAGGAGCAGGGCTTCCCCCGTCTCCAGACTGGACGGTTTCCAGAATGGGTGACTGGGAGGCATGTGTAACAGGAGCAGGACGTTCCCTGGAAATGCCAAGTGCTGACTTGCCTCCTCTCGGAACCCGGAGCTGCATCTTCGAATGTCAGCGGAGCGGGGAGGGACAGTGCCCAGCTCTGTGCTTTCAAGAGCCACTTCCCCAAACAGCTCTTGTTTCCAAGGTGTTCCTAGTGAAAGTGGGATTTAAAGTTGATTTTCTTTATTTTGTTGTTCTAATTCCCGCAGGCCGGAGACGCCTGCGCATGGATTCAGGCGTGACTCCTTTAAAGGCTCAGACACGTGCGCTTGGCTGTTGCTCTCGGTCCGTGGCGGCCGGTCGCAGGTTGACGGGGACAGATGTTGATGCCCTACAGTGTGGGGACTGCTCCTGGAGACGCCTCACCCTGGGGCTTGATAACAAGACAGTTTCCCCGGGTCAGGCTCACAAGACTCTGAGATGCAGAGACGTGATTCAGAAAGTGGAGAAAGTGGGAGACAGGACGTCCAGGTGGGGTCCGAGGTGGCCACTCACTTCCCGGCTGCGTAGTCGGAGGAAAAGTGGGCCGTCCGTAGCCAGCCCCACTTTGCTGAACAAGGAGCATCTCTCCAGAGTCTGAGCTGAGTCTTTGAGAAGGAGGGGGCGGGGCCCCGAGCGAGTCTCTCTGGTGGCGGAGGCTGGGTTGTCGTCTGAACCTTCCTGTCTTGTCTCGTGCTGGGAGCGTGCCAACCATTAAGGCTTGCAAAACGGTAAGATCGAGATCGGTATTCCAAAGTCGCCCCTTATGAGCCACCACTTGTAAGATTCTTCTGGACATTTTGGTCCCAGGTCGTGGGAAGACTACCCGCTGAGATCCGGGGGTCCCCGAGGGCCACGCACAGCCCGTTGTGGAAAGACGTGGGCCCAGAATCGTGTGGAGGTGCGTTGTATAAAGTCCATCCTGAGGTTGCAGGCAGACGTGACTTGGGGGGAGACACCGTTCAGCCCCCTGCAGTGACATTCTCCCACACACAGGTGGAGTCGTGGCGGGGAGTCGGCAGATCCGAGTTGAGGCCCCACACAGTTTTAGGCCTATCCAGGTCTCCTCATCTCCGGGGGCAGGAGGCGGGCATGCAATTTTTATGTTGCTTTTGTTTTCACTTGTATAACAGAAATGCAATAAAATACTGTCCACGTACAGACGATCTGAGGGTCCAATAAAAAGCCTGTTTTTTAATATAGATTTTATTGCATGATGCTCCCTGGTCTAGCTTTTCATTATTTACAGCACCCCAAACTGTGACAGGCACATAGAAGACATTGATTTCATGTTTATTAGGAAAACAGGGATGAGGAAAAAGGACAGAAATATTCGTCACAGGAGGGATGATAAACACGTCAACCTGGAGCTTTCTGAAGAGCGTGTGTATTAACCGCACTGATTAACCTCACAGGGGCTTGCTGCTGTGGAGGTGTAGCAACTCATGTTCCTGTTACCAGGCCTGGTAAATGTGAAACGTGTGTGTAGGGTTGTTTGCACACCGGCCGCTGCTGCAAACACAGCACGGTGCACGAACCCACAGCTGCCAGGTCGGTGCTGCTTTTATCTGCGTTGTCCAGCGGAGTGGGGTGAGGCCCAGAGGCCGAAGCTCTGTCTGGTGTACGGGTCTGTCCGTGGTGTGCCACCGACCACCATCTCGTCTTCGTCACCACAGCAAGCCCAGGACAAAGACCCCTTGCCTTCTGGGGACACCCATTCCATTTCTGAGTGTCGCTGGTGGGTCCCTGGTTTGTGCAAACCACGCTGCCTCTTGTTCCATCTGCTCTCTGGGCTCCTGTCCTTGGAACGAAGTGGAGCATGTTAAACTTCAATAAAAAAGCCCCCGGCGGCCTCTGCCAAGGAAGGTCCGCACGGGCCGGTATAGAAGCCAGGTGCCCGCAGGAGCGGGGCGAGGAGCCTTCTCCACATGGTCCCCTGCCCACAAACACTAAATTAAACCCCAGCCCAGGAGGCCGTGGGCAGACGGCTTCAGGCAAGAAAGACCTGCGGCCTCATTGAACTGACAGCTCTTGGGCTTTTCCGGTGTCACTCGGTCTGAGCCTCTCCCTGTACACACCCCCTCTGGGCAGAGTCAGGGGCGGCCTCCCAGTCTTCCCGCCCCCGTCTGCACTTCTGACTTCGACCACACAGTTCTGTTCCACACCGTGGCTCGGAGCACGTCGCTCTGTCTGTTGAATGAATGAGCCAAGGGCCACAGCGGTCCTCTGTCAGTCCTCGGAACGGGGGACGGAGGGGAAGGGCTGGCAGGCAGCAGCTGAGGGCGTGGGAGTGGGTGGGGGACGCGAACCTGAACTACTGTGTACGCTAGGCCTGGCGTTGGGTGCCTGAGCAGTCGGTCGTCCTTGGTCTTCACTCAGGCCCACGGGAGGCATTTTGTAGGTAAGAACGCCGAGACTCAGAGGTCACATGGCTCGTCCAACCTGGTCATTGCCTTTTGGCAGAGACGTCACCAGGAATCTCGTTCTGAGAACTCGGCCGCACCTGTTTCCCAGGCCCACCCCCATGTTATCTCATTTCTCTTTCTAACATTGACTTGCTTCTAGTCATTTTCAATGTTTTGAGGCCAAGGGAATGTGTGGTTTTCTCGTTCCGGAGCCGGACACTTGATTTTCTTATCTGTCCCACTGCTCCCTCAAAGTGATTCATTTGTTCCTAGAGATCTACAGAGAGGTAATAATGACAGCCGGCTTAGAGCGATTGAGGACTGGAAGTGTTTAGATAGATCAGTGCCTAACCCAGTGAGGTCTGGAAGGCGGGGAGGGAAGGAGGGAGGGAGGGAAGAAAGGAGGAAGGAAGGAAGAAAAGAAGGAAGGAAGGGAGAGAGGAAATGAGAAAAGTAGGAAGGGAAGGAGGGAAAGAGAAGGGAGGGAGGGAGAGAAGGAGGAAGCGAGGGAGGAAGAAGTGTAGTTTGGGTACCAGGAAGGCCTGGTTCGCACACTGCGTGACCTTGGGAAGCGACTCCCACTCGGAGCCTTCTGTTCTCATCTGTGCGGTGGGGGCACCAGTATCCGTCTGCAGTGGTTGTTTTGTGAATGGTCTAAAATCAGGACCAACACTAGCCCAACTAATAGAATGGGCCTCCTCCTGTGTTTTGCCTGGTGAAGGGGTCCTGAGGATTAGGTGACGTCCACGTTAGTTAGCTAGGACTGAGCAAGACAGTGTCCGTGTTTTCACTTGTATAACAGAAATGCAATAAAATACTGTCCACGTACAGACGATCTGAGGGTCCAATAAAAAGCCTGTTTTTTAATATAGATTTTATTGCATGATGCTCCAACGTGGTGGCCACCCGTGCCTCCTGAAGTCTCCAGGATGAAGGGGTTACAAGCTGTTGTTCCAGGTGCTCTGTTGGCTGGATTTGACCCAATAGGTACAGATGGATAATAATGACATTTTTGTTCTTTTAAAAACCATAATTAAAGTAATGCGTGTTTGTAGTAGAAATTTGGCAAATGCTTCTTATGGCTCTTACTTGGCACTGACTGAGAGGGAAAAGCAGCCCAGGCAGTAAAACACTGGGTAGAGCAGTGTATGTTCTGTGTCAGAACGTGCGTCAGAGCAGGTGGGGCAGGGAGGGAACGAGCTCCGCCTCCAAAGGCGGGCCAGAGTGGTGAGCAGGTGTTTGCCCTGACGGGTCTCAAGGCTAAACAAGTTTAAATCATTGACAGAGGCGTGGTGCTCACTGAAGATGGTAACTACTTGCTCTTTATTTACAATTCAATTCAATTCATTCCCACAGTATTAAAAGTACTAAAATATATATTTTAGGTGGCCAAATTCTTCTCTTAAGGAAGGTGACCAAGACGTGGTAGCTTGCAGTAGGGGGACAGAGCCATGCCTTGGTCCATGCCGTGTCTCTCACGCACTTCCAGACAGATTTGAGGTAGGAGCATGCAGACGAATGGCCGGATCTCAGGTCCGTCTCGACACGCCCGGGCCATCTGGCTACAAGCCCGCAGCTTTGGGGGCCTCCATTTCTTCACCTGATGCGTCAGAGCTCGGTGGGGATAAAGACTCGATTTGAGATGTATGCTCACACATCACCAGCCCACAGAACAGTCCTGGACATGGAGTCAATGCCAAGTGACTATTTGCTGAACTCATCTAATGAAACACCCGGGGGCTAGATTTGCCTCATTTATTGTGTGGTCAAACTGAGGCTTCTACTTGCGGGCGGAGACGTCAGTGAGAGTTACGCAGTCCTGTAATTCTTGGGTGGCACTGTCCCCGAGCATCACACCTGCAAAGAGGGGCACAGCCAACAAGACCTAAGACGGTCTCCATGGAAGGAGGACCGGACACCACGGGGGTGTTTCAGGAGACAGCAAAGAGTTAGAACGATGGACTCCTACCTGTGTGCGCAGACCTGGCGCATCCAGCACCAGCCAGCTGGCCGCCCCGAGAGACACGGCTTTAAATAACAGAGCCGGCCGGCCAGGGCGATTTGGGAAGCCGGCGTCTTGGCACAGAGTGCTCAGGCACACCGTCTCCCGGACCCACGGTCGCAGCATGGATCGTCCGCTGTCCCTGCTCCCTTTTGTCAGTTACGCTTCTCAGACGAACGCACTTGTATTTCCTCAGGCCACCGCTCCAGACCATTAACTAAAACCTGTGCCAGGGCGAGTCTTTGCTGACCCAAATCACAGCTGCTTGTGCCTTTATTGATGCCAGCTGCCATTTTATTTTGCTGATCCTACATGGTAGAAAAAATGGGGAAAATTGATAAATAGCAAAATGAAGCATGAACCCATATTCGTGGGTATATGTTTTGTACAAGTTCACATACATACACCTGTCCACAAGAGAATCACTTACTATTAATCCCTGTACCCAAATTAATGGGGCTGGGGGTTGACTAGTCCTTCCAGAATGCAGGAAACTGGGGCAAACCTAACTACGCTCTTTTGATAAAAATATGACGATCTTAGCTCTTCTCAGACCCTTTTCTCATTTTCCTGATCTATGCCTTGTGGCCACTAGTTTTCACCCATCCGGTGCCATTTACATCTCCCAAGTATCTCCACTAGAGATACACTTCTCTCCCTCCCTGGCTCCACACCCCTGCACAGAAACCCCCTCGATCGGTGCCCTCCCAGGTCCCGGAATGGGCGGTCGCCGTTCTCCATGGCTCTCCCCCATTCCACGGGAGGGGTTGGGTGGCCCGAACCGGGGGTATGACTCAGTGATCGGGCTGGCAAATGCGAAGTGTCCTCCCTGAGACAGTGGCGGCTGGGATGTTGAAACTGGTTTAATCATCACAGGTTCCAGACCACATGAAAAGACACGTGCAATTCGGGGCTGCTGGCAAAGTCGGCTTTACCGGGAGGAATGCGTGTAAAAGAAGAGAAAACATATGAGCAGGGAGATTATATGTATGTAGCCTAGGTAAGGACAGATGAATACATACATTCGTCAGCTGTTGCTGTGGCAATGAGTTACCATTTATTGGCTCAAAAGAGCATGAAATTATCTCAGTTCTGTGGTTCAGAGTCCAACACAGGTCTCACCTAGCTAAAATCAGGGTGTCGGCCTGGATGCATTGCTTTCTGGAGGCTGTGGAGAAAAAATCCATGTTCAAGGTCATTCGTGTTGGCAGTTCAAGTCCATGTGAGTGCGGGACTGAAGTCCCTGTTTTCTTGCTGCCCGTCCCCGGGACGCGTGGATCTCAGCTTCTCAGCGCCACCCGCATTTCTTGGCTTGTGGCTTCTTCCTCCATCCGTGCAGCCAGCGGGGGTGGGGCCAGTCCTTCCCACCCCGCAAACCCTTCTCACCTCCCCTTCTGCCCCGTCTTTCCTCTGCTTTCTCCTACTGCCGCATCTGTCTTCCTCTTGCCAGAAAACCAAATAACCTCTATGTCTAAGGCTTCGTGGGCTCCGACTGGGCCCAGGCAGACCATCCGGGATGGTCTCCTCCTTGGCGTTAGTTATACCTGTGCAAATTCCCTTCGGAGCACCGCCTTCCTTTGGTGCCTGGTGGGCCCACAGGGCGGCATACACGTCCACACTCCTGCCTTCCTCGGGAAGAGAGAGACGGAGAGGCCGCGGCAGACAGACAGACAGACACCGTGGACGAGACTGGCGCCTGGTGACCCTCCAGCCCCTAGTGCACATCCCGCCTGAGGCTTTGGCACTCCCGTGGGTGGGTTGCCGTAGGGTGCCGCTCTCCCCCCTTGCAGCCTTGCCCCGTGTGCCTGAGCAAAATTCTGCTGACAAAGACCAAAACCAAAGGATGCCTCCCATCTAAGACCTTTCTGTCAAAATTACCATTTTCCAATGCTAAATAATACATAGTTTAAGAAAGGGCATCCTGAATTCATCATAGGTACATGCATGCAAGACCGAGCTTCCCTAGGTTCTAGAAGCTGGATTTTTCCATCTCGGTTTTCTTGTCTGTGCGACTGAGATTATGTGGATGCTAAGTCACAGGCTCCTGGAGAGGGCTGGCCAGAGACCGTGCGCAGGCATGACAGTGGGCGTGTCTGGTGTGGAGAATGGTTTAGGGATTGGACACTAGGGAGGAGCTGGGCGGACAGCTGGGCCGGGGGCGGGGATGGAGCGAATGGCTGTGGGGTGGGGGTTGGGTGGGGAAAGCAGAAGCAGCTCCTGTCTGGTGGGGACTGTTCTGCCCGTGAAACACAGGACGAGACTGTCTGGTGGAAAGGGGAGAAACGCTTTAGGGTCAAGAGGTGATGAGTCCCAGAGTCTGAGACAGTCACTGTGAGTTGGGTGGCTGGGGAATTCTGTCAGGGTTTCTCGGCAGTGTCGAGTCACAGGTGGCATGAGATAATGCTGTGACAAAAACACAGAGAACAAGTTCCCAGGGCAGCGAGGGGGAAAAGAACCCCCAACCCCAACCCAGGAAAGACCAGGAAAGATGGGGCCGTGACCGAGCTACTGCTGAAGGAGGAGGAGCAGTTCCCCAGAGAAAGGAGAAAAACGCCTTCCCAGTGGAGCCCCCGGTTAGGACCACAGAGGAAAGCCTGCCTGGGCGGAGCCTGGGGCAGGTGGGCGAAGGCAGCGGGAAGGAGGGGGGAACAAGGACGAGAGCCCAGGCCAGACTGTCTGCTGCCGGCTCAGACGAGGGACCATGTGTGCTAGGGCTCCGAGCGGGGTGTAGGGCTCCTTATTCCTGGATCTTTCAGTCACTGATTCTATGTGGTTACTGTTATTAGGTTCCAGGTGTTTTTTTAGGGTGATGATAATATTTAGAAAATTAAATATAACAATTCTACTAATAATCGCTGTTACCTAACACTGGTAGAGGGCACACAAAGTACTAGATGTTGGGTAAATGCTCTTATAAGTGATACAACAAAGCAAGACACCATGTCAGTGGGCGTCCCTTTAAACAAGGAGACAGAGGCACAGCGAGGAGAATGAACCGACCTCAGACCACATCTCTGTGTGTGTGGGGGGGGTCCAGGATGGGAGCGCAGGCAAAGTGAGGCCAGGACCTGAAGTCTCAGGGGCCCCGTGCCCGGGGACCCGAGGGGCGGGCTGCAGGCGGGGGAGGACCTCTGCTCAGAGTTACTGCTCCGGCTGCCACGTGTGGTTACTTTTTTGGTGGGAAGGGGAATCGTGATGAAAGGAGAGCATGGTCAGGAAACACGTCTAAACGGCACATTTAAGTACTATTTCACTGTGGCCAATACGCACCGTCTGTGCCTGAGAATGGTTCGCTTCCCTCCCTGGGAACATCTGTGCTCCTTAGCACTTAGCTCTCACTGCGTCTCGAGACCCACCGGGCCGCTGCCCACGCACCCTTGCTCCCTGCTGGCGGGTCTCGCAGCTCATTAAGTGAAGACTTCCAAAGAGAGTGGGTGTCAAGCTCATGCCAACAGATAAATTGGGAGTGTGCTTCCAGGTTACGGGGGTCAGGAGGGCCAGCTCCAGAGCGTGTTCCATGTGCATTCTTGGCACTGGAGCTAATAAAACGGACATAAATCGAGCGTAATGGGTGTTCTCCTGTGAGTGCTTCCGCAGATTAAAATGACGCTCCAGCACCGTCGGAGGCCATTTGTAAAGGTCTTTGAAGATGAAAAATATTCCAACTTTTAAGTTGTGTTTTTATGTAAAAAAGAGATACCAGTGTTTTCCAGAGTCCTTAAGAGAAGTTCATATGAGAAGGTGGTAGGACTACTCTTTAGAAACTCTTCAGATTGGTTCAATAATGTGATTGTCTCTATTGTTTTCTTTCAAGAATTTATGCTTTTTTCACCCAAATGTCTTGAATTTAATGAAATACGGGCAAAATATTGCGTGCGGCTCTTCTTTCTCTTTCTCTCTGTACATGTGCATGTGTATGTGGATATAGACAATACGGATAAATCAGGGAACTTCCGCCGATGTAAACACGTGTTCCTGAGTATTTGATCCTTGTGTGCTGTGCATCAGGTAACCAGTCCACAGCTTACTTTCCCTTCCTCCTTTTCGAACTTCCACTCGACCCTTTATATTCATGAGGAGCGACTTTTGCAAGACTCTTGGATTCTTGTGCATTGTGATGATTGAAGTTATGTTTCCCCTCATATTCGCCACATTCCCCTTCCAAACGTTTATCTCCGTGGTAACACCCCCAGGACCCCACCCCAGGCACGGTGCACAGTGGGTGAGGGTGGCCGGTTGTTCTCGCATCGTTACTGCTGCCGAGAAATTCACTGGCGTGGCCTGAACACTGTAAGAAATGAGCTCAGAAATGCCAAACTAGTAATTAAAATCCTCGTCATCGTCTGGCTTTAAGTTTTTTCATCGTGAAGCAATATCAAGTGTCTTTCTCAGAGTACATTATTAATTAGCTCACAAATATGTATAGAATTTCTGCTGTGGGTCAGGCAAATGTTCTTGGTGGGGGAAGTGTAAACAAGGGCAGTACGGTTCTGTTCTTTGTGGAGCTTCCATCGAAACTCAGCCAAGTTCATTGAAGGGTATTTATTGGATGACAGAGAATATCACACACTTGAAAATGACTTTCAGATTTGAAGAATGAAACTTAGGCAAGCGATCAAAACATACTGCTCAGTAAATTTATATTATCAATTTCAGGTACCACCTGTTCTGCCCAAGTACCTAGAATGATGATTTCGAAATCTCCAGGCAGTTTCTCCTTTTGAATAATTAGGCACTTGCGCACATTAAGGATGTATATCTAGGCACTTGCGCACATTAAGGATGTATTTCTTACGTCTTCGTAGGCCTTACCTTTATCTTCCACAGTGAATGCAATTTATCCAATAGGATAATAATTAATGTCTCTTTTTGCTTCGAGTCTGTAGTTTAATTATTGTTCTTCTGAGATTTGGGGTGTGTAACTTAATCTCTCTAAGCTGTTGAATTTTTTATTATGGCAGAATACAACTAATTTCTTAAACTCCTGCTAATTTTATGAGGGTTACCATAAGGCCAATATTAATAACAAACCACTGACGTAGCTTTGTATTTTACACAGCGCTTTAACTTTTCCTATTTCATTTGATGTCACTTTTAAAAAATTACATTTTTCCCGTGTTTTAATTTAGACACTGTTAGACATTCTGTAAATAAAATTTAAATCATTTACTACCATATAGTCAAGGGAAGGGCTAAAATATATTATATACATATATAACATAAATCACTAAAAATAGACACAAAACTAATTCGATCAAGTAGCTAGATAATTTATCAATTAGATTTGCACCCCACTGGAATGCTGTTTGGAAAGATAGTCAAAAGTTACCTATAATCAGAAGAAGACAGCCCTGGCTGGATAGCTCAGTGGGTTAGAGCCCTGTCCCCAAAAGCCACATGGGCAGGTTCAATGCCTGGTCAGGTTGCAAGAAGCAACCAATGAATGCGTGGAATAATGGAACAGCAAATCAGTGTTTCTCTCTCTGTTTCTTTCTCCCTTTCTCTCCCCAAAATCAATTTTAGAAAAGGTCAAAATTATAGCAATGTGCATGTCAAAACCTAAAAGTAATCTAGTCTAAAATGCAACGATGCTATTAACGAGAGTGTAATGAAATGTCAAATAAATATGCTGAATACGTGAAAGAGTGAATGAGCACAGAAAACTGCTGATAGGGCACTAACACTCGATGTAAGTTTGGTGAGAGAACTTGGACTATAAAATAAAATATCTGTAAGATGATCACGGAAACATTCATCCTATTTATCTCTGTTTCTTCCATTGTAACCTAAAGAAGCAACACAGATACTGGAAACAATGTGTATACTAACGTATATGCAGGGGAAGCAAAATTTGGCCTCTCCCCTCTTAGGCTCTTTAGGCTGAGCCTAAGAATTCAATGGACACAAAGTAGGTTAACCGGATAATAATATACACATTTATGTAAAATTTACATCAGGAAATGTTAGTTTGAACACAGAGAGGAAACTGGAAAAGTAGCTAAGCCGTGTGCGGCAGCCGAAGGGCGATGGGCATCACTTCTCCAAGGTCTGTGTGCATGGAATCCTCTTGGTCTCAATTTCTCCTCCTCGGTCGTGAGAATGTTACTTTCCTGTGGTATAGGCAGGGCATCATTTCTATGAGAGTTTTATCTCCGGTTTCCGGGAACAAAAGCGGAGAAAAGCAGTGCCTTTCCTGGAGCTTCTCTTTTCCGCGATCTTCTCACTCAGATCTTCTGGGGCGGCCACTTCCGTTCCTCCCGTACGTACCATGCCGCAGTTCCTAGAGACGGCAAATGGAAAACGATGCAAAATGAAGGCATCACGAGAATTGTTGTGATGCACTATCCCAGTCAAATATTATAAAACCAACACATATATTATAGTAGTAAAAATGTGATAAGGGGATGCAATGAGCCATTCTGTGCCTACAAATTGGAGATGTTAGATGAAATGGACTAATGTTGTAGAAGACGCGAACTTCCAAAACTTGTACGAAGAGAAAAACATAATCTAAATTCACTTATGCCTATGACATTGAATAAAGAATTTTAGAACTCTCCCAATAGAGGAAACATCCAGTCCAGATGGTTCCCCTGATGATGTCTCTCAAATATTTAAGGGAGAAATAACACTAATACTCCAATCTATTTCAGAATATGACTGTGATTATCTGAATACCAAATAGCACAACTGGAAAAAGATATTCTGAAGAAAGGAAACTGAAGAACAATATCCCTTATGAACACACACACACACACACACACGCACACAAATCCTCAATGTAAAGTGGGCATTATCGATCTGGCAGTCTTAGGAATCACATGACCCTGTGTCAAGAATTATTACAAATCTACCGTGTTCACGACAATGTGCTGTTGATTAAGGACAGAGACACGGATCAACCTGACAAAGCAGAGATGCCAGGAACAGGCCCACCGCATTTTAGCAGGGGTGCGGGCCAGACGCAGCACCCCGAAACTTAGCAAAGAGACAATGGGAGCGCAGTGGAGAAAGGGGAGTCTTTTCACCAAAGACTGGACATGTCCGTGAGAACAGAAGTAAAATAAACCCAGAGCATGACCTTGCGTCTGACGTGAGCACTGACTCAAAGGCATCACAGCCCTGAGAGTGACAGGAGCAGCGCGCACCCTGAGGTGGGGGGCACGCCTCGACGTCCAGAAGGAACGGTGCCTAACGGGAGCGGGAGTTCGGTGGAACTGTTTCCATTTCTTTCCAAGTGTGTGCACCGTGCAGATTTTCTGTAATGAGTTTGTGTTATTTGTACAAGGAGCAGATCATGCCAGACCTTTAAGACCACGTAATAAAAATCACCAATGAAGACAAGAACAGAAGTGGTCACAACAGGCTGGTGGCCCACGGGGGTTCGCGGGGTCTGCGCTGGCCTTGGACAGGAAGGAGGAGATTGTGCGTTCCCCAGGCGGCAGCCGCGGGGCGTCTTCCTCCTCTTTCATTTTCTCTGCCAAGAAATGAAAGCCGGGCGCCAGTGAAAATGGAGGTGTAGGAAACTCCACATTCTTCCCTTTCGTAAAAGCAATGATAAAATAGCCAGAATCAACTTCTGGGTGCTCTGGAAATGAATCAAAGGCTTGCAGCCACCCAAGCAGCCTCTTTTAAAAATTTTTTTACAGTCTGATTCTTGGTAAGAACGGTGAGCTTTGTGGCATTTTCATGTGCCCAGCCCTGTCTTCCACAGGCCGGTTCAGGGTCAGCCTGCCTTCCCCCGCTGCAGGGACGGGAGGGCCTCACGCCCACAGAGTCCTGGTCAGCTCTCCGCCCTGACCTGTCCGGTGGCTGCTCCTTAGACTGGCTCACGCGGCTTGTCCTGATTTTGCTGACTGGAAGCTCGCCTGTCCCCGAAGGACCTGGGGAGTGAGCTCCCATTTGGGGAAACACTTTCAGGCGGTTGTCCTCGCTGCCATGACATTAACAAGGCAGAACCTGAGCACGTGGGGCGGGGGAGGTCGGGGAATGAGATGTCTGTGAGGGTTCTGAGGAAACTCAGTATATTCCTGGAATCTGGAAAGCCACTTGCATGCTCAGGAGAGACCCGAGAGGACCCTGGAATCGCTGGATGATTCTAGCATGTAGGGAGGCTTGGCCAGATGAGAGGGATCCCGTGAGCACATGGGACCCTGGAAATCTACAGGGGAAGTGCGAGGAGTTCCTAGGGGGTTGGGGATGAGACGAGCCAGCCATTGTGCCCCTGACTTTGAAGACCTCTGGTTTTCTGCACTCAATGTCAGGGTCGGGGGAAAGCCAGGGGACTCCGGGTGGCCCCAGCACACCTGTCATGGGACACTACTGTTCCACAAGTGCTAAGGGCAGTTTTCGTTTTTCAGGCTGGAGGGGAAGGACTCCAGGCAGTAATTCATACGCATGAGCACATAACACTGGGACTTATAACTGCGTCGGGAAATGTAAAAAAGAGTGCGGATGGACTTCGCTTTATTCTTTCCCCTCAAAAGCCAGGATTTCGAATTCTGTGCTCACTTTGTTTCAATTCCAAATGTTGTGGATCCTCCTGTTAATCTAAAAGGGCCCTCCAGTGAATGCTGGGCCCCAGGCAATTTTAACGATCCATTCCCTTTATACATTTTCTGCAGGCTTGTTTCTCAGTGTTCGTGACTTTGCTATAACCAGGGGCGACTGTAACAGGCTTATTCGGGAGCAGTATCGCATTGTTAGCCCAGGAAGAATGCTAAGGTCCTGTTACCGGAATAGGTTTTGCTATGTTATCAGAATATTTAGGAATGTCTCCAGTGATCTTCTTTGTAGATGTGATGCTAAGCAGTGGAGGAGTCAAATAAACATTTTTAGGTGAATTTTCAAATTTCAGGAGCTTCTCCTAATCCCCGCCACCTGGACACACAGTCTGTGCGGGCTCCTGGTGGAAAACCCCGTTCCCCGCGGGGGTTGGCAGGCTGCATTCTGTGCTGGGAAAGGTTAATAGAAGGAGCCGGTTTTGGGAACCATGACTCAAGAAGAACCGCCGAAAAGACTGATAGCGTTAATCTCAGAAAAGATGAGATTAAAATAGTGCTTTTTAAAAGTGCTTTGAAATCACGAGAAGACTTTGATTTGGTGGCAATTAAAATCCTGTATCACGAAGCCGATAAGATCGAGCTTGACTGTGGCTGAAACAAGGTCGGAAACTAGAGACCAGTCTCTGGGCTTAGCGTTCTCTCTCTCTCTCTCTCTCTCTCTCTCTCTCTCTCTCTCTCTCTCTCGGCAAGCTCCCGGGCTATGGAGAATTCGCCTCTCTGAGAAGACAGTTTTTGGCGCCGCACTGTAAGATACCGTCGGTCATCTCGTAAGGAGTGAATGAGAACACTGCACTGATCTCAAAGAGCTTCAAGACCCTTTTTAAAGAGTGTCACTGGCTTATAACAGCACGTGTGTGTCACTGCGTGCTAACTATTTTAGTAATAATCATGGTTTCTCCCAGTTATTGGGTGATTTTGTTTCAGTTCTGGTCAGAACTCAGAAGCCAGTACGCAAGTCCTTCCACTTGGCAACTTTTACCGGGGACAAAGAACTTTACGTACAGTTGAGTGTTCTCATCTGTAAAATGGGCGTATAATACACCTTTCTCATGAGTTTTATTTAGCAGCTGGGACGCACTTAGAACAATGCCAGCACCTGGGTAGTACTAGCTAGATATTTGGTGTACAGGAAAACCTGAAAACGAGCCACCAAACACGTAAGTCCAGCTGTGAGGAAACGTGTACAGAAGCTATTGGGTAGAAGTCAGTTGTCTGTAACAGGGGAACCTCAGGGTTCTGACGACAGAGGAGGGTTTGTTTAGAACAGCCCTGTTCTAGCTGAAGTGGTCAGGTGCAGCATCGTGCCTGGGTTTGCGGTGCTCACCTCCACTCTCTCCTGAACAGGTAGGCAGGGTCGTTCTGCTACGCGATTCTTAGTTCACTTTCCTGAGCATGTACTTTGTTCAAAGGGCACCCAGAGTCACGGTCCCGCTACATCTGGACTTCTTTCTTTTCTAAAGTTTCCTTTTTATTGAATTCATCGTGGGGAATTCGCTGGTTGACAGAATCTACAGGCTTCAGGTGCACATTCTACAGCCCTTCATCTGCACTGTCATAGAAAATTCTGGAAACAGGCCCTAGACCTGATATGGGGCTGGATGACAACATTGTAAGCAGAAAGGAGGCAGACTCCCAGCGCTTTCCCCAAACTGGGAGATGCAAACCCACACCCGGAGATGCTCCGGGATCCGTGACGGCAGCCGCATGGATCGCTTACGTCTTGGCAAGAACCTTTTTAAAAATTTTTTTAAACATTCTATGTTATTGATTATGCCGTTACAGTTGCCGCCCACCCTCAGGCGCTCCTCACAGTGTCGTCCATGACCGTGGGCCGTGCACGCGTGTTCTCTGCCAGATTCCTATGCGCTGAGGTACTGAGGAGCTGGCTGTGGGAGTGACGCATCGCAGGGTCTCTGCTCACCCATTTCCAAGGAGGTCCTGTTAGATGCCCCTTTTAAAGGTTTATCTGAGTACAAGTAGCACTGCTTTGCCTGTACCTTCCTCCCACAGAAGTCATTGGTATAAATGAGAGCGAAAGGGTTAGGTGACTTTTGCTCTTAGTCACATTTTTGTGCTAAATGGCCTCAGGGCAGGACTCCCAGAGTGTAGGTTTCCTGGGGAGAAAAGGGCACCGTCCCCCCCAGCTGTGGGTGAAAAGCAGAAAGTCCTCGTCCTAGGCGCCCAAGATCCCGCTGTTTCGGGGGTTGGGACAGAGCTCGTCCATCTGCCTTTAACGGTCCTGTAGTTGGAGCTTCAGCGAAAACAGACGGGTTCTTGGATTCTTGGGCTGAAGGGACAGCTGATGTGTTGGCCCAGAGTGTGTCCCCAAAGGCAAGGTGTGAGGGGCCGGAAATGAGTGTGGCTACATTTCTGACCTAACTGTTGTCACCTTCAAGGACATAAAAGCGATCAGAAAGCTTGAAAGACATAGAGAGGAACTCAGGCTCCACTGAAGGCCAGCAGACTCAAAGGGGTAAGACTGTGTTTCTGACTTGTGTTTAAGACGCTGTGTAAGGTGAGACTAAACGTGAGGTGCAGAGCACCAAAAACAAAAACTGAAGACGAGAACGTAACCGTGAGAATGGAGAGCAGACCGTGTTTGCCACCCACAGATGCAATCATTGGGTCGACGACTCTTTCGTTTGCTCAGCCCGTGGTTACGGCCTCTGTGCACCCGCTGATTCTCTTCAGTGTTCCCCACACTCACCCCTCTCCTGCTGACTGTGTGCCGTGTCCGAGAGGGAATTCTGCCGCCCTCCGGTTCTCGCGGCTGGGCTGCGGGTAAAATCGGCACCAGGAAGCAGAACAGGAGAGAACCCCCCGTTTTATTATGTGGACATGGGAGAATGAACAGACTAAATCTCTGTGGGCTGTTTATCAGGTTTAGCAGGCTGTTTATATCTCCTTTACATAAAGAAACACACTGTGGGGATTTGACCAGACGAAGGAGCAGAGGGTTTGGAGCAGGAAGTCGGAAAGGTTGTGAGTAGCAGGTAGGTTTTAGGGCAGTCGGTTGGTGACGCTGACCAGTGCGTGTCTACAGGGGCCTCTCAGCCCTGGACCCTCTGGCTCTGGGGGTGAGGCCGACCCTGCCCCGCGGGGGTGGTACGGTCCCAGCCCTAATACAGTGGGAGGGCGCCTCCCAGGGGAGACTGGTTTCGCGAGACAGAGACAGAGTCAGATGGCTCCTCCGACCCCGCTGCTCCCGTGATCTTACCTGACACAATCGGCATAGTCCTGTGGGAGATTTTGGGGGACCTTCCCTGGGCTCCAACAGCCCCCTGCTCTAACCACATTAAACTAACCGCAGTTCTTAGAAAATAACTGTGCCATACTGTTTATAAATATTTCAGTAGGTATTAGTTTCAGCTACTCATTTTCCTACCTAAGATCTCCCCAGTCATTTTTTAAGACCCTGTGCAAATGCCACATTTGTAACATCACACAGAACACATGAGGGTGACTTCTGCCGTGTCCCTACGACCGGCAGCATCACAGGAACAACAGTCCCAGAACCCTGCACATCCTCTGAGCCGTGGCTGTGTTAACTGGCTTCTGACACAGACATTTGAGGCCATGAAGAGAGAAGGATCCGTGGTGGGAAAGTTAGTCCTGGGTGGGAGAAGCTCAGGGACTAGAAAAGAACCACAAAATGCAAACCAGCATCCTCCTGATTTCCAGGACCAGATTGCATCCATTGCAGAGAGAGCTGAGGTTCCCAGCAGAACGAGGGGCCAAGGTCCTGAGAGGGAGCTGGAGGGTTCAAAGGCCAGGGCCTGGGATGGGGCGGGGCAGGGGCAGAGGCGGAGCTGAGTTCACGCACTGGCTTAACGCCTAACCCTCCATCCCGTTGCCGTCGCCGGCAGGCAGGCCCTTCCCCGCCCCCCACCCCCCAGGCCCATTGTGCCCATTCACATTGCAGGAACGGGCGATGCGCTGACTCCTCTGCGCACTGACCTGCAGGGAGGGCTTCGCGGAGTAGTTCCGCTTCCCGCGTATCCCACCATGAACATGGATGGCGGTGCCCGTAAGTACCCACCGGTTTTATGCGGGTGACACAGGAAAAGGCAGCGAGTGCTTCAGCAGAAAGGTGTTGAGGGGAGGGTCCTTGTCGAGAAAACAAACCTCTGGGCGTGCTCGAAAGCGCAAGGACGGTGTCGTGCTGTGGGGGACGCGCGTGTGCGACGCGGCGCTGCCGGCGGAGACCCATTAGTTACAGGCTGTCCGAGCGCTCCGCTGCCTTAAATCAATAGTTGGCGAGGCAGCAGAGGCCTGGGCGTAATAAGTCATCATCTTAATGAAATATAGATTATTCCAAAACTATTAAACAAGCAGTTGGTGTCAGGGAAACTGTTCCCTTTTTCAGAACTGAACAAAACCATCTATTTCAGAGCGAGGAAATCAATCAATGCCCGGAGCCTGCCCTGTGGTTGGAATTATATAAATAATTGTAGAGTTGAAGTTACTTGTGGACACCTAGTTGGGTTCAACTGTCTTCATCGTCACCTAATCTGACGGGTATTTTTATATGGAGCGTGCTGAAGTGAGGGATAGGGGGAAGGCTTTCTTCGCCCCATCTTTAATTCCTCCCCCTTTCTTTCTCCTCTTCCTTGCTGCTCTCATCCATGGAGTGTCTAACACATGATAATAGGTAATCAGTATCATCCTGGGAGATTTCTGTGGGTTAACATAGTTAATATTTAAAGCCATGCTGAGAAATAGATATTGTGGCTTGTGCCACTGTCTAGGAAATAAGTGTTCTGAATAATTACGTGACCTGGCAAAGGCTACACATCCGATAAGCGGAGACTTGGGCGTGGGTGCAGACATGTGAGTGGCTCTGCGTGGCGTGTGGAGGTGTTGTGAGCAGTGACTCGCCCCCCCCGCCATGGGCACTGGAGGGGTTTCCCTACGTGTCGGTTCACCCGGGCTGTTGGTGACTCCAAACAGACTCGTTTTCTGAGTTCACTTACTCATTTTTTGTTGTTCTTGCTCTGAAATGTCTTCTCTGTATTAGGTGCCAAGGATAAAATGGCAACTATGAAAAAGGCATGAACCTTGGCTTCCTGAAGTGTAGAGTCTACTGGAGGGAGCAGTAACCAGAAAGTTTTCCAAATAATATATAATTATAATTTATGATAAATGTTATAAAGTAGTTGATCACCAAGAGATAACACAAGGGAGGGGCGACCATTATGGGTCAGCACAATATCCCCAAAGACATGATGTGGGAGGTGACTCTTGACCCCTAAAATACTGGACAAAGTGGGAAAGCTGGCTGAGCCCTCACAGGAGCGACAGTACGAGCAAAGGTCCTGGGGCGGCAGAGTGTGCGCTGTGTGGAAGGTATAACGGCGAGCCACGGCGGCTGAGCAAAAACACAAAGGGGGAAGTCATTCAACATGGGGCGTCTGAGAAAGTGCAAAAGTACGATAGCATTTTCAGGATTTGCGAGCATCCAGTCTTCCCCCTTGGAGAAAGGGATTGGGAAGTATTGAGTTGGTCAAGAAGTTCATATATTCTTTTTTCTATAAAGTAAAATATGCATTTTTAATTTTCACTAATAATTTTATTGATTTGGATATTTTGAGTATGTTGGCTATCGCTTGTGTAGTAAAATGTTGGTGGTTCTCAATGGCTCAGTTTGGTCGCCACCAACCTCAGCTGGTCTGCCCAACCGTGAAGCATCATCGTCCAGGGAGAAATCTCTAGCACAAAACTTCGCAAACCACTTTTGATATGTTCCGTCAGTCACAGCACCTTCTCCGTACACTGCACACATCTTTTCTTGCATTTCAGTTGCATTTTTACCTTTCTTGCAACAATTAAGCATGATAGGCTGAAAACGTCGCTTATTTTCTTCCATCTTCATTACTAAAATGGCTATCCAAAACTCACCAATTTTGACAAGGTTTTTAAATGCATGCTGACATGACAGTGGTCACAGTACAATCGAACAAAGCTGTTTTGAATGGACTTAGAGAAAACTAAGCACCACTAGAGCCAATGTATGGAAAAAAAACCAAACGAACTCTTTGGCCCACCCACTCTATGGAGCAGAAGAGTGTTGCCAGCAGGCAGGCTGGGCGGAGCGCAGGGGCTGGCTCTCCTTCCTGAGGCACCGCCTTCTCTGGGGTAGAACGGGACCTCTCGTGACCTGCCCAGCCCCTCCTGCCTGACCTGACACACACTCGCCTGCTCACTGCTCACCTCCGCCAACATCACACTCGCCTGTGGGGGGCCTGGATTCTGTGTGTCCAAAGAAGCATTCGCTTCATTCACTGGGTGCTCTGTGAGCCATGTCCATGAGCTGGAGGGGCCTCCACGGGTACAAGCAGGGACTGCAATCCCAGAAGCTTTCTTTGGGGGGAGAGTGAGGTGTTTCTCTGGGCCGCAGTGTAAAGGAACAGCGCTGGGTGAGTAGGACGCCGTCTGGGGCTCCCAGGGAGCAAAGGTGGGACAGAACCGGGAGCGCAGGTGGGGAGGCGCAGGGAAGCAGCTTGGTGGGTGCCCCCAGGTGAGGAAACACACTCTCATCAGAGGACGGGGCTGGACGATGAAGCCGAGTTGACGGGAGGTGTCCGCAAACAACCAGCAGGTGACTTGGACTTTTAGAAACACAGGTGGTGAGAGCTATTTGGCCTTCAAACAGAGCCTGAGGAATCAGAGCTTCCTCCAATCAGGGGCACAGTCGGAGGCGGGAACAGTACAGCTGGAGGTGAGGCACGCGATTCGCAAACACTCGGCACCGCTGCGCCCGCACAGCCCGCGGGGGGTCCCATGACAGTCCACCACACAGCCGCGCCAGGTATTGTGAAGTAGCAGAGTCTTTCCCGGCAAACTGATGCTCGATTTTTCATTAAGGAACGGGCGGTGGAATGCGGTTTCCTTCTGTCTTTCCTTTGCATACCGCTGCGCTCCGAAATAAAGTTCGGCCTTTCCGGTCGCTTTCCATATCTTGGGTTTGGAATGGTGGATTCATTATCCTCTGTTACCGTTATGTAAATAATAGAATTTATCCTTTATCATCTTTCATGTTTTTCAGGAATTAATGTGATTTTCCAGGTGAGCTACTCCCGCTCTTGTTCATGCGGTGACGTGATACGCACACACACACACCCCGATCAGCAGCTAAGCCTCCATCGTTCACTATCTCCCCAGGCATTTGACCAGCGGTGGGTTGCGTGGGGTTTATGAGAAATCAGGGACATGCCTTTCATGGCCTGGTCCAAGCCAGTGGATGGTCACCTGTTTTTAAATTGGGCTTCAGGGTGTGAGGAGAGGGAGCCTTGTGAGGGGTACCCTTTGAGGAAGCGTCCGCGCCTCCCGGCACGTTCCTTCTCTCCTTGCAAATAGCGGTGACTGTTCCACCACCAGGAGGATTCAGCAGTGGGGTGGCGCCCGGTAGGCCGTCATCAAGAGATACTCTTTTTCTCTTTAATAATTCCACCCAAACTAATGCACTTAATGGTTCTCACGAAGATAATAGCTGGCAAGATTTAAATTTGATTCCCACCAAATGGTCCTGGTGAAGAGAGAGGAATAAAATGCTAATGAAAATCTCTCTTAATTCCTCATGGCTGCTCACTTGAGCTGGAAATAGCAAAGCACTGATATTCCTTTGCAGACGGTTTTAATGCTTCAGCTTGGACTTGTTTCCTGAGCTACCTCCCATCCCAGCTTCTGGATTTGACCTTCCCACTTAGGGTTCTGGGCCCAGGGGCAACTCCAGAGTACCAGAAATGGGAGAATACAGTTATTAGCATTTAAAACCATTAGCATGATAATCCTCATCCTCATGAGCAGTATTCTAAGAACAGCAGCAGAGTTTCTGCGTGCAGAAATGCCACATTCCAATGCCCCCATGTTGCTATGAAGAAATGTAGAAAAATCGAAACTTCTGAAAAATAAGTTTGCCCCTTGTCTTCGTGCGCAGCACGCACTGCAAGTAGAATACTGTCCCCTTCTCTTCACCTCGCAAACCTCCGTTTGTCCTTCGCTTCCCAGCTCACCTGTCACCTCTTCTAAGAAGTCACCCAGTCCCTTCTGCACACACGAGCCAATACTCCTGGTCTGGTGTTATCTTTACACCTAGTTCTAAGCGTTTGCTGTCTGTGGGATGCAGTGCTCAGTGTTCAGTGACATTGTATCATTTCATCCTCATGAGAACTCATCTCCGTGGTGCAGTTGTTGAAACCCAACTGACTGCGATTGTTATCTGCAGAAGGTGACCCACCTAGCAGACGTCTGGTCCTGCATTTGAATCCAGGTGTGTTTGGTGTGTGTGCCGAACCTCTAACTTACCCTCCTCACTCACTACCTTTTCTCAGATTTAGGGCATGACATTATGAATGAATCCGTTTCTGTATCTGTTCAGCTAGGTTTTGAGGCCCTCAGGACAGGAAATGTTTTATTTCTTCACTTTCTACAAGCCTGACATTACATGTGCTTAGTAGGCAACAGAGTCTCGAGAGGAAGTGAACTATCTCAGCTCTGCCGCCAACAGGCTGTGAAGGCTCAGCCGTGCCCTGAGCCTCCCTTTTTCCCTATTATTTTCCCCATCAGTAATATAACACGGTCTGCCTTACTCTTAAGAATCCTGTTTTCAGATGTCAGCAAGCCTCACGCGCCTGGACTCAGGCAGGACACAGAGAGAGCTCATCAGGGGCCCTGCTTAATTGTTGCCAATTCAGGGTTGAGTTTCTCGTAGTGCCAAGGGAGCCGCCGAGAAAGTCACCGAGAAAGCAGAGAGGATGGCATGAAAGCGTCCTGGTATTTTAATGGGGTCGGGGTGGTGAGTGTTAGATGGCATTTAAGCTATAGAAACTAGTCGCTTTTGAGATAATGATGGCTCTTGACTATCAACTTGAAAGCTACTCAGAGTAATTGAACACTTGTTTCAACTCAGAGCAGCGTTGCTTATTTTTTGTTCTTAATTTGAAGACTGGAGCGATTGGCTCACACTTTGAGAACACCAGCAGCTTAGTTCAGTGATTACTTTGCTTTTCAATCTTATACACTCACACTCGTACACTCGAGCTCACAAAAATGCATCCTGCTCTGGGTATATGTACTTATATTAAAGTGGCACATGTCTTCCTGTATTAGCATCTTTACTCTTACGTAGCCACATGGAAATTTTAATTGTGAAGGGGAGAAAGCTATGTGTGAAGGTCATTGCATTTTCTCCTGACCTCCTGGCTGGTCAGTCTGGGGACCCACAGAGGGGGAGCATGCCGCCCTGGGGCCCCTCACTAACTAGACTGTGTGGCGGAAGCCTGGCACGTCCGTCAGTTAGTTCTGAGACGTGGGTGGTCTTATCTTCTCTGTGCTTTATTTTTCCATTGTAAATGGTCTTCCTTACCCTTTACACGCAGGCGGCCTCTCATGGACACTTCTGTGTGCTTTGGGGCTCTGCACCCCGCTCTGCTGGGCCCCTTTCACATTCCCCTGTGACAACATGCTCGTCTCCCACCAGTAACCACCCCTGGCACTCAGCATTGTGCGGTGGGCTCTGGGACGTTCCAGGAAGGTCAGGGGATAGCAGTGAGATTTGCTTCGCGTGCTTTGCCTTGTGTTTCTCTTCCTCAAAAATAATGTGTGTGTTGAGAATTCCTGCGCACCGTGTCTGGCTTACGGGAAACACTCCGTAAGTGTGGTGTGCAAAGGTATCACGAGGGACTGTGACACCCACTAGCAATGGTTGTTTGTGTCCCGTGTGTACCCCCGTGGCGGGCATTCAGTCCTCTGAGGATTGTATCTCACGAGTGTTCTCGGAACACTCTTCAGCCCAGTCAGACGCCCACCCATTATTCGTATACATTGTGGCCCCCTTTACAAGTTTTCAACGAACCAGTGCACCGCATTGTGGCTTGGTACGTTCTCCTGGTTGTCTCCGGTTTTATTTTGTTTCGTGTTTTCCATCTGCACTGTGACCTCCCAGTTTTCCCAGTGGTGGGACTCCTACACAGAACAGCTAGAGAGATGCAACATTTTAATGCAGCAACACCCCCTGTACAAGGAGCTGGCCAAGCAGGTGCATTGGTTGAGACTCACCGTATGAAAGAATGGGTCCCCAGGGTCTGTTCAGAGGTCCGGCGAATGCTGGGCAGAAGCTGCGAATCACAGAACCTTGGCACATTCCGATTCAAGGACTGGTTTTGAAACTCACCTCCAAACTCGTCGGCCCCCCTCCCACACACAGGGAAAGCCTGGTTCCTTTTCTCTGGCTTCTGGGCTGAGCTTCGAGGCTCTTGCTTGGTGAACAGAGTGGGCGGAGGCCAGGCAGAGGCTGGATTAGGAATGGTTACATCTGCTCCCCGTGTGTCTCCCCACTTCTAAGCCTCTGGAATCCGGCTTTGGAGCGCAGTTGCTGGGACAAATGTGTCGCTGCACTGAGGCTGGGGGACGGGTCCCCACTTGTCCAGCCTCCAGCCCCAGCGGACCACGTGGCGCGGCGGTCCCCCTGCCCCTCCAATCCCTGTACTAACTGGGGACGCATGGGAACAATCGACATGGCTGTTGTTCTGTGTAACTTCCAGGGTGGTTTGTGACGCAGGCAGGGAGAACTCGAGGGATCTTTGGGGAAACACGGCAGAAAAGTCCTGTGACCATGCTGTTCCCCGAACTCGCTTGGCTCTGCCAGTTTTCTGCGCTTCAGACACTTGCTCCCTGGACTGTCAGCGTAGTCCATCATCATGTGGGTTCGTCGGCTTCTGTCACTCAGCCTCCATCCTGGTGAGGATCCGGCTTCGGCGCCGTCTCTGTAGTGCCCCCTGGAGACAGCAGTGCTCAGGTGGGAGCTGCCTGGGACTCCTGGCCGTGAGGGTTGCTCCTCTGGCCAGGACTAAGCCAGAGGAGAGCTCTGCTTATTATAGGAGTTGATAGACATGAGGACTCAGGGAGAAGGATATTAACTGTACCAGCTAATGTTATTTTTGCTGCCTGGCATCTACAGCTCACCCTCTGGTAACCTCTACTTAATTTCCTTTCTTATTTTTCTGCTGGGAACATAGCATTTAATAAATGCGGGCCATTCCCTGATCTAGACTTGGGAGGGAAAACAAGAGACATCCTTGGTGACAAGTGACAAAATAACCCCAAAGCCTAGATCTATAAAAGCTTTTCCGAGACTTATGGGTAAATGTTATGTGCTGGAATATCCCATCAGCTACAAGAGGACTCTACATGATAGCATGGGCGATTTTTTCTTGATGCGGACCTACCACTTTATCATGTGGGACTGGGTCATTACGATGGTGTTGGGCTGAGGAATGGATAGTCCTGGGAGTTTATTGTGACATATTGCATTGGGGGGAAGTAGTAATTTTATATATTTATACTCCTTTATCAAAATATTTCCCTTGTAACTAATCTTGTTCCAGTGCAGCAACAGAAGGAATGCCATTAATAACACTTTTTAAAGTATTTATGTCTATTGTCCAATCTATCTAGTTTTTCTACCGCATAAACGTTTTTGAAAAGCTGCGGCAGAAAGGGAGGGAAGAGGGCGAGGTTTTGGGTTTTGAAGAGCAGCGGTGAGACACACTCACTGGAAAAGTCTAGGAAGAGAGATGTATCTATAAGACAACCAAGACTGTGACCTCTGCTGATGGGGTTCAGTGGAATCGAATTTATGAAGGCCCGTAAAATATAGGTGAGTTCTCCACGTACCCCTAGGACAGCTTACTCAGGTCCTGACTGGGTTTTGGCAAAACGCTCCCTGTGGATGAGCAGTCACTTGGACTTGGACCTGCAGGAGTCTCGGTGTGTGTGACTCCCCTCAGGGAACAGGGTCGGGCTGGAGCTCAGTGAGGCCTCCCGGGTCTTCGCCTGCTGTGTTGCACACTCCGTCTTCGTGGCCCTCTCTTTGCGTGAAGTTGTTGGACCTGAATCTGCAACAGCTGCTCATACTGGAACGTGGAGTGAGGGAGGTGAGGGGGGCAGCAGAGTCACTGGATGGTCACTTTTACTTGTGCTGAAATCCAAACACCAACAGGCAAACAGACACCGAACAACCAACCGACCAACAAAATGCACGGTGGTCCTGCGGCCTCCGAGCTCCTCACCCCGTGGAGACCGGAGACCCAAGGTCACGCACAGGTCACACTGTGTCCGGTGCATCAGCCAAACCCAATCTGGTTCTGACCAAACGGCAGTGCTGGGAAACGTGAAGTGTTCAAGAAACGTGAAGTGTTCAGGAAACGAGAGAAACCAACAGATGGCTGAGTGATTTGACAGCGGCTCAGGGGCAGTCCTTTATGTAATAATATTCTGCTCTGTTAAATTTAATAAATCTCGTCTTGACATAATGCCAGGAACTTGCAGGCGTGAGAGCACCCATTCACATGGCCTCCAAGAGGGTAGAACTTTGAAGAGGGCTCCAAATGGCCATGAACCCCAACAATTATGACTCCGACTGGAGAGTCCGTCAGATGTCACACCCCTTGACTCGTTCTATCCTCCTCTCCCAAAATGGTCTAGTTCTCATCCTTCAAGGTGCCACAGGGGGGCCAGCATACAAGACCTTCCTTGGAATTCACAGGCACCATCAGTTAATTTCAGTCCTACAAAACCCAGAGGAGAATGCACAGATTTGGTAGAAGGGATAAGAAGGGAAAATGGCCACACAATACAGTCTCCACTACAATATCTTAAGAAAATGAAAATCTATTAAAAAGCTCCAGGGGACTGGAAACTGGACGCTCCAACATGCGTCTTGGAGGCCGGGCTCTTGGGAAGCTGGCAGAGGGCGTCCCTTTGGACTGGCCTGGCCGGTGCTTCCACCACCTGGCGCAAGGAGGCAGGACAGGGCCTCTGATTGGTCACTCCGAGTCACGTGACCTCCCTCCCTCTGGAATATTGGATCTGGTGGTGGTAATAGAGTGGTGGCAGGTGACAGGCAGCCAAGGACAAACATCAAGGCTCATCCGTGCACACATGTGCAAATATGCATCAGGTATGAGGGACAAAAAATCAGAGAAATACATCATTTATTTAATGACTTTTCATCAAATGTTTATTGAGTACCCACTGTGTGTCCAGTGTTTCCCAGAATTGTCTAATCCCCTCTTTGCGACCCTTGCCCACAGAGCATCTGGACTGAAAATCATGTCACACTTCTGTTCGGAGTCCTCCAAAGTCCTCTCGTGACATTTGCAACACGTCCCCACCTCCCTAACACACTGCCCAGGCCTGGCCACCCAGCGTCCCACCTCCTGTCCTGCCCTGTCCTTATGGCCTCCTTGCCCTGGATGCTTGACTCCTTCCTCTCCTCCGAACAAGTGAAGACCACGCCCACCTCGCTCCCTGATATTTGCTCTGCCTGGAGCCTCCCGCCCCAGAGTGTGTCCGGGACTGTTGGTTTATCCCTTCACTTAGGTGTCTGCTCACCTTCCCCTCCAAGAGCACCCCTCCCTGATACACCTGCACACGTTGGCCCAGAACAATGCCTTCCCCTCACCCCCAGCCTCCTATGCTGTTTCACTGCTCCTCACAATGGATATCACTGGGACTATGACATGTATTCATTCTCTCTTCTCTGATATGTGACATGGGAAGACGCTTCATGTATGTGCAAACATCTCCTCGGGGGCAGGTGCTTGGTGTGGTGTCCATTGCTGGTTCCCAGGCCTCAGGGCAGAGTCTGGCACATAGGCGATATTGATACATTAGTGGAAATAGAGAAGAGGGGGAAGAGAAAGGAAGGGAAGGGAGGAAGGAAGGGAAGAAGGGAGGAAGGAAGGGAAGAAGGGAGGAAGGAAGCCCCTGGATTAGCCAGTGCAGGAAGCTGTGGTAGGAGGTCAGCCCCTGGCCACATCTGCCTTCTCTCTTCCAAATGGCCTGACCCGCTTTCTTTAACAACAGCCCGTGTACCTGCGGGGGAGGCGGCAGCCCCCCGACGTAGAAGGGCCCTCTCTCTCGTTTGCCTCGCCCGCAGCCCGGTGTCCGTGGGCACACCCGTGGTCTGCTCACTGCCCTCACTCCCGGGAGATACTTGCTGCAGATCCCGAAGGCCACGCCCTCCAGCCCTGCCCGCTCCCCTCCCCCTGGTGTGTGAACGGTCTGGACGGTGGACATCTCGGGGTTCGGCTCTCAGCTGTCGACCCTCCCAAGGCCCCTCTTCACTCCATCAGTAGTGTGTTCTTGCCTCGGTAACACGGCGTCAGCAGATTCTCAGCCTTAGGAAGCCATGGACTGATGTTGCTCTAACGGAAGCGAAAACTAGAGAACTTAGTGAAGGAAAGTGGGGACACCGCACATTGGACTCACTCAGCAGCCCGGCCTCGTCCGTGCAGCCCCGACTGCAGTCAGCTACGTTATGGGCCCTATAACATTGGCATCAAAGAGAAGACATGTGAAAATGCGGGCCTCAGTGAAACATCCTGTGCCTTTAAAGTAGTGAAAGAACAATCCCCAGACTATTAAAACGGGCTGTGAAAACCGTAATTCAGGAGTTTGCTGCATCGGGATACGGTATTAACACAAGACCTCGGGTGTTTATTGTTTACACCGAGGCTGTTTCTCTAATTTTTTTTTTCTGTGATTGTAGGTTGCTGCACAACTTTAACTGAAGTAAAATGGAAATTGAATGATGTGTTACTCCCCTCTTTACCCTTGGTTCACAGCCACGAACCCGGCAGGGTGATCGTTCTAGAAGTTGGGGCTGCTCCCAGTGGCAGGCGGCGGGCGGGCTTCCTCGCTTTCCCATTGGCGTTGGGCACAGTAGCAGGACTTGGTCTGATCAGTGAAAGGAGCGGCACCTACAGGAGTCAGCTCAACCACAAAGCTTTGTGGATCCACAGAAAGTGGTTCTCCTGCCCTCCATCATTTTTATTTCCCACAATTTTTTATCTTTTTGGGTCACGAGGAAGCTTCTGTTGGCCAAGGGTATGAACACAGTTACCGTGCCTTCTTCAGTCGCTGGCTTGGGGGTCGTTTGTCACTGTGGCGTGGACTAACTCTCCCCGACTAGTGCGGGGATGGGCAGCCAAGGTCAGGAGGGAGAGTCAGGGCAAACACGAGGACTTCGCTATAGATGGCCCACGCCCCTGGATGCGGTGCTTTCAGAAAGACAGAGCTGAGCCCTAAAGCGCCCCTTTCGCTGCCTTCAGAATCTCCGTGCTGTTGTTGCTCGTCCTGAACCCCTGGTTTTAATGTGGAAACATGTGGGGCCCCGGGGATGCTAACACGCTGCACCCGCACCAAACTCAGGTGACGTCAAACCTTCACTCACTTGCCCTTGAAACACACCTGTGCCCCCAGGTCTCCATGAGTCAGGGTCTGACACAGTGACTGAGAACCCTAAGAGTTTACCTTCCTGGGGTGCAGGTGTTGTTAAACTCCCTGAAGGACACTGTCCCGTAAATGCAGAGGGGCAAGTCCCTCATTAAACCTGAGCACCTGAGATACGGCCTTGGGGGGGCGTCTCTGGAGACAGAGGACTGCCCACCTGAGACACGCTGTAAAAAACTGGTAGACATTGTAACTCAATTCCTCAATAGAACCTGACTGAGCACCTCTGTGGGTGGTGCCCCCTGAAAACTCAGACTGCTGGCCATCTTCAGAGACTGTGGGCCTGGGAACAAGCGGGGACCGGAGGGAGCTCCCTGGCCTGAGGGTGTTTACGTAGTTCTTCCCCGTAACTTTCACCGGGGTCCTGTGATGTTGACGTTGTGGCCCTGCTGTGCAGTTGGGGAAACTGATGCTCGGGAATTTGAGAGAAGGAGATCTGGGCCGCAGAGCTGCTTGGTAGTCAGATTGGCTCCGACGGGTCGTAACCACGCACGGATAAGGTGCTGTGGGCTTTCTGACCAAGGACGGATGTCATTTCCCTCATGGGGCTGGTGGGCTTTTAAAGAAGCTTCACAAAAGAGAAGGCTGCGCAGATGGAATTTACATAATATAAAGGGAGGTGACCAGGAAACTGGGGAGGGGTCCCTGGGGAGGAGAATGGCAGGGGGAGATGGGGAGGAGAGGCGCCTGGTGCCCGGGGGGGGGGATGTGAGTGCAGGACGGGGTGTGAGAGGAGTGGGGGTGCATGAGGAGGGCAGCGAGACGGAAGCGTGGGGGGTTCGCTCTGGTAATGCCACAGAGGGCAGAAACAGCCTGGAAAAGCAGTGGTTTCAGGCGACAGAGGACCGCTGGCGTTTGTGAGCCGGCACTGCTGTGATCGGTGTTTGCTCAGAACGTCACCCCGTCAGCAAGGCATAAAAAGTCCTCTGAGGCGGGAAGTCCCTCCGAGAAGCTCCTTGGGCTTACAGTGGAAATGACACATGTGGAACATTCCAGAAACAGAGGACATGGCGTCATGCCCTGTAACTATGGAGCTCATGGTTGTAGAGGAATGCACCACTGACCTCCGCAGAA